>NC_090934.1:1032530421-1033155421 GCF_040938575.1 Ambystoma mexicanum
CAAGGGTTTTTCGGTTTTACTTGGAACCATAACGTCCCTTTAACAAAGTTTTTTCACTGAATTTCATAGGTTTTTAGAAGCACAACTTAACCATAACGCCCCTTTAACAAAGTTTTTTCACTGAATTTCATAGGTTTTTAGTAGCACAACTTAACCATATCGCCCCTTTAACAAAGTTTTTTTCACTGAATTTCATAGGTTTTTAGTAGCACAACTTAACTATAACGTCCCTTTAACAAAGTTTTTTCACTGAATTTCATAGGTTTTTAGTAGCAAAGCTTAACAATAGTAACTTTGACTTTATGTACATGTAATATGGAACATACTGAACCACTTCTAATGAATGTAATGTCCGCGAACATTTTTGATGTCCGCGGACATATTCGGACAACAGTACCACTACCTACAAAGTCTGGGGGGGGGTATGTTTAATTGTTATATTACAACATGATAACATTTAAAAAATTCACAAAGTAGTACCATACATATTATATGTAGTAATACATAAGAAATGTAACCCATATATGTACCGCACTAACCATTCATTTAAATATAATATATTCTAAAATGGAATATACCAAGAGAAGATAAATAGGCTTCCAACATAATTACCTCACAGACACTCCACAACTAAGACCAAGACCAGACCTACAGAGTACTCAGAACATATCTTACCTGAAATAGTAAGTGTACATCATTTTACTCATATCTTTATGAACTTTCTGTATTAGATTTAAAAAAAATATATTGTATTTTTTTTTTCTCACAGAAATGTCTAGTACTCTAGAATGGCTAGAGGAGCACTTCCCACATGATGAAATGTCAGAAAATAGTGAAGCTAATGGTACACACTTTACAATATAAACCATTTAATTGTTATTATTTTATATATATTTAACATATATATTTCTTTTCTACATAGCATACCAAAATAGAAAATATGTCTGAAGAAACTGTTATGGAAAACACGCTTGACAGCTTAAAAGAGAAAATGGATTTATTATTGAGCAATTTTAATAATTTGAACATTTTTGTTGAGGATCATTTTAAAACAAAAACCTCATACCATTGTTCAACATGTACTTGTCCCCCTCACCATATCCCAGTAAATTATCCCCAAACCCTCTCCATAATCCAAAACGTTTTGATGAGACTTCCATCCCTTCTTCACCTGATACCAATCATGTTGAAACCCCTAATTCTCCTGTTTTTGTTTCTGTTTCTGCCTCACCTTCTCTGTCATAAATTATTAATATATGTGAAATAAAGTTACATTTTTATATTGTGCTGTAATTACTTCCCATTTTTTATTTTTTTTAAAACAATGTAGATGTCCGCGGACAGCGTGGGTGTTCTGAAATGTTCGTAAATAAACGAAAATGGAGGTGTCCTGAAGAACACTATACCTGTCCGTACTGTTCGCTAGCAAGTTGAAACTGTTCTAAGAACACAAGCGGTGTCCTGAAATGTTCGTAATTAAACGAAAATTGAGGTGTCCTAAAGAACACTATACCTGTCGGTACTGTTCGCTAGCAAGTTCAAACTGTTCTTAGAACCCAATTGGTGTCCTGAAATGTTCGTAATTAAACGAAAATTGAGGTGTCCTAAAGAACACAATGCCTGTCTGTACTGTTCGCTAGCAAGTTCAAACTGTTCTAAGAACCCAATTGGTGTCCTGAAATGTTCGTAATTAAACGAAAATTGAGGTGTCCTAAAGAACACTATACCTGTCCGTACAGTTCGCTAGCAAGTTGAAACTGTTCTAAGAATACAAGAGGTGTCCTGAAATGTTCATAATTAAACGAAAATGGAGGTGTCCTAAAGAACACTATACCTGTCCGTACTGTTCTCTAGCAAGTTCAAACTGTTCTAAGAACCCAATTGGTGTCCTGAAATGTTCGTAATTAAACGAAAATGGAGGTGTCCTAAAGAACACTATACCTGTCCGTAATGTTCGCTAGCAAGTTAAATTGTTCTAGAACATACACGATGTCCAGAAATGTTTGTTTGATGTGTGACGCACTTTTAATTAATTCAGGACCCGAACACTGTCCGTAGAACATCAACGCGCATGCGCAAACCAATGTCCGTGCATTTGGTGTCCTGTGGACAGGAGCTTCCTACGCGGAGATGTTCGCGAAGGTATCATGTGACCACGTCCATGCTGATCGCGTGTTCTGAATGCGGACACTGTTCGTGTCCCCGAACAATTTAAAAGTACATTTTTCGAGTAATCCACAATATTTTTCCATAAAAACTCATCATGGCACAAGTCCCACATAGTAATCCTGAGTTTCTACATATCTTTTGAAACTTTTTGAACCCTTTTTTGTGTTTGATCTGTCCGTGGACAGCGCGCATGTCCGCGAACCGCGTACAAGCACCCCTATAAAAGACCACGCCCTAGAGCTTATTCTCATTGTGTTTCTGGCTATTCTTCAGAGCACAGCTATTTCTCCAGCAACTTGCTGATTCCACCATCGAGATGGCATCCCTGGCTGCAGAACTGCCACCTGGTGCTGCACCTGCTTCAGCACCACCCCCACCCCCTCCACCACCACCTTCCCAAGGGCCTGAAGAGGGGAACAGGAGTGAGGATGCAGAGGAGGAAGAAGAGGATGACAAGAATGAGGTAGAGGAAATCCCTACTACCCGCACTAGACGTGAGTCTTGGGTGTGGCGGTTATTTTCCATTTATGGGAATGGTCCTAAGGCTCGTGCGAACTGTGTTATCTGCAATGAGTGCAAAATGATACTCAGTCGTGGGAAGCACGGTTCGTACAGCTTTGGGACCACAACCATGAAGCGACACCTGAGGTCATTTCACTCTGGTGCTATTCGCAAGGTTGTATCTTGCGAAGAACGTAGTAGGTTGATTTCCTCTACTTCATCCTCCGTTTCTGATCCTGTCACCACAAGGACCACCTTTGTGGGACAGCGCCTTCCTCAAGCTGCCTCACAGGCCATACAGAATTCTCATGACCCTTACCTTTCGAGGGTGACAGTTGTATGTATGTACTGTGACACAGTACTCTGCAGGGGGGAGCGACTTCGGAGTGCTTTTGAGACTATCGTCTCAGAGCACGAGAAGACCTGCTCACTACCCAAATAAAACCCACTCTACATCTTCCTCTCTCAGCTCGTACTTTCTTATCCCTGTGGTTGGTGTCCCGCCCTTTACCATCCTTTCCCCTCCTCTCCTAGTGTGTTGTGTCTAAAAAACCAAAATAAAATACAAAATTACAAAAATCAAAAAAAATAAGGCTCTTTTCAGAGCCGCCTTTCACAGTTAAAAAATAGAAGTGAAGATAAATAAAGCAGGGCCCTTTGTATTTCTTAAAAGTCCGCGGACAGTTCGCGAACATTAAAGAAATTGGGGTGCTACCCTATTGTTACCATTCCATTTTTCTCTGGGAGGAAGTGGTGGCTCAGAAAAGAGCCTTTGGGAGGTGTTTGTATGTCAAAAATTATAAATACTTAACACCTACTTCAAAATGGATGCTGTATTTCTAAAAAAGGTCGCAATGCATTTTGTACATTTCTCAGAAAAATCTGATTGCCAGCATAAGTAAGATGGACTCCATCTCTGCGAAAAATGTATGTACTACGAAACATAATATTTTCATTGTGAAAAGAGGACATGCCAAAATCTCTTAGAAATGCACAAACAGCCTTATCAACATTGTGCCTTGCTTTTTCCATTTGTGGACCAAATGAAGAAGAACAAAGCCACATTTGCCTCTGCGCAATCCATGAAAATATTACTTGAGAATTAGGAAACATGTCCATGACTTTCCCAAGTCCTTCTTTCATAGCAAATTGCAAAGAAATTCCAGACACATGTCCTAAACTGTTCCCTCCACAATTAATTACAATTATGTCTGGATGTTGCTTTGTTTCCAAAGTAGCACAGAGAGGTAGCAAGTCCAACCACTTCATTCCACGTACTCCATGCCAGTGTACTTCCACATGTGGAAATCCAAGATCTACAGCTACTCCACAGCTTTCTGCATGCACCTTCAACCAATGTATCCACGAATCTCCCAAAATCCAAACAATCTGTTTTCTGAAACACACAGCCATAGCTATCTGTTGTTCTCTCAGCAAAAAGAGTATCTGACAAACTCTCTCCTGGCACAACACACCCACTAAACGTTCCTGACCAATCACTGCTCATTCTCATTTGCATGACTTCTGAACCCAAAAATCCTCGGATGTAACTCCTGATGTCCGCGAACTACCGCCATGTCCACGGACATATCGTAACATGAACAGCCCTTCTACCATTTCCACTTCACTCTCTGTGCCATTCCCTCATTGGATGTAGCTAAGAAATCACATGACCATGCACCAATCACATTCAAGACCTCTACATCTAACTGCATCATCATAGATCAGCACTGCAAATGTACTGTGAATATTTCTGAGTACAAGTGTCATATCATTGGCAAGCACCATCTGCAAGAAATACTGTACAAGTCTCCAAGATTTCTACTTGCAGCTCCATGCATATCCATATGCATGAACACAAACTACAGGTATCCATATTTTCTGTACAGTACATGAACACATTTTCAAACTGACTTTTAGCTTGTGTAATCTGTAAAATGAATCTACTGTCTTTTTTCCAATTTCCTAAAATCAACTATCACTTATACACCTTTGTACTATTTACTTTCTTTATACACACACTATCAAATCATGTTAAACTAACATTTTTGAAATTAAATTTATAGACTACATATATTCAAACAAAATTGCATGCATGCACACTCTATGTTCCAATCTCAAAAAATAATACTTATACAATTACATTTATTTATTTATTTATTTATTTGATTACTTTAATTTAAGCATGACATTAAGGCACTATTACCTAGAACAGCTTAGTTACAGAAATGGTGGTATTCAGTGGTACATTATGAATTTCACAAGACATACTAAAGATAATTTGTTTGTCACAGTTACTCATTGCAATACAATTTGTTCATTAAGAACATATCATATGTATTGAACTGGTGCAACGTATCTTATGTGAATAAGATAGTTTTAATGGTTTTAAGGAAGGCGCCGAGGATTTCAATTAAAAAAATCAATATCTAAATTAAAAACAATGCTATATACAAACAAAATTACTAATTTGTTCCTTTTACAATTGCAGTGAAGACCATTCTCCTGAAAAGAAGCAGCCGAATTTCAAGAACAACGAAAGACTAAGAATTGAACTGCTCATTTTAGAAAAAAAGTAAGTAGAATATCCACATAATATTTGTATTATTACTCAAACATACTGTAAAGTTATTTCTGTGCCTAAAAATAGAGATTGTGCATCATTCTGTCCAAAAATCCCCATGTCTTAAACAGCGATTTACAGCCAGAATGGTGCACAAATTCCTACTTTTGGACACACAAATTACCCAACCCAACCGCTAGAATTTTCATATTATAGAACAAACAACTGTTTTTATTGTATTTCTTTTTTTTATTATTATTTTTATTGGTTTGTTACAAACCTTTAAAAAAGCAAAAATTATGTACAAAAATTGTGAAAAAAGAGAAGAAAAAAACACAAGAATACATTTTGAGAATTCATTTTGAAGAAGAAGAAGAAAGGTCCACAGATGGAGCTCCAAGACAAGACAGGAAAGATGATGATCAAGCAAGACAGAAAGAAAGTGGGAAGGAGGAGCATTAGACGAAGCATAAGAGCCTAGCGTTCCAATAAAAATTGGGTTTCCAAAATTCAAGCGGAATTTAAAACAACTTTAGTGTCGTTTTCATATTTTTCCAGTTTTACATTCATCTTTTCTAGGAGGAAAGTCAATTCAAACGTTAGACTACATTCCACGTCTTGATGCAACTCGACCCATCAATCCTCGGCGGAGAAGCTTGATCTTGCCACAATGTGCTTTCCCAAATTGGTAGAGCGTTCCTGTCGCAACTTCGTGCAGAATAATGTGAGGTGTTTTAGTGTTTCATTTGCCTCCCCACATAGGCGACAGATCAACAATGGAGCTCCATCTTTTTGCCGGATCGCCAGAATTTCTCTTGTTGGAAATTGGTTCAAGCGAAATTTCATGTAAAGGAGTCTACTGGCAGGATCTGGGAACTTGAGCAAGTAGGCTTGAGGGTAATTTATTTTTCTTGCTTCAGCTGAACATGTTCTCATAATTCTATGAGTCCCTCGTGTGTCAACTGTGTCAATCCAATCTTGTTGCCATAGTAGTGATTTTACTTTGACAGGATTCGAATGGAGTAGCTCTCTATTGGTACTTAAGTCACTTAGAATGTCGTCACAGCGTCTTGTCCATTGTGCCAGAATGCAGTCTTTGGTACCTGTATCTGCATTAGTTAAGATGTAGTATTGTGGAACAGTTGGATCAATAGTTATCTTTCTAAACTCATTTAGAGTAGTCCACATTACTATTGCATTAATGGACAACAGACTTAGCTCATATTTTATACATGCAGTTGGTACACCCATTGGAAGACGCAAGACTTTGGACCAGAAGTGATGTTCAAGTGATGACCATAAAGAGTCTGGACATCCCAGGGCACTGTTAGCTCCGTGTGTAATTGCCGGAATTAATTTCATTTTATAGAAATCCATAACAGGTTTTAGCGAGTGTTTGCCAAACTTCCTGTTAAGTATACAGGCCTGTGCTGTTAGTTGTTTGCATTTTGCCTTCGCGACCCAAGGAGCATCATTGATACTTGAGCTAATGCACATGCCATTGTTTGGTCGACGCTTTTTAGCGGCTCCTTCCCAATTCTCCATTCAAATTTTTTCAAACCCACGCTCTAACATATTAATTGAAGAATACACATCCCTACTAGTTGTAGTTCCCAATGCACAATCAGACACCATTACATACATCATCTTACTCAAACACTCATGCACACAGCACACATACATTGCAGAACACCCCAACCCATACCTTCTTTATTTTTTTCAACAGACCCTAAAGAATGCCTACCAAAAGTCAAGTCCGTAGAAAGCAACGCAGAAGTAGAGCAAATGAAAATAAGTGTCCAACCTAAGCATCCATCTCTAGCAGAATTTGTAAAAAAAAGTTGAAACAAAACAGCTAATGCAGTCATTTAGTGAAACACAAGAAGTTTCAAGTACAAAAACTTTGCCTCCTCTATCAAAATGTAAAACAAACCAAAAAACAATTAACAGCAAATCAGCTATCACTACAGATAAAACTACTTCTTTAAATTTTAATATCGTGCAAAGTAAGCATACCAAGAAAAGTATTTTAGCCAAAATGTTCTGTTACAAAGTCCTTCAAACTCTTATAAAAAAACAGGAGAGAAATCAGGTTCAATGCTTAAAACCTATCGTAGGAAATTAATTTTAGAAGCGTTGATAGATAGTGCAATGTTTCTCAAAAGAAAGTTATTTATTTTAGTGTTAAACAAAATGAAACCACTAACAAAACTAAAAACTAAATTACAAAAAAGACTTCTCAATAAACGAAAAATGTCAACAGAAAGAACTTCTTAAGTATCTGCGGAGGTGAATGGAGTCACACTACGAGCACAGAACCATACTTTAATGAAGAAGCGTACAAACAAAAGCAAACAAATACAATTGCCATACATAGCAGTGGACGAGGTTATGAAAAAGTTAATAATACCATAATGGAACAAGAAGTACTACTTACAAAAATATGCCCTGAAAACTTAGAATTACCCCTCCATTCAACTGAATCAGAACGTCTAGTGTACAAATGGCCATGCACATCAATATGCAACATTCCTAAACAATTTTTCAAGTCTTTACGCCAATTCCTCAATCAATATGTCAAAAGCAAAGACAAAATCAAAATTAAACTACTGCAAAATATGGATACCTGTCCAGTGCGCAAATACACAGGACTACAAGGACATTCATTGGCCTGCATTAGAATATCAACACATCATTCAACTATAAGAAATCTAGTCTATAAACTGTACTATGCTAAAAGTCCTGCTTTAGCCCTAGCAAATTTAAATAACATTCTTCTACATGGTACAGCGAAAGACCTACTTCAAGAAATTGACTATATCTAGAAAAAATATTTTGGAAGTGAAAGCTATTTACAGAATGAAATAGCTTTAAACCAAATTAGCAACAATTGTACACATGGCAACCTTTTGCTTCATACATACAAAAAAGAAATACTAAAATTTAAAAGTACATCAGCTGAAGTACCAAACCATGTATGTGTATGTTGCCGCAGAACTTTTTATAAAAGTAACACGAAAACTGTAGACCTATCATATAAAATAGAAGACAATGAAGATTCTAAATGGTTTGAGTTAGCTCTCTACATTGTAGCAGAAAACAAATACAAAAAAGTGACCCCTTAACACTTTGCAGTTACTGCACTACAAAACTTGACAACAACCAAACTCCTTCACGTGCTATCACAAATAATTTGGAATTATACTGACTACCAAAACCCCTACAACAACTTAATTTATATGAGAGCATCATAATTCAAACAGTACACCAATTTCAAGCAATAATACGCCTTCAACCAAAAACAGTAAAATTACCTCCCTCTGAATTGGTAAAAGGCATTTGTGGAAAAGTAGTTTATTTACCATTAGATCTAAAAGAAAATGTTCATACTCTTGGAGTGCAACGTCCAATGCAGCAATCTTTAATTATCTTATTAAATGGAGTACCTACAAAAGACAAAAAAATATGGCAACAGCTGGTAGATTTACATAATGTTAGACATGCCTTGCAATATCTTAAAAAGAATAATGAATATTACAAAGAAATTAGTATTGAAGAAAACTTGAAGGATACAACTAAAATAATTCAAGAAACACAAGAAGCTGGTCAATTTGAGCTCCTAGATCCTCCTACAATAACAAATACTTTAGACCATTATACAATTCATCCTTTGCACTCTAATGACACCATAGAAGATGCACTGGAAATGTACCAAATACGTCAAACAAAAGGATCACCAATCAGCATATGGGAAAAAAGTATAGAAGCACGTGCTTTTCCTCTACTCTTTCCTACTGGCAAAGGAGGAAGGTACGATGATAGACCTATTCAAATATCAGCTTCAGAATACCGGTCATTACGGATGTATTCTGAAGATCCCAGATTTAGACAAAATGTGGAATACCAATTCCACCTACTCTTTGAAAGTGAACTAGCAACTTTATGTTACGGAGTTGCACACATATTAAAATCAGGATCACACTTTTAAAATATGACAGCTACACAATTATTACAAAAAGTGCAAGAAAAGGATGAGGTTTTACAATCAAATATTACAAATCTATTAGCAAAAATGCGTGGTTCTAAAGAGTACTGGTTTCAACGTCATGGAGATGTACGTTGTATGATCAGAAACCTTGGGCCACTGACTTGGTTTGTTACATTAAGTTGCCCAGAATATGCATGGGAAGATTTACATGATTTCCTACGCATATCAAACAAAAACAAAACAAACATTGATATACTAACACCTGGAGAACTTTGTTCTTTGCATCCTGTTAATGTTTCAAGATATTTTCACCATTGCTTCACTGCGATGCAACATTTTATTTGTAATAAAACTTTTCCTCCCCTTGGAGAAGTGCAACACTTCTTTTGGAGAAAAGAATACCAAGCCAGAGGAGCACCACATATCCACATGCTTTTATGGATTTAAGATGCTCCTAAATTTGGTCAAGACAGGGATGCCACTGTTTTATAGTTTATTGAAAAATATGTCACTTGTGAAATTCCATCAGAATCCACAAATAGTGATCTTCATGCACAAATTTTCCAATTTCAAAGACATAAATGTGGCAAATATTGTCGTTGCAAATACAAAAACAAAGGGAAATACTACACCAAATGCCGATTTGGTTTCCCTAGACCAGTTACAAATACAGGTCAAGTGAACAACCTCATGTCTTCAGTTAGACATAGTGTTAAAGGTAAGTCACCTAAAAATACATATTACATAAAAAGAAAAGAAGAAGAAAAATATATCAATGATTATGATGCAATCATTACCCACTTATGGAATGCAAACATAGATGTGCAGTACATTGCGTACAATTCTACTGCAGTTGCACGATATGTCACAGCATACTTAACCAAAGCAGAAAAGACAGAGCTCCAAGACCTCTGGAATGACCTGTCATCAGATAAAACAGTGTCTCAGAAATTATACAGCTTGGGCATAAAAATGCTCTCCCATAGAGAATGTGGATCATATGAAGCAGCTGATCGTTTAACTGGTACTGCATTGTATGGTAAATCTGAAAATATAGTATGGCTAAGTCTTGGTCCTGCTAAATCTAGAAAAAGAGTTCTAATAACATGCGAAGATATAGAAACAATAGCCAAACATGATCCCAATAGCCAAGACATTTAAAAAAAAAACAATTTATTGGACACATACTACCCAAACAGAAGTAATACTTTGGGAACCATGTGTCTATACCACATAGCCCAAAACTACACATACAAAAATAATATAAAACCTGATGAAAAAAAAGGTAAATACAGAGTGACAAACTGTGAAGGCAGCTTAGTTAAACTCACTAAACCAAATTTAATTAATCATATCAAATTGTCATTTAAGACTCTTCATCATAAAGAAATATATTACATGTCCCTGCTACAACTCTTTAAACCATGGAGAAAAGAAGAAGAAATACTAGAAAACTATGACTCATATGAAGATGCTTTCAAAGCAAATGAAAGCACTATAACTGATGTAAACTTTACACAATACAAAACAATGTTGCACAATGAACAGCAACACGAAGAAGAACTCCAGGCCCAACTAGATAAAGATACTCCTGACAGTAGTCAACCTTCTGTAACAGCAAGCCAAGAACCACTGGGAGAACCACTAATAATAAATGAGTCAGAATTAGCTATGATAGAAGCAGAAAACATCATGTGTCAGTATGAAGATAAAGAAGACTTAACTATACTACAATCAAAACTAAACAACGAACAACGTAGCATTTTTGAAGAAGTAACAAAAAAATTGCACATGGTGTACAACATGAAAATAAAGAATGTTCCTGCCATAATTATAAACCTATACTACTGTACGTCAGTGGTGAAGCTGGTTCTGGCAAAACATTCCTAATAAAAATCATCAGTAAATTCCTTCAACAATTGACAAACAACAAACTGTCAGCTGTTGTCACTGCCCCCACAGGTTTAGCTGCCTACAACATAGGGGGTGTCACTCTACATCGATTACTACTATTGCCAGTAGAACACCAGAACAAATTAGACTATTACAAACTTTCTGCAGAAGCTGTAATGGAACTACGCAGAGTATTGAAACAAATGAACATGCTACTAATAGATGAAGTGAGCATGGTCTCCAACCTAATGTTGGCTTTCATTCACCTCAGATTGCAAGAAGTACTGAAAACAAACTATGAAGAGCTCTTTGCAGGAAAACACATTATTGTTTTCGGAGATCTTCTTCAATTGACACCAGTAAAAGGTGAGCCTATTTTTAAAACATTAGCCGTAACTCTGCCGTAAAACTGTTGGAAGCATTGGAAATGTCAACCTTTGGCAACATTTCCAATACAAAGAATTAACAGAAAACATGCAGCAATCTGCAGATCTCACTTATGCCAACATCTTAAAAAGTATCAGAGTTGGTGTACTCTCTAAAGAAGCAGAAACAATATTGAAAACCCGGCAAATTAATGCACTTTATGGCGATAATGCATGTGCTACAGATGTTATGGAACAATTAGCCCACAAAAATGTCAATTGTATAGCCTTAATGCCAACTCTTGCAAGCTGTTTCAAATTCAATGAAATAATGTTAAGTAAAGAAATGCAACCAATAATGGAAATTAGCGGCACAGACGAACTAGATATAAATGGCATGACACTACCTATGTGTGACCAAGCCACAACAAGACTAAATAGTTTAGAACAATCAATCTCAAACACAGCAGGCTTAGAAAAGATATTAAAATTATCCTTAAATTGCAGAGTAATGCTTAAACGTAACCTTGACGTGGAAAAAGGACTAGTTAATGGAGCACTGGGTACAGTTGTTGGCTTTCAAACATACCCACGTGACAACAAAATTCAGTTTGTCAATATACTCTTTGACAAACTTTCAGAAGTTAAAAGGATAGGACGCTCAACAGCTCGATTCCTTCTCTTCAAAGACATGTATGTACGCAGAGAACAATTTTCTCTAACTCTTGCATACGCAGTCACGATTCATACATCACAAGGTCTTACCCTAGACAAAGCAAAGATAGATATTGGTAACACAGTCTTTAAAGAAGGCATGAGCTACGTAGCACTATCACGCTTACGTACACTTGACAGTCTATTTCTAATCAACTTTGATGCAAGTAAAATAAACGCTGATATTCCTTGCATTTTAGAATACAATAGACTTCGCTCACTATACACTCCCCATCTAAACACATATTCTGTTCCACAAAAAGTTAAACGTTATAAAAGAAAAATAAATCAAACAGAAAAGCAACAGGATGTCACTGCAAATCCTCCAAAGAGAGTAAAAAAGAATCAATTAGGGAAAGTAAACCAGGTACTTCTTCAAAGAAGGAAGACAAACTCCAAAAAAAGCAGTCAGATAAAGAACTACATGGCCCATTTAAACTCTCAAATATAGTTGGTGTAAATTGCTACGCAAATGTAACAATGAATATTCTATTTCAATTACCACCAATTGTTGACAACATTTACTTACACAGTACAGACCCATTGTGTTTGCAAATGTTAGTACTTCACAGAAATGCAGCAAACAATCCTGACAACACGTATAGTTTTTATGGAATAAGACAACAATTGGACTAGTGTACTGGAATGGTGAAATTCACTATATACTCACAGGAAGATCCACAAGAATTTCTAATGTACTTACTACAAGTACTGGAAAACAAAAATATACCTATAAATGAAATCTTCCAGATTTCATACATGTGGAAACATACATGCACTCTCTGCAACAATGTGACACAAGAAGAAATCCCCAATGAACACTTCGTATATATATCAATACCTAATTGTGAATCCATTCCATTTCAGCAACTTGTACAAAATGCAAACCATGGTAGATTATGTTCCATCTGCAATTCAGATAATCGCTCCACGTTAGTAACACAAACACATAGTAAATACGTAATACTAATGCTTCTACGTTACAATGCAGATGGTACCAAAAACAACTGCAAGCTGACTGGATTCACACATGGTCAAATATCACTTGGTAAGAAAACCTTCACAACAATAGGTATAATTTACCACGCAGGAGGCACAACCAATTCAGGGCACTACACTGCATATATAAAAAAGAAATGTAGATGGTTTCAATGTAATGATAGTACCATTACTCTAAAGGAGAGATTACCAGCAAATCTTACAAACGCTTATTTAATGTTCTTAAAACCAAAATTTGATAACTAAACTGTACTTAAACCTCAAGTAAACTTGTAGTAAAAAATATAAACTGTTAGAATATTCCAAAAGCTATCTAACTGCCCAATGATTCTACAAAAAATAATCACATAAATGAATACCACTAAATTAGAGCAAAAAATAGACAATTAGAATACACCAATTGGTATCTAACTGTCCCAAAATTTAACAATGTCCAAACAGATAAATCAATACCACTAAAATATATTAAAAAAATAGACAGTTAGAATATGCCTACTAGTATCTAACGGCTCCAAAATTTCATAATATCCAAACAAATAAATAATATGTTATTGCTCCAAAAAAAATGCAACAACCCAATGTATAAAGCATTAGCCAGAAACAACAAATGAACACTGAAAACAAACAAATAAACTGTAGCATAACAGAAAAAGTTTTTTTTTTAATCCAACATGGATTATTTTTTCTACCACAGACCTAATGATTTTAGCAACGAACACAGAACTATAAATGTGATATGCTGCGGTGGTTGTGGCCAGGGCATAGAGTGTTGGGTGCATGGCCAAATGCTCATGCACCCAACACTCTATGCCCTGGCCACAACCACCGCAGCATATCACACCCATAGAGTAAAACATTTCAACTATGGCATGTGGAGACATTTAATGTCCGCGGACATTACCAGTGTTCTTAGAATACTTTCAATTTGCCAGCGAACAATACGGACATCATCTTCAGAACACCCCCTACAAACATTTCAGGACTAGGCGAAAGTTCTAAGAACACTTTCAACTTGCCATCGAATAATACGGACAGCGTCTTCAGGACACCGCCTACGAACATTTCAGGACACCGAGACAGTTCTTAGAACACTTTCAACTTGCCATCGAACAATACGGACAGCGTCTTCAGGACAACCCCTACGAACATTTCAGGACAACGCATGAGTTCTTAGAACACACCCCCATTTTGTTTATTTATGAACATTTCAGGACACCGACACAGTTCTTAGAACACTTTCAACTTGCCATCGAACAGTACGGACAGTGTCTTCAGGACACCCCCTACGAAAATTTCAGGACACCGCGAGAGTTCTTAGAACATTTCAGGACAACGCGAGAGTTCCTAGAACACTTTCAACTTGACAGCAAACAATACGGACAGCGTCCTCAGAACACCACCATTTTGTTTATTTGCGAACATTTCAGGACACCCTGAGTGTTCTTAGAAAACTTTCAACTTGCCATCGAACAATACGGACAGCGTCTTGAGGACACCCCCTGCGAACATTTCAGGACACCGAGACAGTTCTTAGAACACTTTCAACTTGCCATCGAACAATACGGACAGCGTCATCAGAACACCCCCATTTTGTTTATTTGCGAACATTTCAGGACACCCCGAGTGTTCTTAGAACACATTCAACTTGCCACAGAACAATACGGACAGCGTCCCCAGAACACCCCAATTTTGTTTATTTGCAAACATTTCAGGACACCGCGAGTCTTCTTAGAACAGTTTCAGCTTGCTTGCGAACAAAACGGACACATATTGAGTCCTCAGAACACCCCCCATTCAGTTTATTTAGAACATTTCAGAACACCTGTGATGTCCGCAGACAAATCGAACACAAAAAGAACGTCTACCACATAAAAAAGCACAACATTTAACCTATCTCATGCCCTTCCATCATCCCCAAACACTTCTACACACCAACACACTCTACTAAATACACATTTTGAACAAACTTTCACAGCGCTGTCCGCGGACGTCCGCGGATCCAAGATGGCGGGCGCTAACGAAAATCTGACGCGCTTCTCGCTTAACACCATCCAATCAGCGAAGACGTTGCATGTCTTGCGGACATCACGCAAGCCGAATGGCCTATTAGGACACTGTCCGCAGACCGAACACAGATATCACTAATTTTTTTTTAAACACTTTTTGGTCATTTAAAAAAAACTACTGGACTGATTTTCACCAAATTTGCAAAAGCACGCTTTCGGGACCAAGCCGCTGCTCCTGGTCCAAATTTGGTCAAAATTCGTCCAGCGGTTTGGGCTGTGGGTGCGAGCAAAACATTTTTCCCATTCAGTCTATGGGAAAAAAAAGTTTTGGGACCCCCCTATAACTTTGCCCCCCCTGGACAAATCCTCACCAAACTTTGCAGAAAAAATTCAGAGTGGGCCATATACTTTTTTTGCAAAGTTTGGTGAGGATTCGTCCAGGGGAGCAAAGTTATAAGCCGCCCAAAAAGTGCTCTTCCTACGGAAACAGCAACTTAACCATAACTACATGGCCACTACCGTGGCAATGTAATGTATATATATATATATTCAGTGAAAACACTTTGTCAAAGGGACGTTATGGTTCCAAGTAAAACCGAAAAACCCTTGAAATTCGCCAGCTATGGTAAGCGGAGCAACCATAACTCACGCCACCACCGTGCACTGCTAAGACTAACACCCAGGACATCGAAGATGACAATGGGCCTCATTCCGAGTATGGCGGTAAGGGATAGCGGCCACCGGTAACGAGACCGGTGGCGGTAATCCCTTACCGCCATACTCCGAGTTCCCTCTGCACCCTCGCCTTTAACGCCTGCTTTGAGCAGGTGTTAAAGTCGAGGGCGCAAAGGGGCCTGCAAGCCAATAACGGTGACCGTAATGAACGGTCACTGTTATTTGCATCTTCCCCATTCCCATTGACCCTATGGGGGCTCATTTGGGAATGGGGAAGAGCCTTGGTGAATGGGGAATTACCGCCCCGCCAACCTTGGAATGGGGCGGTGATTCCGCCATCCACCAAGGCGCTGCCGTTCCGGGTACGGCGTCAACCAAGGCGTTAATAGCGCCATTGGTTAGCGCCGTACTCGGAATGAGGCCCAATGTCCCTTTGACAACGTTTTTTCACTAAATTTCCTAGGTTTTTAGTAGCGCAACTTAACCATAACGTCCCTTTAACAACGTTTTTCACTGAATTTCATAGGTTTTTAGTAGCGCAAATTAACCATAACGTCCCTTTAACAAAGTTTTTTCATTGAATTTCATAGGTTTTTATTAGTGCAACTTAACCATAACGTCCCTGTAACATTTTGTTTTTACTAAATTTTTAAGGTTTTTATTAGTGCAACGTCACCGTAACATCCTTTTCAATAGATGAAGACCATTAACATCTTATGTCCTCAAAGTGGGAACGCGGGGTGGTAAAAAAAACAAAAACATTTTCCTTCCTACACCGGGACGCCACAGGAAGGAAAATCTTTTACCAAGATGGCCACCATGGAAAAGGAAGGCGGGGTGTATAAAGAACACAACAGGGCATGAGCAGGAGGTGGGGGGGAACAGGGGAGACACATGGCCATGAGCGGGGGGTGAGAGGGAACAGGGTACAAATGGGGCATGAGCAGGGGGTGGGGGAAAAAGGAAGGAAACACGGGGCATGAGCGGTGGTGGGGGGAACACGAGGGAGACACGGGGCATGAGCAGCGGGTGGGGAGGAACATGAGGGAGACACAGGGTATGAGCGGGAGGTGGGGAGGAACACGAGGGAGACACGGGGCATGAGCGGGGGTACAGGGCACACACGGGACATGAGCGGGGGTGGGGGGAAAGGAGAGAGACAAGGGGCATGAGCGAGGGGTGGGGGAACACGAGGGAGACACGGGGCATGAGCAGGGGTTTGGGGGGTAACACGAGGGAAACACGGGGTATGAACAGGGGGTGGGGGGCAACAGGAGACAGACACGGGGCATGAGCGGCACGTGGGGCCAACAGGAGAGAGACACGGGGCATGAGCAGGGGGTGGGGAGAACAGGAGACAGACACGGGGCATGAGCGGGGGGGTGGGGAGAACAGGAGACAGACACGGGGCATGAGCGGGGGATGGGGGGGAACAGGAGACAGATACGGGGCATGAGCGGGGCTGGGGAGAACAGGAGACAGACACGGGGCATGAACGGGGGGGTGGGGGACAACAGGAGACAGACACGGGGCATGAGCGGGGGGTGGGGGGCAACAAGAGAGAGACACGGGGCATGAGCGCGGAGTGGGGGGTACAGGAGACAGACACTGGGCATGGTTGGGGGCAACAGGAGACAGACACGGGGCATGAGCGGGGGTGGGGGGAACAGGAGACAGACACGGGGCATGAGCGGGGGGTGGGGGGAACAGAAGACAGACACGGGGCATGAGCGGGGGGGTGGGGGGCAACAGGAGAGAGACACGGGGCATGAGCGGGGGGTGGGGGGTACAGGAGTCAGACACGGGGCATGAGCGGGGGGTGGGGGCAACAGGAGACAGACACGGGGCATGAGCGGGGGGCAACAGGAGAGAGACACGGGGCATGAGCGGGTGGGGGGGACAGGAGACAGACAAGGGGCATGAGCGGGGGTGGGGGGGTACAGGAGACAGACACAGGGCATGAGCGGGGGGTGGGGGGAACAACAGAGACAGACACGGGCATGAGCGGGGGGTGTGGGGCAACTGTTGCCCTCACACCCCCCGCACACCCCCCGCTCATGCTCCGTGTCCTGACAGACACGGAGCATGAGCGGGGAGTGGGGAGAACAGGAGACAGACACGGGGCATGAGCGGGGGGCAACAGGAGACAGACACGGGGCATGAGCGGGGGTGGGGGCAACAGGAGAGACACGGGGCATGAGCGGGGGTGGGGAAACAGGAGACAGACACGGGGCATGAGCGAGGGGTGGGGAACAGGAGACAGACACGGGGCATGAGTGGGGGGTGGGGGGCAACAGCAGAGAGACACGGGGCATGAGCGGGGGGTGGGGGGAACAGGAGACAGACACAGGGCATGAGCGGGTGGTGGGGGGAACAACAGAGACAGACACGGGCATGAGCGGGGGGTGGGGGGCAACAGGAGACAGACACTGGGCATGAGCGGGGGTGGGGGGCAACAAGAGACAGACACGGGGCATGAGCGGGGGGTGGGGGAACAACAGACACGGGCCATGAGCGGGGGGTGGGGAGAACAGACACGGGGCATGAGCGAGGGGGGTGGGGGGCAACAGGAGACAGACACGGAGCATGAGCGGGTGGGAGGAACAGGAGACAGACACAGGCCATGAGCGGGTGGGGGGAACAGGAGACAGACACAGGGCATGAGCAGGGGTGTGGGGGGCAACAGGAGATAGACACAGGGCATGAGCGGGGGGTGGGGGAACAGGACACAGACACGGGGCATGAGCGGGGGGGTGGGGAGAACAGGAGACAGATACAGGGCATGAGCGGGGGGCGTGGGGGCAACAGGAGACAGACACGGCACATGAGGGGAACAGGAGACAGATACAGGGCATGAGCGGGGGGTGGGGAGAACAGGAGACAGACACGGGGCATGAGCGGGGGAACAGAAGACAGACACGGGCATGAGCGGGGGGTGGGCGGGAGGGGGAGAGACACACAGGGCATTAGCGGGGGGTGGGCGGTTGGGAGAGAGACACACGAGGCATGAGCGGGGGGTGGGCGGGAGGGGGAGAGACACACGGGGCATGAGCAGGGCGTGGGCGGGAGGGGGAGAGACACACGGGACATGAGCAGGGGTGAGGGGGAGGGAGAGAGACACACGGGGCATGAGCGAGGGGTGGGGGAAGGGGAGAGAGACATGGGGCATGAGCGGGGGTGGGCGGGAGGGGGAGAGACACACGGGGCATGAGCGGGGTGTGGGCGGGAGGGGGAGAGAAACACGGGGCATGAGCGGGGGGTGGGCGGGAGGGCGAGAGACACACGGGGCATGAGCGGGGGGTGGGCGGGAGGGGGAGAGACACACAGGGCATGAGCGAGGGTGGGGGGAGGGAGAGAGACACACGGGGCATGAGCGGCGGTGGGGGGAGGGAGAGAGACACACAGGGCATGAGCGGGGGGGTGGGGGGGAGGGAGTGAGACACACGGTGCATGAGTGGGGGTAGGGGGAGGGAGAGAGACACATGGGGCATGAGCGGGGGTGGGAGGGGGAGAGAGACACACGGGGCATGAGTGGGGGTGGGGAGGAGGGAGAGAGACACATGGGGCATGAGCGGGGGGTGGGCAGGAGGCGGAGAGACACACGGGGCCTGAGCGGGGGGAGGGCGGGAGGGGGAGAGACACACGGGGCATGAGCGGGGGGTGGGCGGGAGGGGGAGAGACACACGGGGCATGAGTGGGGGGTGGGGGGGAGGGGGAGAGACACACTAGGCATGAGCGGGAGGTGGGCGGGAGGGGAAGAGACACACGGGGCATGAGCGGGGGTGGTGGGGAGGGGGAGAGACACATGGGGCATGAGCGGGGGGTGCTGGGAAGGGGAGAGAGACACACGGGGCATGAGCGGGGGGTGGGCGGGAGGGGGAGAGACACGGGGCATGAGCGGGGGTACGGGGGAGGGAGGGAGAGGCACACGGGGCATGAGCCGGGGTGGGTGGGAGGGAGAGAGACACACGGGGCATGAGCAGGGGTGGGGGAGGGAGAGAGACACACGGGGCATGAGCGGGGGTGGGGGGAAGGGGAGAGAGACACACGGGGCATGAGTGGGGGGGTGGGGTGAGGGAGAGCGACACACGGGGGATGAGCAGGGGTGAGGGGGAGGGAGAGAGACACACGGGGCATGAGCGGGGGTGGGGGGTGGGCGAGAGACACACAGGGCATGAGCGGGGGATGGGGGAAGGGGAGAGAGACACACGGGGCATGAGCAGGGGGTGGGGGAAGGGAGAGAGACACACGGCGTTCGTGTGCAGGCGGCAGATCACGCTCCTCGGCCCTCCGCTGGCCACCGTGTGCCGATGGCGTGAGCAGGGGGCTGGAGGAACAGGGGAGACACGGAGCATGAGTGGGGGTGGAGGGGACAAGAAGGACACACGAGGCATGAGCGGGGGTGGGAGGAAGAGGAGACAGACACAAGACTTACTGTGCAGGCGGCGAGGAACAAAGATGGCGGGCGTCTATGAAGCCAGACGCACTGCACGCTTTCACCGCATCCAATGAGAGAGCACGTCAGATGTCCGCGGACATCTGGCAAGCTGCTTGCCCAATTACCGTCCTGTCCGCGGAGCGAACAGGGAAGTGTGTCTGCGAAGCGAACACAGATATCATACATTTTTTTCACTTACATTTTTGTCATTTTTTTTAAAAACTACTGGACGGATTTATACCAAATAAAGCAAAGCACGCTTTCGGGACCAAGACGCCGCACCTGCCGCACATTTGGTGTAAATCCGTCCAGTGGTTTGGGCTGTAGGCGTTAGCAAAGTTTTTTCCCACTATGTCTATGGGGAAAAAAAAGTTTTGGGACCCCCACTATAACTTTTCCGCCCTGGACGAATCCTCACCAAACTTTGCAAGAAAATTCAGAGTGACCCAAATACTTTTATTGCAAAGTTTGGTGAGGATTCGTCCAGGGAGAGCGAAGTCATAAGCCGCCCAAAAAGTGCTCTTCCTATGGAAACACCAACTTAACAACTTAACCATAACTACCGTGCCATGTAACATATACATATATATATATATATATATATATATATATATATATATATATATATATATATGTGTGTATATATATATATATATATATGACTATCAAGTATTGAAGAACATGTATTTGCTAGTAGAGGTTGGCATTTTGTGTGGGTGAAAAATGCACCCCTTTATTTGAAAGAGGTCACACTGATCTGCAGTGCTACTAAACCAGGAATGAATATATCCCAGCGAGGCTCAAATCTGTAGGTTCCCTGCCATAGCTATGCGTAGAAGGAGGTTAAATCAAACCACCAGTGAGTACGGCAAATAACAATGACCAAAAACGAGGCTGAGTTTTACATTCTGAGAAAATCTAGATGTTCAAAGCGTTTAACATCTCAAATAAATAAAGAATAGAAGAACATTTTTTTTTCCATTAACCCACATTTGAAAATGACTTTCAGTGTTGCTTCAAGTATCGACACACACACAAGGACACATAAAGAGGGTGTATGCACAGATGCATCTAGCACTCCTGTATGGTAACTTAATGAAGTAGAAGAAAAAACATTTGTCACCGGGAAAGAGTATGGTAAAGATCACCCTTAGTTGCTAAGGGTAGAAAATGCATTGTGTCTGTATATCATCCTTCCAAAGGAAGAAGGGTGGCTTATCGGCCTCAGTATAAGTATGGCGGTGCGGGAAAAAATGGTAGAAATTGTAACTCTGTTACCACTGTTTTACTACCACATTACCACACCGCCGTAATACAACTTTGGTGGTAAAGTGGAGGATTTTCGTCCAGCAAAATGCTGGAGTTAAATTGTTCACTTTACTGCTAAAAAGTGGCAAAATCTTTGGAATTACAGTTGGCGATAATTGCGACAAAATCCCATGGAGTGCTAAGGACTCTAACAATTGAGGAATTACAGTGACTACCAGAACTTCCAGGTGTACCAAGTGGCAGTCATGATAATTTCGTTTGGCAGTATTTAAGCAATTTTACCACCAAAATACCACCAACTTGTAATGAGTTCCAATTATCTTAGCTTGATCCTTGAATGTTTTACTGTGCATTGGGAGAACTGATTGGGCCTTGAAGGCCTAATCTAGTTGACATAGACCAATCCACTGCCACGCAGGTTAAGGAGAAATAGATGCAAGTGGGAGACCCCAGTCCCAAAAAGGTCTGCTTTGCCACTATAATTATTAAACCATTTCCACCACAGTACTAGTGCCGTGCATACCCCCCCCTACAGTGAACCAAGAATATGAGCAGGTATGGTTAAATGACTACTGCTCTGCACGAGCACATGGCATGCGTGGTGGATTGAACGTCTACTCAGCCCCAAACTAATACTAAGCCAGCAGTGATTTGAAACAGGCAAATCCATTGTGGTATATGTCCTTTGTCTCTTTAAGGTAGTATGGGCCGAGGTCAAGATATTCTCTTACGAGGGATGTGAGCTACCACAAAAAACAGACCAAACAAAAATGGCAGTGTGATATCACAATAAAAGAATGGCCAACAAAGGTTTTTTTTTTTATATAGAAATAGGATGCTTTAAATAAACTAAAAATACAAAAAACAATAATCAAACACTAAAACCCACCCTGCTGCAAAATTACTTCTGCACCACAGGAGTTGTGACTAATCCTCCTACTCACCCCTCACACTACAAAACAACAATGATCCCAATCATAAAGGTGAAGCAGGCAAGAGATAGACCCCCTTCACCAATTGTGGTAACGTGGGATGAGGGCAGTGTGGTAGTTCAGTCATAGGAGACGGACAAGAGGTCATGGATGTACACAATATTGTATTGGTAAAATGAAAGAAAGAAACCTAGTCTAGTCGATATTATCTCATAAGAGTTCCCTAATATTAAAAAAAAAAACAACCTCGGCATGTGCTTCTGCCTGCCCCCGTTCTCAGAGCACTAATCTCAGTCTCAGAGTTCTGTTAGGTTATCCCCTCGATTAAAATATAAGTTCTTTTATGCAGTTCTTGCTTAACCCCTCTGTGGATAGCAAACAACATTTCCTCTTGTTTTATCTCACTTGCCGTTTATCCCTGGCTACAATTCCTCCCAGGTCAATTTAGCCTTTACCCGTAGTAAAAATCCCCCCGTTATTACTTTTGCATGTATTCTATTTTTACCACCTCTTGTGGCACTGGGACTCCCCAAAGTCCTGTGGCTCTGTGGTCGATCTATTATTTTTTAAATTAAGCACTTTGATACATTTGTTGGCTTCCCCACTCTCGATATAAATCACACATACTCCTTTGACTCCCTCACCCACAAGACATGTATCCATTTAAATCTCTTTCTTTCTGATACTGAAAACGGCTTTCCCAGCCTTCTTAGACAGTGTTCGTAGTTCTTTCACGCTTACAGGGCCGAGTGCCCCCTTCATGCTTTCAAACTTTCACCCTCACAGTGACTTCTCCAGTCTTTGATGGGTGATATTAGCAACACTCTCAATCCAAATTACATGGGTCTTGTGCTCATTTCAGTTTCCCAGGATTTCATACAAGGAATAGTTTCAGCAGTCTCTGATCCCACAGCAGCTTGTTGCCTTCATTGGCTTCCTCACGGTGGAAGTGTTGGGCTTCCCGTTCATGCTCGTCCTGCTTGGGACCTGCACTCGCTGTGTGGAGCTTGGAGCTTTTGGCTCCATGCTTGTTTCTTGTTTCGGCATTGGCTGAGGGGCGCCCGGCCACCCACTGAGTGTTAATAATCACACCACCAGAAAAGACGGTTTGCTGTCCATCTAGGCACTTGGTCAGCGTACCAGCTTTGTAGCTTCTAGTTAGCGAGCCTAGCTCCCACTACACCACAGCTGGCTCTGCGGTTGTGTATAACTCCCACCCTCCAGGACGTGTTTCCAGAGGCTTGCCTCTGCATAGCATGGATTCTCCTCCCTGCGTAGGAGTCTAGCACATCTTCCCCAGTCACTCTCCATTCGCAGTTCCTAATCTGAGTACGTAGGTAATCACGATCAGAAAAGGTGCGTCCTCCTTCATTTACGGTTGCCCTCAGAAAACAGTCAGCATTAACTGAAACCAATAGGGTGGAAAGAGGATGGCTGGTATTTATCGTAACAGTCTGAGAGCATTCAGATCTTTCCAGTCCCATGTATGCGGACAACATAGCACTTTCAGGGAGATCCTCATTGGACTAGGAGTCCTTCTCCCTAAGAGGGGAGTCACTCCCTATGAGGTCCCACTTGCTCAGACCCATAGGGAGGGTCTTGCCGAGTGGGCTCACTAACCTAGCCTAACAGCGGGTGCCTTTCCTCAGGGAAGAGGGACAAATTGTTCCAATTTATCACATACGTCTCCTGTTAACTGCGAGACTCCCCCTTAATAATGAAGGTGGAAATCACTGTCCAAATTGCCTTGCTCCTCCACCTTTCAATGTTCTACCAAGAAAAACAATGGTTGTAGCTCTAAAAATCATTTCATGACTCCGTTGTTAGAATCTTTTCTCAGACTCCTCCAGATTAGGGGGTTGTTATCCGTCATGAGTTGGAACTTTCTTCCTGTGAGATAATCACGTGAATTGGTGGCCCACTAGATGGCTATGGCTTGAAGCTGCACAGTGGCATAACATTGTTCTCTGGGGAACCATTTATTTCGGCTTATGTATAAGATTGGATGTTCCAAGCCATTATGTTGTTCAGACAATACTGCTCCCAATCCATCCTCAGAGGCTGTAATCTGCAAAATAAATTCCCGACTAAAGTCTGGCATTTTCAATATAGGGTATTGACAGGATTTTTTGAGTCCAGCAAACCTTCTATGGTCTTCACCTTAACCAGGCAAGCATTCGGGATGTAATTGTAAATGGTTATTTATGACGTGGTTAATGCCCAGAGTTTTCTCAGCACAGACATGGGGATCAAACCTGTGTTGCACAGCATTGTCTTACTTCCAAAACGAGCACGTTGACCCTGACCTATACTCCAGAACAGAGTTCTTCAAAAGGTGGTGTGCGAGAGCCCAGGAGGAAATGTAAAAAAAATATATATTTTTTTTTAGATTGGAGGAAATGGGCAGAGGCGGCTCACATGGTGGGACTGGACCATAAAACTGTCTCAGGCACCAATGAAAAAGTGGCCCACAGTTTCAAATGGATATTATTTCCTTTAGTCACAGACTGTTTGAATAGTACCCAAGGGGGTGTTTTTTGTTAAAATGTAAGCAAATTTTGATATTTAAAGAATATTTATTCAGCAACATTGGTCAAAACTACTAGCTGCATAGTACATTTACTCATCAAACTGGCCCACATTGGCCAAATAAGTGGGCCATTTTGACTGGCCCACACTAGCATTTTTCATTTTTGGTACAGGCATTGCCCTATTGCCCCATAGGCCAGTCCGAGCCTGGCGGCTCATCCATAATGGGCGAGGAGGTGTCAATCCAGTGGCCCCCTCTCCCATTTCGGAGGAGCCGAGGAGCCCGCCCACTGAAACACTGAACACTCCCTTAGCTGCTTTTTCAAGCTGAGGGAGTGCTCTTGGGCTGGCTGAACTTTCAAAGGGAAACACTGTTTGACAGTTCAGTTCAGTTCCCCAGCCGCACATGCTCACTGAGCCATGCAAGGGTGGGGGCGTTGTACTTTACCAGCGTTGCATAGCCTTTTGGAAATGCTGGCTGGGGCACTGCATGTCTGTATGTGTGAGGGGGAGCTCCTGTGCCTCCTCGCACATACGGACAGAGCAGCCTGGAGCGGGCATTTCAGCCCCCATGCACAGGCCCCTGCGGAAGGTACATTTATGTTCATTTAGCACTGGGATAGTGGTGGGAGAAGGGTGGGGAGAGCCCAGGGTCTGTGATGGGGTGGGGAGAGCCCAGGGACTTGGTGGGATGAGGGGCCCCAGTGACTGTGATGGGAGCAGGTGGGGAGCCCAGGAACTATACTGGGGGTAGGGTGTGGTGATGGGGCACAATAGTTCATAGCCATTTGCACATGCTGTCCATTTTGCATTTTTGGGGGGTCCAGCTAGCCCAAATTGTGCTCAGGGGGAACCAGGCCAAAAAAGTTTGAAGACCACTGCTCCACAGGGTGGGAATTCTTAAGCTTTTCGGTGAGATTGGCGGCGGAATAGTTCAGTATAAATCGCTGGTAATACCCGGTCAACTCCAAGAAAGCACAAAGGTCTCTTTTGGTTTTTGGGCACAAGTTTTGCTTGAACCACTTTGACCTTTTCTGTCTGGGATTTAATTTGTCCTTTCCCCACAAAGACCCCAGATAATTTACAGCTGACTGGACGTGGGGGGATGAGCACAAACTCTCTGAGGGCTGAATAATATGGGCCTTGAACATCTGCTGGAGTTCGGTCTCGCAAATATTACCCCCTGCCTCTGGAATTCGGTAGTTTTAGCTTCACCGTTTGTTTAGTTGGAGAGCGGATGCAGTGAAAAAAAATGTGCACTTTGCCTGGGTGCTCAGAAAAGAATTTAGGAAATTGGTCTAAAAGGTCTCGAAGGTTGTCCTGTTGTGAGAGTGGTAGGTGGTTGGTGATCAACTGTGGTCGAGGTCAGGGTCGATAAGGATGGTGCATATAGTCAGTGTATAGTCACTGTAGTCTCCTCCGTGGGGTTGACCTTCCATTCTTCCAGCTGTAAATTTGCATTTTCTGTCTCGGGACTGGTTAGGCAACTATATTCAATGGACCTTTCTTTCAAAAAATCTATAGGGACCATTCCACTTGGATATCATCTTGTCATCCGAAGTGGGAAAGATAACTAGGACAGATTCCCCAATGGAAAAATACCTCCCTATCGTTTGTCTATCATTTAGGGATTGGTGATGTTTTTGTGCCCTACCTGGGTGATGTTTGGCATTTTCCCTTATAGCAGCCATATGGGACTTACCTTTCTGGGCTGTCTGGGAAATGGGTAAGATGACTCCTTTTCTCTCCTGCCAAGTCTCTTGCAACATGTCTAGGGCATCCCGGGGGGTTCTTGCCCCCATAGTAGCTCAAAAAGCAAATATCCTTATGGGAACCGAGTGACAGATACCATGTAGTGGTAGGATTCCCATTTATGTTGGTAATCAATACCGAACACATTAGTAATGACAGAAGGGAACTTCATTGGCTCAAAGTGGAAGACACGGATTCAAGGTCATGACGCTGGTCCATAAATGCCTTTATGGGAAAGCCCCAGCATACATCAAATCAAACATTTCCATATATGTTCCAGGCCGCTCATTAAGATCTGAACACAAAGGCCAAATCACAGGAGATGCCCACAAAAGAGCCAACGGAATGGGCCAGGCTTTTCCATATCCGCAGCTGTCAAATGGAATAGTCTGCCTGTAGATCTAAGACTAGAAACCAACCTTTTGTGCCTCAGGAAAAAGCTGAAAACCCTCCTCTACAAATAACTCCAGACCTACACTACCGTCTATATATTGTCCCGTCTCCATGTTAGTCTACTTGTTGTTTTATGTGTCTTTATGTGACACCCTGATTCCTGAGGGCGACCACCGTGATACAAATAAATACAATAAAATAAATAAATTAAATAAATACCCTATCTCATAGAGACTCCTCAGGTTACTTCAGCAAACAATGTCTTCTTTGAGCCAGGAGTGCTGCAGGGTAAGGGTGATTCCTTAGTATTTGCTGCTTTTCTGGTCGTAAGTTCCTCACTCTAATATGTCCAGTAATAGACTGGACCCTCTCCTTCTGAATCCTTCTCTTGTAGTGAAGGAAGGTGGAATGCCACTACATAACTGGAGTAATTGTTTTTGTACCATAGGTGGCCAGTTGTAGCAAATCAACTATCAAGGATTCGTGTCCTTTCTTTATTTCAGTGACGTTGGAAGCCCTGCCCCATGCGCATGCTGCCTGGCTGCCATGTCACCTCCCTGACCCGCTGGAACCCGTGGTCAACCCAATTAATGCTTGCTGCTCCCAAGACAATTGCAGCCTTATAGATGACGGAATCTGCACTCCTCGGTTTGCTGATGCAGTTTGTGGCATTGCAGTTAAGAAAGTGTCTGTCCTTGGGGAAGGTTCTTGGTGATCTGTATGGGCGAGGTTTCCATGGCTTTGCTCCGCCTGTGTTTGCATGCTAGCTTTGGTTGATGAGTACAGAGTACTGCATTGGTGCCAGCTCCCTGCGGTACAGATGGATGTCCTCCAGGCACCGATGGGTATCCTCTCGGTGTTCGGCCTCACCCCCATACCAGGATCCTGCCACACCAGCAGGTCACAGACCAGGGAAAAGTAATCGGCCACAACCTGGAAGGCAGCAGGTTTATGAAGGGTCACGAATGAGAAGGGCTGCAGAATAAGGAAGTAGGTATTGCAGTTATGGACATGCAGATCAGCTTCTACAGCAAATTGGACTGCACTGTTATGAAGTTCAGACCGGAATACCATCACATAACAATTTAGGCAAAGTTTCCTGAATGCTAGAATAGGCAATCATGCCCGTTAGCTCAGTACAGAGGAATAGAAACTGTTTTGCCACAGCCGAGGGGGAGCCAACATAGGCCAGATTGATGCAGCCAGTGGCACTGAAGGTATTGTCGCTAGCTTTGGTTGGGTTCACTCCACATGCTACCTTGTTTAATTACAAGGTTGGGAACGACCAGCAACTGCAGAGAGGCTGGTAGAAGTTTACTACACCCAATGCATGGTGCCAGGGAGGTGTAGCATTGAATGTCACATGTGCTTTGTAGGTCTCTTTGTGCAACTGCTTGATGTGGCTATACATTTGTAGCAGGCCCATTGCGTAATGCATCTCCTCACAATTAGATTGCAGAGTCTACATTTATGCAGCCCTCTGCATGTGATCCTCCCTCTAGCTGCCAAGCACATTTTAGAGAAACGGGAATGTGATGGCCCTTTCGGATGGCTGCCAAATGCCCCTAATGATGCTATAGCTGTGGTTGTTCCACTAAATCTCCACTTCAGATACATCAATACTGACTTGCCCGCTGAACATGGGCCCATCCACCTGTTCAAGGCAAATAAACATCTTCTACATCTGCAGATAGAGAGAGTTGTTGGCAGCCATGTATGTAAACCATGGACTACCTCTGATGGGTGTAAAGGCTGCAGAAGCAGCCGTAGTGTCATTGACAACAGATGGTTATTTGCCTTGAGACGGAGTTGTCCTGATGAAGGATTTCATTATCAGAAACATATTGACTTTTGGTATCTGTTTGTTTCTTTTGGAACTGTGATGTTGGTTTCTATGGACTACTAAAGGACCTCCATTATACCATCTGGTTTAAATTACTTATTGATGTTAAACTTGCATAGGCGTATCTGAGGCGGGTGGCTGATGGGGCTATCGCGCCGGGTCTTTTGGTTAGAACCCCGGATATAAGCTCTGGGGCTACAACTAAAAGCCTAGCTAGCACTCAGTCCCGCCATTAGCATATCCCGGATCTTTTTCAGACCTAGCAACACCTCTGTAAACTTGTATACCACACCCATTTGCTGTGTGGTCAAAATGTGCATGGTTGAATATCAACCTTCAGGATGAGCACAAATCACCTTTGCTAAACAGCACCAGCCATTTTTTTTTACAAATTAAGAAGATTTAAAAGACAGTAAAACAAGAAACTTCATAACAATAACAAACTAAAAGGAAAGCTGAGGGGGTATAGATGGAAAACAACAAGGAGAAGACCAACACAGCACTGCACGGGACACACATACTACTGATGTCTTGCTTGCACACACCATAGTAGTGTCACATGTTCTGATGCTATACCTCTACAGTAGATTACATTCAACAGAGGGAAGAAACAAAATCACAGCAACAGCAGCATGGTCAGCAAAGACAACAGAGAACAGCATATCAATAAAGTCCCCACTGTTCCAAAAGGGAGACACCTGATTAAAAAGCAAGGGAGTGGGGCCACGCCACCAAGTGGCCCCATGGACAGTCATTCCTCGGTCTTTCATTCCTAGACTGTTGCAGGGCTCCACACTGCTGCGTGGCTCCATTGGATCAGCACGACCTGACTCCTTCCAACTGCCCCATCTTGCCAGCCGCAAAGCTCTGCAAAACAGCACAGTAGCAGCAGCTCCACCATCGCCAGCACCATCAGAACCAAGAAAGGCAACTTGTGAGCCAGAATAGACACTGTCCACCATTCCACTTTGCCATCCAAACGGACAACCAAGCAAAGGTTCCAGGCCCGTGCCTCACCTCCACGCGCTGAGTGCTGCTGCAGCTGCCTTTACTACCCATAACCAGGGCGGAAGGAGGCTTCTCCTTTTTCTCTTCCAAAGGAACAAACGTAAAAGGACTTGGAGCACTAATTAGTAACCAAAGGGGGAGCCCCAATAGATATGTCACACATCATTGACACTTTTTTGGACAGAATGGCAAGTGTAAGGATTTATGTCGCCCTAGAAGGAGTGTTCCCTTTGGTACAGCACTGCTTACAGTGCGGCCAGATTGGCTCTTTTTGACATGAAATTGGCATCCGAAAATGCCTCTGAGCTGATGGTGCCCTAGGCAGCATCAGGATTTAAATCGATTTTCTGTAGCACTGGCCATGACGATGTACATATACAGCAAACAAGTGAACCAGCTTTGAAATGCACCAAGGGAGGAACGATAGCTCAGGGACAACGTGTTTGTCTTGGAAGCTGTACAACCCAGACCAACACAGACTCAAATCTCAATACCGCACTTAGAAACCCCATTAAAATGTATTTTAAAAAATAAAATGCCCTTGTTAATTCGCGGCGGTGACCAAATACAAATGCACTTTCGTGTATGCATTTCCTTCTGTTTAATTTCAATTTGTTTTGACAGTTGGTGTGATTCAAACATAGAAATCTGGGAGGACACCATTTTGAAAGAGGTATGGAAGATCCCCCCACAATGTCCCTCGAGGGTGGAAGACACTTGCATGGATTCCTGTGGAATCCGTCTTCTCTGAGAAGGTCAAAAAGTAGGCGAATTGCACAGAAACATAAATGATACATTTCTAGCTCCTGATCTAGCAAATAGAAATAAAAAAAGTTCTGCACGTATACTATCTCCATAAGGTAAACCACTATGTAGAAATCATATTCAGGCCAATGGGATTTAATACCTTGCCACTCCATAGTTTGTTATGCTTTGGATATCCCTGGCGTTATCCTTAACCAGGACTTGTATTTCCTGACCTACACTCAGGCCTGGCTGAAGGACTTTCCAGGTCCTGCTCCATCAGCCACACTCCCAGAAGGATCTACTACGTTCTCCTCAAACAGATTGGTAGCTGGAGGTGGCGGGGTAGTCCCTGTGGCCAAAACATGTTACAAGAATATTTATTCATGCCTATGCTAAAAACTTTTTTATTTCTGATGAAACTGAATAGTGTAATGACCTGCCAACAATTCACACTAAGGGCCTATCCACTAATTTAGTTTTTTCTTTCATTCGAACAGATGCTCTCCCCCCAAAAAGATGTACGCTATACAGTGTCATCTCTTGGAATGTCTGACCCTGTAGGACTTCACTATATTGGTCAGGTCATCGTGTGGTAACTTAACATACTTATGCCTGTATTCTCTCACAGTCAAGCAAGACAAGATAGCCATGGGCCACATTACAAGTCCGGCGGTAACCGTACCGGTAAAAATGGCATGTTACTGCTGGACTTGCAAATTTTGCCAGCGCCTGGCTTCCCGGAATACCCAGGTTGTAATCCCCCGGTGTTTCTGGCTGGTAATTCTTAATCCCCATTCCCATTTGAGTCCGATAGGACTCAATGGGAATGGGGACCATGGAAGCTTGCCACACCACTTCTAACACCTACCCACCTCCCTTCTCATCCTTTAAGACTCAACTTCTATACCCCTCTTTACCTCATCAACTTAACATTGCACGCTTGAATGCTCCATCTCTGTGCAACAAAATGTCCTTTATCACTGCCACTTTCACTCCAGCTCACCTTCTTGCTATCACTGAAACCTGGATTTCTCCATCTGGTGGCACTGCCACTATAGCAGCCCTACATGACTCCAAACTATCTTTCATTCACTATCCTTGACTGACTGGCAGAGGTGGAGGCATCGGACACCTACTCTCTTCATGCCTCAATGCCTCACAAATCTCCAATGCTATGTCCTCTCCTACCTCTTTTGGATTCACCATCTCTAATATTGATCTGGTTTACTTGGTTCACATCATCTCCATCTATCGCCCTCCTTGTCTCTCTTGACCATTCTTTGATGATCCTGGGCAACTCCTTGATTCTCTTGACACTAAGCATCATCTCATTCTATTGGGTGACTTTAACATTTCCTCTCCAACCACTTCTCAGAAATCTGATTGTCAGTATTCTTTTTGTCACTAAGCTCTCCACTCTAGCCATAACCTAGCTACCACCACCATCTCCTTTCCACCTTCTGAGATTTCCTCACCACTTGTTTCACCTATTACTAAAAGGAAATGTAAACCTTCCGCCATTCCCCCCTTTCTCTCTGACGTACAGTTCTCACTTTCCTCCTTAACATCTGATGCTTCTTCCACCAACACTGCCTACTCCAGCTCCCAATCCCTTCTTCATGATTCATTCTCCTCTCACCTCCCACTGCTTACTTTCATCCCTATGTCTCAGCATGCTCAGCCATGGGTCACCCCATTCATATGCTCTCTCCACATAGACATGCATCGGCTGCTGCACAAATAGAGGTGTGCCCACTCAAATGAGGACCTGCAACTCTACCTCTCTTCCATGAACTCTTTCAAGTTCACTCTTGATAGAGCGAAAGGGGTATTCTGCCTAACCCTTGACTCTCAATGCAACCATCCTTGCAGGCTACAGGTCAACCTAAACTCACTCCTGACTTCTCCTAAGTCTGTGACTACCAACTCCACTCTCACAGCTAATGACCTAGATGAATACTTCACTGCAAACATTTCCAAAATAAGAGACTCTCTTCTGACTTTCCTCACACGCCCTCCTTCTACATGTTACACTCTGCCTACTCTACCATCATCCTCTGCCTCTATTTCCCACTTTAGTCATACTAATACTGACAACATGCTATCTCTACTGATAAGTGATAAAAGCTAACCCCTCTTGTGCCCCATCAGACCCTCTTGCTCATTAGCTAGTCAAGCTTATTGCCCCTTTAGTGGCCTCTCACCTAGCTGAACTCTTCAACCTGTCTTTCAACTCCACATGCTTTCCCTCTGTTTTCAAAACAGCCATGGTGATCCGTCTCCTAAAAAAGCAAGGGGCTGACCCAAACCTACCGGCTAACTTTTGTCCCGTAACTCTCCTTCCACTCTAATCTTAAGGGCTGAAAGGGGTTGTGTTCAACCATCTTACCAATATCTTAGACATCCACAACCTTCAAGACTAAAAGCAGGTTTCTGCTACTGTCATTACACAGAAACTTCTCTCATGAATGTGACCAACTTCATCACCTCTGCTAAGCACTACATCTCATGCTCTATATCCTAGTTACCCTTGACATGTCTGCTACCTTTGGCACTGTCGATCCCTCTGACCTCCTTAATACTCTCTTTCGACTGAGCCCTTGGCTGGTTTGCACCTCACCAATTCTCTGTCTCCTTGAGTAACAAGTCCTCTCAACTTACTCCTCTAACTGTTGGTGTTCTACAAGGAACTATCTTTGGTCCTCTCCTCTTTACACTCTACACCTCTGCTCTTGGGGTACTAATCTCCTCACTGGTGTTCTCGTACCAACTCTTCATGGATGACACCCAAATCTTCTTCTATTTTCCTGAACTCTCCTCTGATCTTTCTATCAAAATTCTAAACCGTATCTCTACCATTAGACATTGGATGTCTTCACACACTCTGATGTCAAACACTACCAGAACAGAGATGCTCTTTTTCGCTGCCAAAAGCTCTCTCACATCTCTTCCTCTGCATAGCCAACTCTCACCTGACACTCTCTTCTACTCTCTTCTTGAGTTAAAAACCTCATCAGCATCTATGACCCTTCTCACACCTTCTTTACTTTCATCTTCAAAACTGGAACAGCAGTTTGCCTGAATCTCCTAAATATTAGGAAAATCAGACACTGCCTTCCTTTCAGCACTGTCAAGCATCTCTTAACCACTCTTGCCTTGTCTAAACTGGACTACTGGGCCAGCATCCACTTTGTTCGCCCAAACTATAATTTCTGGCCTCTCAACAAGATCATTAACTTCGCTACCAGAAATCACTTTGAAATCCCTCACTTCACACCTACTTCCTCTTACCGTCACCAGGATCTATCCATGCTAAGGTATCACTGTATCTATCCTCCTCTCTACAACTCTACAAGCCTTCTCATAATCTCTAGATTTTCTCCTGGATTACCCTTGTGGCTCCTCACCCGCCCTTTGCTACCTCTCACTTCCGCTCCTTCTCTCTTGTTGCTCCACGTCCATGGAATTCTCTTCCCCGGTCATCTGAGAAACAGTCCACATGCATTTGTTCAACACCACACTAAAAGCCTACCTCCTTGCTTCCATGTTACCCTCTTCACCCCCCTCTCAGCTGCCTGCTAGCTAACCATGTTTCCATCACCTCTAGCCTGCCTCTGTCCCACACGTCAGCTGCCTCCACTCTTGGATTTAACCCATCATGGTCACATATCAGTGCAGCTGGCTACCTGCACTTAAAAATGTTATATGCTGATTGTCCTTAATCTATTTGTGTCTAGTTATGTATTCTCTTCAGTGACTGTTCCCTTTACTCTACTTCAAAACTTGGTCAGAATGTCCCTGAAACACATCCCATTGTAAGAAGCTCACTGGTTCCCATCAAATCTGATTTCTTATCTACTGTATATTCTTTTGTGCTCAAAAAAGCATTGTTCCTCCCGTATATAAAAAAACAATAAATACATACGTAACAAATTTTACTTTCCTAGAAATATTTATTTATTTATTTCATTTATTTGAACATTTATAGAGCACACTAAGCCCTGGGACATCAAGGTGCTGGATTCAAAAATGTTGATTGGCAAAATAACAGTCATTAACACATCTTAACTTGAGCAAGACAGCAGTCATTAACACATCTTAACTTTGCGCAATCAAAAGGGCACTAGGTACAGTAATTCCACATGACAGGATACCAATCATTAGTATGTTCTGATGAGATAGCAATCATTACTCTTGGGAGAAGAGTAAGGTTTTCAGCTGCTTGTGGAATGCTCAGTAAGAGTGTTCAAGCCTCGGGGAAGGAGGGAGGGAATTCCAGCTCTTAGTGGTAATAACTGGGAAGTTCTGACAGCCGCACTGACAATTTACTGATTTTAAGTTCTGCAAATAAAAATTGGCATTCTTGGATGCCAAGTGAGCTTTTTACACTCTCTAAATTGAACTAATCTCTAATTTCACAAAAAACTGTTCAACATCCTCCAGTACCTGAATACACATCAGTTGCTATCAAATCCTCTTGTGAGTGGTGTAACTCCATCCAATCTTTCTTTCACAATCTTTCTTTCACAACAAATCTAATACAATTAGGTCAAGGTTAAATCACTGCAAGCGAGCCAAAGTGCCCAATTTCAATTCAGAATCCTTTGAGGATGATCCAAAATTAACTTTTGCATTCATGCCTATCTCTCGAAGTTTGAATTCTTGCATATAACCCTGCAAGAGATCAGAATAATATAACCAATCTGAATTCTACAAATGACCCATGCACACCCACAATCATTAAGGAAATTGCAGACACCCTAAGTCCAATCATCCTGTCTTCTATTAACATTGCATATAGGAAAGCTTGCATTCCAAGTTCCCTCAAACATGCATGGTTTACTCCACTTCTGAAAGAACACTTTAGATCCTAAGGATTGTGCTAGTTATTTCGTTATTCCAAATGTTTCTTTTTACTACTATAAATCTACTAAATATATTCCGACTTACTGGGCAATAATCAGGCTGGTCTCAATCCAGAGAGATGCATTGAACTTGCATTGAGTAAAATTAAAGACAGCCTACCTTGAATCATTGATTGAGGAGACACAGAACTCCATACACTCTTAGAAATCCCCCTCTGCATTTGACCCCTTAGATCCCACCCTAATGATCCAAATAATACAAAATGTTGAAGGGGACTAAAATAGGCTGTTTTTTTGGATCACTTCCTTTCTTTCTAATAGTTCAAGATTGAAGGGGGGAATTCTCTATCAAACTCATACATCGTAGTACCACAGGGGTCATTCATCTGCCATTGCTTTTCAATATATATTTAAATCCTCACCATGATTATTATTTGATCTGGGCGTGGTCTTTCAGAATTATGCAGATCATATTTGCCTTGGTGAATATCTGCATATTAACATATATAAAATACAGTATATTTCTGAACAGGTTGAAAGATGGATGTTGGACAGCTGACAAGATTGAACTGCTGACTGTATGTTTTTCAAAATCCTTCAACTTTGTCCGTGTCAAAAATTCATAAATACCCCATGCAGGTTCCACAATTACAATGACAGAATTTCTCACAAAAGAACTCCAAGGCATCCAAAATACTGAAAAAAGACTTCCTGAGATTCCTGAGATTAAACAGAAAAGACCACCTCACACCACCCCTGAGTAGCCTGCACTTGCTACCAGTTAAAAATGCATTAACTTTAAAGCGCTCTGCATCACCCACAAATCACTACACGGACAAGGAGCAGAATTTTTCCAGACCAAAATCAACTGCTACCAGCCAGGAAGAAACTGAAGATTGAGCAACGATATCCAAATTGAAACAAAAGACTTCAAGAAAAGGCAATTCTGAGAAACTGCATTCTCATATTTGATAGCTAAACTATGGAACTTGGAACCAAAGGAAATAAGAACAACGGAATATCACCTAATTTTCTGCAAACAAGTGAAAACCTGGCTATTCAACTCACTGAGACATGCATAAAAACAGGCACACCCATAAATCATACTCCGAACCAAAACCAAAATGCGACATTACGGATCGAAGAACCAACAATAAAACAACCACACACCCTGGGCCAAAATATATTAACCACCACCTGCTCCTCTCCTCACCTCCCGCTTACCTCCCACGTACATCAAACGCCGAAAAAAAGTGCCAGCTGTACTAAATACAAAAACACACAAGCCACACACCCACTAATAACAATGCCACAAGAACAAACATTCGCAAACAACAAACACCCTAGACATTGGACATTACCCCTCTGGACACAACAAGTTCAGTGCACACAACGAAGCACAGTCAGGAAGCTCATATGCACAGACACCAGTTTCTCCTGTTTCTGCACCAACAGAAGAGCACAACTTCTCTCTTATCCCTCTTCCCTCACTAACCAACTCCACACATTTTCTTACAGAGCCATGTGAGCGCCTGGAAACCATGCATATAGCAGCGGTGTGTGGTATAAATCAACATATCATAACCATCACACAAAGGATAAACACGCTGACCGGTATAGTTAATATGGAAGCTCAAGTCAATGCCATTCTTAAATCTTCTAACTACTCTTATGCTATTGAGACAAATGAGCACTTTATTCTGGGAAACACATTGTTTATTTATCGTATGCACAATCCGTGGATATAAGATTGACCACCGCTATTGACTGTATGCCAGTGCTCCCAGCTATGTGATTGGACAGCTTCAAACCCACAAAACACCACATGTCTCGGGAGGATAGTTCAGTGGCAACATGTTCACCTTGGAAACAAGACAACACGAAGCAACACAGGTTAGATCCCCGGGTCCGCGCTTAGAAACCTCTGAGTATTGAGCGTGTTATAAATACACAACTAAGGCATATTCCTGTAACAGCGCCAAAACTGCCCCCGGCTGTGCGAGCGCTTTAAATATGCAAATAAATAAATATACAGTGTTACTAATACTCCCACCGCTTGCCACATCTCCCCAAAAGAGAAGAAGGCTACTATATTGGTTCAGCATAAAATCAAGGATTATTTTTAATTTGTTCACCCTTACACAACATAATATGGAAATTGCCCCATGTACATCATAGCCCATCTAGAACAGCACAGTTCCATTCACCCCCATAAGATTTTGTCCATGGTTATATGGTCCTTGCTGCCAGGCACTTGAACAATTTACGCGATAATATATGTGGCATCAATGAACTTCTTTTGATGACAACACAATTAAAACCTTTCTTTTCTGATGTGCGCGAGCATTCTTCTGCTAATTTCTTCTGTTTATTTTAGGTTTACGGCCGCCGCGCATGTCTGACTGAAGCTGATAAGCTTCAAGGCCAGCACACGCGAGCCTCTCTTTTGTTTGGTTTAGCCCTCTGTGTTTGTCACATTAGCTAATTCGGGGCCTGCACTGCTGGCGACCCGAGTACAAAGCCCTTTTGTGGGCTGCAGTGTTCTTTTGAATAGCACAGCCTCCAGTGGTTCAATGGCTAAGTGCTTGGTGCTGTGAGGCTGGGTACCAGAGTTCTAATACAATGGGCATCATCACGAGTTGAGCGGTAACTCCGGCGCTATTAGCGCCGGCGCTAATAGCCCTACCACCAAACCCCCCGGCGCTATTAGCGCCGGATCACGGGTTTGGCGGAAGGGTTATTGCCCATTCCCCATTGGGCCCATTCGGGAATTCCTCATTCCCCATTGGGCCCAATGGGGAAAATTTGCACGATTACCGCCGGGGGATTTCCCTGCTCGGTGGCAGGCTTGGTCTGTGTTCTTCTGCGAGGTGAACCCCTCGTATACTGCTGGTTCCACACCCTGCTAGGGTGAGCGGTTGAGGTACTCTTGGTCAGTGTACTCTTTGGCTAAACAATATGTTTAAGTGTTGCCTGGAACACATTTGCGTTTTCAGTATTGTGAGTAGCCCGGATAGCTCAGTAGGTAGCAGCTACTATAAGGCCGGGGTTCGGACCCCTGTGCGGGCGTAACCCCTCTTCCTTGAATATTTTTATATTATTTTATATTATTTTATTTATTTATTAAATACTTTAAAGAAAAGTGTGTTTGGAGGTAGTGGTAAACAGACCCATGTGGGGGATTGTACCTTCCTCTCTAGCCATCACTCTGGTGTTAACCTTTGTCTTTTAATTAAAATTCTGTCACCCTTTACCTTAGTTAGTTTCAGGACAACTCAGTCCGTTCGTTAGGTTTTGCTTTCCCCAATAACAATTGCTCCACCCAATACCTGTGCTGATTAAGCCGCAGAATTTTTCTCTCGACATGAGGAAGAAAAGAATGATGCGTTATGCCCCTATTGGGGTCTATAGGGTTTGATGCTCTCTTTGGTGGGTGGCGTGTTTTCCTTACTATTTGTCCCATTATGATATTCATTATACTATTTGGACTATTGGTGGAGACAAGGTCAGCTCGGGGGTATGTGTTCAGTTTTGTTGCAAGGCAGGTTGGGCAACCAGGTTCTAATTGGATGGAGTGTTTGGAAACACTTGTTGGTATCAGAAGGACAAGTTGCTAAATAATATCCTCCTGACGCCTGCCCATGGTTTTTTCCTCCCAAGGCTTGGACTGTTTTCAGCTATCCGTCTAGCTGTGTGTTGCACTTTCTCCTCTGCTCGAGGAGTACAGGCAGGTTTTCTGTACCCTCAAGAGAGTTGTTTAGCCTCTTTATTTATTTATATATATATATAAAGCGTTTGTAAAAGCACTGTGCTTTAATTCTTCTGTTTCAGCATGTTCACACACTCCCTTCCAACATGGCCACCCCTGTTCCCTCTTGTGTTGGTAGCAGCTGTTGCCATTGACATAGTTAAGGGACTGTTGTTGGAGGTGTATTTATCACTGTCCAACCCTTTTCCCCCTCACGTGATCAAGCGCTCAGTATAGCGCAAAACGCGTTGTTTGCAGGCTGCTTAACTTAGGCGTCCTGCTGTTCTGTCTTCTATGTGCTGCTTTGTGTCGTGCATTTGTTTTTTGCACAATGCATTTGTTTTTTTTATTCTGTATTAACATTAAAAGACATCAGTAATTGTTTCACTGTGTCTGCGGTGTTTCTTCTGACCCCCTACTGAACCTGGCATTTGTTTTGTTGTGCCTGCGGGAGTGCGATTCGCTTTTTCCTCCTTTTCTGCTATTTTGTTTAACATGGAGCGTTCCGTGTTTGAATCTGCACCGGGACCGTCACGTTGTGCGCGTCCTATTTTCATGCTTCGTGTTCTGAAGAGGACTGCTGCCGCTGGAGGCAGATGATACTGCCGATAGGACTGGGAGCCAATACACGCACGGGAATATAAAAACTGAAGCCACCTTGCCGGCCGGCGCTTTCACGTGTACCGGAGGACGGACAGGATATCGCTGCAAGGTAAGCGTGTGTTGTCAGTTTGTTTTCATTTCCCTGTTGCTTTACACGTATTTATTGCATTTTGACTTCTAGCCCGCACCAGTTATTAGGTCCTTCTGGTTACCGCTCTCATCATTAATAGATGGTACTCCGCTCTCTGGGTTCTTGTTTGGTCGGACATTTTTTGATTATATCCATGAATTTTGCAGCCATAGTATGACGGGCATGCAGGACGCCTGGGTAGCAGCCCGGCTACTCCAAGCCAAGGATTTATTCTGTGAAGAGCAGGAATCTATCTCCACACTACCCACTATTGGGGTTAATAAAAAAGTTAGCAGCAATGTGAGCAAGGAAGTGTTCCTGCTGAGGGAATACGAGAGACTCCGACGAAGGGAAATATCCAAGTGGTGGGAGGAGCATTCGCTTCAAAATTATTTAGACATTGAGAGAATACCACGAGGTTTACGCATTATGACTACTCCGTCCTTTGAGGATCAAAATCCATTAATGCTCGAGGAATGAGGAGAAGCTAGCAAAGATTGCTCTGGCAAGTTTTTGACAATCTTAGTAAAGTATGCCAAATTGGATCGTGAGCAAGCACTCAAAGAATTAGGTAATGCAGAGGCTGATCTTACCAAAGTCCCCACAACAGAGGAAGGTAAATCTTTACGCAAAAAAATTGATGAAGCTTTAATTACATATGAAGATGAAATCAAACAGCGTAAACACAGGACATTTTTACGAGGCAAAACAGACTATGAGATGGGTCGTGTTTTTACATTCGCTAAACGTTTTGACTCTCTCCACAATACCAATGCTACACAGTCAATGTCTGTTCCATCTGGTGACCTAGCAGGGACCACCTCAGAGTCAGATATCTCTGCATCTGAGACTGACGAGCCCATTCCCAAAATGAATGTTTTAGATGAAATGAGACTTTTATGTCAGGATGGGAAGAATCAAAAAAGAGGTAGAGGTCGTGGTAAGCCCAAAGGACGAGGAAGAGGACAAAAATCACAGGCAAAAAAGTCATCCGCCGAGGCCGACGTTGGAACCGGTCAAAAGGCGCCGCAACAGGGCAGAGCAACACGCTCTGGGGCCAAAAATCAATTATAGACAATATGAAGATTTGCCAAATTATCAACTTGTCGTCTCATGTCCTCACCAAATCCCAGACCTCGCTGTTATCACTGGGTCTTAATTTCTACCCCACTGTGAACTATGATTACGCCCAAGTACGCATAGACTTTGACAAGTTTATGCGTAAAATCAAGCTAAAAAAATTCTTTGCCAACACTGATGCCCCTATAAAACGTCCTATACCTCGTATGGGTGGCACCGATCTTTTAATTTCGGACATTCCAACACTCTTGGATCTGGCATGCCTTGATGATGATAAATATGATCCATTAAATATTGACTTTTCTGATTTTGACATCAATCCCAATTGGGATATACGGACCAAGCTCAAAAGTAAATCCAGATTTAACCCTCAATTTCCTGTCTGCGGCTGTATTGAGGCTTTCCATGATTTATGCATTGATGATCTCAGAAAACTCCGTCATAAGGCTGGTACCAACAAACAGAATCTCACTATTGCTCAACGCCAGGCCATGAATGAACTCCAGCTGCTATCTAATATTGTCATCAAACCAGCCGACAAGGGCTCCAATGTTGTTATCCAGGATAGAACTAAATATGTCATTGAGGACAATCGACAATTACATGACCGCCAATGTTACACCAAAATGTTGAAGGACCCATCTGAAGAAATCAGGACAGATTTGATTGCTTTGTGTACCAGGTGGACGAATGAAGGTCTATTGGAGGATGATTTGGTTACATTTCTTACTCCTACATGCTATACTATACCTACCATTTATTTCCTCCCTAAAACGCACAAATGCCTTATTAATGCCCCAGGTAGGCCCATTGTTACTCTATGTGGCTCATTATTGGAACATCTAGCCCAATTCATTGATGACACACTGACAAATTTGTCACAGTGTTACCTTCCTACCTGAGGGATACTAAGGATTTTTTACAACACGTTACCAACACACCCTGGGAGGAAGGTTTACTCTTGGCCACTTTAGATGTAGTTTCTTTATACACATCTATTAGTCACACCATTGGTATATCTGCATGTAAATACTTTTTGGACACTCGCTCCTTAAATTTCCTTGGACACAGCACTATGATTTTGGATATGCTCTCATTCTGTCTACACAACAATGTTTTTCTTTTTGAAGGCCATTTCTATCGGCAAGTCAGGGGGACCGCGATGGGGAGCACCTGTGCACCACCTATGCTAATCTCACAATGGGGTGGTGGGAGGCTACTTTCCTTTCTGACCTATTACTATCTTGCTTTCCGACACAGATTATTTCTTGGTGGCGGAATATTGACAATGTTTTTATCATTTGGAAGGGCACCGAAAGGGATTGGCTATCATTTGTTAAAAGTATCAACAATAACCAGGTCAATCTCAGTTTTACTGAATGCCACAGCCGCTCTAAAATTGTCTATCTGGATGTGACCGTTATGATGGATGACTCAGGTATCAGTACTGCATTACATAAGAAATCTACCAATACTGGTTTACCACTCCATGCCAATAGTTGTCATCCTACACCTTGTAAAAAATCCATCCCTTATGGGGAATTTATTCGATATCGCCGCAATTGCTCCAACATCGCCTGTTTTGACTATCATTGTGCACAGGCAGCCATGGATTTTTTGAAGCAAGGTTATCAAAAAAGAACGATTGAAACGGCATATCTTCGAGCTCGTGGCATGTCTAGAGATGCCTTGCTTTGTGATACTGGTCCAAAATTGTGTCAAATGATGATCCTATACTCATCATTACATTTGATACCTCGTCCAATGACATTCGTAAAATTGTGGCAAGGCATTGGCATGTTCTTACCCTTGTTGATGACTAGAAGCCCATTTTGGGCAACCGTCCAACTATGACTTATAAACGTGCTCCCTCTTTAAGGGACAAACTTGTGTCTAGTTTTTTACCCCCCATGGGCAAGATCCAGCGTTCTAATACATGGCTTCCAGCTTCTCATTCGGGATTCACTAAGTGCATGAAATGTAAAGCATGTGCCCATGCCACTGCCAAGAAATTCTTCCTGCATCCTATCACACAAGCCCAGCAGATGATACGTCATTCTATTAACTGTGACACCACCTTCGTTGTTTATGTACTTTCGTGCCCTTGTGGGCGTTGGTATGTCGGCATTACTACCTGTAAACTAAAACTTAGAATTCTGCAACATCTGAGAGCCATTAAGAATTCTGATCCGACATATCCCATGGCTAAACATTTTAAATCTGAACATAACAATGATGCTAATATGCTAACATTTTTTGCTGTGGCACATGTACCCCCTCATCCGAGGGGTGGTGATCGTATTCTGAGGCTGATACAACTTGAAACCAGATTTATTTTGGATCTTGATACAAAATTCCCCAGGGGTCACAATGTAGACGAGGAGTTGTATACCTTTTTGGGTACCTAATTTTGTGCCCAAATGTATTTATCATTACTGCTTTCTCCTGCCATTCATGCTCTATTTTCCTTTGTTGGGGTCATCTTGTTTTTCTGGTTCGACACTTTTGTATTTCTGTATTCCTGCCTCACTTTCATTGGTTTGTTGCAGGTATTTATTGATCCAATTTTGTTTTCACAATTACTATTATTGTTCTTTTTTTCTTTTATTACCTGCCTGTCTTAGCTGATTATTTTGTAATAGGGGGAGCACTTTCTTAACTATGTCTTGTTTACTTCGGGGACCTGCATGTAGCTTCTTGTTCTATATATTTGTGTTATTCCCTTCATTTTCTGACATTGTTTTACTATTCCTCAATGTTTTGAAATTACTGGTCTAGTCTACTGTGTGCTCTGGATCTGTTATGCTGCTTTTTTGCCTCTGGCTTTGGGTACTCTGACATCATGGTCTGCACTTGCACTTTGATGAACTAGCTGCTATTTTCTGCAATTTTTGCACAGTCTATCAGGTCGATGCACTTGCACTTTATAACATCCTCTACTTTTGAGGTTGGGTAGGCACACTGTTGCCTTGCTGCTCTATTTTCTTATTTGCACTGTATAATTGACATCTGATGATCTAGCTGCTATTTTTGCTATTTGCACAAATTATCTTGCTGGCTGTATTACCTTGCTGACATTTTTTAACATTTAGGTCCAGTCCCACTGTTTTTAACCTGATTTTACATCTAATCTTGGTTGACCAGTTTTATTGTTATTGTGTTGTATTTTCTACTTAAGTGTCGGGAATGATATATTAGTTCATGAGGCTGATTATGCATTTACATGGAGTGATTTTTAATGTTGGTTTATTTATTTTGAGTGTGGCTTATTACATCTTCCATGCTATGTGGTCATCATACTGCTATTTTATGCTCTGTGCATTGATGTTTAGCGAGGTCCTCATATAGGTATTGATACATGTATAAGGGTTTTTTCCCTATTTGGAGACTGTGGTGTTACACACTATGTTTTACACCTGGGTCAGTTTTACTTTACTTCTACTGATAATTGACAGAAGCGTTTGTAAAAGCACTCTGCTTTCATTCTTCTGTTTCAGCATGTTCACACACTCCCTTCCAACATGGCCGCCCCTGTTCCCTCTTGTGTTGGTAGCAGCTGTTGCCATTGACATAGTTAAGGGACTGTTGTTGGTGGTGTATTTATCACTGTCCAACCCTTTTCCCCCTCACGTGATCAAGCGCTCAGTATAGCGCGAAACGCATTGTTTGCAGGCTGCTTAACTTAGGCGTCCTGCTGATCTGTCTTCTATGTGCTGCTTTGTGTCGTGCATTTGTTTTTTGCACAATGCATTTGTTTTTTTTATTCTGTATTAACATTAAAAGACATCAGTAATTGTTTCACTGTGTCTGCGGTGTTTCTTCCGACCCCCTACTGAACCTGCCATTTGTTTTGTTGTGCCTGCGGGAGTGCGATTCACTTTTTCCTCCTTTTCTGCTATATATTTATATATATACATATATATATTTTTTTTTTCTACAGTACAGCAAATAGAGTGCTGGCTTTCAGATCTGTGCTAAGCCTACTGATGCAGGTTTCTAATTTGGGAGGGTCTAAATCAGTCTTTCATCCTGCTGAGATCGATAGGTGAACATTTCGCATCACACACCGTTTGTAGTAGTGATGAGCAACACTCGTATACCTGAGGGTTCGTAGCGCTATATAAGTGCTATTTTGCTTTGGGCAATGTGCTTAGTTCTTCCTTCCCCTGATCCCCATAGTGGCCAGTCAGCCTCAAATGCATACAGAGACTCAGACCTCAGTGTTTGAGGGGACAGTGTCCCAGTATTCTTTCACAACCTTTCATTTACGGGGCATGATAATTATCCCAAAGTCCTTTCCCCTCATTCCCCTTCCCGCCATCCTTGGGGGAGATTTCATCATAATATTACACCTCTTGGTGTAACACCTGATGGTTTCCGTTTTTTCCTTTTGCAGGATTTCTGGCTCATGACCAGTGCAGACTCGCACTGAGCATTTCCCTCCCGTCAATTTACTTTCCTTGACGCTACTTCCTGGTTTGCACTAAGTTAAGTGGAGCCCCCCTTCCACTGTCAGGGGGTTGGCTTTGAAGTGTAAGAGTGCATTTGTTTTAAGGGTGTAAAGCAAGGCTTTAGTGTGGTCCTCAAGTTAGCCTTCTTCTGGGTTGCAAGGTTTTTCCTTAGATAAGTGAGGGAGGATTTTTCTCCTCATTGGGGAATGCACAATATCCCTGGATGGGATAGAGCAGTCTGGGAGTGCTACTCATCTTCCATCCAAGTTATGAAGGCCCTCTATCACAAACCGTTCCAACGTCTCTACGTTATCTATCTCAGAAGGTGTCGGTCAGTGCAATCTCCAGAGGACTGGAATATATATTTAGTTATTGACTTGTTTCTCCTAGTCACCTGCATGGAAGGTTGACCTTTTGGGTTTTCACAGGAGATTGTTTTGCAATAAGGTGCCAGCACAGGGTGCTGGTGGCTTCAAGGTTCTTCAGATTGACTAAGTTAGAGGTTAGTTTTTCTTCTGGTGAGCAACTTCATTTTAACTGTTTAGTGATCATTTGTTTGGAGTTCAGAGTCTTTGCTAAGACTATGGTATTTAGTGTTCCTCCTTCGGTTAGTTTATGATCCTCTAGGGGATTTATCAACCATGGAGGAGGGAACAATGTCCAAGCACCTGGCACATCTACAAAAGGTTTGAGATATCACTATGATGATAGCGATTGGATGTAAGATACATTTTTTCTCCTTACCAAGTTCAGTCTCTTAAGAGTCAAGTTTTTCTGTAAATATCTTCTTTTTGTCAGGGTAGAAGAGTCCTCCTTCAAGAGATCGGGAGATCTGTTGGTCTCCGTCTTGGCAGTTTGGCAGGTTTAACTTTTCAGATGGGTTCCCTCTCTTCCATTCTGCTTCGACCTCCAGAAGACATACCTTTTTTAGTATACACATATGTTTGGGGACAATTGTGTGTTAAATCTCTTGCTCCAGCTCCGCTCAGGATAGGTTGTCCTATTACAGATTAATATAATGACCTTTGACTCCCATTTTACCTTTTATGATGAGGTGTCTTTCCCACTTGGTTCCCCAGTGTAGTTATATGATATCCTGTTTCTAATAAGATATTTTTCCTTTAACAGAGGGGATGGAATCTACAAAGCTTTCGCCCCGTAGGGGTATTTTTCTTTATCTCCGGGAGAGCTAAGTGTTTATCTTCTTTTGTTTGCTATCTAGGTTCCCAAAAATGGTATGAATTTAAGTGTTTTAAATGTTTGATTGGACTACAGGGGGGGTGTATAACTCCGAAGGGATTTTTTCCTAACCTATTAGTGTAGGGAAACTTTGTTCAGTGTTTTTCCCCTCTCTCTTTTTTAACCAGTTGGTTTTGGTGGCCTGTAAGGAACGCTGGAATTGGCACATCTTCCAGTTGTTTTTTTCTTGCAATGTGTTTGGCTATGCCTTATAAGACAGTTATTCTGCCAGCCTAGCCTTGGGCAATACTCTTGCAGTCAAGTGATTGATCAAATGAAAACATTTTAAAACATCTTCTCCTATTATTTTATTATATTGTCACTATTGTATTGATCATGTTGTACTAATGGGATGCAAGGGCTTTAAACTTGCATAATATGAGCCTCCTGTCTTGTCATAGAATGGCTAATCCCCCACAATAACGTGAGATGGGGGTTTAGATTCTATTAAAGACAAGGAGGCGAGTTTTATCCCACCCACCCACACTTCTTGCTTGTTGTCCTTACAGCTACGAGTTGAGGTTCTGATCAGGAGTGTGGATCACAGTTACAAGATTGGATGGCGTGGTACGAGAGCTTCGCTGGATTTGTTGTCATCATTGGTCATCTGATCTGTGCAGTGGACGCCTGGTTCAAGACAGCTACAGAAAGAGGAGTTGGGTTTAGAGTAATGGACTTATATAAGGAAGGGTCCCTGCTCATTGGTCTCCTGCAGGGCATGACCTGTCCTCCATGATGGATTGGGGAGCTCCCTTACATTGACACTGAACTCTATTTGGTCCTGTTCTTTACAACATTTTGTTTGTAAAAGTTTTTTATTTGCTGCTGTGGTTTCAGAGTAAAGATTGTAATGCATAATTCTCGGCTCCTTGTCTTTAATAGAATATAAACCCTCATCTCACGTTAGTGTGGGGGATTAGCCATTGAGGAATGATCTATCATCTCTGCCCCTGCTGGTCTTACAAAAACACTAAAATCACGGATTGCACATAAAAAGATGTGTGAACATGCTCCGCATTAATTTTGTGCATGCTTTCTATACAGCACTCTCACAAAAGTGACTGCCTTTGTGTGTGCCTAATGCACATTGCTATGTTCAACACACTGCAGCATTTCTCCTTTAAGTAAAGAGACCGCTTTACAAACTCTTCCCCTCGATCATAGAGGCGAACACAATATTACTACGCTTCCATTGTTATTGAGTCATTTGAAGGCTACACCCCGTGAAGCATCTTGGGTTATTGAAATAATCTGCACTGTTCTGAGTTCTCTTGCAGTCATTCTTTCAGATAATGGGCCTCCAGTTATTTGTCTCAGCATTTGGGGGTTTCATAACGAGCAGAAGGCGATTTATTAGTAATTTGAATTCTGCAGCAGAAATGGTTTATAGCTTTGACTATAATGGCAAAAGGCATTCCCTTTGATTGGCTACAAAAGCAAGTCGATTGTAAAAGTTGATGCATTCTGTATGTATTTTGTAGGAAAGATGCTCTAGTTCTCCTTTAATTTGCTGTGCACTTGCATCACAATTTCCCGTTAAACGGGTGCAAGCACAAATGCCTAGATAATGTAATGTAAGCATCAGTAACAACAGTAATGATGACAGGGAGCTATGCGAAATACCTAGCTCTGAAAAAGCTCACGCGCTATGAATTCAGAGTAGACATTTCAAAAAAATGCATCCATATGTAGAAAAAGGGAAAAGGCAACCGAATAAAGGAGACTGTAAATGTGTCTCACATTCTAATGGTCAGTAAAAGTTTTTTAAAAAAATGTACGCAATAATTGGATGTTTATCAGTATCTTGGAACATCTCTTTAAGATGGCGACATGGTAGAGACATATTTCCTCCATTTTGAAACAAAATACGCCACACTTCCCTCACCATTGCTCCAGATTTTTAAAGAGACAACAAGATAAACCCTTTGGCCGCTGGGGTTATGCAGGACACCAGTGTGAAAAATGGAAATAAAGACACTTCCTGGAGCAGAGGTTCCTAGTGGGAAACCACCAAATCCTCAGTAATAGTTAAAATGGTGTAAACAGTGATTACCACCTTGGTTTCCTGGTCTGGCCGTTTAGAAAATGATCCACTCTGGCATAATAGATCATATCAGATTCATAAGATCGAGAAAAAGGAAATAGCTATAAAATAGTAATCAGAATATGTACATTTTTCTAGACCTTGAGAAAAGGCACTTTGCACCAGTTTTGCTGCTTTTGTAAAATGGAATGGAGCAAACTGGTCTTTCCCCACCCGCATTAAATAACGAAGTTTGCCATGGCAATACATGACTTTGGACTTTCTCTGCCAGCCTCATAACGAGTACAGCTGTGAAAGTTAATCAGACTTGCCCGCTAAATTTGGCGATGGTTAAGAAAATAAGATGTACTAGTTTGCTTACAAGACAATCGGTAATCACGTTGGCAAAGTGTTTAGCACAGATACACTTAGATGATGTCTCCCCCTGGTGTGCTCCATTCACTCCTTATCTCACACTTAAGCACATTGGAATAGCCATAGTGCAGCATTATGCACTATTGCACACGTGCAATCAGATAATCTGCCCCCTGTTCTTGTCCATTCACTCCTTATGTCACACTTGAGCACTTCAAAATAGCTGTTAGCCCTACAATTAGTGTTACAGTGACATCTCATAAAAATGACATTTTAGCATACTACATTTTTAAATTGTAGAGTGTTTTGCCACAACACAGCAGGCTAAGCGGCGAGTTCCTGCTCTGCTCCCGTTATTGATTTGTCTGCAGATTTGAAGCGAGAAACCTGTACTAATTCAAATTGCATGAAAGTTATTGATTAGTGCCTTGCCAAAAAAAGTGACTTTTCTAAGACCTCAATACTGAAGAAACCTGAGCAGTTCACTCCCACCACTGGTTCAGACGTGGCTGAAGAATTATTGTACACCGCGGATTCTTACTATCCTATTTCCTGTGTGGCAAAAGATGATGGTGCAATTAAAACCTCCATTGCACACCTCTGAGGCAAGGGGACCAATCTTGTTGGGAGGAACTCCAACCTCATCTATCTCCCTCGCCTACCACACAACACCTACTCTTCTCTCCCACCATGTATCATTATTTCACTTGGCCTCTGGAATGCACAATCCCTCTGAAACAAGTCTTCCTACATCACTGACCACTTTGACTCTTATCACCTTCAACCTTTACTTGTTGCCATCATAGAAACCTGGATCTCCTCTCATGATAGGATATGATATGATATCGCATTTGTAACATGCCTATACAAAAGTGTTTCAAGGCGCGACGAGGCAAGGAAGCGGGAACACAGGGAGGACAAACACAACGATCCTACTAGGCTAAGTGACATTGAGATCGCGCAGGGGAGCGGGAGGGGAAAGGTGCCAGGGGAAAAGGGATGGGGCAGTCCTGTACATGGGATCAAAACAATAACAAGAAGTGCGGCCAGCAGGTGGCAGGTGCAAGGGTAAGTGCAGACGGCAGGTGTCCAAAAGTGCAAGTAGAGGGACTGCAGGGTTACAGATACAGACCAAAGTGCAAGGGTTGCCGGGAGGCAGTGCGGGTGTGCACCTGGGCGGGCAGGGACCTGGGCCAGAAATCAAAGGTTAGCCCGGTGACCAGTTCAGTGTAGCGTGATTCTGCTACACTAGCAGCTCTTCACACTGACTTTGATACCTTCTTTCACTCTACCAGAATTGTTGGGAATGGCAGTGGTGTGGGGTTCCTCATCAATAATTCCTGCAGCATTGGCCCTCTATCCCCCTCTGACTCCAACTCTTCCTCTTGAATATGCCACTACAAAACTCCTCCCTCATACTCCTCTCACGGTTCTGGCTCTCTGTCATTAACCTGGTGCTCTCAGCTCCTTCTTCCCGGACTGGAGCCTTCTCCTTGAGTCACTTCCTACGAACATCCTTGTTGTCCTGCTGCAGGACTTTAACCTTCCAAAGCCCTCTCCTGCCACCTGCCTGGAACTGAAATGCCTCCTATCTGACCACTTTCTCTACTTCCTCCACAAGCAGCCTAGCCACACTGGTGGGAACCCTCTTGCACATGTCTTTCTCTCTAATCCACTCTGTATTGCACATTTTCAAAAAACACCATCACATATGCCCTCCTCTCTTTCTGGAGGAAATTGCAGTGGTTTTTAGTGCCATGATATTTCATGAACAGTTCACGACTACACATTCAACTGTGCACCTTATTTTTTTATTTTAATTTATTTTTATGACATTGTTTATCACAGAGTTTTATCAAATCCCTTAAAACCATACAGAGAAAGTTTCTCACAATTTCCTCCATCCAACAAAACATCACTCCCTCCCCACAACCATGAGAAAACAGCAAGTCTGAAAAAAAAGCATCTTCAACGCTCTTTGGCCTGCCCTATTGTACTTATGGCACACCTCCTTCAAGAATTGTATCGAAGCAAAAATCATAGTAAAGTCTTCACCACCCATAAGGCGCAACCAGAAGCTTTCAGTTTCCATGCATTGTTTTTTTTTAAGGCAATCATCCAGGTACATTGCTCTAAGTTCAGTCAACCCCTGGCAGCATATCAAAATATGCCACAGAGATTTCACTTGGGCCTCAGATCTACAAAATCTACACTTATCCACATTGGATTTACCATACAGCTTCCTGATGTCATTAGTCGGGAGCAGGATGAATCTCAGTCTCAAGAATTGAGTTCTGTACCACGGGGATGGATAGAGTTTTAGATATCGCGGCATTGTGCCATATGCCTTGTTTTCCTTGCACAATGCAGATTGGAACTGATGGGTGTTTCTATCCTCAAGGGTTTTTATCCAATCATGTACCCAGATTTTTCGTTTTACTTTATCTGGATTAGTCAGTAAGAGCTTAGTGCTGCAATCGAACAAATCCAGCAGAGCTCTACTATGGACATCCCACTGTCCCAGAATACCCGGCTCCATCCTGCCCAACTCTTTCCCAAGGATTTCAGATGGGAGTGCGGTTGGCACAAGTAGGCATTTGCGAAATAAAGATAGCGACTTCCACACCGTTTTCGCATACAGTGAGATAAGGCCTAGCTTGTATCTAATGACTGAAGTTGCTATCAAATTTGGAAATTTCAGGAGCTTTCTCCAAAAAAAAGATCCTTCTAAAGCCACCCAGTCCTTGTAAGATGTAAAAAGAAACCCCTCTGTGCCAAAAATCAAGACCGCAGTCACCTTGACCTCAAAAAAAGTCATAGCTGGTTCTAGTGAGAATTTTCCAAATCTCCTCTGGAGCAATATAGCTTGTCATGTCATCATGAAGGTCTTCCTTTTTAGGGCCAAGCACCTAAGACCATTGTCTTTCCTGTTGTTAACAAGAGCACCCAAATATGTCAACTGGGTTTTTAATGTGGAAGTCCCTTCCAAAACCCTTTCTGACCAGAGCCTTCCTTCTTGCAATGAATGCCGAATGACTTAGCTTTAGTTTTCTTCTGATTCATTTCTAGGCCATTTGCCCTCATGTACTTCAGCAATGCATTCAAGCTTCGCTGGAGTCCAATAGGGGTTTGGCCCAGAAGAACGAGGTTATCAGCAAAAAATAGTCTGCTAATCTTATGGTTGCCGATTTTAGGTGGAAAGGCGTTCACCCCATCTAATGCGACAGGTAGATCTGATAAAAACAGGTCAAAAAGGACAGGGGCCAGCGGGCACCCTTGTTTCAGCCCCCTTTGTGTGGTGATTAGAACAGATAGAAAACCTTGCCCATTCGGCATAATTTTAATGTTGGTTACTGTGTATAGCGATCTAATAGCAGCAAGCAAGGCCTCTGGACAGCTCCACTCATCCATTTTTCTCCAGAGCCTTTCCCTGTCTACACTGCCGACAGTCTTTTTGAGCTCTATAAAGGCAATGTAGATGTTTGTCTCCATTTCCATTGATTTTCCCTTTAGGATATTTAAGAGAATCAAATTCAAGTCCGGCCCCACGCCTTTTGTAAATCCCGTTTGTCTAGGGTCGATTCTACCTTATCGATTATCGCTTTTTGCCACATTGGACGAAGACTTTTCCTCCAACGACTGCAAATGTATTTCATGGCTGTTGAGTGCTCCCCGAATGTTCCGTAATTGAGAGTCCAGATTTCCCATAGAAGCGTGCATGTCAACCAACCTGCCCTCAATGGCCAAATGATTTTTGTTGATTGCCTGTTCCATTTGGTTATGCACCAATACGATGTGTATATGAGACCCTGCCGGCACCTCAATATGAGTATCTTCTGCCACAAAATGCAAAGCCACAGCATGATTGGGCTGGGAGGATAGCTCAGGGGCAACACGTTTGTCTTGGAACAACACAGGTTTGAATCCTGGTCCTGTGCTAAGAGACTGGTCTCCAGTTTTCAGCACACTATAAAAGATTAATCAATGACTCAAGGACTGCAGCATTTTCAAAAGCAATAAAGAAAGTGCAGTGCAGCCACACAAATCAGGAATGAGGCCGCCATGCCCACCGCTTGATTAGAATGATCCATAAAATCAGCCACTGAACGGAATCTTGTTCTCATCCAAACTGATCGCTTTGTATCAATTCTGTAGATTCAATATTGGCCGGACGTTTTCTCAGCCCTCCCAAGCTACCTATCCCCATCACAAGAAACAGGCAACCATAAACTGGTAGTTTAGCCTTGAGGAAAGCCCTGAGACAGGTTTCTGTCTACAGTCCCTGCCCCACTCGTATTCACTGGCACATGGACGAAGACGAAATAATGCTTGTGTCTGGAAATGGAATGGAATATGGGTTAAGAAAGCATCCGTGGGTTTCCAAGGGTTAAATAAGAATAGAGGATCATGCAGATTTTGGAGATCCGAAGGAACAACACAATACACAAAAAGAGATTGATCACCTGTAATATGGTGCAGAAACCGGATGGATCTGGCTATCAATGGCAAGTAGACTCCCATGGGCATATGTGTCACATTCCACTGTAGTGATAACAGAAGCAGTGAATACAGGGTAGGTACCAGTAAGATCTTCTAAGGCCACATATATGTGACAATTGCCCTGCCTATTTTGTCCTGCACTGGCATTGTTATTCGATGAAAGGCACTCAGCAAAAAATACAAAACATCTCTAGTCATATGGTGTCAAATGGGTAGATTTCCTCCTCGGGGCCCTCCAAATCCCCCTCCTCCTCACCTGAGCTGATGTCTTTCTCTGGAGTCTTCTTCTTTTTCCACAAGCTTCCCTTTTTTTAATGAAAATATGGCCTGCCACGAGAAGAAGCCACCTTGACTGCCTGGTATGGTAGCAGTCAGCTGGCCCCTCTCGGGACGGCCCAGAAAAATGGGAAAAAGCCAGAGGGCACAAAAAAAACCCTGAGCAGAATGTGTATATCTGTGAGGTCTGCTTTGCCTTAGTTCCTTAATTTCCAAAGCAGAAGACAATGGCAGGTGCACCAACCAGCGCCTGCTGATCCGATCTGATGGAAGGTGGGTTCCGGTGGGAGGTAAGCCAGACCAAAGAATGTGACAAGGAGCAGCTTGAGAGAAGTCCCCTATTGACTACAAGAAGTAATAGGCAAGGTAAGAGCTGGAGAGAGAGAGAGGGAGAGAGACAACGCTCTGATAGGAAGCCAAGGCAGGAACTGATATCTAGCAACAGTGGATGCTGGAGAAAGGAGACCAGCACATGGTAGAAAGCACAATTCCGGAAGACAGAGGGAACCAGAGAAAACAGGGAGACAGACTGCCAACGAGAGCGAACGGGTAAGACTCAAAGAGAGGACAACAGAATACGGGAAGTAAGACAGAGGAGAAGGGAAAGACAGACAGGTGAGGCTAGAGCAAGCAGAGTAGGAGGCCGCTGCATGACGCGACCATGGGGGGAGGAAGAAGATAGTATGTGACGTGCAGTGTGCACGAAGAGAAGAAAGTACTCACTAGCGTCAGAACCCGAAATGAACTACTGCAGTAGAGGGTTGCAATGCGCCGACCGCCGGGAGGAATGGAATCAAGTACCTCCTGGCTTCGGCCATGCTGCAAACCACTAGACCACTAACAGATGTTGAGAAGCAACGTAACAGCACAATCAATGGCCGCGGGCGCACCAGCAATCCCAAAGCCGCCGGCCCACTCGGCGCATGACAAATGTGGGATCCAAGGAAGTTTCTCCTTCGAAGAGAAGAGTGGAGGCTAGCCTCTGGCAGGCTACTGTAAGAGATCTCGTAGCACCTGGGAGATGAAAACCTGATCCTCTTCTCCCATTTCTCCCACAGCAGACACTGGCCTGTCAAACCCAGACCTTCCCCATAGTTTGACCTCCCTCTAGAGAATGTTCTAAAGTGTGCTGCCCTATTGATCTGGGGTTAAAGCTGTGGCAGCGTATGGTTTGACACCATGGAACACTATGTTTCCTGAAATGGTACCACTGCGTACCTCAAGTCATCAGATGCTGATCAGGAAGCAGTGTGTGTGTCTGGACCTACCCATACCGCCTGGGATTTTGACATTCTGGCCATACATATTGCAGTGAAGCTGAATCGGTTGAGGACAGTGCTTTGATTATGGCCTCAATCCACCACCATTGGGTCTGGGGGGCACTCTCCATGATCCAGATAACCAGCCAAGGAACACATTCTCCCCTGTAATGTCCAAAATGGAAACTGGGGGTTCATAAAACCATAGAAGCATTCAGCATTCAGACAGTCACAAAATACTGTGGAGGCCCAAGCATAAAATTGAAAAGTCACTATGAGAAAGAAAGGCAGTAGATTGGTACATGACCACCGAAGAAATCAGGTGTGGTTTGGCAATATTTTCCTCTTGGCATCTGCATTATTGCTGCAGTATTGTGGAGATATTATATTTGTGTTCTTTTTTAAGAGGATGTTTTCACACAGCAGCAGAATGGCTGGGGATGGTGCTAAGATATATTAGAGATTTCAACATAGTATCATAAGCAAAAACCTGAGTCAGCAGACTCTTGATTTCAGCCGTAGGGCTGCAGGATACACAAAAACCACCTGCACAAGTGCTTGATCCCACCAGTCCCCTAAGAGTTAATATTGATGCATTGAGGTTTTCCTCCCACATTACAACTATCACACTATCAAGGAGATGCATGTGTGACGGAGGACACCGGTTCGAATCCCAGGGACCGTCTTTTGTAAGTCTTTCTTTCACTCCTTGACTTGGTTACCTCCGTCTGTATGATACCAACCAAACAGAGAAGCACCTGAAATCTCTTCGTATATCGCGATATTTCATCTTATCCAAACTTCAGTGTACATGTCATGGCAATGGAAAACATTTATATGGACAGTGCAATTTGACTGAAACCGGCACGGTTTGACTTGCTCGGTGTCTTTCACACAAACACTGCGGCAAAACAACAGGATTTATTGTGGATAACCTCAGAGGGAAGAGGGGAGGGAGAAGGGCGAAATGATTTTACCAACTGGACCTGGGGTATTCTCTTAAAAATAACAAACAAGAATCGGCAGGCTTTCCACTCACAAAAATGAAAACAGCCAGGGGTTGATTTCCACTGTATTCCGCTAATGGACGCCATGTTGATTTATGGTTTCTTTGCAATCCATTGGGAGAAAGAGAGGTTTATGCTGGCTGTCTCTCCTTTATTATATAGCTAAAAGTTTATGTCTTCAAATATGGTCTGGTTATGAGTTAACTGTGCCGGAAAGATCAATAGCACAGCTCCAGCGAAGAGTTCAAAACGTGTTCATAAAAGTTAAATTAGCAACATAAAATGATTATGGTTTTTCAGTCTTTCCTGCTCTGTGCTGTCCAGCTTTCCCTACAGTGCAACCTATGGGGCAGCGATGCGCAAGTTCTGCATTGTGCACTCTGGCTGCTCGTGCGCATGCAGGATTCCAAAGAGAAGAGATATGGGGCCTAATTTAGAAAATCTTTAGCATGCCGCAAAGTGGCTTTGCGCAATAAATATACAGTTTGCATGGCGAAATAAAACAATTTCTGATTCACAAATAGGACTATGCGCTTGGCCCTGCACACTTAGCGCTCTGCAGAAGCGCTTTGCGCAGGATCCATGGGAAGGGCCGGCACAAAGTATAGAAAGGGGGCGGAACATGCAGAATTCTCATTAAACTAGGACAATCCGGAATAAATGGGGTCGGGGAAGGAGGCACCATGCAAACCACAAACACGCACCACTAAGGGCTAAGTAAACCATATTCACAGAAGCATCCGTGCAATCGTCTTGACTCAAAAGGGAAACTGATCATCCCACCATCTTACCAGCCCACGTTACCCGGCGCAAAGCACAAAGCGCAATGACAGCTCACGCATTGCTAGCAATGATATTATTTCATGCAAGGAGGATGAAGAGGAGGGCCAGAATATTCCATCCACAAAGAACATCATTTGGGATAACAGATGAGGAGGTGCTTGGAAGATACTGCTTCCCTCACAATCTCATCCTAGACCTGATGAAGTAGCTGAAAAATGACCTGGTATCACCAACCATATGCTCACAAGCTGTGCCACCTCTGGTCAAAGTGCTATCAGCCTTACACTTTCTGCCCACATGGACCTTCCAGCATACAACAATCATTGTGGGGGGCAGGGGGTAATCAGAGCCCTTACACTCAAGGTTTCTCCACGAGGTCTTGAACTGCATCCTAGCATGTGTGCATAGGCACATTCACATGCCATGCACACTGCACTTCCATACATTCCCCGGTTACTGGGAGCCACACACTGCACCCATTTAGTTCTGCAACCCCCTCACCCCCTGAGACAAAGAGCACATTTATTACAACGGGAAACAGGAAACATTGGCATTCTATCAATGTACAGGTGATCTGTGATGCAAAGGGACACATCATGCATGTCAATGCCAATTATCCAGGATTCATGCATGATAGCTACATCTTCCATTCACACATACACCGGGCACTTGCATCGGGAAACTTTGGTAACAGCTGTCTCGTGGGTGAGTATCAACTATCATGCACACACAGGCAGTCACTTAACACATAGAAACACAGGAAAGGACAATGCATGCAATTAACACCCATTTGTTCCAGGGGACAGTGCCCACCCGCTCTCACCATTCCTGTTGACAGCAATTAGTAATCCAGTACAACGCAGCACACATAGCCACTAGGGGCATAATGAAGTGCACATTCGGAGTGCTCAAGTCACGCTTCCTCTCTCTGGACCACTCTGTTGGCATATTGCTATATGCACCTCCTGTAGTATGCAGAGTCTTTGTGGCATGTTGTATCCTACATAATATTGCCACATGTTGTGTCATAGCAGTTGAGGTGCATGAGAGCTTATGGAATCATCCACAGACACAACCCAATCCCTTGCAGGCCAAAGGGCACAAGGACAGTACACACGCAAATATGTAGTACAAACCTACTTCACATGAATACCATCCCCTGTGGAACACACAGTGTATAGCCAGACCCCTAATGACCTTCAATGATGCAGTTGGGCTGATCCAGCTTGCCCATAGCAACACCTTGAGAATGCACCTGTTGGACTGCCAAACTGTGTATGTCCCAAACACGAAAAGTACAATCCCACCCCATCGACATCCACCATATAAAGTGCTCAAATTATTGCCACAGTCATTTCAAGTGGAATAAGAAGTCACCTTGTCACAGACCTAGCTTTCAAATTATAGCCAAACCAGTTCCAGGCGCAGGGTAATCATACCATGTGCACCCCTGAGTGGCATGCATCAATTGCAAGAAAGGGCTCACCTGACCATCTTGTTGATGTGTCCTTCTACACCATTGCTACTGAACTTGCTCACTTCCACTCACCACTGGCCAAAATGCAAATCATAGTCAAGCCTGTCCCAGGCACAAGGTCACCTTACCATGTGCTCCCCTGAGTGGCATGCAAAAAGGAGGACTCACCTGACTCTTATCTTGATGGTGTGTCCCTCTGCACCATTGCTGCTGGTCCTGCCAACCGCCACACACCACTGCCATGTATGTGGTCCTGCAATGGGGAAATTCAACAGCTGCTCCACCCCCTCAAATGCATGTCTCTGATAACCTCAACGTGTCCCTTGTCCAATAATGAAGATGCCCCCATTTCTTTATTTAATTTATTGGATATTTGGGATATTTGTAAGGCGCCCATACAACAAATGGTGTGTCAAGGCACCACAAGACAAATAGAGGGGGCCAAGGGAGAATGGTACAATAATGGTCCTACTAGGCCTTGTGACATTCAGATCTTCTAAGTGCAAAACAAAATGTGCGAGGGTGTGGGGGGAGTGACAGTCTGTGAAAAAATAAGTTTTAAGGTGGGAAGGCAAACGCGTGAAGAGGGGTGGTGCAAGTGCTAAGGGATGGCCAGAGGACAAGTGCCAGGGAAAGCAGGTGAGCACAGGGAAGAGGGGATTGGCCAGGGGGTCTGGAGTCCTGTAGTACTCAGTGGGAACCAGACAGCCATTCAATGAGGCAGAAGAAGGTGTTAGAGGGGAGGAGGAGAGTGAAGGAGGAGGAGAAAAGGCAGGTATTGAGGAGCTTCGGGAACTTAAGGAGATTTGGCTCAAGCCTGAGAAGGACAGGGAGACCATTCCAGAGGGAGGCTCCTACAGAGGAGAGACATGTACACCTCACTCTTTGCTTAGAGAAGTGTCTGATTCACATAAAGTTGGAGCTAGCAGACCGAAAGGCTCTAGCTGGGAGGTATTTAGTGAGCGATAGTTGGATGTAGTGTGGTCCCAGGCCCAAAAAGCCTTGCAGATGATGCAAAAGGTCTTGAATTTGATTCTAGCAGCAACCGGGAGCCAGTGGAGTGAAATTAGGGCTGGGTAGATGCAGTCCCTGGGCTTGAGGCCAATAATAAGTCTTGCAGTCCTAATCTGGATTAGCTGAAGGGGATGAAGAGAGAAAGAAGGAAAATAGAGGAAGCTGCTGTTACAGTGGTTAAGCCAAGACAGGACCAGAGCTCTGGAGAGATTCTGCCTCATCACGAGTTTGGCGGTAACCCTTAAATGCGGTGCTAATAATAATTTGGCATTTATGTAGCGCTACGAACCCTCAGGTATCTGAGCGCTGCTTATTATTACCCATGGTGTGTGGTGCTCATTTATCGACCTCAGAAGGATGAAAGGCTGAGTTTGGCCCCGCCGGGATTCAAACCTGCATTAGCAAGCTCTGCACGGGTGTCAAAGCGAGCGCTCTACTCGCTGTGCCACTTGACAGGCTTACTGCTATTACCAACGCATTTAAGGGTCCGCCAAATCACAGGTTTGGCAGGATTTATCCCCAGCTCTGAGCTGTGGGCAAATCCACTGCGATTTTGGCGATTTCTGGCTCTATTACTGCTGTGTTAATACTGGCAGCGGTAATAGCACCAACAATTCCCCATTGGGCCCAATGGGGAATTCTCAAATGGACCCACTGGGGAATGGGGACTTAGCGTTCTGCCAAACCTGTGATCCGGTGCTAATAGCGCCAGGGGTTTTGGCGGTAATGGTAATACTCACCCAACTCGTGATGAGGCCCATTGAGTTCCTGGGGGAAGGTGAGGAAAGGAAGAATACCTCTGGTCTGTGATGTGAGGAGAGAAGGAGAGAGAGTAATCAAAGATGACTCCAAGGTTTTTTGCCTCACAAGAAGGTGGGGGGAGGGGAACCATAGAGGGTGGCCAGAGGGAGTGTGGGAAAGTGGGAGCTGGGGTCCTAATGAAAAGGTCTCAGTCTTACTGGTATTAAGGCCGAGATCATTGACAGAACACCATGACTGAATAGCAGTCAGACAATCAAGGAAGAGAGAGGAGAAAGAAGAGGAAGTGGAGGGAAGCTTGAAAGAGAGCTGTGTGTCATCTGCATAACACTGGAAGCAAGCAAAGTAGCCACCCACGAAATGACAAACATGAAAAATTAACATACGGTCAAACACCCTTCAATATGAACAGTTCTTAGCCAGATCAAATTGAACACAACAGCAACATGACACATGAGAAAGACATTTTGGTCTCCCACAACCAGCAATGCACAGCATACTCAACACATCATAGACATGCATACGTGTCACCCGAATCGCCCTCTTACATGGATTGTGAGAGTCTGGTGTGTTGCATGCCCACACATCATGGCCTGGATGGACTGGGAACCAAAAGAGGCCCTGTAAATAATACTCAAAATGGCCTATATCACACAGTGATATGGGACTGTCTTGGTCCAAGGCCCTCAGGCCAACCTCCACCTCTTTGATAGACGCTTCCCGCACCTCATCAACTTCCTTTCCTCCCCTGCTGTCCCCTCTTCTCTGTCCTCGGCTACCTTGCCTCCACCCTCTCACCCTGCCCTCTCTCTTGCTCCTTCCCTTTTCACCTCCTCAGGGCGTACCTCTGATCTGTACCCCTCCCCGGAGGTCCTTTAAGGATGGCAATCTTCTCCTCATTGCCACTCTCAACTCTCGCTCTGCCGTCAAACATTCCTCTGATATCTGTCGCCTTCTTGAGGAACTGGACCTTGACATCCTCGGTCTCACTGAGACATGGTTCACGGCCAGCTCTGTCCCCAGCTTTGACACACTCCTACCTGACGGTTATAAGATCTTCTCCTTGCCCAGGCCCAACCGTGCTGGGGGGGTGTGGCCCTTATCTTCCCTGAGTGGATTCCTGCCACTGTCACCCCTACGCAGACCTACTCCTCCTTTGAATGCCTTGGTTGCCGACTCTCTCTCTCTCTCTCCTAGCCATTCCCTTACCATGGCTACTATCTATCGGCCACCTGGTCAAATTTCCTCCTTCCTCTCTGAGTGGGCTGACCTCTCCTCCTCACTCCTGTCCTCAACCACTCAACTCCTCTTTCTTGGAGACTTCAATATCCACCTTGATGCCTCCTGTCCTCCCTCTGGACTCTTTCATGACCTCTGCGACTCTCTCTCACTCTCTATTCTCCCGTCTGGGCTGACCCATTCTGCAGGGCACACTCTTGATGCTCTGATCTCTTCTGACCTTCCCCTCTCTGTCCCTCTCTCCACTCCTCTCTCCTGGAGTGATCACTTTCTCCTATCCTCCCACCTCACCTTCCCCACCCCAATGGCAAAGCCACCCTCATCACTGCCACCCACCTTTGCGGTCATCCGACCCATGAAGCGCGTGTCAGTTGAGGCTTTCGCTTCCATCTTCTCGCCCCCCCTCCCTCTTCGGCTGACTCCCACCCTGACACAGCCCTCTCCACCCTCCACTCTGCTATATCTGATACCCTTGATATCCTTGCCCCTGTCATGAGAATCCACCTGAAGCCCAAGGCCAAATGTAACTCCTGGCACGACTCGGATCTCGTCACCTTTAAACACAATACCGGCTCTCTGTTCTCACTAAGAAGAGAGCCCTTATCCAAGCCCGCATATCTGCGGCATCTAACAATTTGGCCGAACTCTTTAAAATCTGCAAGGAGCTGGCCAACCCTGCTGCAGTCTCCACCTCTCCTGTCCCCTCCCAGGCCCTCTGCACCGCACTGGCCTCTTACTTCATTTCAAAAACTCAGGACATCCTGTCCTCACTCTCCTCCTATCACCTCCCCTCCTCTATTCCCTGCTCTCCCTCTGGCCCTTCTGCAGCCACCCCTCCTCCCTCCTTCTCTGCCTTTCCCCTTTTTTCTGCTGACGAGGTTTCGAGACAAGTCTGATCTATGAAAGTCTCATCAAAATAGTTCCACCCGTTCCTCCAAAACTATCAAGGACCACATCGACTCCCTGGCGCCTGCCCTGGCTGACTTCTGCAATCACTCCTTCGCCTCTGGAGTCTTCCCATCCCCTCTCAAGCACTCCCTTGTGCACCCCCTTCTTAAGAAACCCTCTTCCGACCCCTCCTGCCCATCTAACTATCGCCCAATCTCTATCACTCCCTTCCTGGGCAAGCTCCTGGAGAAAGTGGCCATCTCCCAGCTTACTCTCCATGCTGAATCTGTTAGTAGGATTCATGACCATCAGTGTGGCTTCAGAGCTGCCAGAAGCATGGAAACTGCTCTCCTGAACATCTGTGAGGACCTGCTCTCAAACCTTGACTCTAACACCCCTTGTGTTCTCATTTTGCTCGACCTCTCTTCTGCCTTTGACACTGTCAACCACACCATCCTGCTCAACCGTCTCCGTGATAACCTGGGTATCACTGGTCAGGCTCTGGCGTGGCTGACCTCCTTCCTCTCCAATCGACCCTCCCAGGTCCAACTGGGTTCCTTCCTCTCTGACATCTTTTTCTCTACCTGTGGTGTCCCCTAGGGATCTAACCTCTCCCCCTGGCTGTTCAACCAGTACCTGGCACTTCTTGCTTACCGCATCGCCCCTCTCTGTCCCAACTTTCAGTGCTATGTGGATGATACCCAGCTCATTTTCAGGCTACCCTCGGCCTCCTCTTCCCCTTCCCTCATCTCCGACTGTCTTTCTGCTATCCAGGAATGGTGTGCCGCCAACGACCTCTGCCTTAATGCCAGTAAGACTGAGATTCTACTTATCGGCACACCCACTCCCTCCTTCCCTGCAGCTCTCTGGCCGGCCTCCCTTGGCCCTCTTCCTGCTACCTACCTGCAAGGCAAAAAACCTCGGGTCATCTTCATCTCCACACTCTCTTTCTCTCCTCACATATCTGACGTCTGTAAGAAGTCACACTACTAGCTACACCTCCTCAGAGGTATCCTTCCTTTTCTCTCCTTCCCCCGGAAGCTCACTGTCTCCAGAGCCCTGGTTCTCTCGAAGCTGGACTTCTATAACAGCCTCTATCTAAATCTTCCTGCCTCTACTCTCTGCCCTTTGCAACTCATCCAGAACAGGACTGCAAGACTTGTCCTTGGCCTCAAGCCCAGGGACCGTATCTCTCCAGGACTGAAATCGCTACACTGGCTCCCAGTGGCCGCGAGGATTAAGTTCAAAACCATCTGCATTGTCCACAAGGCCTTCTGGGGCCTTGGGCCAAAATACCTTCAACTCTCTCTTCCTAAATATCTTCCTTCTCTAGCTCTTCGCTCATCCACCTCCAACTACCCCAGGGTCAGCCGCTTCTCCAAGCAACGAGCTGGGGGTAGATCTCTCTCCACAGCAGGGGCCTCCCTCTGGAAAAGCCTTCCTGCCTCCCTGAAACTTGAGGAGAACCATCTCCGGTTCCGGAAGCACCTCAAAACCTTCCTCTTTGCCTCCGCTTTCTCTCCCTCTCTCCCCTGCTAAAATTACTGAACCTGCACTGAATCTGCAACTGGCCACTCACCGATCTCGGTCCTTGGCCCTGCCACTCTTCCCTGCACTGCCTACCTGCACTATGGGACTGTCTCTGTATCCTACAGCCCCTTCTCCCGGCACTTACATTGCACTTGCCACCAGCTGGCCCTTTTATTTATCTTGTATTCTACTAACCATGTACTGCACTCTCCTTGCACTTGCCACCAGCTGGCCCTATTACTTATCTTGTATTCTACTAACCATGTACTGCACTTCCCTTCTCCCCTTCCCCTTGCACTTTTTCCAGTCCCCCTACCCTTGCACTTGCGTGATCTGAATGCCACCTGGCCTAGTAGGATCGTTGTCTGTTCTCCCGCCTCGTTGCGCCTTGAAACACTTGTGTATAGGCACGTTACAAATGCCATATCATATCATATCATATCATATCATATTGTGAATCACTCACCAACTTTACCTAACACTGGTCCCTGGCATTGTTTCTAGGAGGACCAGTGTCCAGCAGAAGGAATGGGGACATGGGTGGAAATAGGGTGCTGTGCAGTCCTAACAGGGAGTGTGGGCGCTGGATGAGACAAGATGGTTGTAAATGAAGCGAGTTGCCCTTAAATAACATCTAAATGTAATTCAGTAAGTGAACACGCATGGTGACAGCACAGGGACAAAATGAATGATCATGATGTTGAGAGAGTAGTCAGTATGTCGTCGATTTGCTGGAATACGTTGTTTGAAGATGCAGATGTGGACCATTTAATCATAAGGGCATCCAACTCGGATGCTTCAGGCCCAAATGGCCTCACTAATTTGATTTTAAAGTTGGATAGGGAATTGTGGGCCACACTACTCTCAATATTATTTAGAGACGTGTTTGCCTCTCGCACTATGCCAGAATCATGGAAGCTATGCATTGTTATTCCCATATTTAAGCAGGGGATCGGGCTGACCGGGCGAACTATCGACCAATCACTTTCCTTTACGTTGATAGTAAAATCTTTTCTGCATTGATCTTGGGAAGACTGGAGGAAGGGACAGCAGCAAATCACATCCTCAAAAAACCTCAGACGGGATTGCCGAAGAGGTATGAGCACCAATTTAAGTGGAGCCATCTTGACCACATTGATGGAAAAAACATAGGCCTCAATAAGCTCCTCTCTGTATATTGCACTAGTGGATTTTCTAAAGCATTTGATATGATCAATCAAGCTATATTATGGACAAAATTAAAGCTCTGGGGTATTCCACCGGCATTATTGGCCATTTTGGAATATATATGCATGATAATACCAGGATACAAATTCAGCTTGATGAACAGGGGCATTAGACTAATGAAATATCGGTGACTAGAGGTCTAAGACAGGGATGCGCATTAGCTCCCTGTCTTTTTCATTTATATCTTGCTGATTTAGATGAGACACTGAAAGAAGTAGTGTTTGCCAGTCCCAAATTGGGCAATTATAACATATATTATCTGGCATACGCTGATGACGTTGCCTTGCTAGATTTGACACTAATCGGCCTACAAAGACTAATGACTAAATTGGCGATTATGCTAAGAATAATAACTTGATTATTAATCAACAAAAGTCATATGTCCTGCACCTTACTAAGTCCACTAAAAAGGGTGCACCTTTAAGTTGTCAATGGAGGGTGTTCCAATCTATTCACTAAAGGAAGTTATATATCTTGGTTTTCCGCTTATATTTTGCTTAAGCAATTGTAGATAAGCTAGAGAAAATAATTGATACATTGGTATATCAAATGAAAAAGGTTCATGGAAAATATTGCAAGTATACTATAATCCTGCTGATAAAGTTCTATATAGGAAAAGTAGTGCCAACAATATTGATCGGGTCAGAGGTTGAAACTGGTCGCTATGAACTTTCATGGGAAAAATAAGAGGGGAGAATTAGGAAGTGAACTTTAAATTTGCCTTCCTCTATAACAATGTTTTCTATATGATTTTAATTTGGTCTCTCATCTCTTCAGTTGTGCATTCAACAGTGCATGCTTTCCTTGTACAGTAAAATAATCTTTCTAAAACGGTGCTCTATGTATGAGGATTGGAATAATGTTTTCGTTAACAATTCTTCAGCCCGGTAGAAAAATGTGAACTCAACAGTAGAATGTGTCCTGCTGGATTGTGAAAGAAATATACATGAATACAATGTCAACCCTTTATAGGTTAAAAAGTCTATGCGACAAAGAGATTGGATGGAGACTATGACTATGACAAGAAGCTATCGTCTCCACTCGACCTTTTCAGAAATGGATAAACCTCTGGGTGTGCTGCTGAATCATCTGATGGAGTACCCATGCTCATACTTCTGGGAGTCAATTCTTCTGGTTTTGCTTAAATTTGTTATGAACTGGGGAGGTTTTGCTCTCTTGCCCCTTAACGTTGGATCCTGAAATAGGCAAATGTGGCTCTTATAAAAAAGAAGTACAGACTCTGAGGCATATATTAGTAGAACACTCTGCATTGGTAGATATCCACTCAACATCTGTGGGATCTTTTTTAATGTAGGCACCTTGCTAACTGCAGATGATATCTGGAGAGGGGTGAGTAGTGGTAATGAAATATTTTTAATGCAGAGATTTTGAGAATGCTGCATCCTCTGTATTTTTTAAAATGATCCAATTGAAAAAGCTAAATCAGTCTTCATATTTTAATATCATTTTGGATTTTAACAGATGTTAATATCATATGGAATTGATTTATGTGTGAAATTGTCTTTTAATGACAGAATTAATTGCTCATTTAGTACACATGTATTACATGAAATAATGATCACTGTGAAATGTAATGGATAATGTATTATCTCTTTTACTTCTATGTAATATGTTGTTGATGAATCTGAAAGATCAGATTTTGATCAAACCAAATAAAAATAAAAAAAGTAACAAAAAATAACATTGCACATGTGTTTGGACCAGCAAAAGGAGTCCGTCTGACAGACTGCACATAGATGCATCAATTTTGGAATGGAATGTTCACCTGTATGTGGGAGTCAACTGACATACACAAGTCCACGCCAGTTGACTCCACTGAGCATTTCTTCTATAAGAATGCCCAAAAGCTGGTGAAGAACTAGAATTCAAGTATCCAATAGAAACCAACCTGACTATAGAGCAGCAGAAAGGGTCCCCTGGTAAAAAATAATCTAGAACTGTGAGAGTTCAAGCTGAGCACTTATATGTTTGACATTTTTGCCCACCATCTATTTGATATATCCACTTGCTCATTAGTACAAGGACCTGACATCCAGAGACCGATTCTAAAGTTGCCTCTCCATTACTTATTATAACAAGGTTTTCCTTGACACTCCCTAATCTGTCATTGTCAGATTCCTTCTTTAATTTTTTTAATTTTTTATGCTTGACTTTAATTGAAAAGATTTTAACGATTCCTTCTTTAATGATTTGATTCCATATTCTCAATACAAAACTATCCAGGATAATGTAAATTCCTCTTTTGCATATCAATAATAACTCAGGGTTAATTGTGTAAAGACTGGAGGGGGTATCTGAACTTCTGTCCTCTACATAACAGAGTCGAGGTGCAGAGCATCCCAGCAAAGGTTCTATATATGGTAGACATCGACGAGCAACCAAGGCTTAAGATCTCAGGAGGAGATGCAGCCTGGTTCTTAAGTACAGTGAGCCCCCAAACCCCCACAAAGAAGGAATGTCCACACACTTGGTTATGTGCTAACACAGTTCTTTATATAAAAATAAGGTTCAGAGATATATACTTAATAACACACTTTGTACTCTGGTTCTAATATGGCAAATAAATACAAGGTATACGTGGTACCACACATAGCTATAGATTCCTTTAAAATGAATCAATTGCTGACAGTTATAATGGCATACAAATCATGCAGCAAGGTGTAACAGCATAGATCGTAAGGAAGGAAGTCAGGTTAGGTTAGGTTAAACAATGACAGGATGCTTCTTTTGCTACTAAGATACAATTATGAGTGAGGATCCTCCCACCTGGGCAACCTGGAATAAAAGTATTATCAAGCCCAGTCCATAAATGTTCAACCAGTTTTGTTTCCTGGTTCAAAAAGTTCAACTACACCAATGTACCTGAGATTGAAGAGTTTCTTCGATGGTTCGTCGACTGATCCCTTGACGGTGGATTCCCTTTAAAGGAGGAGCCACAGGTTGTCGAGATTCCTTGAAAGAAAGTGAACACTGGCGTCGAGACAGCAGCTTCGACCTTCGTGGTGCTCTTCAATGATCATTCATGGAAGTCCTAGGAAGATGAGGCATGCGGTTTACCTCAATGGAAAGTGTTTGATGCCGGAAAGAATACTTGGTGATGGATGTAGGCCCAGCAGTGGGTGTCAGGAGATGCTTCAGTGATCATCTGGCCTGTCGGTGCTGCAGCTGCAGCAAGTACCTTGGGATAGCTTTGGCAATCAGGACTCAACTACGGGCTGGACCTCGGATCTTCAGTCTGTCAGTGTCTTTGTTGGCTTTAGGTGGCAGGGAATCCACTGGTGGATCTTCATCGGTAACCGATGACCTCGACTTTCTCAGGCGGGACAAAACGGTTGATTGTGATGGCACGGGAGCCCTTTGTTCAAAGTCCTTAGGCAAGGGTGGAGCATTACGGCTCCGGTCGGTGAGCAACACAGTGTCAAGCTGTCCCCACATCTGGGTGACATGACTCGGCTGGCTTCCAGTGGTTACAGAAATCTTCTGAACCGTGGTCGACGGCAATAGACTTCGATGGCCTCGATGTTCAGCCACTTTACTTCAAGATTCTCGGCGGACCCCTTCTCCGGTCAACAGCCTTTCGGGACTGGCTTGGAGGGTGCCTCAATGAAGATTAGCTTTTGCATGATGGTCCCTCTTAGCTTGTGGAGAGGTCTCCGAGCCAGGTCCTCTCTCATATCAGTCCTCGACAGAATCAACAGCTTTTAGATTTCGTCAAAGAAAATTCAGCAGCAATTCTTCTTCTTCCAGCTGGGCTTTAAGGATAAGCTTCAAGTTTCAACTTCAGCTTCTGAACAAATTGGTAAGTGAGAGGTCCCCAGATATACACATCTGTCCTTCATTCACTCTGGCTGAGCCACACTCAGTCAGCCAATCAAACAGAAGGGCATTCATGCAGGCAGGCAGCCAATCAGGCTTGCATGCATTCAAGCTATTCACTTCCACCCAGACATCCATAACAGGGATTGTGTATTGGGGCAAACACTCTGCCTTTCAGCACACCACACTGCATTCATGTCAGTTTCTGGAAGGGCTGTCTCATTCATTGTGTCACACACACAGAAACCAGACACCCATAATATATAATGCATATTGGCCACACACTATTCACACAGGTCCCACCCCAAGGGTGTACCTACAACATACAGTCACTGGGAAGGCTGCAGCCAGTCCGGCCTGGACTTCCCCACAATACCATATATGGTCTTCCACTCAACAGCCAGTCAGGGAAGGGACAGAGACAGTGAATCGCAGGATTTAGGAAAAAACACTGTAACAGGTAATTGAAAAAAAGAGGCCACAGGGCCAACTTTTCTTCTTTCAGGAATCCATTGATTCCTATGGCAGAAACCTGGGTATCCCAAAATGGAGGATACTCAGAGGACCTGTCAAATTAAGTATGGACATGCCACCAGCCCATACCCTGCTCTGTGGGCCGCACGCAGATGTCCAAAAACATACACTAGGGGTACAGGGATGTAGCCCCACCCATGGATGCCATAAGAGTATATCAAGGGTCTCTGTTCACCACAACCAAAAAGAGGAAGAGCTGCACTGCCAGTAGTCCCACTGGACTCCTGTGCAGAAAACCACACAGAACATACATGGTAAGGGAGTACAGGACAAGTACATGGAGGACCTGTCCCTCCAATGCATTTTCAACATCACAAATTGGACACACTTAAAATGTTTTCTGATTCCATATGAAACGTTAGCCTCCCCAATAGTGGAAATTCAGCCAATTCTGATGACCATTATAATGTTAATGGGCAACATTGTTGGAAATTTAGACAAGAGCTCAGAACTTGTAAATGGCAATTCCACTCATGCAAACAAAAATGCAGAATCTAAAATTGATCCTGATATACAACGTAAGATAAGTAGTCTTGGTGGAGCAACAATACAAATAAACACATGTGGGGCTTTATATAATCATCATAGTGTCACCAAGAACAAGGCAACTCAGTACAGTACACATGAAAACAATCAGGAAAGGGTTCAATGGATCTGACAATACTACTGATGTCTTGAAAACCAGGGAAATCCTTTAGCCAGTTTGATATGACCAACATGTATTCTCGTAGACTGTCACTCATGAAGCTGTCTCTGAGGCGTTGTTTTTTATAACAACTACTATTTAAGCAAGAGAACACATTCAAGGTATGAAAAAGGTTTTCCTATGTTTGATGAAAAAAAAGCAATTTGTCACTGCTAGTATGTAGGTAAAGAAAACAAATGTATGCAAAACAAAAGAGGTGATGGCTGGAAGGTTTGGAAGTAATCCTAACCTATGGTATTGCTCTGGTCATCCCTTCATCGTTCTTGAGTCTGCCAAGCCATTACAGAAGGGGAAAGAAAAACAAAACAGACAACAGGAACATTTCCAAAATAAAACACAGGATAATTAAGTTTGCCCAATTTCTGGATATAAAAACGGAAGTTACACCTTATCTTATTACTTTGGGTATTTCCTAAAGGAACAGAACAGTCCCAATTGTGAATGCAGAGGCGTCCCCTTATATTGCTAACATTACCAATAGTATTCTGCAGCCTCCCCCTTTAAGACCATAAATGCTTAAAGTGAAAGCAAACCAGTGATTTCTTCCTTAAATGATAATGTAGGCCACATACAGAATACAATTTATTCGGTTCCTGCTTTAGTTCCTAGGCAAACGTCCAGTCCTTCAAGTCATCAGAAATGTATTTTTTTATTTTTTAAATCTAGAATACATGATTCAATCTTCTTTTCAAATGAATTGATCCAGTGTATTGAAGTGCATCATTTGATGCCAAATCTCAGACTGTTGACGTCATCAGATATTGAACTAGTTTCTTTTCAGGTCCACAAAGTGAATCAAAGGTATTTAAGTGCATCAATGGTTACGTGCACAGCACCTTTGATAGCGTCAATGATAAAGAGTATAAGACAAAGGTGGAATTGCTGGGCGTTAGTATTTCTTGGGCCCTGTTCGAACTGGACCCAAAGGTAAATGTAACAAATCCAAGCGACATGCACCAATTAAAATCTACTAAACTCACACCAATTGTTACGTCATTGGATACTACAATCCCCAAGGCAAGATATCTTAAAATAATTAATAGGCTTGGCACATGACCAGTCACAATAAAGGAACGAAGACCGGTTCAAACATAAAGAATGATGACTCAAAGGATTAGTCATGGCTTTCTTTAGCCTTACAGCCTTCCATACCTGGTTTATTGGTGGCCTCATGGAATGCAGTGGGTCTTAATGAGCAGATAACATGTTAGGAAACTAACCCACATTGGCTGATGGATCATGCTTTAAGGAGCACCTCATTAACATGTAAGCTGAATTAAAAAAAACTAAATCTAGGCATATCCGTTCAGGATATCCTTCAAATTCCATTTGTTTATTTTTGAATGGCAGATATAAGAACGGCATTCTTGAAAAATAAACTTGCTGTCAAACTCCCACACACACTTTGATTATTGACTATGTTGTGATATCATTTAAAGGTTGTCATCCTTGTATTTATTTTCAGCAATACAGGACACATATAGTGAACATAACCTTTTAAATTGCAATCTGCATTTAAACCTATTGATTAGGAATTAAACCGTGACTTTTTCCTTGCCTATGCATATAATTCAAGGCACATGTTTACACTTGGCTCCATGTGCAACAATTTCTTTGGCCACCTGTAATGAGGATTTTCTTTTAACCTTAAGAATGTGGAGAAAGTTGCATGAATTAACAGAAAAAGAACCTGTGAGAGATTTTGGTGGTTAAAAGCCTTTTTTACTGGTCAAATAACATCAATTCGTCTAGGAAGAGATATGGGAGCAACACTTAGTTAATTTATAGACTTTCCTCTGAACTAGGAGAAATAATATCATTAAATAAATAAATAGGGTTTTTATATCATGCTTTATGCCAGAGTCCAGCCACTAAGAGCTGGACCGGTTCAAGAGCCTATGTTGCTCTACTTTGTATTGCTTCCAAGACAAGCGTGTTGTCTTTGAGCTATTCTCCAAATACATTAGGGAAGGGCAGCTTGATTATTGGTTGTGCAGAGAGCATGTTTGGGCTGCGCTGACCCTTTTGGGGTTGGACCAAGTGAAAAAGAACTTTCCCTTTCTGTAATGACACTGAATGTTGAAAAAATAGTGATGGCTATTGGTGGTATGAGGTGTTGCCAGAGAAATGCCAAAGGTTGTGATTTATGCAAATCCTTCCAGTCATCCCTCTTCAGGTTTTCATTAGTGATCAAGCTCTCCAAGAGAGCACAGCCATACTCACATCTTTCAGGGTCTTCCACTGAGTGGCTTCATTCCAACAATGTCTTTGGCTCTACTACAGAGCAGTGCCCGTTCCACAATTTTTCAGGCTTGATCTAACAGACCAGAGATGCACTCTTGATTATTCTACATCGTAGAGTCAGTCCCTCACTATTTATGCTCTTTGATTTAGCGGAGCCAATTCCTCAATTTTTATGCTGTCCTGCAAAACAGAACCGTGCCAGAAATGTTTCAGTCTTTGAGGAGAGCAGGGCTAATGCCTCATTTATTTTGGTTCTCCAACAAACCAGAGTCACACCAGCAAGTTTTCAATTTTCCAGTCAAGCAGAGCAATTCCCAATGTTTCCGCCTCTCACAGAGAGCAGATTTGCTCCCAGAAAAGCTGAGGTTCTTTCACTGGTGACATTCACACCCTCATTACTGTCTATTTTATTTCCCATATACCTCAATCTTTCCAAATCACCTAAATGAGGAAAGGATTGAGATGGGGCATGCATTTTTCTGGCATGTTCTTTGGCAGTATACACCAGCTACCCTTAACTGACTACCTCAAGAAAATCCAGGAAGTGTGTGTCTTCATGACAATTTAAATAGTCCCGCTGGTTCACCCAAATTGTTGAATCAGAGCCACAACCTCCACTCTTGACTGGCACTTGCTGTTCTAAGGTGGGCTCCATGGGTGGAGATACTGAGCGCTCTTTGTAGCAGCATGCCCCATGCCATGGTGCACATCCATAAGACAGCAGAATGCCATCAGATGCCTCATCAACCCCACTGGAGGGAGCTGTGGAGGCAGGTTGAGTGGAGGAGTCATTGCCAGCAGAATCCATTTGAAAGTTATAAGTAAGAATACGTCAAAGCCAAATTTGGTTGTGCATGGTTTACAAGTGTAAAGCACATTCCTCTGGCACAACCTGGCTTCCTTCTTGCAGCAGGAACTTCTCAGGGTGCATTCCTTTTGCAGGAAGCTCAATATGCTGTCACACCCATGACCCTGCGGATAGTGATCTAGTTTATAGGGCTGTTACTGGGCCTTACAGAATTTGTCCAGGGACTACTGGCCCCATTAGTCTTACTCCCCAAACACAGACAATAGCTGAGCCAATTCTGCCACACAGAACCCTTCACTACCACTTGTTACTCCTCTTCACCATAAAGCACAGAAGGCTGGGGCACCACCTCCTCTCCTCCTCCGGTGGCGGGTATCCTCCTGAGACCCGCCTCTAGACGTTTCTCCTTATCCTGAGCCTTTTGCTGTTCAGCATCTCCTTTTTTCATGAGTGTACCCCACCCACTCAGCTCTGCACACTATTCAGACACTCATCTCATACAGAATTTCCCAGAGTGTACCAGAAGTCACTTCTCTCTCAATCCCAAGACATAATCAAGGTACAGGCTCCCCCAATACCTATAGCATGCCCTCCACATGCTCCTCCTTAAGCTCAGCCCTTGATGTTCCTTGACATTCAGTGGCCTCACCCCAAATGCCCCTAAAAGCAGAATGGGCTTACAACCTGCCGCAAGGACCTTATGTCAGCTTCTATGTCATTTATCCGCAGACTGCTGACCCCTAAAACAGTCACCATCCCCTCATCACCTATCTCCACTTACCTATCATATTCCTCCACAGGGGATGACTCGCATAGTTCAAGGGCTGACTGCTCTCTTGCCATTTTCTCCCCAATGCACAATAAAGAACAATTAATCAGAAACAAAGAGCATACACAGTCAGCATCAAAGGAAATATGAAGGCAAATTAGAAAAATTGGAGAAAAAAACTGGGAGATTACAAACCGGAAAGGGAATAGAGAAAAAGGGAGCCAAACCCAGCTGTGGTTGAATTCCGGAATCAGTATGGGCAGGTTATTATGGGATCCTTTACCACAAAGACCCCAGGACTCCGATGGAGTTCTGCACTGCTGGCGATTGCCCTGTTCTGGGCCCGGCTGTACTGTATCTCTCATAAGGCTCACAGAGGCCCAGGTGGAGCGTGCATTGGCATGCCAGAAACTGGGCAAGGCCCGCGGCCCTGATAGAGTCCTGATAGATTTTTATCATGAATTATGGGTGCCCTATTTGACCAAGTTATATAACGCTGTGTTGGCCAGCACCATGGTTCCGGGGTTCTTGGACTGGGGCTGAAATAGTCCCAATACATAAAAAGGGTGCTTCAATGACCCGGTCAACTTTAGACCGATTTCCTTGCTGGATGCTGGGGGGAAGACATTTGCCAGGGAACTTTTATTCCAGTTGGATGAGTGGGTATTGAGCTCCGGTGTAATTGATCATCGTCAGGCGGGATTTTGTGAGGGTGTGAGGGCCTGAGCATGATAAACCAAAGTCTTCCGCTGCACTTGATCTGTGAAAAGTATTCTGTTCTAAGAAAGTTCAGCGTCTATGCTGTGTTTGTGGACTTCTGCACGACTTTTGATACGGTCCTACTGGCACGTTTGTGGAAGGCCGTTAAGGAGCTTGGAATCCCTGTGGCTCTGCTTTCAGCAATTCAGAGTCTTTACACAGAGAACTCGCTGGTGGTCCACTGGAGCCAAGAGGGAAGCACTTCCCATAGTATTGCTATACAGAAGGGAGTCCACCAGGGATGTGTGTTGGCACTGAGGCTGTTCTGCATTTCATTAACAATGTTTTGAAGAGGTTGTTGGCCACCCAGACTGATGCCCTTTGCAAGCAGGCAACCAGTGTCCCACATTGTTGTTTGTCGATGATGCTGTGCTTCTCTCTCTCATGTCGGCTGATGTGTACAAAATAATGGAGATTTTTGTGTCTTTCGTAAAGAAGAATGGGCTTGCCTTGAATATCACAAAAAACAAGGCTATGATCTTCAATGCCAATTTCAAGAAGAAGCACAAGCCCTTATCTCTCTTTGTGGAGGGGGGTGCAAATGAGCAGGTTCAGTCCTATGATTATCTAGGTCTGAGAGTTATGGCATCATGCAGTTGGAAAATGTAGGTTAAGAAGGCCACCTCACCTTGGCTAGATATAGCGGGGCCCTCACTAGATTCACCAACGAACATGGGAATGAGGCAGTGCGGGTCTCGCTGGAGGCCTACAGAACACAAGAACGCCAGGCAGCTTTGTTTAAGGCATAACTCTGGGGGCACGTGGAGACCAAGTCCCTTGCAGCGGCTGAGACAACATTTCTGAAGAATATCCTTGGGTTGCCCATTCCAGCCCCGAACATCCCAGTGCTTTTGGAAACTGGATTGGAGGGGTTTGATATGATCTGTAAATTATGCCTGGTCCTTTACTGGGCTTGCCTCTGGTCTAATCCTCACCTTCATGAATACAAAGAGGCAGTTACAGATGTTTTGTCCCAGCAGTGGGGCAGCTCCTTAAAGTGGGCTGCCCATATGAAAGGTTATCTGAGTTTGCTGGGTTTGGAGGAATACTGATCAAATCCCTCCATCATCACACTGGTTGCAAAGGAAGTAATCAAGAGCGCAGCAGGGGCAAAGGCGCGGGAGGACATCCGGGGAAGATCCAGAGCTTCTAAACAGCTGGCCGAATATCTTTCAATAAATACGCCGGCGGGTTGCGAAGTATACCTGGACTATGTCTCGCCCAGGTGGGAAAGAGCATTATTATATATAAAGTTCTGTATTGGAATCTTGCCGACTTCTGTATTTCGCCATAGATGGAATATTGCTGTTTCCGCGTAATGTATCCTATGTGGTGAGTCTGAAGAGATGGTACAACACCATTAGTTCCTCTGTCCGGCCACCATGCCTCTGAGGAAGCGCTCCCTTAAGCCCCTGTTCTTAAGCCGTGAATGGAGGTCCCTAGTTGGTGCAATGACAATTTGCCTGGACGTCTCCGATAAGGAGGCTGTGCTTGCCGCTAAAAGTTATATGAGCTTTCTTTTAATGTTTGTTTATCTTTTAGGAGGGTCATGTCATAAAGGAAGCTATTCATGTACCAAAGTCTGTTCCGATTAGTGCAATCAGATTGGAGTTGGGGACCCAATCTTGGTGGTAAATTTAAATCTATAAGAGCTTGTCCCTTGTCCCTGTACCACAAAAATCTTTGGAGCAGAGGAATTTGGTATTACTCACCATTTTAATAAAAATTGATGGATGATGGCACAAATGAGTACAGTACAGTCTCTAGAAAGAGGTGTCCAAATGTTATGGAGATAATGGACATAGAATAAATGGTCGCTCGGTTTGTCTTCAAAAAACACCATTAAAAAGTCTAACAAAATCTGAGCTACAGCCGACTTACAGAGACTGAAAAGGTATAATACACAATGCAGAGAATAATCTGTCAATGGTTGCGGCTATGGTGGAAGCGGAGCCAGAGAATAATGCAAACTCGGTGCAAGAGATCGAGGAGCCGACAAACTCTGAGATCTTTTTCTCTCATAAGCAGAGGAGAATGGCTAGAAGGGCAGCCATGAGGAAGAGACCGTGTATCGCGGCCTCAATATCTCCATCAACTGCTGCACCTATTAAGGTCACAAAAAAAGCCAAGAAAAAAGTGACACGTGCAAAGAAACGTAAGCTGGTTACAGAGGGACGCTTAACCAGCTGGCTGATCACGGAGATGTCCAATGGAGTTAATAGTTTTCCAGAAAACTCTATAGTGCTACCAGTTTCATTTATGGGAGAAGACCCTGACAAGATCTCTTCTACTCCTCGCAGTAGAAGTATGATCTCCCCAAGAAGTGAGAATGACAGTTTAACTACAAAGGAGGTAGAGATGAGCTAGGTGGGAAGCAAGAAGAATATATGTATCATCAAGAACCTCTATCAAAAGAATGAATCGGACTGGCTCTCAAGAACCAAACTACTCACTAGACTACATTGAATCCCTCAATTGAGAGTCTTAAGATCTGAGGACTTTGAATTTATTGAACCTCTGACTTGTGTGAATACTAATGTTTCTGCTATCCACTGTAAATTCCATTCTACCATACAATTATTGAGATCATATAAAGATAATTTAGTAGAGGTGGATGAACAATTGGATGCAGATCCTGAAAAGGAAGATCATACTTGCCCTAGGAAGAAGATACTGGAGACCAAGAATAACACTCCAATTTCCGTGGTAACGAAAGAGAGATCCCCCCAGATAGAGGACATTCAGAACGCTTTGAAGTTGCTGGTGGGAGCACTACCGGCGGTCCTAAATAAAGATTGAAATTTTGCTATTATGTCTTGGAATTGTAGGGGTTTTAACCATCTTTACCAAGCAGGAGGCTCATTAACTCTAATGACGCAATTCCCCTGCTTTTGTTTACAGGAAACATGGTTAACCTCTCAAGTTGTGATAAATGGATATACAGTATATCAATTTATGGCAAATAAGGGACTACGGGGAAGGCCTTATGGGGGCTTATAGTGGGAATTAAGCATAATGTTAAATCCCACCAGATTGAGTCTAATTTAGGCGAATTTCTTATTGCTGTGGAACTTGAATTATGATCTGTGGATCACACAGTAAACACCTTAATAATTACTCTGTATTCCCCTCCTGGTGCGGCCCATATTGAAGCAATCCAAGAATCTATGCATGGGATTATGATTAAATGGTCTATAAAGCAGGGAAACAAACTGATTGCGATTATGGGGGACTTTAATTGTCACATGGGGGAGGGAAATGGTTCTCTAGAAATCCTTTTCTAAGGGCTGAGAGTAATATGCGACAGAAGAGAACTAACCCGGTGGGATTACAGTGGTTGAGTTTTTTCAAATTCTGGGACATGGAAATGATTAATGGTAGATCGATGGGTGACAATCCAGGTAAAGAAACCTGGGGAAATGGAAAAAATAGGAGCACTCTTGATTATATTTTTGTTACCCCGGAACTGGCTGTCCTAGTTAGAGACTTTTTGGTTTCTGAGAATAATTGGAGTGACCATGCTTCACTCTCGCTAACAATTGCCCCGTACACAAGTAAACATGCATGCAAATCTCTGGGCACACTGAGGGTAAATCACACGGCCACACGTATAAGATGGTCTGAGAAAAATATAGCTAAAGCAGCCCTCTATATAACAGAGACAAGTCAGCCAGAGATTGATATTTTCCAGGAAATGACAATAGATAATATTGAGACCTGGATATCTGCCTCTTCTACTAAACACGCATCTGTAGGTATGGGACTTGCTTGGTCTGAGCAAGTGAAGGTAAATAGGTATGACTCAGAAATTAGGACGCCAAAAGATTACTTAGAACTGAAATTCGCAAAGCTAAGATGTCTTGCCCCAACATGGAGTCCTTCCATATATCTAGCAGATCGCTTAAGAATAAGTATAAAATGTGGATTAAACAAAAACAACACCTAAATAAACTTGCAATGGCAGGACATGGTGCGTGTACTATGTACTAAGAACACACGTAACATTTGGGCAATATTCGGGGAGGCTCTGGGCAATAGTTTAATCTCTATGATTAATCCTATTAGTGCCCACAGATGGGAACATTTTTTGTTAGAACGGAACATTGGGCCTCATTACGACCCTGGCGGAGAACCATGGTGCAATTTGCACCATGGTCCATGGCGCTAAGCTGCCAACTCCGCCATGGTGGTTGGCGGACTTACCGCCCCATGCCGACCTTGGCGGAGCGGTAAGTCCCCAATCCCCATTTACCATTCCCATTTTTGCCCCATAGGGTATAATGGGAGTGGGGAAGGCGTTAATTACGCCACCGTAAATTACGGTGGCGTAATTAACAACAAGTCCCGTAGCGCCATGGATTTTTCCGCCTGCAAAAAGCAGGCGTAAAAATCACCATGGCGCTACGGGAACTCGTAGTCAGGCGGAGAGGTACGCCATGCACTACGCCGGCGTAAAACCCTCTCCGCCAGGGTCGTAATGAGGGCCACTGAGATGGGAGACAAAATCAACCCTATAAGGAAGATTATTCCTCCTGTGCCCCCCTTCTCGATTTCGATTAACCAACTTACTGATAAAATAAAAGAATTAAAATCATCTTGAGCACCGGGGCCGAACGACTTGGCTAATATCACCTTGAAAAACAAGCCAAGGTTTTGAGCGGAGCTTTTAAAGATCTTGTTTGACAAAGTCTTCCGTGAAGGGAAAATGCCTGATTCATGGCGTAGGGCAATACTGATCCCCATACATAAAAAGGGAGATAAGCTAGATCCAACAAATTATAGACTATTGTCTATGTTAGACTGCACTAGCAACATTTTTGCCAGTTTGCTATTAAAAGAACTTCAGAGTTGGATCGATCAGAAAGGTCTTTTTTATCGTTTCCAGAGTGGTTTCAAGCAGGGCTACGCTCTATGCACAATCTATTTATACTAGATACTTTGCGCATGAATGCTAGGAAAAAGGGGAATTCCCCTATATATGCCTTATTTGTGGATTTTAAAGTGGCTTTTGACAGAGTACGCAGAGAGCTACTCTGGGCTAAATTAGAAATGCTTGGATGCCCTGAAGGACTTTTGTACTATATTAGACTTCTTCATGAAAATAATGCGGTCTGTTTAAAACTTGATTCACGGGTTAACATGACAGCACAAGTTGAACAGAATCGAGGTGTTAAACAGGGGTGTGTTACTGCACCAACGCTATACAATTTATTTGTGTTCGATCTTCCTATAGCTTTTGACAAGGTACATAATTGTGCCCCACGAATAGGTGCGGATAGATGCCCGGTACTGGCTTACGCAGACGATCTTGTTATTCTTAAACACACATTCAGTGGTCTGCGACGATCTGCGGAGGCACTCTGGGTATATAGTAAAAAGAATGAGCTGGAAATTAACTTGGAAAAGACTCAAGTTATGGTCTTCGCAAATAAAAAGATTGCACGTGCAAGACTCAAAGTCCTGGAATCGGTCATTTGCTACACCCCTTCCTATAGATATTTAGGCATTGAGTTTGAGATGACTTATGATTATCTGCACTGTATTCAAGTACGTAAAATTAGGGCAGCTCAAATCACAGCCTTAGTCTATCGTTTCACTTTGTCCCATGGGGGATTTAGCATTTGGGCTGCGCGGCTTTTACTTCCAGCAGGTGTTTACCCCTATGATGATTTATGGCCTTGAGGCCCTTCAAAAATTGATCTAAAGTGGCTACAGGTTGTGGAGGGTAAATCTTGGCGAAAAGTGCTGGGACACCCAACCTGTATCCCTATGGCCATTATCAGACTTGAGCTGGGGTTGTTCTCCCTGAAATCAATGGTACTTAAGAAAAGGACTGAATTTTATCTGAAGCTCAATAGCATCTCTAGTAATCAATTGATGATTTCTTTGTGGCAAGAACTGCGTATGGAATCGAAGAGATCGACCTTAAAAACCAGTATTGAAAATTTTATGCACATTATAAACTCGATCGGTAACAAGGAGACATTCTCCCCAGCAGCTAAATCTGCTTTGTCAAGGAAAATTGACTTAGCTGACTGGATAGACAATCATACTCACTTAGAACATCTGAAAAAATACCAGTTTGTGAAGTATATTCTCTATACATATAAAAAACCTCAACATTATTTAAACTTATGTCCAAGCATCAGACTCCGAAGATTTATATTACCTGTCAGGATTAATTATTTACCAGTAATTGAAAATACTGGAGTAATAAATAAAGTAAGGAAGGAGGAGCGATGCTGTAGACTATGTGAGGATAAAGTAACTATTGAGACAGGGCTACATGTTCTGACTTGCTGCACGAGAATGGTAAATATCTACTACAGACATTATGGGAATTGTGTGCATAAGATTGAACAGATAAAGGAGGAAATCTTCTGATGGCGTATCGTGAATTCTACAAAACTGAAAGGTTTAATAGCAATGTACAATGTGTGGTTAGTGAGTGAGAGAAGACTGGGTATCTCTATCTGAGTTAGGTGTAATGTAATGTAATGGAACAACCTGTGTGTATACCTAGAGGTAGAGGGAATGAAATGCAGATTGGATACTTATTTATGGATGTACATATGAGAGTGTTTTAGAATAGATTTTATTGATTGTATTGAATTTTAGGTATTTTTATATGATTCTTAGTATGTTTTTATGAGAATTAATTATGGATATGTAATCTTTTTTTTCTTTTCTTACTATTGGATTATATATATATAATTTGTAATTATGTGAAAAGTTTATTTATAAACTGTAACACATTAATAATAAAATAAATAATACACAAAAGTCTGCTGAATGTTCCCAGTTTAAATCTAAGACCATATTTGGCTAAATTTCCCTCAGCATCTACCCGTCAATGGTATTTTAAATTTATATTGAATTGTTTGCCCACGTTAGAAATGTTAGAACCCCAGTTAAATGTACCTTATGAATTAAGACCTTGAAGACTTGGCACAGAACACTGCATTGAGCCACTTTTTATTTTTTTAATAGAATGCATCGCACTAACCAAACCAAGGATTATGCACTTTAAATCTCATGTAAACTCAACTGAGCGTGGATTGAATTTACCTTTGGAACGGATTGATGATGAGTGGTCCGGTATCTCTGCCTTTAGCTCGTGTTAATTTTTTTAAACATGCTTTTTTTGCACTGTAACGTGTGACAACTGAGGGTGAAGATCTCTTAAGAGATTTTCATGAATTAATGAAAAATGTTGGTTTTAGATGATTGATAGCTATGTATTTTTCTAAAAAGTGATATCGCTGTGTGTTTTAAAAATTGTTTGTCACGATTGCTTGTGACTATGAACTTGGGAATTTTTTTTTATCATCGTCATCATTCATTTTTATATTTTAATTATATTTGTGTAATACTTAATTTGTGGATAATGTTGTAAACAGTATTGTTTTTACCAAACATGCAACAATAAAAAGTTTAAAAAAAATAAAGAATATATATACCGAAACAGTACAAAAAACACCACTATAAAACAAAACTCTGTAGCAACTGAAAAGAAAACTCCAAACCCTTTTCAATGTTCTCAACATTCATGCCAACATCCTTCAGGTTCCAACCTGTCCTCTTCAACCGCTCAGCAACAGCCTATTGAAACCCAAAAAGGAACAGGAATGAATTGATGCTTTTTATAGAGGCTTGAACTTCATTTTGGAGATTCACTTCATCTTGATGGCTGCTTAAATCCCTTCTATTAAGTTTGAGACTTCCGATTGGAGCCTCTCTACCTCGGGTCATTTCAATGCTGCCTCGTGTTCAGTGCAAGAGTTCCAGCCCCACTGATTAAACCTCGAATCACTGCAAGACTTTAAATCTGCTTTGTGATCCAAGAGTTTGAGCTCCCAAAACAAATCTCCAGTTTGTGGTGTTGTACCCCTTTAAGGACAATTATCCCCTTTGAAGGACTTGTGCTGACACCACATTGCAATGACCATGTGACCACATCAACAAAAGGGATGAGCGGTTTCCCGCTCGTCAGTCGAGACCAACTGACTCCTGCCTGCTGTGTCGTTCTTGTGCAGCGTGATGCTGGCGCTGAATAGCAGGCAAAGGGCCCGCCCTGCAGGACCCTCCTCTATGAAAGTGCCCCTGCTGGGCAACACTGTCCCTGTCGTTTGGTGGAAGAAAAAGAAATGAACCGCGGCGGATGGATAAAAATAAAGAGATGAATGGGGGGTGAATAAGAAGTGGCTGCTGGCTCTGACATCCAAGTGCTCCTCCGACAGTTCCCCGGCCCATGAGGGCGGTGAAAAACAGAAAGTGCTCCGAATCGGTGTTTAGAAAAATAGGAAATAATGGGAAACAAAGAAGATTAAAAAGTGCAGGTGCAGCGCCGGGGACATATTCGGAACAACAGAGATGCTCCCTGAAGATAACGGGCCGAGTAGAGAGTGAAGCTTAAAACGCTCTGTGACGGAAAACAACATTCACCTTCTACACCTGAATGCGTCATTGTTCTGGTGCATGAAACCATGTGAGGAGTGTGATCTTGTACACATATGCCATCCGTTTTTCACTCTCCAGCACGTCTGGAACAAAGAAACAGGTGTCTTTTGTGCTGCCATGAACGGTTTCATATCTGCTATGGGTGACTGGGTGCACTGGTTGTTCTTCATATGACAGCTGATTGAGGTCACCCTTAAGTCAAAAATGGTGTGTGTCCCTTTCCCTGTCGATTAGCAGAGCCCCTGCTGGGCAACTCTGCATGCATAGCCCAGGGCCCCTGCTGGGCAACCCCGGCTGTGTTGTGCCGTGTTGGCCTGGGTGCCCCCAGGCTGTGATATGTCAATGTGCCCACTGTCTATCAAGGTGATTCCTGCAATGAAGATTGTCTGCTGGGTGCCCTCAGCAAGGATGGGACTGGACCCCGGTGCCCTGGGGCTCCCTGGGGGTACAGTGCATAACACAGTTGTCCTATGGGTTTGCTTGAATAAACGATTTGAGTATACTTACTTTTCCTGATTTCACGAGCAGACAAACAAATGGAAAAGGTAATTTACTTCTTTTTTTGCAACTGTAAGAAGTGTACTAAATATTACCACAAGTGTTGATGTCAGAAGCCTTATTTCTTAAAATCTACAGATGGAACTGATAAAACTGTTTTAGTCAAAACACTCTGGGTCTGTTTTTCCCATTGAAAAACGATTTTGTAAATCAGGCCCTCTTTGTGGCATTCCAGCAAACAGGAATGTCACTAGTTACCCCTCTTACAGGATGCTGCAATGGTCCTGTGTGAAGGGCTCATAAAGTCAAGAGTTTGCCAAGGATGTGGAAAGAGATTGGCAGAATAAAATTAAATGGAAGCAGACCTTAATGCTGAGAAGGGCATCGGAGATCAGCAGGCTTACATGAATGAAACAATTGCATTAAGGACCTGGGCCAAATAAAATGTGACTGTAATTGCATTTCGCTAAAGAACTGACGTGGCGCAGCATCGCTGACAGCAAGGACTTTCTCTTAGGCTGAAGCGCAGCAAAGCATTTCAAGTTTTAAACCAATCCATTTGCAGGGATCATGTAATTGAGGTCCCATCAGCAACTTGCAATATCCAGGTACATTGTGCACTCAATTTACTTTTTCCTAGACTGTCCAGAAACATGACATGAATTTTAATCAAGGCAATAAACTGTACACTTGTAACGAAGAAACAGGTCGAAGGTGGCTGGACGAACCACTCATTCGACTGGAGGCATATTATAGCTCTACAGGCTACTGAGGGGCTTTGAACCCCTGAACTCCCTCTCTTCTGTCAGAGCATAAACGCAAGGTATAATTAAGTTCTTCATTGGGATGTGAGGCATCAAGGGCTCAACATTTTATGGGAGAGTAGAAACAAATTGCTTGGGGCCCTGATGTTGATCACGAGGGCACCGGGCATTCACATTGATTTGTGGGTTCCCTTTTTGAAAGATCAATTAGCAAATGCCCCAATGAAAGGTTGCCCCAGGAGTTGGTAAAGTTCCACACCTTAACTTAGACACTGTATTATTGAGGCCATAATTGTTCATTTAGCTTCCAAAAATGGTTGATGGCTCAGCTGTGGTAATCATTTAGCCAATAAGAAAGGCTGGTGTAATTTATAGGAAATGTGATGAATCATGCATTGTTGTCACTGATTCTCTGGAGGGAAGCTTCTCTTAAATGGCTTGGGAACGGCAGAAGCTACCTGACTACGACACTGGGGGTGGCTGTATGCTGGAGGACCACGTGAGAAAGACCAATTTAAGAGCGGCAAGAAAGTACTAGACCAAGATAAACTTACAGCCCCAATTCCTAGTGACACCCATATGCCCCTGCAACATGACGATTTGGCTTATTGTGATGTAGATGAAGTATGTCCAGGTTTTCTCAACCAAATATCCCATTCACCCTCCCCCCACCCCCTTTTAGTACTGAGACGAGGAAGAGAGATGGAGTAATGAAGATGATCAAAAACGGTAAGCCAACGTTGTGTTCTAGTCTTTGGAAACTCTTACTCAGCTGACCAACAAGAGGGAGAGCGGAAGAGACTGAATCTGTTGGTAACTTGTTCTGATGCCAATCAGAATGCTGGAAGGGAGCAACCCGTGACATGCAGCACACAGGCTGATATGAACAACGTGCCAGGAGGACGTGCCAAATAAAGTTTCCCGCTTGTTGGCCTCAGGCAGTTGAAGTTGAAAGAAGCACCGGGAGGCAAAGCAAGGGCTAACTGGCTAATGGGATGCACGCCGAGTCAGCAGACAGAAAAAGAAGGAGGAGAAAAGATGCAAGGATCACTAAAGCTTCCCGGTAAAACCAGGGGAAGTGAATGGGTTACCGGGGCATCTGAAAGTGAATGCTGTGTCGTAGAAACAGCGTGAGGGAATCGAAGTATAGGCATTGACGAAACTGAGAAGGCTGGAAATAATATGAAGAAAGGGTTGATGACCCAATACCTGAAAGTAGCAACAGTGTGAGAGAGTCGAGGTAGAGCCATTGAAGAAACTGAGAAGGCTGTGAGTAATATTGAGAAAGGGTCGATGACCCAACATGTGAAAAGTGGAAATGAAGTAAAAGTGAACAGTGTTGGAAAAGGGTAATTGACCCAATATTTGAAAGAAACAGTTGAAACCGCTAAACCTTGTTGAGAAAGGGTCAGTGAACCAACGTTTGGAAAAGTATTATTTCGTGGATGAAAGAGATAGTAAACCAGGAGTGGGACGTGAAGTGAATATGAAATTGTGAAACAGTGATTCAATATCCTGGCAGGAGAGTAATCTAGGAGTGGGAAGTAAAGTGAATTTGAAATTGTGAAACAGTAATGAACATCCTGGCAGGAGAGAAAACCAGGAGTGGAAAGTGTAGTGAATATGAATCTGTGAAACAATAATGTAACATCTTGTCAAGAGAGTAACCCAGGAGTGAGAAAAGAAGGATAAACAAATACAAAAGGGAGAAAGCATTCCCCTTTTTGGAAATGTTGCCAATACCCTAGCAGGACCATTATGCCTGGTCATTATTCATGGATATGCCCAATATTTGATTCTGTGTGCTTCTGTCCTCAACACACATCCAATTGCTATGCTTTGATGCCTTTGCAGTGACCTGTGGCCAATATGCACATGCCACCTTTCATTGCATACACATGTCACATGTGGATGGGGTGGCCAGAGTGTTGTTAGTGCAATATTGTGCTGTCCAGTTGAGGTGCTGCAGATTCATGTCTGCCAGTGAGTGACAGGAGATGATCCGGTCCTGGATTGCTCTTCAGTGCTTCCAGTTGATCGTGTTGGTGGTGGAAATGTTGGAGGTCTGCTTCATGGTGGAGGCAGACCACAGAGGTTCTAGTGAGTTACAGCTATAGATTAGATTGGTAGGCTGGCAGGCTGTCAGGGGGCTGGTTGGTGTTGTGTCAGAGGTGAGGAGGTGGGTGGGTGGTGTCTGGGCTTTAGGGGGATGACTGGTGTGTTGGAGGTGAGGGGGCTGGTGGTTGGTATCTGGGCTTTAAGGGGCTGGTTCCTGTAGTGTCATAAGTGAGGGGAGCTGGTGGGTGGTGTGTGAGCTTGACGGGCTGACTGGTGTTGTGTCAGAGGTGTGAGGGATGGTGGGTGGTATCTGGGCTTGAAGGGGCTGGCTCCTGTAGTGCCAGAGGTGTGGGGGATGGTGGGCGGTGTCTGGGCTTGAGGGGACTGGCTTGAGTAGTGTCAGAGGTGAGGGGGTTGGTTGGTGGTGTCTGGGCTTCAAGGAACTGGCTGGTGTAGTGTCACAGGTGAGGGGGCTGGTGGGTTGTGTCTGGGCTTGAGGGGGCTGGCGGGTGTAGTGTTAGAGAAGAGGGGGGCTGATGGGTGTTGTCTGGGCTTGAGGGGACTGGCTCGTGTAGTGTCAGAGGTGAGGGGGTTGGTTGGTGGTGTCTGGGCTTGAGGGGACTGGCTGGTGTAGTGTCACAGGTGAGGGGGCTGGTGGCTTGTGTCTGGGCTTGAGGGGGCTGGCGGGTGTAGTGTTAGAGAAGAGGGGGGCTGATGGGTGTTGTCTGGGCTTGAGAGGCTGACTGGTGTAGTGTCAGAGGTGTGGGGGGCTGGTAGGTGGTGTCTGGGCTTGAGGGAACTGGTGTGCAGTAGGGGTATATACCAGCAGTTTGGGTGCCTTGGGAGTAGGGGGGACGGCTCCCAGTTTTGCTGGGGTGCAGCTGTTATTTACATGGGAGCGTGTGTGGTTTTGCTGGTGTGCACCCTTGACTTATGAGGGAACTTGAGCATTTTCTCAGGAGTGCAGTCTTTATTTATGAGGAGCACCACATGTTTTCGCAGGGGTGCAGCCTTGACTTATGAGGGAGCTTGCACATTTTTGCAGGGGTGCAACCTTGACTTATGGGGGAGCTTGCGCGTTTTCACAGGGCTGCAACCTTGACTTGAGAGGGAGCTTTTGCATTTTCGCAGGGTTGCTGCCTTGACAGATGAGGGTACTTCTTATTTCTGCAGGGGTGCAGCTTTGATTTATGAGGGAGCTTGCATAGTTTTGCAGGTGTGCTGGATGGTGGCGTTCCTTGCGTGGCTCGGTTTTCTTTGTGGGTCAGCTTGCTTGCAATTTGGGCTCCATGAATACATGGACTGTACATTGGGCTGTGCAGAGTCGATTTGGGAGCAGGGACTTTGCAGTATCAATGCAGACTTTTCTGTGAATTGCACATAAGTACTTTGCTGGGATTTTGCACTTTTTCTATGAATTGGGCCCTTTGAGTTTATTACTAAAAGACTATGGGGGTCATTCCAAGGTTGGAGGTAAGGGACTACCGGCGCCTGTAAGGGCACAGATGGCGGTAATCCCTTACCTCTGTATTCCGAGTTCCCTTTGCGGGTCCCTCTTTACCTCCTGCTTTTAGCAGGAGTAAATTACGGGACCCGCAAAGTGACCTTGGAGTAAATTACGGCACCGTAATTTACGGTGCCGAAATTACCTCCTTCCCCATTCCCATTGAGCCCTACGGGGGCAGAAATGGGGATGGGGAAGGGCTATGGTGAATGGGGAATTACCGGTCAATCCAACCTTGGAATGGACCGGAAATTACTCCATTCACCATGCCAGTATTCCATGGAGTAAATAGCTCCATGGTTGCCAACCATGGAGCTATTTACTCCATGGTGTAGTCCTAACTCGGAATGAGGGCCTATGAGTCGTATTACTGTGTTGTGGACTTGGAGCAAAGGAGCAAACAACTTCAATCTAAAATGGCAGCAGTGCAAATGTTTTTGTGGCCGTTGATAGAAAATAAAATAAATCCGAGATGTCTGACGAGCAATTGACGCTCCGTGCTTTGGGAGGGAAAACTATTTTGCTATCTTTGTGCTTAGGCATGGAGCCTGAAACTGAGTGGAGCAAAGGAAGGTACAGGCATGCCTGATAAGGTTAGTTCAGAAGAGGTGGTGCAGGAGTTGGTGTGGGGGAGGATTGGAATGAGCAGCTGTAGGTGCAGGTTGGAATGCCCAGCGACTGCATCTCTCCTGTCTTAAAAAGCCTTCACACACTCCCGGTTGCATCACAGATTAAATTAAAATTTCTCTGTATAATCCACAAGGCTGTCTGGGGCCACGGACCACACTATCTGCAACTCTCTCTTACTAAATATTCCACCGTTAGACCCTTGAACTCCTCTGGCACCAACTTTTTGTGTGTACAGCATTTCGCTAAACAGAGGGCAGGAGGCCGTTCGCTTTGCACAGCAGGCTCCCTTCTTTAGAACATCCTGCGCCTCCCTCTTCGTCTTGAATAGGACTTTCTTAAATTCTGGAAGCTCCTCAAACTTTCCTCTTTACCTCCTCGCCCCCTCCACCCCCACTCTCCTCTGCTAATCTCACAGTTGCTTGTTGGTTTGCAGGGCCCATATGCATCCTCTGGGCCCTGACCTCCCAAACCGAACCGCCCCCAGCTTCTGTCTATCCTCAGCACTTTCCTTGTCTCACCCTCTTCCCTGGAGTCCAGCACTTACCCTTTATTGCACTTCACCTGTTGCTTTACCCATGAGCACCGCAGCACTTATCCCATTCCCCCTCCCATCTGCATGTTTGTCTCCCCACAATGTATTTAATATTTCTTTATGTATTTAATTGTATTCATTGTTTAATTGTTTCACATCCCCTTGTCCCCTCCCTATTGCCCTGTGGGCATTTTGAAACAGTATTTACTTCCTGTATAAGCGCCGAACAAGCCAACAATAAATAAATAAAAGCACCCAGGCACTAGTAGCTGGGGAGGGCAAACAAATGCTTGGATACACTATGGGCCTAATTCACAGAAGCGTTTCATAATGGAAAAACCTCGTTGGAAAACACTCTGTGATTAAGGGCCTAAATATAGCCAAGATTATAAACTACGATGAAGCATTCTGGTTGGTTATCAGGTGGTCTATAAAAATGGACACATGCTAATAAATATTTGTATTGTTAATTTCTTAATCCTATATCTTTGCATGTTTGTAACAAATAAGCTACAAAATGTACCTTTGCACGTTCTCATGATCTTGTGTGTCCCTACCAACCATTGATCATTTGATTGCTGCCGCTGCGCAGAGTCTAGGAAGCCCAACGCATCAGTGGCTACCCAGCATTCCATACTCAGCAGCAGTATTTAGCACCATCCCGTGGCCCACCACCTCCTTATCCAAGGAGTTGCACCACAATTGCATCTCTGCCTTGATAAAGACTATGGTCGAAACACTTGTTGCCTCTTCTCACATGTAACTAGCACAATACGTGCTATTACAAGCATCACTTGAATCAAAAATAAACTATTAATGTGTCAATGAAGACAAGGTGTGCTGACCTTCCTACCCATTGAACCCTATCAGGGTGGTAAATTAATTCTGTGGCACCAACAACACGGTTTGCCCACCCCCTTAAGGGATTCTATATCCCTTCCATGGAAAACTTCCTCGGTGTCCAGTAGATTATATACACCATTCACTGTATGAAGTTCATTTCATTGTTGGCTTCCCCTAGATACCTTTTGCCTATGTTTGTGCTCAAGGTCATGAAAATAGATTATGATTTAACAAGCAAAACAGAAACAGCGGTCAATTTTATCCAATCACTCCCACTGATAAACACGCTCGTAGCCACTTCATTCAACAGACATCCGACTGCTCTCAGCAGCACACCAGTGGGTTGCTCTCTGTTTATTCCATCATGGACAGAGTAGCCCCTTCTTCGAGGCATTATTCTCTACCATGGCACCCTCAACCACTTTAGCAGACAACCAATCAATGGCTTTTACAGTCACCTTTCATGCTTCTAATTGCCATCATCCGGCCTGAGAATTAAACATCCTCTTCTCTCGATATTTATTTTCCTCCTGGGCAACTTGTCAATACACTTGGACAAAGAAATAGCCAGGGACTCATTCAATGTGTCCACACGTACATGTCCTCATTTGCTAACAGTAATGGCCGAGGTTGATTGTATTACCCATTTGTCCTTTCTCTGCTTTTTCTCTACTGTATTTACATTGACCTATTTTCCTTGAAACCGATTGCCTTGCTGTGTTGAAATGAACTTCCGAGGTTTCTTAACAGTTCACTTCTAATTACGACATATACATTTTCGACACTGAATTCTGAAATTATTTTGTTTTGAAAAAGTACCCTTACATAAAACACACATTAGTTCAATGAGACATTTCATCCGCATTGTTTATTAAGCCACATGTACCAGCAGGAGGTGCACCAGAGAGGACTGGCTACATGGACACAGCACCGAATAGAATCCAGTGGGTTCTTCAAAATGGATATACAAAAACAAATGTTCCCGAGCATAGTGGTAGAGTTCATAATTTTAGAAAGTATTAACTCATAAAAGCTCATATTTACCAAACAACATTTGCAAATGTAAGTATCAATCCAACTTACATGCAAAAAGTTAATGGGCCTCATTACGACTGTGGCGGCCACGGTATGAACGGTGCTGGTAAGGGGCCGGCACTGTTCACACTGGGCCGCCACATTATGAGTTCTGCAGCGGGTCCCGCTCTGTACGCCTGGTCAGACCAGATGTGCAGAGCAGCACCCGCTAGCAGAACAGGATGCTAACAACGGACCCGTCATTAACGGGTCTGTTGTTAGCATCCTCCCCATTACCATAGAGCCCTACGGGGACTCAAATGGGATGGGGACGTACCGGGTCCCGTGAATGGGAATTACCTGGCTCGCAAAGGTCAGAATGGCCCGGTATTTCCCATTTTGCGAGAGCCAGACCCGAGTTTGGGAGTAGCCATGCCGCTAAAAACGGCATGGCTACCTCCAAACTCGTAATGAGGCCCAATATTTCGCCACAAAGAAAAATCTTAACATTGAATCACAAACAACTTAGATTAAAATAGGCCAAAATGCATATGTGGGTGAAAAACATACAATTTATGTGCTGTAGGCGCATTAAAGGTGTGATGTCTCTCAGAGCCAGACTTATGGGCTCATTATGCGATTCGTGGTAGTAGGGAAATTGCCGGTATTTGGAAAATGACCTACTTCACTGCTCTGTTTAATTATGGGTTGCACAATGGAAACCTGGAAAGTCTGTCTGCTCTCATATGAAGGCAATCATCACCACTCAAATGCGGTTAGAAAATGCTGTATTACTCATGTGATATTATTACCTTGTGTGGTAAAACTGCATGTACCCAATGGAGTACAATGGACTCCAAAAATGGGGATTAACAACTGGGTCTTCAGAACTCTAAATCATGTGCACCATTACCGCTACTGCAGAGTTACCACATGAATTAATGGTATAATAGATGCCCAGTAAAAAATACCATCCCTGCCCCCGGGTTCCCCAGTGCCTGGAATACAGACATAACCACATTGATTGTGTGCATGTGTGAGGAAATTGTGACCGATAGGACAGGCATGTCATTTTTTTTTTTTACTGTGCATCTATGATCGATGGCCAGTAAAAAAAAAACATGCCTTACCACAGTGCCCCCCAGCGCCTCACAATCACACTTAATCACATTCATCATTATTGTGATTATGCCTGACTGCAAGGCGCTGGCACACCACCATGGAGCAGGCATGGCATATTTACTGTGCATGGTTGATAAAGCAAGATTGATAAGTGTTTTGAGATAGCTAGACTGGCATTCCAATGCAGCTAGTCTAGCCATTTCTTATTGTGGTATGACATTTTGCATTGGGCATCTTCGGTAAAGCAAGCATGATAAGTGTTGTTATGAAGCAAGACTGGGATTTTTTATGCAACCAGTCTAGCTATTTCATACTGAGGCATGACATTTAGTATTAGGTATAATTGGTAAAAGAAGCATAAGTGTTATTATGCAGATAGACTGGCATTCCAATGCAGCCAGTTCAGTAATTTCGTATTGTGGTATGGTATTTTGTATTAGGCATCTTTGATAAAGCAAGCATGATAAGTGTTTTTATGTAGCTCGACTGGCTTTTTAGTATAGCCAGTGTGGACATGTTTTCAAACTTTGGCATGGATTTTTAATGGAAAAGCCAACTGGAGTATGTTCTTATGTGGGCATACTGCCATATATTGGCAGAACAAACATGGACATGTTTTCCTATAGTATCATTACTGGCATTATGTACAAAACAAACATGTGTATGTTCTTATATGGGAATACTAGGGTATAATGTTGCAGTCAGCATGGAAATGTATAGGCACAACCAGTGTGAACATGTTTTATACTGATATTATTGGAAAAGGCATCATGAAAATGTGTTGGAGAAATGCTCCTGTGCACTGTTGGTGACTTGCATCTATCGAATGCATTTCATGAGTTAACCTACAAAACCCAATTGCAAACTGTTTGGATTTTTACCCAATTTTTCTAAAAAAGTGTGCTTTAAAATGAACCAGTTTCACCAATTATTTAAAAATAATTCTCGGTGGGATAACCCTCCCAAGCCCCCCTTGCATGGTGTGTGCTCTCTCGCTAAACTGGGCCGCTGGGCAATATCAGGGACAAATATTTACACCCCTCACCAGCCACCACTGAATGGACAGCTTGTCAAAGCAAAACATTTGAGTAAAACCCTAATTGATCCTGAATTAATTTCACACCCTTTTGGTTGGCTTTTACAATGTAATTCCTCACACTTGTCTTTAATATTCAACTTTCTTTCAGTGGAGCAAATATGATGATGGTAATTGCTCTTTTTTCATATTTTGTAGTACTTTCTAAATGTCTTTACCATTGAATAAGGCCCAGACCTAAAAATGCTTTTCTCGCATAGGTTGCTCATTTGTATATGTTCTACTAGGTTTTCATGATACTTGTGAGTCGAGCCAGATCCTGGCTCCCAGGTTTAGTGTGTCACTTACCAGATGGGGCTAGACAGCACTCGGCAGGGACCATTCAGCCCTTCTTTCTACTGAGGTCCAAAAACATAATGCCATTAAATTAGATCATAATATTCCTCCACAAAATGCTATACTGGAACATTAAAAAAATTAAAAAAAATGGGGGCCCAGAGGTTGAGGAAGTGGACTTGCATTAAATTATCTGCATACGTATTCCCTGGTTCCATGTGATTACATCAACCACAATTAGTTTCTAGTCTCCTAGTTTGACTCTTGAATGGCAAATGATTTCATTTTTTAATGGGGGCTTCCCCAAGTTGCTCGTCTCTTCCGCCTACGCGCGCGCAAGCGGGCACACACACACACACTCTCACATGCACACCTATAAAAACAAGAAAAACCATGAGCATTCAAGAGTCGAACTAGAAGATCACAAACTAACTGTGGTCATTGAAATCAATGCAAACGGTCCCCCCCCCCACCCACCACTTTGTGGATCCAGAATGCATAGCGTGCTTGAGGAAGGCCATGAACGATGAACAAAAAAGAATGCTTAGCGATTGGAATCAACCCACCCCATTTCCATAAATACTATCGTTACATGGCTAGCACTTCAAGGACGTGTCCTTACATTATGCATGTTAACAATTGCAAAAGTGCACAGTGCCTGTGCTTTCCTTCAACTTTGTTCACCTATCACAAAAAGGTTGAATATATTTACCAAAGAGTTACTACTCTTTTTTACTTTGAGGCCTCAGCATAATCGCCTCAGCATAATCGCCTACCTTTGCATACATACTTTACGAGACTTTTAAAAAATATATATTGCTCGATGTCTCTTTAAGTACTTTCCTTCCTGTTTCTCCACTTTGCTTCCACTGAAGCGGGTTGTACTGTAAGTGGCATGATATAAAACTTCAAATAAGATACTGCTAAAAAGAAATACGAGAGTTGGGCTATTCTGACAAAAAAGTGTATTTTATACTCCCATCAAAACAAAGCTCATGCTCAAATGATGCTTAGCAATTGGAATAAACCCACCCTATTTGCATAAATAGTTTCGTCACATGGCTATACCATAGACAGTCTAACAATTACAAACCGAGGAGCGCATCTTCTCTAAGGGGAGCCGTTACGTGTTGACATACACATAGGCGCATCTCACCTCCAAATTTGCATTGTTTGCATGGCAGAGTGCAAAAGTGCAGGGCAAAAGGCGGCCTTTGTCCTGCATTTTTGCACTCTGTTACGTGAAGTGAGAAAACGCTGCCTGGCATGCTCACATGCCAGGCAGCGTTTACTTTTAACTGGTGTATTTTTCTACCCTTATGGGGTGGCAGATGGTCGAATAACATATCAGTCTGGCCGATGCCTGTGAGACCACTGCACTGAGACAGGTATTCCTTGATTTCCAGAGTATCTTCTCAGTAGATTCCTATGATTGTGGACCACACAATTAGCATACAAGTTTCACAAAACAGCTGCCCTACTTTCACACACAAGAGCCGTGGATATTCACAAGTCAGAACATAGGAATCTGTCTTACATTAGGTAGGCAGTGGCACAGGGATCAATGAAAAAATCATATTTTAATCAGTTTCACCAAAAATGACTTCTCATCGTGTTTTATCCACCCCTTGCTAAGAGCATGACTCATCAGACTTTCAATCTGTAGTGGGATCTGGATCAAGCAATCTTCTTAGATTCTTATGGAACAGGCAACATTTGTAAGAGAAACCTATTCTTTGGGGATAATTATCATGTAAACATTTCTGTGAAACAACAAGATGTATACTGAAGCCAAAATAAGTTAAAATTCCCAAACCCTCCGATTCATGGAATTAATGTGCGCCGATAAAACAGCGCACGTGTGCGAAAACGTGCAATTCGCAGTGAAATAGCGAAAATCGCAGTGCAAGTGCGATTATCGCACAGAAAACATCGCACATCAATTCATGGAAGTCCGTGCACGCGCAAAATGTGGGATGTGCGCTGAAAGAGTGCGTGGCGCACACTGGCGCACACTGGCGCACAGGTCATCGAACGCCGTGCGATAAGGCCACAGCGAATTCGCACATAGCCCGGCGCACATAACAAAAGTAGGCGTAACACGGGGCGTCACACGCAGAATGGGGAACAACTCGTGAAAATGTGGGCGTCACGGGGGAAGTACAGGAGGCAAGTGCGCAGAACGCCCACACGCTCGCCTACAACACGTATTCATGGAATCAAATAGGGAAAAACAGCGCACGGCCAAAGACGCGCACAGGCCCATACATGTCCGCCACACGAAAGCAGGCGGTAGCGTCCCTGCGCAGGAAAAAAATGTACGCCAAAGTCCTACACGCGTGAGAAGGCCCACACGTGATTGGGCCTGGGGGAGCGTGTGCGTGTATTACAGAGGTGCGCGAGAAGTTTCACACGCGATCGGGCCTGGGGGAGCATGTGCGTGTATTTCAGAGGTGCGCAAGAAGTTTCACACGCGATCGGGCCTGGGGGAGCGTGTGCGTGTATTTCAGAGGTGCGCGAGAAGTTCCACACGCGATCGGGCCTGGGGGAGCGTGTGCGTGTATTTCAGAGGTGCGCGAGAAGTTCCACACGCGATCGGGCCTGGGGGAGCGTGTGCGTGTATTCCAGAGGTGCACGAGAAATTTCTCACACGAGATTGGCCTGGGCGCGTGTATTTCAGGTGTGCGCGAGAAGTCCCACATGCGGTTGGCCTGGGCGCGTGTATTTCAGGGGTGCGCGAGAAGTTCCACACGCAAGTGGCCTGGACGCGTGTATTTCAGAGGGGTGCGAGAAGTTCCACACGCGATTGGCCTGGGTGCGTGTATTTCAGGGGTGCGCGAGAAGTTCCACACGCGATTGGCCTGGGCGCGTGTATTTCAGAGGTGCGCGAGAAGTTCCACACGCGATTGGCCTGGGCGCGTGTATTTCAGGGGCTTGCGGGTGTTTTCACACGCGATCGGGCCTGGGGGAGCGGGGTGTTTTCACACGCGATCGGGCCTGGTGGAGCGGGGTACGTGTATTTCAGGGGCTCGCGGATGTTTTTACACGCGATCGGGCCTGGGGGAGCGGAGTACGTGTATTTCAGGGGCTCACGGGTGTTTTTACACGCGATCGGGCCTAGGGGAACGGGGTATGTGTATTTCAGGGGCTCGCGGGTGTTTTTACACGCGATTGGGCCTGAGGGAGCAGGGTACGTGTATTTCAGGGGCTCGCAGGTTTTTTTTACTCGCGATCGGGCCTGGGGGAACGGGGTACGTGTATTTCAGGGGCTCGCGGGTGGTTTTACACGCGATCGGGCCTGGGGGAGCAGGGTACCACTCACCGTCTGCCTTGCGTGTAGAAGAACGCGTAGCCAACACCCACCCGCTGTGAAGTAATAGCGTGTGAACCCCAACGCCTGCAAAACACACGCACCGCACCCCACGAAAAGCAACGCCCGTGCGCGATACGTCACAGACATGCATACGCGCTAAGGGCCTTTGGTCCAATGGAATCGCGTATGCGTGCTGACGCGCTTACGCGCTAAGGGCCTTTCCTCGATTCACACGCTGACGTGCAAAATTTTCATGTGCCAAATCACTCCGTATCAAGCTGGCCACACGTAAGCACACGGAAGACCACGCTCCTGCCCAAAAGGCCGAATTACTGCCCCCCAGATCCCCGAGCAGCCTCCCACGAGCCATCTGCTGCTGCCTGCCTGCCTGCTGCCACCGTGCCCTGCCATTTGGTGCCTGCACATCAGCCATCTGCAGGGGTCCAGTTGCTGTGTCCCACCCTGCTGGAACAGAGCACTCCCGACTGGGATACCATTGCTCCACAGCCCAGCCCCAGGCCCCAGTTGCCCACCCACGCCTGCCTCGGGGGTCGCCATGTCGGGGCAAACACCATCCGAGACCACTGGCGACCCCCAGCCAGAGGGGCAGAGGGCCACCAGCTTCAGTCAGAAGGAAGTTGGTGTCCTGGTGGAGCTTGTCCTGGGGCATTATGATGCCCTCTTCGGATCACCACGCGCCGACAAGGAAGGACGGGACAGGATCTGGGACGACTTTGTGGTTGCCATCAACGCGGAGAGGGTGGCAACCCGCAACATCAAGCAAGTCAAGAAGCGCTGGGAGGACTTCAGGTCCAGGACCCTCATAAAGGCCCGGCGCCTCGTGGAGGGGGGCCGGGGCAGCATGAGTACCATCCAGCTGAGGGTCCTGGAACGCGTACGCCCAGCGCTCCATGCCCAGATCTTTGAGAGGCAGACCCGTCTGGAGTCGAGCGGTAAGTGGCCAAGCATTGCTGTGTGAGACAGGGCATGTTGCAGTGTGCTGGTTGTCTGATACTTGCCTGTATGTGTGACATAGGCCATGTACACGTGTGTGTGTGCAGGGACATCATGGTCATGCATGTGAGACCAGTAATGTGTGAAGCACACGGTTGGTGTATGTGTTTAAATGTAACATGGGGAGCCCTATGCGGAATGGACACATGAGAGCATGCCAGTCTCTGTTCCTGGACATGGGTGTGGGTGAGGGATGGGTGCTGATGCCATGTACATGTATGGTGTCCATGTCTGTGTTTCTGACCTGCGTGTCTGTGACTTGTGGATGCCATGGATGCATGACACATGTCTGTGACAATGTTCAGATTCATTGATGCAGCCTAGTTATCCTTGCATCCACTGTGTCTGGGGTGTACGAGTCCAGATGGATGAAAGTACGTTGAAGTGTGTGCATGTGATAGGCATGACCCATGATGCATGTGAGTCCAAAAACAACATTGTATGCTTCAAGAGTCCCTTGGACATGTTTGCTTATGTCCATAGCATGCGCCATGCCTGTTACTGCATGTGTTTTGCCTGCACTGACCCATGTGTTGTGGAGGGACATGATGGAAGTGATCTTTGACAGTGCCACTCATCTGCTATTGCTTCCTGTCTAGGGGACCATTGTACAGTACCCTGATGCTTGTGTTCTATGTCTCCCTCTACACAGCGCAAAGTGAAGAAGAGGGCGGAGACGGCGCTGTGGAGCTAAGCGGCGGGGATGCCCCCACGGCTGCAGCGGAAGGAGTGGGTGAGCCCCCACAGGGGCTTGCAACGGCAGAAGACGGTGTGGAGCCATCCAGGTTGGTGGTTTCCATAGAGGAGGAGGAGGTCGCTACTGAGCCGCACATGGGGCCTGGTGGGGGCATCCCTGCTGGTGCAAGTGGTGCAGTCCAGGGGCAGGGGCAGGAGGCAGCACAGGTCGCCGTGGAGGTGCCTGTGCATGTCACTGTCCCTGACACTGTGACTGCACCACCATGCACCAGAAGGGATGCCCCATCCCAGGCCCGTCCGCAGTTAGGGGGGATGTCCATGTCATCTGACTCCCCTCCACCTGCGGACGAGGGGACCCCTGGCTGTATGGGGAAGGTCCTGATTGGTGTCTCGTTGTGCACGGCTGTCATTCGTGATGAGGTGCGTACTTCCCGGGGGGAGCACGCACGTCATCACGAAGAGCACCGTGCCAACGTGGCCCAGTTGGGAGCGGTCATGGTCGGGGGTCTCGCACATGTGTCGGGCACTCTGGCGATCCTCTCCTCCTCTGTGGAGGCTATGCGCCAGTCGTACTCCATGCCGTCTTCCGGCCCAGATGCCACCAGGGCCCCCTGTGGACCTGCCCCGACCAATACAGCCACCTCGGTGGGGATCCCATCCCTGCCACAGTCGGGAGTCGGAGGTCCAGCAGGGGTGGATACACCAGCAACTGGACCCCAGCAGATGGAGGATGTGACGGCATCATCGGGCAGGGCAAGTACACGTCGGCATTGGTGGTTTCCATCAGCCTGGATGCCGTCGTGCTGGCACAGGCAGTTGCGTCGGAGGCAGCGGCAGGCTCGACGTGGGAGGCATCATGGCTCGGGGCCATCAACATCAGGGGTGCAGGCATCGGCCGGAGGGCTGGAGAACCCTGGAATGGGAGTGGCTTCCGTGTGGGAGAGGTTGGGCCAGCAGATAGGTGCGAAGCGGCAGCGGGCAGAGGAGGAACGGCTCACAATGGTCAGGGCGGAGAACTTCATGCGGAGGGCGCTGAGGCGGGCTGAGTGCCTCAAGGGTCTTCGCAGGGAGTTGGAGCTGGACACTGCATTATCCCTGCGGGACCTCGGGGCCAGGGAACATGCCCGTCTCCAAGCCATTGAACAGGAGTTCGATGATGCCCTGGCCCATGACAACAACAAGTGAGCCGTCGGACTAGCCCGCTGCCCTTGTAAATAGTTATGTAGTTAGTGTTAGGTTTCCTTTGCTTTTTTATTTATTTTGGACCTTTTGGACAATGGGCCACATTTTTGTATATAGTTTTATTTTATTAGGTGGTATTTTTATGTAGGTTTCATTTCTTCAGTTGGGATCATGGACCCTGGTTTGTTTATCTGTATATAGTTGACTGTTAGATTTTTCAATTTTTTTTGGGATTTACCCATGGAGCAATGGTTTTCGGTTTTGTTTTTACCTTGGATTTACTTTCTTGAACTGTGACTTTGGACACCTTTCCTTTGGATTATGATTTGTCGTTTTTCATTATTTTACGGACATGCTGCTTTTGGTTTTTGATTCCCATTGTCATTTGTTTATTTTTAATTCCATTTATGCTGTTTTTAATACATTTTTTTCATCAAACTTCATTGTGTAGTATCATCTCATTGGTATCATGCATATCATGATATGGGTTTTGAGATTCACTGACACCCATTGGGTGTATGTGAGGGCCATGTGTTCATTTCCAAACTTGCTATTGGGGTTCTATCATGTCATTGCCATTTCTAAGTGGGTGGATGCAATACTCGAGTGGGTGTTTTGCATTTGGAGGCTGGCCATAAGGGCCAGGGATCTAGATTGTGATGACATGTTGGCTGGGGGACATGAGTGGGGGCCTGCTGGCAGGTGCCCCGTGATGCTGGGGGGTGAGGGTGCAGGGGGACATAAGTGGGACATGAGTGGGGGCCTGCTGGCAGGTGCACCGCAATGCTGGGAGGTGGGGGTGCAGGGGGACATGAGTGGGACATGAGTGGGGGCCTGCTGGCAGGTGCCCCGCAATGCTGGGGGTGGTGGTGCAAGGGGACATGAGTTGGTGATCAGTAGTGCAAGGAGACATGTGCCTTTGCTGGGAGGCATGCCCATGTTGGGTGGGCTGCCTGCGGGACATGACCAGGGATGCAGGGTAGTCCCCTGTGGTGTGGGCTGCCTGCAGGGGCCGTGGAGGGTGTACAGGGGACACCTGGGAAGACCCACACTGCCAAATCACATGTAGGACTCCCTGGCACCCCTGAAATACACGTACCCTGCTGATATCGCGTGTGAAAATTCTCGCGCACCCCTGAAATACACGTACCCTGCTGAAATCGCGTGTGAAAATTCTCGCGCACCCCTGAAATACACGTACCCTGCTGAAATCGCGTGTGAAAATTCTCGCGCACCTCTGAAATACACGCGCCCAGGCCAATCGCATGTGGAACTTCTCGCGCACCCCTGAAATACACGCGCCCAGGACAATCGCGTGTGAAACTTCTCGCTCACCTCTGATATACACGCACACACTCCTCCAGGCCAGATCGCATGTGGAACTTCTCGCGCACCTCCGAAATGCACGCACACGCTCCCCCAGGCCAATCGCGTGTGGAACTTCTCGCGCACCTCTGAAATACACGCGCCCAGGCCAATCGCGTGTGGAACTTCGCGCGCACCCCTGAGATACACGCGCCCAGGCCAATTGCGTGTGGAACTTCTTGCGCACCCCTGAGATACACGCGCCCAGGCAAATCACGTGTGGAACTTCTCGCGCACCCCTGAAATACACGCACCCAGGCCATTCGTGTGTAATACTTCTCGCGCACACCTGGAATACACGCACACGCTCCCCCAGGCCAGATCGTGTGTGAAACTTCTCGCGCACGTGTGTTCCCCGTAATACTCATTCCCCGCTTTGCGTTTGCTGTTTGTCAGTCCGGTAAACTGGTACAGGGTTGGCACAGCCCTTTGCGATGGTTTTGCGATCTTGATGGCTTTTCCTTGCGCGAGGGCGTTCTTGGGGGCGTAACTGGCGCTGCTGCAGGGTCGCTGCGCCACTCTGCGCCACGTCTGCTTTTGGAGGCGAGAATGCATGAATACGCTGTGCGCGGAAATTGATTTTATCGCACGCGGCTGGCGCAGACTTTCGCATGGGCACGCTGTGCACCAGCCGCATGCAACACTTTTGTGAGGAATTATATGAATCGGCCTGTTAGCTGGAATCCTCATTTTGATTATCTGTCATCAGTTCCCAATCAACTTTCACATGCCGTTCTTTCTTTGAGGGAATGTCATAATCTACATACATCTACAGGTTGTTCTCTTTGCACATACTTTTTTATTCACTTTACTGGTGATAAATCCACCAACTGAACTGTTGTATTCCTGTGGCCTCTGTAGTAGTGTGCTGAAAAAAGGATACACACAGTATGAAATGGCATGCCTGATCTTTGAGTCGGGGACTAGTAGAATTGCAGTGAAAAAGGTAAAGATGGACTGCATCTACCGGGCCAATGATGTGAGTACATGGCCATTTAAAGAAAAAACCTGGCAATACTGTGAGTGGCTTTTTCTTTTATTTATTTGTTTATTTATAGAGTGCTTATACACAGGTGACGTGCTTCAAAGCTTGATAGCAATACCTGCCATACGAAATATGTGTTAAAGCAAATTATGGTCTTACCTGGGTATATGATGGAAATAGCTGTGAAATGGTAAATTACATGAACATTGTCTTTTTATCTTTTAAATTATTGGTTTATTTTAATCTGTTCTTTCCCAAAAAAATTATAATGTTTGCACAAAATGCTAGAAAGGTAAAATTAAGTTTATTCAAACATAAGGGTATTTTGAAAAGCTTATGTTTGTATACAGATGTTAACTCCCAAACATGGAATGTATTCTGTACATTTACATACAATCACAGTGTCCATTTGTGAAAAATAGGGTTACTCCAGCATAGGCATTTGAGTGCACTGGTTTACACATTATGGGCTAGCAACTTCAAAGATTTCCTCCCCACTCTTCACCCGCAGTGCTATGAAGCGGTTTTACTATAGCAGAAATCTCTAAACAAGCAGCAAGGGTTTCATAGCCTGATGTGGTGACAGTCATGCAACACGTGCAGCTCTCTATAGAGGAATCCTGCGCTGTACAGAGACCACCCTCTCTGAGAAAATGGAACTATAGATTATTGAACATTCCACTTTGCCTTCCCACTGCACCCATGCCTCAGTATGTGGCCATTAATGTACGGCACTCTGAGAGATGGACCACACACCTGGTTTCTCTACTCATGTGTGTCCACCTCTCACCCTGCACACTGCCCAATCTGAGCTCAGATAACAAAGGACTATACCACAAGCACAGAAAAGGGCATTTCAAGTACAGAGCTAGAGAAGGGTTCAGGTTTAGGCAGACAGGCAAAGCAGAACACAGGGTAAAAAGGGTTCTTCCACCTTGATTTTCCATGGTCTTCTCTTTCCTGCCCATCCACTACATTGATTTCACAGCAAAGCACTTTGGAAATGATTCAAGAAGGCACATACCACGTGCTATCTTAAAAAGCATTGTTCCCCTTAAATCAGACTGGATTTTAACAAATTCCATGCATTGTTCTACCCCTTTATATGGAAGGGGGCTACTCCGCTTTCTTTGATTCATTTCTGGACTTCAAAGGCAATGGAGGCATATCTCTTGACTGTGCCTGTTTCATCTTTGTGATTAGGATCACTGCTGTTTTGTAGAAGTGTGAAGGTGGTGTGTAGGCATAGTGACTATTCATCCTTGTACTCCTAAGCAAAATAGTAATGTTGGCACACGCAGTTCTTTTCCTTTGTCAGAGTCTGTCCTTCTACATTATTAACGTTCACTCTCATCACAGTCCTTCTCCTTCATCATAGCCCTTTGTTAAAGTTCTTGCTCACACAGCTTGTCCTTGATCACATATATTGCATAATACGTTGTTGGATTGAATGAAATGCATTGTATTAAATGATTTGAGATCTGAATTATGGTTTACGCTGAAATAGCAAATACATTATATTAAAAAAGAAACATCTAAAACAAATTTCAACATTAACTGTGTATGTTGAATGTCAATGTATGTTCAAGAACAGGTTTCATAACAGAAAAATCAAACATCGGCCCTGGTCCAGAAATAATGCTGGTAATACCGGCATCAGTATTTTTTCCAGACCGGGGAAACACAAGTTTGCTGGTAGGGGCAGTGAACTGCGAGCAGGCCAGACCTGCTAGGAGTTCAGGCCCCTACCAGCAAATAATTGCAGGAAACACTGGCACCGCTACTACAGGGGCCAGTAATTCAAGTAATCCCATCCCATGATGTCCTTTAGAACTCCATGAATTGAGAAATTAATGGTATCCCCGCCGCCCGTAATATCCTGGGAATGCCAGGATACCGGGCGGCAGAACCAGTAAGCCAGTTTCACCGGTATCCAGCCGGTAATTCCGGCAGGATACCAGCAAAACTGTAATGATGACCAAAGTGTATAAATGGCCAACTTTCCCTAAACGTAGGCATTTACATGTTTAGAGCACATTTGCTTTAGAGACATCTACTTGACACATAGGCCAATATGAATTGGACAGCCCATTGTTGGAAGTAAAAACAGGTGCATCGTAAAAAGGTAAGATGAGATTCCATGCTTACAAATACACATATTAAATTTAAATAGATGAATTGTTCTTAGAGTATGATCTACCTCCCTCACTATCTTACTTTAGATTGAATACTGACTATGGCCCTCATTACAGGTTTGGCATTCCGGGACAAATGCTGGTAAAAGTGGCAGTAATACCACGACAGGCACTTTTCCTGGACCAGCAAAGCACAGGTTTGAAGATGGGGTTTCCCTGATTTATCTCAAGTCAAGAGCTGCAGGATAATAAGGCCCACACTGGCAAAAAACAGTCAGCATTTTCGGGCACCAGTATAACCAGTGACGGAAATACTGGCAGTCCACTGCATGGAGTCCTATGGGACTCCATGGAATGGGGATTTACCCCCCTTTCTGACACCTGTAATATCCGGGTAATTGCGGGATATCAGGTGGCGGAAACGGTAGTTCAGTTTCCCGGTATCCCGCCGGAATTGCCCTCATAATGTTCTATTTCAAAAATAAGTATATGTGCTGTATGTTCACCTTATAACGTATCAATATATATTACGAATATTAGCATTAAATGATGTTTTGCAATTAAAATATGAAAATCTCAACTTTACAACTTTGCATTCAAGAGAGTTGAGATACATTGGTACACAATTAAGACAGTGAGACCAGTGTACATATGATTTTATAGTTGTGGGATAAACAGACAATATATTTATAAAATGTTGAAATTCTTCTGTCTAATAATAATTTAACTTTTATAGAGCACTACGAACCCACAGGTATATGAGCACTGCTTATTATTACCCACGGTGTGTTGCTCATTTATCGATCTCGGAAGGATGAAAGGCTGAGTTTGGCCCTGCCGGGAATCAAACCTGCGTTGGCCGGTTCTGCATAGATGTCAAAGCGAGCGCTCTACTCGCTGTGCTATCTGACCAGATGCAAAATTTCTAATTTCTAGAACCTGTAATCAGTGATGGCAAATGCTATGGGGATAGTTTATGGGAAAACTAAACAAACATTTAAAAAAGCCAATCCGATATACAGCCTAATAGTTTGAGAGCCAACAGGAAACGGATGGTTATGGCTTGCATCAAAAGAGTTTGGCAAGAACAGAGAAGCAAAAGAGCCCATCTGACAGGAGTGAGAGAAGACTGGATTCCAACTGGATGTTGCTGATGTGGTAATCTCTTGAAAAGGGTCTTATCCATACTTCACTGAATGCAAAGGCATTTTCCCAAAGCAGGACCAGATTACCCAAGATGTGTTTTAGGAGCAGGTACACTGACTGAAGGGGGAACTTTGCTTGTGGGTCTGACTTATCCCGTTGGTGTCACTACCTGTTCCGAGCCTTTGAAAGACAAACAAAATGTGAGTAACTTTGACCCCCTTATATAGAAATGTTTCCCATGAATGAATTGAATCACAATCACAAATATCATTGATGACATCACATATACAATTAATTCTGATGAAAATTATCTGCAAGGGGTTGTGTTTATAATGTTGGTAACAAGATGTCAGGAGTGATCGAGAGACCTATTCTGAACTACTTAATGTATTAAAGAACGTACTATCAAACATTATATTGGAGTGTTGTGGTTAATACAGGAACCTAATCATACATACATATGGGCAATGGCTCCAGCATGCACCACAGAAGTACAATATTTCTAATCTGGTCATTTTGGATAGTAAAATAATCTATGGTACCTTATCAGAGTTTTGAGCAATGTAAAACATGGAATAAATAGCTAATAATTCAAGACGTATACATTTTTATGTTAGTACAAACAATATATCTGAAGTCCCACAATGCATACAAATCAGAGACACATCTAGGGAAACTAAAGTAAAGAAGAAAGAAATAACATCACCAGAAAATGTCACTAACATTAAAGTTCATTATGATGTATACAAATGAATTGTGTGTTTGAGGCCTGCTTATTTCCCCATATATGTGCACCATGAGCTGAGACCAAACCCTGAAGAAAGTACTTTAAGAACATACAAGATGGGTGAGAAAAAAAAAAACGCCTGACATCAATATGTCAGTGAGCAAAAACAAGTGGCCATGGTATGTCATGTCATCAGTGATGTCATCAATTACATTTGTGATGTCATCTTTGATATCCTGAGTGTTCGTTTTAGCAGTGCACAGTGGTGGCGCGAGTTATGGTTGCTTAGCTTACCATAACTGTCAAATTTATGAGGGTTTTCGGTTTTATATGTAACCATAACATCCCTTTAACAAAGTTTGTTCATTTAATTTCATAGGTTTATATTAGTGCAAATTAACCATACCGACCTTTTAACGTTTTTTCAGTGAATTTCATGATTTTTTACCAGTGTAAGCTAATTTCCTACAACTTACTAATATCATACTTACCCTAATATAGCAACTTTTTGTACAATTTACAAAGTTTCACTTTAAACCTCTGCCATTTTCCGCCTTCTAACATAATTTTTTTTTTTAAACTTTAGTTTTTATTAGCATTTTCTAATAAAACAGACAAGGAACATTGGAAAAACCCCTGCCCCCCCTCCGGCTCCCCACCCCAACAGCGACCCACCCCCCCTTCCCTGTGTACAGTTCAAAGTGTTCGACAAAGGAGACTCGTAATGCTCACTCAGTTTCCTGTGCCTCGGAGACGATGCGATAGGTGACCAACTCGCCGACTGGCTTGGTGCCGCCCTTCCCCGGGCCGTGGGACCCCCGGTTTATTGCTGTTCCTTTCGGGGCCATTTGCACCCTTCACTGGTCGGGGGCTTACCCTTGAAGTCAATGCACATCCCAAACCCAAGTTTGTTGTACCCCATAACAGTTTGTGAGGAATGAGCGTGTCTTTATTCACCATGGCAGTCAGTTTGTCCATCAAAAACATGTTTTTCACCTTTTTCATCCACTGTTCCTTGGAGGGGGTTTCCAGGCTCTTCCATGTCTGAGCGAGGGCAACTCGGCCCGCCCTCAGCATGGTTTCCCACATCCTTGGCTAACGGTATGGTTCTGCTTCCTCCGGGGGGAGTCCCAGCAACATGGTCAGGGGATTATGTGGTAGGAATTCCTCTGTTACTTCCGCTATCCAGCCCCTCACTGACCCCCAGTAGGTCTGGACCTTCGGGCAATGCCACCACATGTGGCCTCTGGAGCCTGTCTGGCCGCATCCCCTAGGGCACCTTGGTGACATCCCGGGAACATCTTTGACAGTTTTGCTGGGTCCCTGTGCCACCCCTGCAGAATTTTAAAGTTATGTTCCATGTCCGAGGTGAATAAGTTCCCATGAAACGCTATTTTGAAAATTCTGGCCCAAGCGTCCTCTGAGATCTCTTCGCCTGCCAGGTCGTTCCAGAATATGCGGAAGCTCCTCCTACCCTGAAGGTTGTAAGTATTTAGGATTTGATACATGCTGGACACCGCACCCTTTCTGGAGGTCGCCGAGTGAAGGAGTTTCTCGAAAGGGGTCAGTTGTCTCCTCAGGTTTGGACCCCATGACTGATCGCAGAGGATACCCTTAAGATGGAGGTATTCGAAAATGGAAAACGATCCACCCCCCAGAGCCTCCCTCAGGTCTTCATAGGATAGGAATTCACCCTCCCTGAACATCTGACCTGTCCATTCCAGTCCCATATCCGACCATTGCTGGAAAATGCCGGAACCCCCTGCCGCCCTGTTGGAGGGGGTGGCCCCATAGGGAGGTCATCAGGGACGGCCATGAGGTTAGGTGTGCTGTCCAGTAGCCCTCCTTCCAGATTTCCCAGAGAACTCCCAGGGTCGGGTGGGTCCTCGCATGCTTCAGGATTGTCTTGCGCGGGGCCCACAAGAGATCACAGACCTTTCAAGGGTGGACATCCATATCCTCTAAATATGTCCAGTACGTTCCCAGGCCCTCTTTCATATGTTCTAGGAAGACGCATAATTGGGCGGCATAGAAATATAGTTGAAAGTCTGGCAGCCCAAATCCCCCCTCCTCCCTCGGTAGAGTCAGGGTGGTCCTCCCGGTTCTCGGGGTCTTCCCCTGCCACACAAAGTCCCGGGCCCCCTTTTGTAGGTCCTTGAAAGTCTGAGCGGGGACACTGTTTGGGAGCGCTGTGAAGAGGTACAGAAGCCGTGGTAATATGTTAATCTTTACTGCTGTCATCCGGCCGTACCACGAGGGAATCATCTTGCCCCACCTCCTCAAGTCAGATGTGATCTCTGCCATTATGGTGTCATAGTTGGTAGGTTCTAGTTTCGATAAGTCCCTAGTTAGAAGGACACCCAAGTATCTTATGGTGTCTGTCCCCACTGCAATCCTGTGAAACCTGCTCAGGGGGTCTAACACCGGGTCCACTGGTCTCATTGGGAGCAGGACAGATTTAGCCGTGTTGATTTTCAGCCCCGAGAATCACCCGAAAGTGTCCACCAGGACCAGGAGGGGGGGATCGTGGAGCCAGAGTCCACCAAATAAGCCAAGATGTCATCCGCAAACAGGGAGAGCTTAAATTCCACCTCCCCCTTCTAATTCCCTGGATGTCTGGGTGAGATCTAATAGCTATGGCTAGTGCCTCCATCGTAAGAACGTAAATTAGGGGGGAGAGCGGACAGCCCTGTCTTGTCCCCCGGGAGAGGGGAAATGATTCGGACAGCGACCCGCTGACCTGAACCCTTGCCGTGGGGGCTCTGTAGAGGGCGGCCACCCAACTCATAATGTGTGTCCTGAAGCCCATTCTCTGGAGAAGGAGTTCCATCTATCTCCACTCGACCCTGTCGAAGGCCTTCTCCGAGTCTAGCGAGAGGACACACACCTTAAGCTCTGATGTTTGGGCAAAGTGGAACAGGTCTAATGTTTTACAAATATTATCCGACCCTTGTCTGCCCCTGATGAAGACCACCTGATCCCCATGGACTAGCTTCGACATAATCCCCTCCATCCGCCTCCCCACCACCTTGGCCAAGATCTTGACATCAATGTTTAACAATGATGTGGGCCGATAGGAGGCACACTCTGTTGGATCCTTTCCTTCCTTGGGTAAAACAGCTATTATGGCCCCCATCATGGAGTCGGGGAGGGGGTCCCCCTCCAAAACGGTGTTGAAGACTCTCACTAGGTAAGGGATCAGGGAGGAACAAAATCTCTTGTAGAAGTAAACTGAAAAGCCGTCTTCCCTGGGGGAGGTTCCCACCTTCATTCCACTGATCACCTTATCCACCTCTTCCTCCATGACCGGGCCCTCCAACCGCTCTGACATCTCTCTCGACAGGGACGGGATTTGTATGGAGTTCAGGAAGTCCTCTATCTGGGAATTGCCCTGATATATTCAGATGAGTATAGTGACTCGTAATATTGGCGAAAGGCCTCTCCTATGTGGGGAGAGTCGCAGCCAAGGGTCCCCCGGCCGTCCCTTACCTCCTTCACCCTTCTGCTTCTCTGGACCTCTCTCAACTTCCAGGCCAAGATACTATCCGCTTTGTCATAGTATTTTTGTTTTACCATTTGGAGGCTCCTCTCCATTTTGTGTAGGAGTAGGTCTTTTAGCTGGAGCCTGTAGTCCTCCAGCGTAGCCACCCGGTCGCGCCCTAGGGCCTGTTCCCGGGTCCCCCGGTTGGAGACGGGCTATTTTCTCCTGCAGGGTTTTTTCCTGGGCCTCCCTCTCCCTTTTCTTCTGGGCTCCCATTTTTATAAGTACTCCTCTCAGGGTTGCCTTGAAGGCGTCCCAAAGCGTGTGCGTGCCCACCTACCCGTTATCATTGAGTTCGAAGAATTCTGTTATAGCGTCCAGGACAGCTTCAGCATGGGCCTCGTCTCTCAGTAGGGCGTCATTACATTTCCAGTGACCCTTGCATTCCCTACACCAGCCCACCGCTAAGGCGACTCGGACCAAGTCATGGTCTGACCAAGGGACCGGGTCTATCCTGTAGCCTGCGACATATGGGCAAAGGATCTCATCCACCAAAATATAATCTATCCTAGAGAATGCGTTGTGGATGGTGGAGTAGTAAGAGAAGGAAGGAACCCCTGTTCGGGGGGTCGGGATCGTGTCTGCCAGGCCCAGGCACTCATTCGCCCTCTGAAAGCTTCGAGCCAAGGCTTCGTCTGCGGGTCTAGGGTTTTGGGGGCCTATCCGCTTTCTATCTCTGGATGGGTCCAGGACCATATTGAAATCTCCTCCCACCACCAAGGGACCCTGCACAAACAGTTTGAGCCTGTCCCTTACTCCTTCCCAGAATAGGGCTTGACCTTCATTCGGGCCATACACTACCGCCAAGGTTAGGGAAGAGCCCTGTAAGGAACCACGCACCAACAGGTAACGGCCCTCCGGGTCCTTCAGGACTGATTCTTTCTTGAAAACTATGCCCCTAGCTACCAGGATGGCCACCCCTCTTTTCTTTTCCCTATGGGATGCGTAAAAAAACCTCCTCGATTCCTCCCCCTCGCATTTTAAGCTCTTTCCCCCGTGCCCAGTGTGTTTCTTGCATGAAGAGCAAGTCCAGTTTCGCCCTCCTAAATTCCCTACAGATCAGGGACCTTTTCGTAGGGGTGTTCAGACCCCGCACATTCTGGGTACCCACTCCCAGGGCCGGTCGGTCATCAGCCATAGTCTATGTTTCCCTCTCTAGTGGTCGGCAATGTTGCATCGTTACTCTCTCCCTGTCTCCTCTGTCTCCTCGTTTGGACACTTTTAGAACGTTTCCCCAACTGTCCCCCCAACTTCCTCCCAAACAAACAAACCCCAACTAATTTGTGAACCCCCAACCCCCTCCCCGCCGTCCAGCCAGTTAGTTCCGCCATTTCTGGCATTTTGGCTGGACCACCAGCCTGTCCCCTTCGGCCAGGCGTTGTTTGCAAAGCTCGATTTCGTGACCCCCACCCCAGCTTCGTCCCCTCGGTCCACCCCGCATTGATCGCTTTTCCGAGGGACTCTAAGTTTGACTTAACCCCTGATTCTTCAGGTCCCGATCTATGAATGGTCAGGACTTCCCCGTGTCTCTGTGGTCATCCACTCTCCTAGGCTGAATTTCCAGCCTACCTTCCCTTGCCGGGACCTCATTATATCGTTTCCCCTCCCCCCCATAGTTGTGCCCCTTCAATTGCCCCCATTGTACTTGCTGTTCATGGGGAAACTGTCCTCGGTGCATCCTTCATGTCTTCCTTTTACGCTCCACTGCAGACCCGGGAGCCCTGGTCATCAACCCTCCGAGTCAATATGCTCCTCCTCCATTGCAGAAGGCGGGGTGTTCAATTTTCTGAATTTCCTCGAACTGGTTTTCCTCCTCCTGGCGCCCGACTGACCGGGAGTGCCCCTACCGAGTGCTTCTGGGCCTACTGGACCCCTTCGGGGGGTAGGCTCCACCACATAATCCTGGATGGCTCCTTTTATGTCCTCCTCTGTAACCAGCATTGTTCGTTGGCCCAAGTATTCGAAGGCCAGGGAGAAGGGATATCCCCATCTGTAGCGCACTCCCTTCTCCTTCAGTAGTTGTGTTAGGGGGCGGCACATTCTGCGTTTGGCTAAGGTATAGGCGGAGAGGTCCTGAAAAATGGTGATCTGGGCGTTATTGTAAGTAATCACCCCCGCCTTCCTCGCTTCCTCCAGGACTTTTGTTTTTTTGGTATAGTAGTGGAACTGAGCCAGTACCGATCTGGGGCTCCCTGCCCTTCCCTCTGCCCTGTGCAACCGGTTGAACGTGGGTTCAGTAGTCATTTCCCTTGCAAACAGCCGAGTAATAATGTCCTTCACGACTCGGGTCAAATCTCTCTCCGTCTCGCCCTCCGTTTCCGGGATCCCAAAAAATCTAAGGTTGTTCCTCCTTTCCCTATTTTCATAGTCATCCATCTGCCTGGCTCTTTCCTCATCCCTCTTCTCCAAGGCTGCAAGCCGCATGCCGAGCTGAATCTCCTGGGAAGCCGAGGAAGACTGGTTAGTTTCCACTTGTAGAAGTCTGTCCTCGACTTTGTCCACCCTTTGGTCCATCTTTTCGAACTTCAGGGCGATGTCAGATCGCATTTCCCTGATCTCCTGGAGGATGGAGGCGAAGCCCCTCTCCATCGTCAACGTGGACTGTGTCGAGGCCTCTGGGTGAGCCATGTACCCAGTGCGAGTAGGGCCACTGGTGATGCTCTCCATCTCCTTGTAGCGGAAAGCCTGCAGAGTCTCTTGCCAGCTCATATAGTCGTACAGTGCAACCACTATGGGGTCTGCCGCGGGCTGGGGGGCCCACAGGGGGGCACCACCGTGCCCTGTAGCAACCTGGATGGGGCATCTCGGGGGAGCTTATGAATGGTATGCGCTCCTCTATGGGTGGGGGGCAGCCTTCAGGCAGGCACTCGCCCCACCAACTCCGGATGGGGGCCTCTCACCTGGGTCTCGCCTCGGTGCTGGTGATGTTTCTCCAGGCGAGTGAGTCGCTGTTGCCGTTCCACTACCTCTGCCCAAAGCCTTTCGTCGCCAGGCGGGCACACGCCCTGGGGCCGAGCCCAGGGGCCTCCACCTGCTGGAGTTGGATGCGGATGTGCGCTGTCCCTTCGCTTGTCTTCGGGATGGGACTGGCCACTGAGGCCCTGGAGCCCTCACGGAAGAGGAGGGGCACTCCTCCCCTCCAACTACCGGATTGATGTGGTCCGTTGGTGTTGTGGGGGCTCTCCGCGGGGCAGCGCGGTCGTCGATGGCCCCACTCTGGGGGAGAGCGCAGCCGCAGGGGGGAGGCGGTGCCGCTTCGACCCGTCTGTAGTGTGGTGCGTTGCGGGGGCCCTCATTCCCGATGTCGCCTGTCCTCTTGTGCCGCATCCGGAGGGCGTCAGGCCCCGATGCCTCGGCTGCCCGGTTTCCGGCGGCGGGTGGTTGAGAGAGGGCCGGGCCCATCGCCTGGACTTCCTCACCTCAGCGGGCCGCTCCGCTTTTACCAGCGCCGGGGCCAAGGCACACCCCGCCGTTCCTCCATCACTGCTCGTAAACCGGCTTCCCGGGGTCCTGGAGCTTCGCTTTTTCGCGCGGATGAGTCACGGGGGGGTCACTGGTGCAATCCCGCCAGGTGAATCCGCCTTGGAGGTCCCGGGGGGCTCACTCCCCTGAAAAGGCCCAGTCTCGGCAGGAATCCAGCTATCAGGCAGCCATTACCTGTGCACCCCCTGGTGGCCTCCCTAACATAATTTTTAACACATCTATACACTTTGTACAACTTTTTCCACTGTTTTGTATTCGACGACATCCGCGATCATTTGACATCATTGCAGACTTTGCATATAGTGCCACGTGACCTTGCGGGCGTGCAGCATGATGACGTGTCTGCAAATGCATCCTCACTTTGCGTTCGGGTCCGTGCTTTGCGCACAGATCAGGACTGCATTTTCTGCTGATCTGGTAACTTTCAAGCTCAAAATCTACCTTTGCATAACACCTACACCTGTTTTTACTCATTATCCATTAACAATCTAGCAGAGAGCACAAACTTTGAAGAATATTAGCAAAACTGCTATTTATCTTAAAAATTGAATCAGCTATTGCCACTCCTCATCCCACCCAGAGAGAATCATGGGTGTGGCAGTTATTTACCACTGTTGGGAGTGTACTAAAGGCTAAAGCTACCAAAGTGAAATGTACTGAGTGCAACAATGTATTCAGTCACGGACTACCTGGACACTACTCCTATGGCATTTCCATGCGCCGCCACACCAAATCCAACCAGTGCAATGATCTAAGAAAGATTGTTCCTTTCTTAGCAAGTATTAGGCTGTCTTCCTCCAACCCATCTTCCTCAACCAATACTGTAAACACAAGCCTACTTCGGTGGGACACAAATCCCACCAGCTACCTTGCAAGTGATAAAAGAGGCTTTTGATCCATATCTTTCGAAGACAACAGTACTCTGTCTATGCTGTAACACACCACTCTGCAGGGGGGAGCAATTTCAAAGTGCTTTTGAAGCTGTAATCAATGAGCATGAGACACATTGCCCCCTACCTTAGATGCAATACACGCACAGCAGCTTCCCCTGTCCATCTGTCCTTCCATATTACTGCTTGATAGCTCTTCCCTCATTTCCCTCCTTAACTTACTTTCTGACCTCTCCTACAAACAAATGTTCCTTTAGGAACCAGCTTTCACTGTTACAAAATAGAACTAATAAAAAAGAATCTTATAGACTCCATCTACTTTATATTTCTCAGTAAAGTAGATAGACTCAAGAAGATGTTCCATTATTTCCATTAGCTTTTAGTTTTATGCTAATGGGAATAATGTAGATGTTATCTTCCATTCCAGGGGCTGCCCAAATTATCAGCCCAAGCGATAACAAAAAACGATTTTCCTTCCTACAGCGGGTCGCACATGCGGCCTGCTGTAGGAAGTAAAATTCTTTTCCAAGATGGCCAACATGGAAATGCAAGGTGGGGCTAAGTACGGAGCCCCTCTTCCCTTTCCATGGCGGTCTGAGGGAGGCAACGAGAAGGAGTGAATGCTGCAGCAGCACCTATCACCACCGAAATAAAATAAGTAGGAGACCTGGGGGTGAACAAAAAATGGGGCGGAGGGTGGGCAAGAAGATGGTGGCAGAGACAGGCAGCCGCCAGGTGGTTTGGAACTCAGGTTTGTACCAGTGGTTCAAGCCCACATACCTACCCACCTGAGTGCAATTGTAAAAATATAAAATGATAGAAAAACATTTCTGTCTCAAATACTTTTCTCTAGCATACAATAAGGACCATAATCAATGGACCTTTATAACTTTCCACGGTTTCCACAGTCCCCTTTCCACACCATGGATCATTAAAAGATTTTGATGATATGTGCACACCATCGCACAGGGCAGCCCTTCTAACCTTCTTCATTTTATATTTGTAACTCTCCCTCAATGCCTCCTTTCAAACAGTCACACATCAATCCACCCAATTACCATATTAGGCTTCCACATACCAACTGCCACTTAACAATCTTTTATAAATCTTTACCATCTGCGTTGCCCTTACTTATACAAAACAAATTTACACAATGCTCCTATAAATGCACATATGCAGTGTGCAGTGAGAAAGGTGCATAAATAGAATTGGCAGCACGGATGGCAAATACTAATGAGAACCCAAGAGGAAAATGCCAAGGTATGCCAAGGTGGGACACCACTGGGTAAGTACTGGACCAGAGAGGTCCCAAGAGTGGGATCATCTTAGCCTTAACACCCCTTTAACAACGTGTTTTCTGTCCATTTAATAGATTGTTATAAGTGAAAATCTTTCATGGTGTTACATCACTATATAAAAGTTATTAATAATTCCCCTTTTCATATGTGTGAAAGAACAATAAACCTCCTTTAAGAAACATCTTTTTTGCAACACATACTTATGTCTGTCGTTATCAGCAGCGCAGGCTGGGTATGCAAATCATCGTTCAATTGCCTACGGCATAAGGCTCAATCATGACTCCAACCGTACCAAACCACCTCTATTATTCACTGCACCTACCCTGCATCCTAGCTCAGTGTCCACTATACCATAATAATTTAACCAATGGCCAGTGTTCATGGATTGCAACCATGGCCAGTCTCCAAATCCATCGGGCATAGGCTTCGGCCATGCTACATTCCACCACTTTAGGCTGTAACCGCAAGCAGGATATTTTTTCCCATTCAGCTTCAGCTATGCTGCATGCCCTAATAAGCAAATTACAGTACACATTTCTCCTTGCTGACGCCCAGGGCCATTGCCCAGAGAACAATGTTATATCACTGTGTTGTGTATTTACATTTTACACTTAAAATAGACAGGACATATTTGCAAAACCATGCTTTCCAGTTCTTGCTGACCCTCCTCATGCATATTTGCTGCAATCCCATCCAGCACTTCAACTTGTACCCATGAGCATAATTGTTTTCCCTTTGAAACCAATCCCAATTTTAAAATAAACTTTACCACATAGCCGGTCCCTGGTGGCTGTGCCCACTTTAACCCGTTGCTGGCAGCCCGTAGTCATGGCCAATATCCAGATTGTCCACAAATGTGGACAAAAAAATATGTTTTATTTTTTCAAAAGTGTCAAAATGTACGTACGTACAATAGTCATTTAACTTAGCCCCCACTTGACGACATTCATTCAGACTTTGCACAAACATTGAAGGTTGGGTCTATAATCTTTATTTGTCCACATTCGTCAAACGGCAACAATGTAATTAGCCATTTAAAAATGTTGAGACCCCTCTCTAATGTTGCCCCCTCTTGACAAAATCCCAGCAACCTTTGCAAAAACATTCATATCTAGATCTAAAATCTGTTTACAAACATTTGTGCAGATTTGTCAAATGGCACCACATTTATAAGCCTTTACACTATTTTGGGTCCCACCCACTAATGTTGTTCCCCTTTGACAAAACAGCAGCACACATTCCTATACCATTCGAAATCAGGTCTAGAATCAAATTCCTGAATTTCATGCAGTTTCATTGAGTGGCGCCAAAGTTATAAACCATTGAAAAACTGCTTTTTTACAACCCTGTAATGCAGAAATAAGCATAGATGCCCCCGAACATCTGAAATGTCTCCGAACACCACTGGACTGCCGCCTAAGGTTAAGATGAGTCAGACTCCCATAGGAACCCCTGAACATTTTATTATTAATAACCTTTGCTAAGAGTAATGGTTTTGGCCAACACTTCTAAAGTGATAAAAAACAAGCGACCCTCCCATGCCTGGTTTGGGGTTATTCCATGCAGTTGTTATTTAAATATTTAATGGAGAAGGGGGTGCCCCTTCTCAAAAATAGATAGCTACATCTTGGGGATATACCCAAAACCGGGGATTTTAGAAATTAGATGACTGCCATCTTGCTTTTCTATCGATGCGCCAGATATCCGCGGCTATAGTCGTGGATATGGGTAAATGAAATGCATGCAAAAAGCGATTTGCATGTCTAAAAACATGCAAATGCTATCATGCTAGAGGTGGGGGGTGGCTACTGTGTACTAAGTGACGTTTGGGAGTTGGAAGGGGTCTAGGGACTGAGTTTGCAAAACAAAGCTTTCTGTAGCATCGGATATAGCTTCAAATAGCCGACATCTCAAAGCAAACAGTGTCACAGAAACAGCGTGTGTTGCTGGGGAAAGGGAGAGAGCAGTGGAGGTGAGGAGGCAATCTGAGGAGTAGGGGGTGATGGCACACATGAGGAGGGAACTTGGTGATGGCCTGGGGGCAGGAAAGTATATTTATTTTCAGCCATTTTACCGATATTTGCGGCTATAAAGGACTATGGAATGCCAAGGGTATGTGTAGTTCAGTTCCTGAAGTTACAGGTTTTTTCAGAAAAATATTTATACAGCTATAATGACATCATGGTAAGAAAAATCAAGGCCATGGCCAGTGACACGATTGCCATCCAGGTCTCCTATGCCTGCAGTAACATAGACAGACCCAGCTTAGCTTCAAAGTGAGGAAAGGGCCAGCCTCCTCAGGCTATGTTTTCCGATAAATGAGTCAAAGTTACAAGACCACTTAGAGAAATAGACAGCCCTTTCCTTGCTTTGAAGCTAATCATGGCCAGTCCCACTTTGAAGCTAGGCAGGGTCAGTCCCGGTTATTGCATAGATGAGTTACCAAATGGGCATCCAAATGATATATTTTTTTAAACCATGCTGCTGTTCAGTCCTTGAATGTTTTGCACTCAGAGACCATTTGTTTGCCTTTTGCTAAATTGCATTCTGGTAGTTGTAGTCTCCCAGTGAATAATAAAAAATAATAGATATTTTTACAGCAATAGTGGGTTTTCCATTCCGGCAGAAATTGAGACAAACCCTGCTTAGCTTCAAAGCGAAGAAGGGGTGAGCCTCTTTAAGGTCATGTTGCCTAATAAATGAGCCCACCTTACAATACCACTTAGAGAAACGTGGTCTAAGGGTGCTGGATCCTTCCTCGCTTTGAAACTAAGGAGGGTTGGTCCTGGTTATTGCATGGATGGGCGACAGTCCACAGTCCTGAATGCTGTGTGTTTTCTTACTTTGAAATATCTTATAAAACCCAGCACCCACATTATTATTTTTTAAACCATGCTAAAGTCATACCTTGAAAGTTTTGCATTCAGAGACAATTTCTTTTGCCTTTTGCTGAATTGCATTCCGGTAGTTTTAGTCTCACAGTCAAGATGCAAGGAATAATGACACCATTTTACACTTTTTGCCTAACATAGTTCTATAAGGATTTATATATTTGAGTGACACTGTGGTATATTTACTTTTCAAGTTAGCCTTATAAAGCAGAGTATTGTTGAAAGCCAGACATGGGGGTGAGGAGGGGAAATGAAGAGAGGGCAAGTAAGTCATGAGTAGTTGCCCATGATGTGGCAAGAGAGCTTGCAATCCTGGACATTGGTGCAGTTATTTTCCCCTGATTGTGGCTGCTTTCCAGTACAGACGCAACCTCTTGTGTTTTTTTGAGGTTGGCAAGCTTGCTCAAGTATTTGGCTACCTGGATTTTACTCCGGTTGTCATGTTCCCATTGCAGACACTTACTCACAAGACCACAAGCACTTGTTTCATATTGTGATTTAGTTTTCCATGGAATATTTCATGACAGATTGCTAGGTTTAAAAGGTGAATACCTTTTATACTTTGCCAGCATATTTATTGGAACATTTCCCCTCTGAGGTTTTTTTTTTAAAGTCCAATGCTATTTTGTCTTGCGCACCTTCGTCTAAGAAGTAGGTCTATTGAACTACATTTGTATATTTCACTTTAAGATATATGTTCACTTACTGTGCATATATTCATGGGGGCCAGCTTTTATGATTGCTATTGAGGCAAAAGTATCTGGCCATATGTTAATTTTGCAGCTGGTCATTTTGGTCCGTTTTACGTGCGGCTAAAATACAGTTATTTTGGGTTGTGTGGTGTATGGCAACAGTCACCAAGAGAATGGCCATAAAACAAGGGGCTTGTAGCACGCTGCATAACCAAGGTGTGTGATCCTCAGCAAATAATTTAATTGGACAGAACATTAACTAAAAATATTTGGAGTTCTCAAAGCCACATCCATGCAGTAATGTTTAAGCTTCAAAGTGAGGTAAAACCTGGCGGACTGTCAGGAACCCGCGAGCAGAACTCGTAATGTGGCGGCCTGGTATTAACGGTGCCGGTGCCTTTCTGGCACCGTTCATACCGTGGCCACCACCTTATAATGAGGCCCATTGTGTTGCAGTGGTTGAATGCCTGTCTTTGAACTCTGCCAGACCAGGGTTCAAGACTTTCTTTTAAATTCATTTTTTTTATTGTTTTTATTGTATTATTATGGTTTAATAAACCTTTTAACACAAACATATTACATAATCACAAGATACAAATTCAAAGTAAAGAACATAAAAGAAAAAAGAAAATACATAACATATTAAGACATATAAGATCATAAAAACATAATATAATCATCATACAATTACACATCATATAAAATACAATACAACATCTAAAACAAAAGCAAAGGTTACGACCAATGCCATTAAGCAATCATCTTCATACAAAAAATGCATTTGTTCAGCAATTATCACCCAATCCTTGTATGGCACCATGGAAACCTATAGCCTATAAATTCTAACTTCGGTATAGGACACAATATTAGTTATATACTTTGACCTTTTTCTCCAGTACTTCCTGGATTTGCATCCAAATATGGTATACCGTAAAGTTCAGTACTGTAGATTTACCCGAGAATATTAGTGCCCAAGATGGATCAGATGTAAAATTCTCCAACTCACATTTCATCCTAAAATAACCCTTATTATTTATTATAACTATTTCACAGCATTCGGTCAATAAATGTTGTTAATCTCAATCTCCAACTTGCAAGTGGTACTCAATACTCCTCGTGCTGCAATTCTCGAGAAAGTAGGTAGCAGATCAAGTCTCAGCATAAGAAACCTCCAGCTCAATATTAAAATGATTGGTAAGATACGAGCATGGGGTTGCGACCATGAATCCCTGTTTAACATAAAGAGCATATTCGAGGTGTTTAGCAAGTTTTGTTATGTTCACATCATGGTTCCAAACATGGGCCAACTTTATATTTTGCTTCTCCATAATAGTGATCAGTATTTCCTTATCTATTAGGAATCCAATTTCATTAAAGAACAACATTATATCTTTTTTCCATTGATACAATGCACAACTACTGCTATTATTTGTGAAAAGCAACGAGAAATCAGACACATGGTCCTAACTTTTGTATATCATTTCTTAAAAAAAGTACCCATCTTTATTTTCTTCTGAGTGTTAACGGATATCAAACCTAGTTCTAATACCAATCCTTCAATAGGAGTATTCTTTGGGAGACAGAAGACACTACACCAAATTTTTCGTTCTAGTTTTTTAAGCCAAAGACACTCTCTTACCATAATTATCTCAAGACTATAGCACAAACGAGAATAATGCATGTTTTATATAACTTTATCAAGCCTTCCATGGAGAAACCACTCTTGTTTCTTATGAAATTGGAAACCGCACCTACCCTGCATCCTAGTTCAGTGTCCTCTATAGCCTCATAATGTGACAAATGGCCAGTGTTAATGGCTTGCAGCCATGGCCAGTTTCCACAATTGGTGGGGCTTGGACTTCAGCTATGCTGCATTCACCAATTGGTAAATCAAAGTAGACATTTGTCCTTGCTGAGGGCCAGGCCCATTGCCCAGGCAGCAAAGTTATATCACTATTGTTTGTATTTACTTTTTGACACTATCAAAAAAGTAAAACACAGGACAGATTTGCAAAAGCATGCTTTCAGTTCCTTGTTGTTGCTCCTAGCGCAGGTTTGCTGCAATCCTGTCCAGCACTTCGGGCTGCAGGCACAAGCAGAATGTCTTTTCCCATTTAAACCTAGGGCTTAGGCCATGCTGCATGTCCCAATAAGTAAATCAGGGTAGGCATTTGTCCTTGCCAAGGGCCAGGCCCACTGTCCATGCACCAAGTTATATCGCTATGTTCTGTACTTACATTTGGACACTTTGGAAAAATAAAACACAAGACAGATTGGAAAAGCATGCTTTCAGCCCTTGCTGATGCTCCTCGTGCAGGTTTGTTATAATCCAGTGCAGCACTTTAGACTGTAGTCGCAAGCAGAATATTTGTTCCCATTCAAACCTAGGGCTTCGGCCATGCTGCATGCCCCAGTAAGCAAAACAGAGTACACATTTGTCCTTGCTCAGGGCCAGGCCCATTGCTCAGGCACCAAAGTCATATCACAATTTTTTGTACTTAAATTTTTACACTTTAGAAAAAATAAAACAAAGGACAGATTTGCAAAACCATAATTTCAGGTCCTTGCTGATGCTCCTCGCAAATGTTTGCTGCAATCCTGTCCAGCAATTCGGCTGTCGCCACAAGCAGAATTTTCTTTCCCATTCAAAAACCTTTACCACGTAGCCAATCCCTGGAGGCCATGCCCACTTTAACCCCATTACTTGTCCCTCATGGTCATGGCCAGTAGCCAGATTGTCCGGGTCATGGACCCATGCAGTTTCATTGAGTGGAGCCAAAGGTATAAGCCATCCAAAAACTGCTTTTCACCAACCCTGTAATTCAGAAATAGGCATGAATGTCCCCGAACATCTGAGAAGTTAGCGAACACCACAGGACTGTCCCCAAACATCCGGACTGCTTGCGAACTTTTGGAGAAGTAAAAGTTTTTTTTACTTTTAATGGCCATATCCCATCCCATTCTCATGAACTCTCACCTCCCCAGAGATTGTTTCATTAGTTTGACAAGTGCAATGCTGTGTTTTTGAATGTTTTTACTGTGATGTCCGTGGAACACGGCATTTCAATATATCTGACAGAGCTCATGTTTTTCACCATCCAATCAGTGGGCACGTCCAATGTCCGCGGACATTACGCTGGACCCTGATTGGTCCAGAGGGCTGTCCACAGACTGAATAGGGAAGTGAGTCTGTGAACCAGACCCAGATATCACTTATTATTGTTTACTTACTTTAAGCCCGTTTTTTAAAAAACTACTTGACGGATGCAAATCAAATGGAAAAAGAAATGTGCACACGCCTACAGCCGAAAATGCTGGATGGATTTTCCCCAGATTTGCAGCAGGAGCGGGTGCTTTGTTCCTAAAGCCTGCTTTTGTGAAATTGGTGTAAATCTGTCCAGTAGTTTTTATTAAAACAGCCAAAAAGCAGGTAAAACAAAATTGGTGATATCTGGGTCCGCAGACATCCACCTTAACCAATCAGAGACTGGCGTGATGCCGCACACATCAGACACGCCCGCTGATACCATGGAAAAAAGCGTGTGGCGCATTATATTTTTTTAAATGGTCACCATGTTGGATCTGCGGATAGCCGCCTTTGTCCGTGGACAGCACAGTGGGGTAAAAGTTTGGAAAACACTTGTGGGGTTATTTGGTGACCAAAAGAGGGGCTGGAAAGGATGAGGGGTGGAATAAACATGAAATGTAGCTGTTTTTATAGGTGAAAAAGAATGTGCAGGTGCTGCGGTAGTTAACGGACACTTCGGTAGTCCACGGACAATGAATAAAGTTGATATGGAGCTGCTTTTTGAGGCGAAAACATGGTTTGCAGATGCAGCCAAGTCTGCTGGCAATTTTGGTGTCCGTGGATATTGTTTCAATTGCAGGGAGTTCAGGGAGAGTTTTGTTATTTGAAGGTGTATTGTACGCACTTGTTGTATGGTTTAATTCTATTTTAGTGGTTGTGGCCAGTGGCAACACACACTATAATAATATGTGTATTGTAATTATAGGTAATTTGCTGGGAGTATACCATATTTGTAATATGGTGGAATGATATCATTAAAGTGTATATGGCATTTATGATTGTAGTACAATTGAGGTCAATGCTTCTTGATGTCCAGTGCTTAATTTGTAAAAAAATAAGTGCCAGTGCCCAAAAAAACTTGGCCCCATAATGCCAGTCATGGAGCCAGTGGACAACGCCCGCAGCGCGGGCCGCCCGGTTCAGTTCAGTGGGATAGACATTTGCCAGGTACTGCCATAATGGCGGTACCTGGCCATAACATGGCAATATCTGGGTAATGGTGTGAGTACCTGTGTTGGTACTCATTTATCAACCTCAGAAGGATGAAAGGCTGAGATGGCCCCCCGTACCCTATATGTGGTCTCTCGGCACGCACTAAAACACAATTAGACAAATTATAACAATGTTGACTAGAAAGTGCCGTATTGTAGACATGTGTGTCTACTGTAACTGGGGCATAATTAGCTAAATTCACTCTCAAGGAATACATGACCTGTAGTGTACAACCCATAGCTTCTACTGTTAATAACCCCAAAGCCAACATACTGGTATAAACATAACCTATCGTAGCTGTTTCATACCAAGATTCCCCATTGGAGTCATACACACTACAGTGTGATACACTATTCACCATAGCATAAGCCTCTCCTGCTGCGAGTACTGTACTGTGGAGAGAGTAGTATCTGGTGTTAGTTTTCACATAGGGGGTGTGGCTGTCGCCTGGGCTGTACAGATACTGATAGCGTCTCTGTTCTCTGTCTTCACGTTATTGATGTGGAGCGCTATATTAAGGTGCTTGAATGCGGCTCGCGTTGGGCTTTTGACCCTAGTCGATAGGATGCTGCGAGGCTCTGGGAGATATCGATTAGAGAGGAAAGAGCTGGTTATCGGGCGCTCGGCCTCTGCTGCCAGAGTGGTCCCCCATGGGCCTCCGCAGTGTAGTAATGGCGGAAGGACGCTGTGCTTGAGCGCACGGGGTCTCCGGGTAAGGGAACGGGTGCGCGCCGTGAGGGGCACTCTCCATAATGGGATTCCGCGCACAGGTAGCGGCTTTGTGAGACCCGCTGAGTGATGAATGTGAATGCATTATATACGTGCACCTCTGAACCCCCACGTACCAGAGGGGGGGCTGGAGAGGGGAGGGGACACTGGCAGGAGGCACAGACGACGAGACTGTTGGGCGGGTGGGAGGATGGATGAAGAGAGGATAAGAAAAGATAAAAACACTGCTTGAACTTGCCACAGGGTGTTCCCTCACCTACATTGCCCGGAATGCCCCTGAGGATGCCCGTCAGGCTGGGCAGTGGCCTCCGCCGCCTCCAGCTCTCCTGGTGCTGCCGCAGCATGTCCGTGTACTTGGTCTGCAGTCTGCTCCCCAGTACCAAGTCACAGGTTTCTGCCCTTCCCGGCAGCCCCACCACGGCTCACGCAGCTTACAGACAGTCTGTAATACAAATCACTGGGAGGGAGCAGCCCGGGTTGAGGCAGCCCCGCCCAGCCCTGCCGCTCCCTCCCAGTGTTTTGTAACACTGACTGCTGGCCTGGCGCCATAGGGTCGCGGCCTGCCGCATTCATTAAAAAAAAGGTAACACTTCAGTGTTACCTTTGTTTGTTGAATGCAGCGGGCAGGCGCCAGCGGGGCTGCAAAGGATCTGTAAATTACAGATCCTTTGCAACTTAGGCGTCCCACGTCCGGCGAGGCCCTGGGGCCGGTTCCTGAAGCCCACACCTGGGTCTCGTCATGAAGTGTTCCGGTGTTGGGGACCGGCAAACACTGGCACAAATTAAGCACTGTTGATGTCTCTTCTGTCTTTCACATGGTCGACAATTGTATCCTCATTCAATGTTTACATGATGCCATTAGCATCATGGAGCAGGCACTAAACTGACTGATTTGTTTTCCTCAGTAACCTCCTTTACCAGCTGCAACTGAGCTGTTTGTACTCCACCACCTCACTGTATACCAGCAGAGTACCCCAGGTTTTTATCATTTCATTGTAGCTCTTCCATGACTATTTCGTCCCTCTGGCTCACCTGATGTCCTTCTTCTTTTCAAATGTCCAGTGTTATGTTAATGAAACACAAGTTTCCTTAAACTTCCCTGAACTAATGTGTTGTTCTCGTATTGTATCTCTAATTGTCTGACCATCATTGTGGCATTGTATATGGCTAACAATCTGTGTCTCAATGCAAGTAAGATGGAGATCTTTTTTACTGTGGCACATGTGCCCAGTTTTTCTCCTACCTTTTGGCCGCTGTCAGCCGTAGACCGATGTCAGCTGGACTACTGCAACATACTCTTCCTTAACCTCCCCCTTTGTTGTCTATGCCCCCTTCGGCTAATCTAGAATAGGGCTGCGAGACTTATCCTTGACCTGAAGTCCAGGGATGGTATCACTGCAGCCCTAAAATGGGTACATTGGCTCCTGCTAATTGCAAGGATTACAATATGTCCAACTTTGTTTCCCTAAATACTGCCCTGCTAGAGCCCTCTGCTGCTGTAACTCAAATACTCTGCTTGTCAAACACTTTTTGAAACAGAGAGCGGGAGGCATGTCTCTGTCTTCGGCTGCTACTTGTCTTTGGAACAGCCGTCCTGCTTCCTGCTTCTCCTATAGTTGAGCTGGACTTCCTTAAATTACGGAAACTTCTGAAAACTCTACTTTTGTGCTCCTGCTTTACTTAATCCCTTGCTTGCTAACTCATCCCACTGCCACAGAGACTGGTGGGCTGGTCCCTCATGTACCTCACAGGTTCCAGGGCCTTTAAGTAGTTAACACCAGTACTTTTAATTGTGAGTGTCGCTTGCTATGCTCGCCTGGCATGCGGCGCTCACAAATACAATTAAACGCTGCTCGACTTGTTTGCATGTCGGCAAGGGCTTAATTCTGCCTCTGCACCCCTCCCTCCTGTTTCTTTTGAAACGTAAACCGATCTGGAGATTGGCCTTTTGAAATGAGCAGTGCAATTTTAGTGTGGCTTTCTGCTATGATGTACAAATGACCGGCTGTGGCAGATCATAAGAGACATACTGTATATATAAGGCAGGCATATCACTTGGTTTAACATTTGGGATACACGCACCTATCGCCTATCAGATTATAGTTCTAATATCATGATGCTTTCTTTGTCTGGAATCGGCTCCTCTGTCTGGAGTTTTGTTGATGTACTCCCTCTCTGTATTTAAATGCCACGACCAAGGGGCTTTAAACCACGTCTGTCTAATCTTGTCCTTAATGGCCCGGAGCTATATTCTGCATCAGCGCGTTCCATGTAAAGTCACACCACTTAAAGATTCATCAATTTCAGGCCAGTGACAAATGACACTGTGAACGAAAACACATACTGCAGGGACAGTCTGCACAGGCCCATTCGCTCGTGTACACAACGCTGGATGCCATGTAGTATCCAGGATTAATGCAACTCGCGAAGAGTTGTTTTCCCTCTCGCAATTATATTGGAAACTGACCTTGAAAGACATCTGAGCAAACACGGGAAATTGGCCAAGACATACACAGTACTATGTAATTATATTTGAAGTGTTCCCTCCAAACGCATTTTGTTCTTCAAATAGTAGTAGATTGTAAGGAGTAACTTCCAAAATCATTTATGCAACAACCTTAGTATTGAGCAGGAACAATTTAACAAAGCATTTGCATATCCAGTTTTATCTATTGCATTGGCATTGCATTGCCATTTTGCAATCTGCTGCCATCATATACCTTGGTATTCACATCAGTTGTCTTCAGTTGGCACCTTCTGGCTAGATAGCACCATCAATTGCCTTGTACTCACTTGATATGTCCAGGTATTCACATGTTATGGCAAATCAATCACACTATTACGTTCCAGGCATTGGCATTATTTATTTATTTACATATTTGTATAGCGCACCAAACCCGTAGGCATCAGGCTGCTGTGATTATATTCTAATGTGAGATTATTTGTGAGATTATATTCTAATCTCAAGTACTAACATCATCTGGCTGAGCGTGTGGCCTGGGTCTGAAAGTCAGCACATAGATGCGCTGCAAGCTTTTATTTTCCATCATCTCTCAGGCCAGTCCCCTATGAACCCACATTTCCCCCTTTACACAGCCCTTCTGTGCGCACACACATTCCCACACTACTGCTCGCTTTCCCCCTTTCATGTTCAAATCATTGAAGGCTATATGTTTTGCAACAACAAAACCTAATGTGGCAGCACTTAGGGGATGGCAGAAAAGCTGAAAATATGCAGATGTCTTAAAAGGGCACCCTAAAAGAACTTCTAGTTTGTTAAAATTAAACACAACATTTCCTAAAGTTCACAATCATCCATTATTTACAAAAATGCAGACACCCCATTGCCATTTCACCCCTATGCTAGTGACAAATGATTAACTTTGCCAATAATCGTTTTCGATTTTACTTCACTGAGCAATTTCCCAAGTATTTTTGGTTCCATATAATAATGTAACATTATTACATTGAACATGCGGGGGACACCCATGGAACCCCCAAAAAACGGGACACCCCTGCAAGCCCTGCTCCTCTTGACCCCATATATATGGTCATCGTATATATGTCACCACAACCTTATCCCAGCGACATTATGTATGTCGACCATATGTATGAGGATAATAATACGAAGATACTGTATTTTTGTTTGGGATAGATGTATTATTTATCAGAGTTGTTACATGACCTTGCGAAGTAAATCGTGTGCCCCACTTCTGCGGCTCATCAGGAGCCCACAATCCAAGTGTACACATAGAGAAAATATAATACAAGTGTTAGAAGCTTTCGGAGGAGAACTATAGAGGCTACCATTGGTCTTTCAGTCAGATTGACAGCAAAGGCACCAATACAATCTGCCAACCTAGATCTAGCAACCAATGGCAATTCTAGGAATGTGTAGAGGCCCTTTAGTATGCCATCTTCCCCTCTCAACAGGTCATAAAAATAGTTTTGACACAGCTGGTCAGATAGCACAGCGAGTAGAGCGCTCGCTTTGACATCTGTGCAGAGCTTGCTGAAGCAGGTTTGAATCACGGCAGGGCCAAACTCAGCCTTTCCTACTTCTGAGGTCGATAAATGAGCACCACACACCGTGGATAATAATAAGCAGCGCTCAGATGGCTGAGGACTCGTAGCACTATATAAATGCTAAATTATTATTATTAGGTGGTTCTAAATGTGCACCGTGCTGGGATCACTGTTCATAGAACATGATGTGGGTGAGTCCAATTTCTGTGGAATACCTTCTTGAAAAATGGTATTGCAAGGGCAAATGGAATTTACTCACCAACAGGAAAGTGATGATGCCTTTAACACAAGCGCAGGTCATTTTTTGGAGGATTTATGAGAGCTGTTAATTTATTTCTTGAGGATGCGTTAGAAATTGTCCACTGTCAAGTAGGTTGGGTGAGACATCCTCTGTTAGTGAACATTGAGACCCGAAAATTGAGCCAGTTGACACCCCGAAACCCGTCCTGTGTTTGTGATGGGAATGCCCAAGAAATACTCATGCACTTTATTGTATGCTGTACTCTGTTACTTTGAGAAGGAGACATGGGTTGTTGGCCCCATGCCACAAAGCATGAGCAAGGCCAACCTTTCTAAGTAGGGTTTGGGGGTTCTCGCGGAAGAAAATGTGGAAAACAAATGGTTGTAAATAGTGAATTGTAATAAACATGATCACCTATACATGCATTAAATAAAAAGGTTGTTAAATCTAACACAAAACCAACATAGAACCAACATAGAACATTTTTTAGGCGTGAGGAAAAACATACCGGAATCATGTTGTGGGTGAGGAAGGATGGGGTTTGATGGAAGAGATGGAACCTGGAACCCACGCAAAAGTGGTCCATGAGGCAGAGGCCCATTGGGAAATCTCCCACGTTCACCTGAAGCCATCCACCCCTGAAAGGAATAGCTGACGCTGCTACTAGATAGGGCCATTGTTCATGTTATCTAGCAAGTTTATATTCGGTCCATGTCCTCTGGGTTGTAAGTGACTTCAATTCAGCAATCCAACTAAGTCAATGGCTAGTCTAGGATGCCCAATGGAAGCCCTTATTTATATATTTTTATGTCAAGTTCTTAAATCTGGATGATGAACCCTTATATAACGCCCCTCTCTTTGAATCCCCCTGACCTCACTGAGCCAAGAAGTAGGTTGTTTTGCAAATTAAAAGATTTATTGGAAGGATTAAACAATATATATATCACACTTTATGAATAAATTAATATTTGATAGTACACTTATGAGTATGAACAGTGATCAACCATGAATAATATTACAGTAGCACAATTAATTAATTACTTAGGAGTTGGTATAGAAAGGATAAGGTAGCAGAGAATACTTTGTATGGTTTCAAGGAAAAGCAATGATGGAAAGAATGCAGCACAGAAATAAACTGGATATGGTTTCAACAAGAGATAATCTGATCACTTTTTCCTCACTCCCCCCCCCCCCTAAGCAATATGAAGAGATGGAATGAGGGCACAAAGGTTTTCAGGAATACAATCAAAAGCAGTTCAGTTCCCGTTCCCCCCCCAGCAAGCTTATAGAAACAGATCTGATTTTAAAACACAGGCCAATTACTTTTAAATGTGGTTGCAATGAAGTGAAACATATGCTAAACATGATTTTAATTCCCTATAGGAGATTCAGGGTAGGTGACAGCTACTTTGAATTAGTTCAGGTCCACACTAACAATGATTCAGGAATGATTATCAGAGTGAAAATGAATTTCAGCAGTGGAAAGCAAGAAGCAGCTATTTCTACAAGTGGTGAAATTGAGTCAAATTGCAATTCCCGGCACTTTTTCAGAGTGCGTTGATCGCGATTACGGAAAAACTATAAGGAGTTTGGGTTTGTTGGAAAGCTTAGCTTTAAGATGATAGTTAAATTTCGCTTCTAGGACGTGCGGTTCAAAAGATACGGACGTTTTTATGGAGGTAGATTTTCAGAAATGAAGTCAAGTTTTCAGAATGACATGTGGTGTTTTTACAGGTTTGAAATCACAGGATGGACACAAAATTCTAAATGCAGTTCTAGACAGGTTGAATGGATGGGATAAGATTACTTTAAACTAAGAGATTGGTTCTGTACAGTTCTTGATACTCACTCCTAGTTTTGGACTGAAATTCAACTTCGTCACGGATTTGGTCAGAATTGGGCTGCAGTTCTCTCTCTGGACAGTCTCTGGCACTGGTTCTGCTCACAGCGGTCTGGTCTGGGTCTGCTATCGGCACTGCACAGCGGTCTGGTCTGGGTCTGCTATCGGCGCTGCACAGCGGTCTAGTCTGGTTCTGGCAGTTTCTGGATACAGCTCTGCTTTCTGGGTCTGGATATGGTTCTAGCCAGAATCAAACAGCTCGCCCAGCTGTTGAATAGTTTAGTTAGGTTGCTGGATTCTGAGGCCTCTGAAAAGGATTCAGCTTGTGGACTAGTCCTCTCTGCTACAAGTTCTGGAGTCTGGATTCTAAGTTCTGGTCTCTGGATATTGTCTGTATTTGAAGTCATCCGGCAAAGTGCTGCGCAAGAAAGTGGAAAGAGCAGTCCCTATCTGGGTTTCAGTGGTTCTTTTTATGTCTTTTGAAAGTGGGTGGGAAGGCTGACTTTCTATGCCCAACCCACTAAGAATTTGATAGGTTAAAGGATTTACTGTGACCTGACTGGAGAAGGGAATTGTGAGTCAGAGTGATGCTATGTTTATGGCTTGACTGAAGTCCCTCCCCTTAGCATTTACTTAGAAAAACAATTTTTCATAACCAAACATGCTTCCCAGATACACAAGTTGTTGAAATTACATGTACACATCACAGATGAATTAAGACAGGTCTCTGTTCAACCTTGACCTTTCTAAGAGCTTGGGTGCAGAAGTGACAACATTTTGCGCTTTTGATGGGTTTTGCAATATTGGTTTTTCATCAAATCTGACACGGAGGTATACACCCTCTCTGAGCATATTACAGTAAGTTTTGAGGTCTCTCGCATAAACACAGACGTTACAATATTAATAATTACAGGGCTTGCCCTCAGAACACCCTAGAGCGTCCAGCTTCGTCTCAAATTGTGGGGGCATTTTTCATATTAAGAATCCCCAAATTGCACATTTCTGTCAACTTGATACAATATTTTATAAGCAATTTAATAAAACATACATTTGCCTCCACTGCAGTACACCCATTTGTTTGTCCCTGCCCCTAGAAACTTGACTCTGACTCAGAGAGATCACATATCTTGCCTTCCCTCAGAGCAGTTGTTCAGACACACCCAAATCAGCATATTCTGTTCAATTGAAAGAGTCTATTGTCTTGACTGAGGTCAGCAGACCAGGGTGCCACTCTCCATCTGATTAACATGACGGTGTGATTTCCTGTGTTGTTGCTGGGAAGGCTAGGTGTGAAGGCTTCCAGGGACATCCTGCCTTTGAAGTATCAACTAATTCAAGTTACAATTTAGCTTCAGAAATACAGGTCTCCTGTCGGAATTTAGATCACCCACGCCAGTCAGTGGCAAGCACCGGTATTGCACCCATTTTCAACAGCTGCCTTACCAGTAAGCAATCCTCAAAATATACTTTGTTCAAACATGGATGCACTTCTGTGGACCTCAGATTCATGTAGATTCTTGCGGGAGAATGATGTTGACCCCCCCCAACAAGGAGGTGGGCTCTTTTTAATGGTTTTGGTGAGCCCTAATTTTAGCAATTTGTGGCCTAAAAATTAATTCCCCACAGCTCTGGGTTGCTTTCAGCAATCAGTATTGCTATTCCCAAATGGTTTCAGGCTACTCTGTGTGTAGCCCAATGGTGGTTTTAGACAGTGACCTCCTGTGCTCACTAATATATGCAAAAGTGGGTGGCAGCCTATTCTTTAGATTTTTACTGTGCATTTTTGGCTGGTTTTGAGCTGGCATCATGCTTTCCGGCAGCCATTATGATGTTTCCCATGTCAGTAATGTACAATGATGTTGTATGGCTTGGATGTGTGGGTTGAAACATCCCACAGGGTCAAGTAACAGGGAGGAAGGAGCCTAATGACTCTCACACAACATGTGACCACTTTAGGAATAATGCATACATTTCCACAAAATAATTCCAAATGTTATGTTAGATGTTTAGGTCACCACACCATTGAAAACACACTTTTCACATGTCGCTAGAAAAGTCAGGGTCCCATGCTATCACTAAACGTAGACCATTCACTTTGACTTTTGCCACCATCTGACCAAAGTGGCCGGAAAGGATGTTTCTCGGAAGCAGTTCCAGCACCAAGTCAGGGTAGCTCAAATTCCTGAAGCTAGAGTAGTTCTTGGAACCCACACGATCTAAAACTTTTCTCCCCTGATATATGCAATGAGAATGCTGTGATGAGTTGCTGCTGCAATCTGCACTAAATACATTGATCTAAATCCTCATCCTAAAAGGGTTACTCATTTGTGTAAGTTTTACGCCTAACAGAGTAGTGCAAAGTGGGATGATATTGCTCCTTAGTTCGGCCATGTGAAGCGTACAAACAAGGCACATACAGGAGCGTGCCACATCATATTCAACTTGGGGTTGGCAAATAAGGCCCCAGGAAGAACAGAGAAGCCCCCTCCCAGGGCTACCCAACCCATATCCACAACTAGAAAGAGGCAGGAGTCCCAGGGGCCACTACCTCAACTCCCCTTATTTTAAAAATACCCTGACCCTCTGTGCCTGCTCACTTCCAAAATAACAGTCCCAGGGCAATACACCCCACGCCCGCTCCATGAAAGAGCAGGAACCACAGGAGTTGCTTCTCCCATCTCCCATGTCAAAATAAACCCTAACCCCTTGTGCCTATGAACCCCCAAAACCACAGACCTAGGTCCAATTAACTACACCTGTCAGGTAAATGGAGATAAAGTGGATATAAAGTGAGAGGCTACAGAATGGTGACTTGCTTCATTCACATGTTGTATCTTTCTTCAATTAGTATAAAAAAGGGATGCATACAAAATGCAGGAAGTCACCTTCTCCCCTGAAAGACAGCACCTGATAAATGATGCCTATTTTCCACACCAACTTTGAATCAACATTGGAACTCCACAGGCATAAATGTACTCAGGATGAGGTTTTGACCAACTTTAAATTGACAACAGGAAATGCTGTAAGCTCCTGCTCAAAAGAAAACGTTCTACTTTAATCTAGAAAATGGTACTGTAAGGCACTAAAATAATGTATTGTTTATAACTCCACAAATAAGAAATGTGGAGTCAGTGAAATGTAGAGCAACATTGGATCCAGTGCTGGTTTTGTAAATATTATATCAGAAATGAACCCGGCATAAAGGAAAACCAGGAGCCTGTTTTTACATTAACCAGAAAACTGAACAGTGATGCCATCATAGATGCATATAGAAGCTGACATAGAAATGTATTATATGTCATAGTTAAAAGTGAGGTTTTAAAATAGAGAATTCCTTACTGTTTAAATCTGTATGGTCGAATTGGTGTTCAGATTGGATTTTGGCAATACTAGTTGTGCTGATACTTCCTGGGAACCTGGCAATAAGCCCCCTCTTTGCTCATCCAGTGCCCACAGTTTCTGTGGTTGACACCTTCCTTGCAGAACTAGTTGAGAGAGTGCCAGCCATGGATGCTGCCCAAGTACAGGTGGTGGAGAATGGGAGCAAGCTGATTGATTCATGATCCAAATTAGGCTCACTCCAAGATGATGGTAATCTGTCCTTGGAGAGGTTGCAGTGAGAGTTACAGGAAGCCAACAAGTTGAAGAATGCCTTTCTGTGGTAGTTGTAGGCAGCTGAGCAAGAGGACAGGGAAGATACCTGGCTGTCCCAGGAGCACTCTAATGGTGACGCAGCTGCTGCTGTAGCTGCAACTGCAGCAGCCTATGCTCAGCCCAGGCAAGATGCTTAGCCTGCCTGAGAGCACGCCTTGTCATGCCTCCTCTGCTCCTGTCTGGCTTTTGGCAAGCAGCAATGCTGCCCTCTGCCACCATAGGGTGGAAGACAGCCTCTGCTTGCCCAGTCACAGTTCACCTGTACTATCTGTTGACCCAGAGGAGGTGCTACCCATATGCAGCAGTATGAGAGGAGGGATTCTCCTCCTGCCTCAATCTGGAGTATTCCTTTCTCTGCCCTACTTCTGCACCGCTGGCACGCAGCTATCACAGGCTCTTATGCTGCTCCTGATTGCTGCGGAAAGTGTAGCAACATACCCCAACTCGACAGGATCCTGCGGCAATGCTGTCACATCTAAGATGATAGTGGCATATCCCATCCCACAGCTTCCCGTCTTCCTCACCTGGATGGCTTGCCACATTATTTAATTCATGTTAGACTGCCTCCTGCATTTTCTATCCCACATCTTGATCTCGCAGTTCTCTTGATATCCCCTCTGTTATCTCATCATCCACATACCCTGGACTGGACTCTCCTTGGGCACATCATCTAAATGACATTTGTCAGGACAGTTTTCTTTCAACATTCCACTTTGACCCCAAAAGGACAGCAGCCCCTTCCAACCCATCCCTATTGAATACATTTTATTTTGGAACGACAGTTGTTGTCTTCCATCTGTTTGGGAAACGTCAAAAAAAACTATCCATTCGTATGAATGGTACAACAGACTGAAAAAAAAAGGCCTGTACCATTCATACGATGGGAAAATACTAAACATGAGGCACAGGGGTTGCGGGGTGGCCCCTGCTCCCCATGTTTGGCATTTTCAGATTTGGGGGGTGTGGTGGGGTGACCCCTGCATAGAGGATCCCCTATGTAAAAAAAAAAGGAAAGGACCCTGTGGCGCTTGTTGTCAAGCACGTAAGTGAAGGGAACCAATATTGCAGAGGGATGTTGGAGACAGCGGCACACAATGAGGTGTGCCGACCACAGGTAAGTAGGGGGGTGGGGGCAAGGGCAAAGTCTGACTTGTTCAGGGGAGAGAAGACTGAAAGTTATTTTTTGAAAAATAACTTTAGGTCTTTTCTCCCTCGAATATTTCAGCTACGGTCTTACAACCCAAATCCATCTGTTTGTCTGTTCAGTAGAGGGTAAGGGGAACATGGGGAGTATGGCCATGCGCTGGTGCATAAAGATGCACTTAACTCTAGTGGAAGGGGTTGTTGATAAGTCCTCCCGCTGGACAAGCCCATCAACGTGATCCTGTTGGTGCTGAGGCCATGATGGCTCCCGATCATGGCCAAAGCTCCCATCATCTGAGTCAGGATCATCTTTGTTCTCGGCAGGAATGGGCCTTCCAACAGATGGTAATGTTGTGGAGCAGGCAACACACGACCACAATGAGGTAGGCCTTGTCTGGATGATACATGAAAGCGCCGCCTCTCCTGGGGTAGCAACTGAAGTCACTCTTTAGAAAGTCAAATGAACACTCAATGGGGTTCCAGCATTGGATCATCGTCGTCTGTCTGACAGGATTCCACAGAGGTGTCATTAGCCATGAGTGTATTGGGGTATCCAGCATCTCCTGTGGTGCAGAGAGTACAGTACACGGAGGCAACATAATGGTGGTGCCTCTTACAGAAACCCGGATTTAGCTTTTGTATGTGTCCATGGAAAATTCTTGTGGTTAGTACCACTGGAACAGGTCAGTTGAATGTTTTCTCTTTTGTCAGGCAGCTTTTGCCATACCCATTCAGGTCTGCTTGTTGGGGGCATTCAAATCAGCACATATGTGATGTTGGGTACCCTGTATGTAATTCAGTACATTCGCTGGACTGTAAAACTGAAGAGTGGAACTAGCCAACACTGCCTTAACTCGTCTGTTGTACTGTTTGTCTCGTAATAAATTACACGCAGCATGCAATTCTACATTTGCAGAGGACATTTACTAATTAAAACCGCTGGAATCCAGCTGCCTTTACCATCATAATAAGCATGGACTATTAAGCCATTTGGCCTTCCTTTAAATTGTTCTCTAAAAGGCATGTGTTATTTCTCAGACTCCCAGGATTTTGTGTTTCTTTCTTTTTCTTTATTGTGATATAAGCATACTTAATTGTTACATCAATAAAAGTAATATGTCATCCTACTAACACAAGACATAATTGGTTACCTTTAGACATAACATCCTTCATCTACGTGATTGTGTATTTTTTAAGGAATGTAATAAGCGCCATGATGTATTATTACACCCCAATTAAACATGACCAACAATCCTCACTGATCACCATGCTTGGATTATTCACACATCTGTCAAACAATAATCTCTTAGCCACACAAAATATAACAAGATGTTTCAATGTTTGATATTGTAGTGGATTTTTGCAGAACTGCGATTTCCCCTATACAGACCAACAGTAAGGGCCCATATCTCCAAGGTTCCCAACACATTATAATGAAATCTCATAAAAATATACCAAGAGTGCTTGTTGTGATATCGAGTGAGATACTTTGGAAATTGATGTACTAGTCTCACAATTTGAATACATTCTGAGAACAATGTATTCTCCATGGTTGTTTCCATGACCATCATTCTGGCTTTACAGCATCCGGAGGCACGGTAACTGCTCTTCTGAACACCTGTGAAGAAGTGTTCTCAAATCTTGACTCTAACTCTCCTTCTGCCCTCATTCTTCTTGACCTCTCTTCTGCTTTCGATCACGGTAAACCACAACATGCCGATCTCCTGTCTCTGTGATACCTTGGGCATTACAGATCAGGCCCTAGCGTGGCTCGCCTCCTTTCTCTCTGACTGGCCTTTCCAGGTGGAACTTGTGTCCTTTCTCTCCTCTATCACTCTCTCTACTTGTGATGTCCCCCAGAGGTCTAACCTATCCCACTGGTTCTACATTATCTACATTGATACCTTGGCCCAAAGGATCTCTAACTTTACCTTTTACTTTCAGTGCTATGTGGATTAACAAAGGGGGTCCTGGGAGTCCCTCTGCCAGACATTAGTCCTGGTTATGAGAGACTTACCCAGAGTCTTTAGCTCACTATCTTTCACAGAGAAGAAATATCCCAAACATATCAGTCTGTGTCCTGCCCTGGGGCAGTCCAGCACCGAAATGCTAGGCAATTCTCCTCTGAACAAGAGTACCAACAGAAACCCCAGACACGTGTTTCGGTCTGGTTGGACCTCATCAGTAGGGTGGATCTGTGCCTCTCTAAGAATAGTGAGCAAGGGGTCCACGTCTGGATTCCCCTTGTAACTTAGGGTGAGACCCAAAGTTACTTAAATATGCAAATTAACAAGGGGGGTCCTGGGAGTCCCTCTGCCAGACATTAGTCCTGGTTACGAGAGACTTACCCAGAGTCTTTAGCTCACTATCTTTCACAGAGAAGAAATATCCCAAACATATCAGTCTTTGTCCTGCCCTGGGGCAGTCCAGCACCGAAATGCTAGGCAATTCTCCTCTGAACAAGAGTACCAACAGAAACCCCAGACACGTGTTTCGGTCTGGTTGGACCTCATCAGTAGGGTGGATCTGTGCCTCTCTAAGAATAGCGAGCAAGGGGTCCACGTCTGGAGTCCCCTTGTAACTTAGGGTGAGACCCAAAGTTACTTAAATATGCAAATTAACAAGGGGGGTCCTGGGTGTCCCTCTGCCAGACATTAGTCCTGGTTACGAGAGACTTACCCAGAGTCTTTAGCTCACTATCTTTCACAGAGAAGAAATATCCCAAACGTATCAGTCTTTGTCCTGCCCTGGGGCAGTCCAGCACTGAAATGCTAGGCAATTCTCCTCTGAACAAGAGTACCAACAGAAACCCCAGACACGTGTTTCGGTCTGGTTGGACCTCATCAGTAGGGTGGATCTGTGCCTCTCTAAGAATGGTGAGCAAGGGGTACACGTCTGGATTCCCCTTGTAACTTAGGGTGAGACCCAAAGTTACTTAAATATGCAAATTAACAAGGGGGGTCCTGGGAGTCCCTCTGCCAGACATTAGTCCTGGTTACGAGAGACTTACCCAGAGTCTTTAGCTCACTATCTTTCACAGAGAAGAAATATCCCAAACATATCAGTCTTTGTCCTGCCCTGGGGCAGTCCAGCACCGAAATGCTAGGCAATTCTCCTCTGAACAAGAGTACCAACAGAAACCCCAGACACGTGTTTCAGTCTGGTTGGACCTCATCAGTAGGGTGGATCTGTGCCTCTCTAAGAATAGTGAGCAAGGGGTCCACGTCTGGATTGTTAATAGTGCTATGTGGATGATACACAGCTCTCTTTCAGGCTACCCTCAGGCTCCTCCTTCTCCATGCTCATCCCTGTCTGTCCGCAATTAAGTCTTGTTGTGGTGCTAACGATCTATGCCTCAATGCAAGTAAGACAGAGATTGTCCTCCTTGGGACCCCTGTTCCAGCTTTCCCACTTTCACACTGGCCGGCCTCCCTTGGCCCTGTGCCCTCATCAACCAATAAGGCAAAAAATCTAGGGGTCGTCTTGGACTCCACTCTCTCCTTCTCTCCTCACATCTCAGACATCTCTAAAAAGTCCACTTCCAACTGCACCTCCTCATAGGTATTCTAAGTTTTCTGACTTTGCCCCAGATGCTCACCATCAATAGAGCCGTGATACTCGCTGGACTACTATAATAGCCTCTTTCTCAATCTTCCTACTTCTACTCTACATCCTCTTCAACTCATCCAGAACAGAACTGCAAGACTTATCCTTGGCATCAAGCCCAGGGACCACATCTCTCTGATGCTGAAATCCTCCCACTGGCTCCCCGTGGCTTCAAGGATCAAATTCAAGACCTTCGGCATAATCCAGAAGGCTTTCTGGGGCCAGGGCCCACACTATCTTCAACGCTCTCTTCCTAAATACTCTCCCTCTAGAGCCCTCCGCTCATCCTTCTCCAACTCTCTGCGGGTGAGCCATTTTTCCAAACAGAGAGATCTTTATCCTCTGCAGGTGCTTCCCTCTGGAACAGCCTCTCTGTATCTCTGCCACCATGAGCTGGAGCATCTTAAGTTTCGGAAACTCCTCAAGACCTTCCTCTTCTCTTCCTCCTTCTCTATCCCTCAACCCTGCTAACCCCCGTTCTTTTTCTTTCCACCCTCCTTTCTCCTTCTCCTCCCTAACTCTGTTCACTTTTTGCTGACTGGCTACCTGGTTCACCTCTAGAGCCTTACAGGTCCCAAGCTCCCCTGCCAGTCTTTTTCACTTGCCTCCGGTTCACTGCACTATGTTCAGCACTACTGCACCTTCAGCCTACGCTCCATGAGCGGACCAACCTACCTGCACTTAACCAAGGGCCCTGCTTTACTAGCATAGATTGCCAGTACTGTAAGTGATTCATAACATAGGTTGACCAATATTTTTTTTATGATAGCGAAGGATGTCAATAGTAACGCATAAGCATACTGTAAAGGAACATTTGACTGCAGTGGCCATCTTTTTACGAATTGCACAGTAGCATATGCTCTTGCACAGCATGGCCACATGGTGCCGAACTCATACACACTTCACAATAAGATGTGCGAGTCGTTGACAGTGCGGAATGACATTGTATTTTGTTATACAAACTTGTAACTGCAACACTTCCTGTGCACAACTCAACAGGGCAAGTTGGCACCACAATAGAAGCAAGAGTGCATACAGAGATCTTTCAATCAGTAAACCCCATTCCACCCTAAAAAAAGGGGGGATAAGTTCCACTACCAATAGCGATTGTACGGCAGTAACCCATGTGATCAGAAAAAATGATTTTTTATCTTCAACCAGAACGCCTCCGGCGTTCCCGTTTGAAGAGAACAAATCCTTTTCCAAGATGGCCACCATGGAAAGGAAAAGCGGGCGTTGCATAGAAAGTCTTTTTGCACTTTCCATTACAGCTGGCAGAAAGTAAAAAAGGAAAATGTGGGACCGTAGTGGGTGAACAAAATTTCTATTTGTTCTGAAATGTGTGGTTATCAGCAACACCTTTAACAGAAAGGCAGTGCCTGGTGGCAATGGCGACTTCAATATAATGTTTTGTTCCAACCAGTAAATGGGAATATTTACCTCCGTGACATTGAGGTCAGTAAGCATACCTACAGGCTACCGCTCAGAGACGAAAGACGCACCGTTCATTTTTTATGTGCATGACGACACTTGTAAAGTATGAAAACAGTACAACATATGAAACACAATGGCGTTTGTTCGTGGACAATGAACTTTACATGAATGTGTGGAACATACAGTAAACATGTTTGGCAAAAATGTGCGTACAGAAGTCAAAGGAGCAGTCTTCTAACGTCTGGACAAAATCACAACAAACTCTGTGAAGAGAATTGAAGTGCACTAATGGCAGAAAGATGGCAAGCAACACCCTTACCAATGACAAGTGCACACATTATTGTATAACTGCCACAAGGTGAAAAGGGTGAAGAAATGTGTAGTGCAAAGGTATAATGAAGCATTGCTTTTTAAACGTTTCTGTACAGCAAACACTTTCAGTACACCTGATCTAATTTTTCCACTTTTAGAAAGATACCAAATCTGAAAACATAGCTTCTTCATGCAGAACTAATCTTTGTAATTGGGGCAGCTGGGTAACAGAAAGTATCCTAATGGCACAAAAGCATAATGGATGGGCCCGAGCCTTACGTTGCTAAAGCAAGTGGTGTGCAATAACGTACCTTGGCAGAGTAAACAAATGCTTTCTTAAAGGCTTACGCACCAGGATACGGCACCTATTAAAGAACATAATACAACCTGCAACGTACCATGGCAGATTGTGAAGGGCAACATGAAATGAATAAAAAACCCACTGACATGTAAAAAGTAGTAATGTACTTTTATTTCACAATGCACAGCGCTAAATCATTGCCCTTTTCTCAGTTGCAAAGAAATTTGAAGTTTGTGTCTCCGCCGCACAATGAAAATGTTAATTTTGATGGTCACGTTGATGTGTTCCCACACAGTCATCATGCGTTGGCACCACAGTTTTTATCACGCACACAGTGTGCAGTGGCGACACAGTAGTCGGTTTCCTCTCACATTCATTGGCAAGATGCCGTCAATCGCTGTGATGTAGTCCATCAGAAAGTATAATGTTAGTGGCAATGGTGACATTGATGGTTAACCACACATAAATTGTGCGTTGTTGACACAGTAGGCATATTCCTGGCACAGTGATTTACAAGGCGACGTGAATGGCTGTGAACTATGACACCATAAAGGAGGGTATGTTGCTTCTTACTGCTACAACTGCGTATGGACATAGAGGTCCGTTGCGGTCATTCCATTCAATGATGACGCACATACAACGGGTGGTGAATAGCTGCAATTGACAATTGAAAAACCAGTTATTCGGACGCTGCAATCCATGACACTGGCAATACGGAATGAAGTAGCTGAGAGGAAAAGGACAAAAAAGATCTATCAATATGAAGCCTTTGCTGGAAATGTAAGGCGTACTTCAAAGATTCTTTATAAATAAAGAATGTTTTATGGGGAAATATACCGACTCCCTCAATGTGCAATAGAGATACTAGGTAAAAAAGTATCAGTGCCACATAAATTTCATAGGTAATAGCGGAAATTGTTGTGACATCGTACAGACGGCGGTAATGTGCAATCTGAAATTTCATGGGCACACAAACTTCCAAATGCATTAGTAGTACCGGTTATTTACAATCTGAAACTTCAACGACACACAAACTTCCAAATGCATTACTAGTAATATTTATTTTTTTTCACACTAAGTAAATAACGGCAGTTTGGTGTAAAGACCTGAAAAATAAGCTTACATTATGTGCACCGGCTCCATTTCGGCCTCCGCAGTCACATAGTAATACGTCCTCGGGAACTGATATTTCATGAGCTTCACAAACCTTTTTTGAAGCATAACTTATCAAAGGGAATGTTTATTAAGGGAACTGTGACTCCCTACATTCTTTCTGTCTCTGTTCCGTGTACGTCAAGGTCGAAAAACAAGTGACCCTTATGAGGTTTCCTACATGTGCGCCCATACCGAGCGCCTACTGAAAAAATGAAATAAAATGAACTGACCTTCACTCCGGACGCAAATACATTCTCATTTTGCAACAACATATCAGCAGTCAATAATGAGAACCGTTACTCCCGACCACGGGCAAACGCGCTGTGTTGAAGAATCCATGCTGGTGGCTGCCTCAGATTCCAAAACTTAGGACGCCAGTCTAACCGCACTACTTTTGGTGGTGGCTTCTTACATAGACACATTAACGGCTTGTTGTACTTTGCCTGCCAGGTTTCAATGTACGGGACGATATTGGTAACAAGAATAAAGCACTGTTTCACTTTGTACTAACACATATAACTAATGATTACCTTTCGACACAGTGTTTCATGAAGGTATGTTTTGAGGGAATTTCGGTGTTCAACACAAAAACTAAATGACCATGGCGGCCGTATCAAAAGAATGCTACGCCCTTGACGCTGAGGCAGAACCAATTGGTGAAAGCGCTACATCTTGACGTACAGCATGCCATAGATTAGCCAATAGAAATCTGCTCCACTGAGCGAACAGGGAAGTGGGACTACGGAGCGGACACAGATATCACTAATACTTAGACTGCTACTTTTTGATCGTTTTAAAGGAAAGTACAGTATGATTTCTCACAAAATTTACAAAAGCACGCTTTGGGGAACAAGCCCCTGCCCCTGCCGCAAAATTGATGACAATCTGTCCAGTGGTTTGCCCTGTAGCCATGCCCAAAGTTTTTGCCCCATTCAGTCTATGGGAAAAAATAAGTTTTGGGACCCCCCCTATAACTTTGCCCCCCCTGGACGAATCCTTACCAAACTTTGGGGAAAAATTCAGAGTGGCCCGTATACTTGTTCTGCAAACTTTGGTAAGGATTCGTCCAGGGGGAGCCGAGTTATTAGCCGCCCAAAAAGTGCTCTTCCTATGCAAACAACAACTTAACCATAACTACATGGCCACTAGCGTAGCCATGTAATAAAAGCAAATTGTATATTTATTTGTAGTTTATATGTGTAAAGTTATTTTTGAGCTCATCACACTAATACGTACAAAACATATATTGTTTTTTTCATGGATGTTAAATTCCAAATAGGTTAGGTTTGTTAGCTGTGCAATCTTTATCAGCCCAATAAACCAGGAACCTTTTTCATTCGTTGTTCGACCTGCCATGGTTATTAGGATAGTTCATTTTGTAGCATTAATTTTCAAGTTGTTGAGTTTCATACAAACGTCCAATGATGAAAGAGCACGATGTGATCCTAGTTGCGTAATTTCATCTGCGGATAATAAAGCATGAATTCACAAATTACCTTATTTTGGTGGGGGTATGTTAATGTTTTCCATAACTCCAATTAAGTCAGGAACATATCAATTCAATAGTTTTGGCACCAGGACACAACCTTGGTGTAGTCCTTTAAATGCTGATATTTATTTACTTTTCGTTCCTCTGACATCTGAACTAATGCACCCAGTGGTGTTGAGGTATACACCCATTATTAATTTTAGTAGACTTTCATGTATAGCCCAAAACCAGAGATTTTTCCACAAGTAATTTCGATTGACATGGTCAAAGGCAAGAGAGAGGTCAACACATGCACTAAATAGCGGTTTGCTAATGGGTATTAACTCCTGTTGTTGTAGGAGTGTAACAACAAAAACATTAAGTTATGTTCTTATTTTTTATTTACACCCCGTTTGGAATTCTGTGAGTTTCAAATTTTTGTTAGAAACATTTATTTAGTTCATGCAATAAAATAGAAGCAAAGATTTACACTGTAGAGTCTTGTAATGCGATCGGACAATAGTCTCCAGGATTAGTCCTATTGCTATTAAACATTAACAGATCAGACCCTTATTCCATTCAGCCGAAGAAATCTCAAAACGCATCTAAAAGCAAATCAAGATTTGCCCTCGCAGGATTCCAATAAAGTGTTTGCGCATATGTATCTATATAAAATAGGTGTAACTATTCTGTAGGATATGCATTTGTTTCATATGTATAATGAGCATTTCCCAAGTGATTGGTAATTCCGATATTCTCATGTATTAAAGTATAGTCCTTTGATATTCTTTATCATCTTTTTTTCCAAAAGGTTAATATTCACTCTTATTCGTTGACACTCTAGACCAGAGGAGAAGAGTCATGAAAGATGAGGGTTAAGTCTGTACCCTGAACAGTGTGAAGGTGACAGTTTATACTTTTAGTTTATAAATCCCTGTCAATTTCTCCTTCACTTACGTCCCCGATTCACTCACGGGAGCCTTGAGGCTGACCATCTTTTTTGTTGACACCTTAATGAACACAATTTTCTTGTTTCTCCCTCCCATTCTTCCTCTACTCCCGCCTCCTCTTCCATGTCCCTCCCAGTTGTGCCACATGCCTAGTACCCCTATGCTATCTTTGTCTCTCAACTAAGGCTTATCCATCTCAACTCCGACAATCCTCCTTACCTCCGCTCCCAATATTCTTATATCAGGGCTGCCGGATGCCTCTTTTGGTTCTATAGGCTGCACCTTCCTCCCTGATCTCCTGGTTTGTGACATGGCATTTCCGACAGACATCTGAGTGGGTTGTGTTGTGTTCACTCCCCACTACTCCTGCTACCTTGCACTTCAACTCAGGTGCTTTTTCACATGCCCTAAATACTACTTAAAGTAGCATTTGTTCAGAATGGGGATGTATGTTTATGGCCCACTTGTACTCCTGTCCACCAGGCTACTTATCCTCCTCATGTTTTGTCATGTAGGCTCTCACATTTGCTTCATCACTGATGTTGGCCTCCTTTCATAGTCAGGATGTACACATGGCCCTATCTGCCTCATTTATGGGTCCTTCCAAGATGACTTGCATCCCACCTACCACAATGGGATGCTGGCAACCTGTCAATTGCAGTTGCTCCATTGGAGCCGTCCCTGCCACAATGCCTCCATGTGCTGATACATATGCTATTTTCCTTGGTGTATACTTATTGAATCCACATGTTCTCTTATGGCACACATGGGGAAATGTGTGTCCTGTTGTTTGTGTGGTGGGATGGTGATCTGTCAGTCACAGGGAAGTGGTTTGATGACATGCATTTAGTGTCTGTGGGTTCTCATGTACTTATCAGGCAGCCATTTCCGATATTATTGCCCTCCCTTTATGATTCATGTCAGAACACACTGAGCCAGGATAAAGGAGTCATGAGTGGATCCTGGAAATCTAGCACACCTTTACATTGATCAAATGCTGCATACATCTGTTTGTGCAGACCTTTTTACTTGCCCTGGGTGGAACAAGGGCTCCATGTGTGCAGTCAAGTGTCCCCGCCACATTGGGGAAGCCTGCGATGGCATAGAACTCAGTCTTTGAGTGGTTAACTGCGCCAGTGGGAAATGTTATGTGGTGGGGGAGCCGTCTCATCATGGCATTCAGGGCTTCTGAGAGAATTCTGGACAATCATGCTTGGGTAATCCATGCACCAGGGTCACAGTGTGCTGGAATGTGCCTATAGCACAGACATGGACCCCTGTTAAGAGTTTCAACAGGGTTGAAAGATGTTGCAGTCTGCCTGTGGGTTGGTATATGGCACTCAATTTCTGCCAAGATTCTATAGATGGTGGGCACGTCCAGGCTGTAGGTGGTGAGGACCTGTTGATCGGTGAAGTTAAGAATGGACAACCTGGGTCTGTGCACTGTAGGTGGGTGGGGCCTTCAGGTTCTCAACCCCCTCTTCTATTCATGGGTTTGTTGAGGGATGGGGTGGGGTAAAGGCTGATGGCCTGGCCGAGGGGAGCTAGGGAACAGGCTGCTCGATTGCCTGAGGGGGGGGCTGGGTACAGGCTGTTGAGCTACTTGATTTTGGGCTGGGGCTAAGGCTAATGAGCTGCCTATAGAGGTCTGGGTTACAGGCTGGAAGGCTGCATGAGGTGATGGCTGGGGCACAGGCTGTTGAGCTGCCTGAGGGGGGCTGAGGCACAGGCTGCTGGACTGCCTGAAGGTGGAAGGCTTAGTTACAGGCTGTTGGGCTGCCTGGGGGGGACTTGATCAAAGGTCATTGGGCTAACTGACGGAGGCTGAGGCACAGGTTGTTGGGCTGCCTGGGGGAGAATGGGGCAGAGATCTGCAGGCTGCCTGAGTGGGGGCCTGGGGTACAGGCTGTTGGGATACCGGGGGAGGGGGCTGGGGCACAAGCTGATGAGCTGGATAATGTTGTTGCTGGTGTCCCATATCTGCCTCTGCCAGCAGTATGCATAGCATGCTCAGATGCATATAAAAAGGTGCTGTTCTCTCCTCTCCTCTTTGTGGGATTCCCCTCCCTTTTTACGTGAAGCGTGAAACCCTTTCATTGATGTATTTTAACCCGGGTACCCTGTGGCAGGTGTTGGGAAGGCTTGTTGATGTGATCCAGGGCACCTGTTTTGATGACCACTTTACTCCTTCAATTTGCACTTACTCTGGAGCAGGAGTAACTTGAAGGAGTACATATGGGTTCTAAATTAGGTGGAAGCCCATTCCATTATGGGATGAGCCGTATTTGTGAGGTGTGTTTGCGAGGTGTAAATGTGAGGTGAAAAATTAGGCTGAAACTAAAGGTGGTTGCATCATCTTGAGTTTACGCCTCATTTTCACCGTCATACACCTTCCATGATTATTGGCAGAAGCACAATACAGAGGAATATATTGGTTCAATGACTCCTTTTTATGCCTCATATGGCTTAGAAAAAGGACCACCACAATGTGCATTGTCGGATAGGTTATTTATGACATTTGGAAATCGCTCTCTGAAATACCTTTTTCTTCAATGCAAATAGTTGTACAGAGACCACTTTCCATTCAAACACTCACTCTGTGACAACGGGACATGTTGGTGTGCATTCCCACATTTTGCCCTCTACCTACCTAGGCGCAAGATTGGTGTTCATGGAACTGCAGTAAATGCACTACAAAATAATTGAGATTAGCCTCCAAGTGTTGGTCTTATTTTCAAGGTCCTTCACTAACACAGGGAACACCCTCTTCTGCAGATATGCGTGGAATGTTCCTGTGGGTAATTCAGTGGTCTTCAGACATCTTAGGCCTGGGCTGCCCTGCGCAAAATTTGGGCAGGCCGTCCGCCCCTAAAATGCCAAATGGACAGTAAGTCCAAATGGCTATGAACTATCGCGCGCCATCACTGCACCCTACTCCCAGTATAGTCCCTGGGGTCCTCCACCTGCTCCTGTCACAGTCTTTGGGTTCGTTCATCCCACTCCTACCCAGTCCCTGTGCTCTCCCCACCCCACCGCAGACCCTGGGCTCTCGCCCATCTTGCTCCCGTCACACTCCCATGGCTCCTGCCCACCCTGCTCCCAGAACAGTCCCATGGCCAGTGGCGGCTGGTGAATAGTTTAAGTGGCTGGGCATAAATATTTCCCCCAGATATGCCATAGCGACTGAGAGTAGCAAGGGTGCCCAAACCAATCAGGGGGGGGGGGTTCAGTTTTTTTTCAATGATGGTTTAACATGTTGCATTTTAGAGCATACGTTAAATAAAATTAGGTAAGAAGCCAAACAGTTTGCAATTGGTGCTGGGGGCACAGGGGGCAGGCATGATGTTTTTTTACTGGACATCTATGAGCTCCCTACTCCCCACTGACCAGAATCAGCTCAACTGACCAAAACAGACAGACACACACACATTCACACAACAATCATTTTATCATTCACACAAGCACCCATCACCATACACTCACTCATAACACAAGCATTCACACATCCATACACATATTTAAATACAAAATAAATTAACATAAACATACCTTCTGCCCCAGTCCTAAAGTTTCCTCCCAGCCGCTCCAGCTCCTGCAACATGAACAGGAATCGGGAACCAAGAGCTGCCCTGCTTCAGGCTCTTCTATCTGTATGTGGGAGGAGGCGCAGGAGCTCCCCCCCACACATACAGACATGCAGTTACCCAGCAAACATTTCCAATGAGCTATGCAAGTCTGGCGAAGCAAAATGCCCCCAGCCTTGCATGGGTCAGTGAGCATGTGCAGATGGGGAATTTAACTGCCAAAGGGAAACAGCATTCCCCTTTGACAGTTCAGCCAGCCCAGGAGCACTCCCACAGCTGGAAAAAGCAGCTGAGGCAGTGCTCAGTGTTTCACTAGGCTGGCTCCTCAGCTCCTCCATAATGGGAGAGGGGGCCACTGGTTCAAGGCCCCCTCACCCATTATGGATGAGCCGACAGGCGGACTGGCCTATAACACTATGCAGCTAGTAGTTTTGACCATTGTTGCTGAATAAATATTCTTTGAATATCACAATTTGCTTACATTTTAACAAAAAACACCCCCTTGGGTACTATTCAAACAGTTTGTCACTAAAGGAAGAAATGGCCATTTGCCACTGTGGGCCTCATATATATATATATATACATATTTTGTTTTGTTTGTAAATTTCAGGATGGGGTCTCGCGCACCACCCCCGGGAATGCGGCCAGGGCATGCTGCACAGTTTGGAGACCTCTGGCATAATGTAACCAGGCGGAATTACCACCATTAAACCGGAAAACGGTAATATGATATGATATATTTATAACACATGTAATACCCAGAGGTTTCTATGCACGGACCCAGGGATCAAACCTGTGTTGCTCCATGTCATCTTGTTTCCAAGTCGAGCACGCTGCTGCTGAGCTATCCTCCTGGGACAATACCGTCTCTGGCACTCAGTCCGGCGGCATTACCGCCGGATCACGAGTGCTGAGCCGGTGACGGTGTAAATTCCCATTCATGGAGTCCCATAGGACTCCATAGGGGGATTTGCCTGTATTACCCACACCGGTAATGCCGGTGCTGGTGATGTGGGCTATTTTTGCCGGTCGGGTGTCGGAATTACCTCCAGGTCTGAGTTGGAGGTAATTCCTGCACCACACCGGCAAACTTGTACTTTGCTTGTGTGGAAACGAGAAGGCATACGGTCACACCGGCACATTATTTCCGCACTGGCAAAATTGGAATGAGGGCCATAATCTGAACTTTGCGGTTGAGCAAATTTCAACCAATTGCAGCCCCCTTCATTTCACAGAGCTTCAGACCCACAGGTTTATAAACTTGGCATTTGCTGCTGATAAGGAACATGTTGGCTCAGTGATTTGGTGTTCATGCAGTTTTTAATTATTCCTTCATGAATTTCATTTGGATCATTGGACTTCTGTGAGTCAAGCTATTGGAAGCATTGATAGCACATGCTAAAGTCTTTGTCTTTTTTATGCTTGTGTAACTGGTTTGTAAACCCGCCCCTAAACATCAATCTGTGACCCGGCAGCCCGGGTCAAGTTGGTCTGTGCCAGGCTTGGAAACGGGATCCTAGTGGCTTAGCCAGCTCTTAGTTACAAACGCATTGTTCGAATTGCACAAGTGCATAAACATGACGGATATCTTTTTGCAGTGTAAGTCTGAGGACAGCAATAAATAACCGCAATAAATAACGGTCCATAAAATGCAGCTCCGCGGGGAAAGGAAAACTAGGGTTAGAGTAAGACATCCCGCGCAGACAGCACACAACGCCCTCTGTGAAAGGCGATCCCCGAGGCTGACCTGGTGTCTGAAGCGTGCTCGCTATCCATTGAGGTCTACGGCAACGTATATCGCCACGTGACCTCCCGCGCGGAGACATTTTACCTCATCGGAGAATGAGACAAGGGCAGATACGCATGCACAACAGTATACTCTCTGAAGCTCTGTCATTTTGTGCATCTTGCAGAAAATGGCAGTGTGTATGCGTGCATTACTGGAGTGCAGAAATGTTCACTCCCCATCAGCTGTTCACTGACAGATGGAATGCCATGTGGTGACCAAACACGTGTTGCATGAATGCTCAATGGACATAATAAGTGATTAGGCAAGCCAGGCGGTTTGAGATATACTGGTCCCGCTAATTGCTGATACCCCCACGCTGTTCACTTGAACCCCAGCCATCCAGTTTGTTAATTACACAACAGCAGTAGATTCTCATCTTGGACTTTTTTTTTGAAGAGCCTCGAATTGTATTTAGCCAACGTTGCCCTCGGTTGGCCTCTCTTCAAAAGGTGGGAAACTTTAAACCCCAGAAATGGAACATCAGACGCATGTTGAAACAAGGAAGAGCGTTGCTACGGCTCAATTTCAAGCGCTGAAACCATGTTTTTCCTTCCCTTCAGCTGCACAGTTATGTCTTGGGACAGATGGCCGGAGGAGAGAAGGTTGTTATGACACATGTTTCTGGCGCCCTGTTTTGGATAGATTGGATTGGGACGTATGCTGGCTACTATTCAGTTTACGAAAAAAGTGAACCAACTAAACATCGTTTTCTTTTATTTCACTTTCTTTTTTTGTGGCCAAAACCTGCTGGGTGAACTAGCTTTGGGATTCGCCAAACCATCAGATTTTTGGGTAATTTGTAATCGTAATTGGTTATTTATAACGCTTAATACCCAGTGGTTTCTAAGCACAAACCCAGGGATCAAACCCATGTTGCGCTGCATAATGCTTTCAAGGTGAACACGTTGCCCCTGTGCTATCCTACCGACATCTGGGTGAGGGTGATTCGAGATCCTTCAAACATTTCAAACTTTTGCAAATCGTCTTCTACAGTTATACAATTAGGACCTTGAAGGAAAGCACAGGCTGCTACCCTCCCATACATGCCCCACAGGGATTCTGGAGCCTGGCAGCCCCCCACAGAGCAGTGAGGCGTATTAGAGTGATAATATACTGTTTCCTGCATTCGTGCATGGGAAAATGAACACATTTTTAACTCTATTTTTGGGGTTCTGGAGGAGCACATTGGGAGCAAAGGGGATGCATTGGAATGTGTTAGGCAATATTGTATGCATTACCCTTTGGGTACACTACAACAACCCTGACCTCCTGGCAATAGTAACCCAAACTTTGGTATACGTCTGTACTACACGGGTTAGTAGTGTGTTGAGCAGCCAGGCTTATCTCAAGAGGGGTCAATGTGAGCTGTAGGGGAGTTACACAGAGATTCACAGTGACAAGTATTCAAATAAACTCTTACACACAAGGTTTCTTGAGTAAACAATTATTAATTTATTTAAGTCAGTTAGTGTAAGCCTTCTTCAGAAGGGAGCAATGTAAAACAGCACACATACTTAAATACAACCTCTTAGTTTCTAAAATCAGCAAATACCCATTTGGGATGGCATACAGACACGTCCTACACCCTCATGTGACTTCATTAGTTAGGGTGCCGTTGACATTAATGTATCACTTTTGCTTTTAGAATATTTTTGAGAGGAGTGTTAAAGAGAAGAGAGTTCAGAATAAAACACATATTCATACAGTTATTCTTAAGCAGGTAATTACTTTCGAAATAACCCCCAATGTACAGTCAGTTAACCCTTTCCTGGAAGGAAGGCAAAACACATAAGCAAAAGAGAGAAGAGTCATTCAGGTAGTCAGGCCACCCAATGTTAAGTTAGCAAAAGTCAAGGTGAGCTGAAGCACTTCTTGCAGGTAAGTAGAATGTATTTCACAATGTTTAAAAAGTCTTTGTAGACTAGAAGAAATGAAAGTAGGGCCAAAAGCTGATTAGGCTTGTGAGGTAAAGAAGCTGTTAGCAACTCTACAGATGCAACAAAGACAAGTCTCCAATGAGGACAAGCAAGGTGGCACAACAAGAGGTAAGTTTTCTCAGACTTTACAGTACCTTTAGGTTGAAGAAAAGTGCAGCAGATGGCTTCTGTTCCTGTGCACCTCTGCAGATCCTTGTGTTCCTGGGCCTCAGTCATGGGGACAAGACGGAGGACTTCTGGGGACTAATGCACTGCAATGGGACGGTCACCAACCGCAACCGGAAATCTTCAAACAAGTGGCACTTTGGTGTTTCAGCTCCTCATGTCTACCACAAATAGCAACACTGCGGTTCCTGTGTCACACTCACCTGGTCTCCATGGGGGCGTACTCGTGTCCGAAGGATGATGTCTGCACTGGTGTTGCGCTGCTTAAATGAGGGTGCTAGCCCGCGTCTTCCCTTCGTTCTCACCTCTGGAGACGTTCACCTGCAAGTAGAAACAAGATATTAGCCAACTGAATGGAGCTGGTTTTGGTTTCACCTCCTTCCGATTTCCCTCTCTCCCTCTGGCTCACCTTGATTTTTTATAGGTGGGATCTCCGTCCTGCACTCTCTGGCAGGGCCGCGGATATACAGTCTTTCCAAGATCAAGTTACTTCACTGTTCTGATGGAGGTTGCTGAATTGGAAGAACCGGAATAAGCAGGTAAGTCTCTATACCAATAACTCCTGGGAATAGCTGCCTTAGGTCTTCCTCGCTCAAAAGTAACTAATGTTCGTTCTTGTCTTTCAGTTGCGGAGTTGAGCGGTTTTCGGATGATGGGTTGACTCTCCTGACAATGATGAGCAGGATTCCTGCCGGTGAGTATAGCGCTGTGCGAGGCGCACTAATTGTTCATTTTAATTAGCTTTCCTTTGCTGTGTGCGACTAACCTGCTTTGTCTTTTCTGTTCGGCAGGTGCGGCGCAATTCCAGGAATAAGATGGAAGAACCGCTCGACAGAGTTACTAGACGGTGTCGAGGTGCGCCGCAATTCAGGATGATGAAGAACTGCTCGATGGAGTTCCTGGAGGAGGCCGACCCCAGGTGAGTAGCTATCCGAGAGGGTACCTTCTGTTCTGCTCTTCTGCAGATGCGGCAGTCCGTGGATAAGCAGAAGGCGAGCCCACGATTTTGACTGCAGGTAAGGCCTTCAATGCTTTAATAACTCCTGTTCTTCTCTTTGCACAGGTGCCGATGGATAGAAGACCCTGGATGGGCGTGGCTGAAGGGAAGCAAGAGCTGAACTGACATGGTGAGCGTTACGCTGCAGGAGTGCAGAATAACGTGAAGCGTGTTCAGTTTGCAGGGTGCGGTTTAAATAGCCTTTCAAGTAGTTTCAGGCAAATAGTCGCCTTAACCGTATCCCGCCTCTTCAGGTAAAGTAGTCCCAAGCCACACCCTGCACTGAATGGCTCAGCCTTCCAGAGCTGAGTATATAGACCATCTAGTTAACACCTACCATGAGCCTGGCGCCAGGACTGAGTCCAGGTGAGCCTAGCTCTGGCCTGATAAGCCCCCAAGGATGCTAGAGTCAGGGATGGGCTCACCAGTTTCAGGGGTTTGGGAGCATGCACCATGACAGCACTCCCCCCTAAGGCCCCCCTAATGGCAGGCTCACCCATTGGTCCTGGTTTGTTCGGGTGATTGCGGTGGAACCTTCTTAATAGCTGTGGAGCATGCACATTTTCGCTAGGTTCCCACGATCTTTCATGTGGTCCGTACCCTTTCCAGTCTATCAAGTAAAATAGTTTTGATTTGGTGATTTTTGAGTCAAGAATTTCTTTAACCTCGAACTCAGGTTCCCAGTTGACTGTGATCGGTTTCGGTGGTTTCACAACTCATGTTCCAGGTTGCACTGGTTTCAAAAGTGAGACATGAAACACAGGATGAATCTTCATGTGTAGGGGTAAGTCCAATTTCATTGCCACCAGATTGATAATGGCCTTAATGGTATATGGACCTAAATATCTGGGGTTGAAGGTACGAGGTCCTTTCACTGGTATGTGCTTTGACGTCAACCAGACTTCATCCCCAACCTGATATCTTGGAGCTTCACTTCTATGCACGTCGGCTGCTTTCTTGTATCTTCCCTTAGCTCGTTTTAGATGATCCATCGCTTGTTTGAAGGCTTGAGTGATGGTAGAATGTAAACTTCTCACAGCTGGCATTTCCAGAAGTTGTGGCGGGTCAAGATTGGAAGTTCATGGGTGTAACCCATAAACTGTATAGAAAGGACTTTGACCTGTACTGGAATGTAGGGAGTTGTTATAGGCCTACTCGGTGATCCATAAAACATCCTTCCAGCTGCTTTCAGTTTGATGTAGCATGCACCTGAGATATTGCTCCAAGGTCTGGTTTGTCCTCTCTGTCTGACCATCAGTTTGGGGATGGTGACTGGTGGAAAGTCTTACATTGATTTGAGCTAACTCGCAACATTTCTTCCAGAAGCGTGAGATGAACTGGCTGCCACGGTCTGAGATCAGGATGGAAGGAAATCCGTGTATTCGGACAATCTGCTCCAGAACTTCTTTAGCCAAGATTGAAGCTGAGGGTAATCCTTTTAGTGGGATGAAATGGGCCATTTTCGAAAACAAATCCACCACCACTAAAATTGTGTTGAATCCGTTACAAGGAGGAAGGTCCATTATAAAATCAAGCGATAGGGTATGCCAAGGTGTAGGTGGAGTGTGTAATGGCTGTAGCAAGCCTGGTGATTTTGTTTTTTGGGCCTTGTTTTGAGCGCAAACTCCACAGGATAGTACAAACTGCTTGATGTCTTAACGCCATGTCGGCCACCAAAAATGCTGTTTGATCTTGGCCTCAGTTTTTGCGATTCCAGGAAGACCTTCTACTAGTGATTCGTGGTAATTTGAAATGACCTGAAGTTCTCTGCTGGGCAGGTAGAGACGTCCTCGAAAATAGGGTAATTGGTTTGAGACTGAATGGTGAGGACTTCTGGTTGGCCAATTCTTTAGGGTGTTGGAATCCATGAGATGAGAGATTGCTTCTTGAATGTCATCTAACGTTAGAGACGTAGTAATTCCAAGAATCTTTTCACCAGGAAGGATGGGCACTGGGTCGGGATTGGCATATTCCTCGTCTACTCCTATACGGGATAATGCATCTGCCTTGCCATTTCGACAGCCAGGCCGGTAAGTAATTACAAAATCAAATTCAGCAAAAAAGAATGCCCATCCGAGTTGGCGAGCTGATTGAGCTTTTGCCACCTTCAGGTACCGTAAATTGCGGTGATCTGTAATTACTGTGATGGTGTGCCTAAGAGGTAATGCTGCCAAGCTTTGAAGGCTGCCTTGATGGTTAACAGTTCCTTGTCCGTAATAGCATAATGCAACTGGGAGCCGTAAACTTCACTGATCAAAAGGCTACCGGGTGCAGTTGACCAGTTTCGGGGTCTCTTTGTGAAAGGACTGCTCCCATTGCCAGACTGGAAGCATCCGTTTCCACCACGTATGGTAATCAAGAGGGTGTTTCAGGATCGAGGCTAATATGAATCTTTGTTTTAGCTCCTGGAAGGCTTTCTCAGCCTCTTCGGACAATTAAAAACGGTTGTTTTTGCACAGCAGAGAGGTGATGGGCTGCACTAATTGTGAAAATCCTGGAATGAAGCGACGATAGAAGTTTGCAAATCCGAGCATACTCTAAACTCCTTTAATCGAGGTTGGCGACGGCCAGTTGAGAATGGCATCAACCTTTTATGAACCCATGCATACACCATGAGGGGTTAGGACAAATCCAAGGAACTATACCTCAGTAACATGGAAAAAGCATTTTTCCAGCTTTGCAAATAGTTTGTGTTGTCGAAGTTTGTCTAAAACTGCGTGGCCTTGTTTCAGGTGTTCTTGCTCTGAAACGGAGCATACCAGAATGTCGTCGATGTATACTACGACACACAGATCAATCAATTCTTGTAAAACGTTGTTCATGAAATACTGGAACGCCGCTGGGGCGTTGCAAAGGCCAAAAGGCATCACCTGGTACTCAAATAGCCCGTATTTGCTGTGGAAAGCGGTCTTCCATTCGTCCCCTTTCTTAATCCGTACCAGGTGGTATGCCCCGCGGAGGTCTAACTTGGTGTAAATCCGGGCATCTTTAACTTGATCCAGTAGGTCAGGAATCAGAGGCAACTGGTAATGGTTTTTAACAGTGACCTGATTCAATGCGCGGTAGTCAATGCAAGTCCTAAGGTCACCTTCCTTTTTAGGCATGAAGAATAAGGGTGAAGCCGCCGGGGACTTGGAAGGGCGAATGAAACCGTTAGCCAGGTACTGGTCTAAATATTTTCTCAAATGCAGGTTCTCAGGTTCTGTGAGAGCATAGATTTGACCGCACGGAATCTGTGCTCCTGGTACAAGGTTGATCTGGCAGTCATACAACCTTTGAGGGGGCAGTGTGTTGGCTTGATCCTTTTGGAATACATCCAGATAGTCTTGATATACCAGAGGTAGAGGGTTGGTTGGTCTCATGATCGTTGTCGCGCCAGTGACCAAAGGTCCTTTAGTTGGATAACAAGTTTGAGCACAGTCGACGGAGAAGGTCAGCCTCTTGGCACACCAGTCTATGCAAAGATTGTGCGATTCTAACCCTGGCATTCCCAGAATTATTTGAAATTGTGGAGCCTTGATTATATCAAACACAATGGTTTCCCGAGGTCCGTCTTGGCACAAAAGTGTCATCTCTGTCGTAGAGTGCGTTACTGGACCCGAAGCGATTTCAGTTCCTTCGACTGTGGTGACTAAGTCTGTTGTTGACTTTTCGCAAAGGGAAAGCTTCATCCTTGAAGCCAATTTTTGATCCATATCATTTCCAATGGCTCCACTGTCAATGTATGCTCTGACTGCATGCATTTGAGACGGTTGTTGGTGATTTATAAGGACCATAGGCAAAACTAGGTGCAAGGTCTGGGAGTCCTTCTTTTCGCTCGGCAATCGGACCTCTACGCTTGCCGGGCGGAGAAGTTTTCCGGCTCAGACTCTGTTTCTACCTTTCCAGCGACTCCTACTGCCTTTTTGGGTGGTTTCACTGGGCACTCTCCGAGGAAATGGCTGGCTGACCCGCAATACAAACACAGCTGTTGTTATCTTCTCCTATCCCTTTCAGCCTTGGATAACGGCCCTTGCACTCCTCTAATTTGCATGGGTTCTGACACGTCAGTGATCTTGGAGGCGTTTTCCTTGGGGCGTACAAATACCCTAGAATCAATTCTAGCACGATCTGCCTTACGGTTCTGCAGTCTGTGATCTAGCTGGACCACTAAGTCTATGTATTCAGCACAGTCTCTGGGTGGGTTAACCACTTGAGCTAAAATGTCCTTTAACTCCCCTCTCAAACCGCGGTAAAACAGCGTTGTTCTCTTGTCATCTGGCCAATCAGTTTCCACAATCAATTTGTTGAAGGTCGCAATGTATGTTAGCAGATCCTGGTTGCCTTGACACAAAGACAAAAGCTTGTTGTCCAAAGAACTGACCTTGGCAACACCGGGAATACAGCTTCTCCATATCCAATTGGAATCTTTGGAAGTCTCGCAAGATGGGTTCATCCTGACGGACCAGCGGTACCGACCAGTCAGCTGCACTGCCTCTAAGATAGGAAAGTACAAAAGCCACTTTGGACTGGTCATTTGGAAAAGCTCCTGGCCTGCATAGGAAATGTAGTCAGCGCTGATTCATAAACACTGCACACCTTTTTGGATCCCAGAATCGTTCATGGGGTGCCAAGGGTACAGCTCCTGGGAGGACAACCTGAACTGGATTGCTTGACGCAGTGGGTACCGTTGACCCCACCCCCGGTAACGGCACTTGCCCCGCCTGTGACTGGAGCAGCTGTCTGGCGTGATCGTCGGTGCGATCCTTGATTACAATCAGTTCTCTTCGTAAGGCATTGGTTTCCTGTCTAGCTGAATGTACCTCGACCCTGAGTTCCCCCAAAAGCTGGGCTAGCTGATCAGTTTCTGAGGTTTCCATGACGCCCAGGTAGAGAATTTGTGTAAGGCTTCGCGTTCTGTCACGCTCACCTGGTCTCCACGGGGGCGTACCCGTGTCCGAAGGATGATGTCTGCACTGGTGTTGTGCTGCTTAAATGAGGGTACTAGCCCGCGTCTTCCCTTCGTTCTCACCTCAGGAGACGTTTGCCTGCAAGTCAAAACAAGATATTAGCCAACTGAATGGAGCTGGTTTTGGTTTCACCTGCTTCCGATTTCCCTCTCTCCCTCTGGCTCACCTTGATTTTTTATAGGTGGTCTCTCCATCCTGCACTCTCTGGCAGGGGCGCGGATATACAGTCTTTCCAAGATCAAGTTACTTCACTGATCCGATGGAGGTTGCTGAATTGGAAGAACTGGAATAAGCAGGTAAGTCTCTATCCCAATAACTCCTTGGAATAGCTGCCTTAAGTCTTTCTCGCTCAAAAGTAACTAATGTTCGTTCTTGTCTTTCAGGTGCAGAGTTGAGCGGTTTTTGGATGATGGTTGAATCTCCTGTCAATGATGAGCAGGATTCTTGCCGGTGAGTATAGCGCTGTGCGAGGCAGGCTAATTGTTCGTGTTAATTAGCTTTCCTTTGCTGTGTGCGACTAACCTGCTTTGTCTTTTCTGTTTGGCAGGTGCGGCGCAATTCCAGGAAGAAGATGGAAGAACCGATCGATGGAGTTACTAGATGGTGTCGAGGTGCGGCGCAATTCAGGATGATGAAGAACTGCTCGATGGAGTTCCTGGAGGAGGCCGACCACAGGTGAGTAGCTACCCGAGAGGGTACCTTCTATTCTGCTCTTCTGCAGAAGCGGCGGTCCGTGGATAAGCAGAAGGCGAGCCCAGGATGTTGACTGCAGGTAAGGCCTTCAACGCTTTGATAACTCCTGTTCTTCTCTTTTCACAGGTGCCGATGGATAGAAGACTCTGGACGGGCGTGGCTGAAGGGAAGCAAGAGCTGAACTGACACGGTGAGCGTTACGCTGCAGGAGTGCAGAATAACGCGAAGCGCGTTCAGATCGCAGGGTGCGGTTTAAATCGCCTTGGAAGTAGTTCCAGGCAAATAGACCGCTTAACATATCCCGCCTCTTCAGGTAAAGTAGTCCCAAACCACACCCTGCACTGAATGGCTCAGCTGCACCTGGACTGAGTCCAGGTGAGCCTAGCTGGGGCCTGATAAGCCCCCAAGGATGCCAGAGTCAGGCATGGGCTCACCAGTTTCAGGGGTTTGGGAGCATACACCATGACATCCTGGCTGTCGATATGGGCTTTCCTTGCATCTGGGGTCCCGCACTCTGTTGAGGGGGCTCAGGCTCGGTCAGTCATGCTTCCTGGGAGTCCAGAGGATCTTACTGGAGCTCTTGGCCAGCTTAAAAGCAACACACACAATCTGGTGTTCCTCTCCCTGGCTATTCGGTTCCAGCAGCAACTGCAGTGGAATTTCAACCAGCTCCGAGTGGATATCCAGGTGGCTAACTTTGGGGTTGATTGGTCCCACCAACTCAAAGGGAGAAGTCGTCTTAGCAGGGGCTTCTCTGTCGATACGAATCTGGAGTTTTAGCACAGCAGCAGGGCTTCACCAGGCAAACTAGCGGTCCAGGAGTTGCAGCAGGCGTCCTCTTCAAATTCTTCTTCAGATTACTTTCTCCAGTGGTCGACTCTGTCTTCCAAGCCAAAAATCCTCACCTTTTATGCAGGTTTCTACCATGCATTCCAGCCTAGCTGTGAATCACCCAGCAGGGTCGCTGTCCTTGCCCGACAGCCAGCTGGCCAAACACCTAAGAGTGCATTTCTGTCTCCTAGGAGACTAAGCACAGGGAATTTCAGGCACCTCCCTCACTTCCTGCCCCCAGCAGACACCCTTGAGCCAGAGGTGGGCTTCACTTGTGAATCCCGCCAAAGGCAAAATGAATAAAGGGACAAAATCTGGTTTGGCACACAGAGTAAATCTCAAGAAGGACCTTTCCACAAAGAAATGGTGAAAAAAGAAGACCGGGGCTATTTTGACAAAAATGGAACCCTTAGGTGTTTTACTGCAGTTGCGAACGCAGCCCCGCAGTAAAGACACACCACGGTAGTTAAAAGTAAACCACTGCCACCAGCCATTCATCGGGGAAAGGGTAACATAAAAATGTTACATGAGAAGCTAGACAAAGGGGATACTAATTAACCCCTCCAGCACCCTATTGTAAGATAGTGTGTGCTGGGTCTAGAAAGTTACAAATGTAAGTAAAGTCAATTTCACTTTACTGCTCTTTGAAAGAGTAGTTTATCCAAGAGAAGGTATTTAAACCTTTGGGAAATCTGAAAGCCTTCCCTGTGCCACTGCACTTAAGGTGTTGTGTTGCACAATTTAACAGATGATGCCTATGGAATTTGTCAGACTCCACAACCAAAAGAAACACAGAATTCAAAATCACATTAAAATACATGAGAGAGTGGGAAAAAGGGTCTCCCTCTCTCCAGGTTAAAAACGCAAGTCCTCAAAATCCAACAAAGTTGCTGGAGGTCTCTAAGGTAGAGAGGAATTTGCACATTTCGGAGAATTTGCCCTAACACTCGTCCCCCCCAGACAAAGGGACAGAAGGATTTAATCCACCCCTGGATGAATCTACTTACTCAAGTCGGTCATACTTTCTGGAGACACCATCAGCATTTTGGTGATTACAGCCTGACCTGTGTTCTATGGTAAAATCAAACCCCTGCAGGCTATTGACCATCTAAACAATTTAGGATTTTCCCCCTTCACCTGCATTAACCATCCCAAGGGTTGGTGGTCAGTCTGAATCACAAAGGTAGATCTATACAAGTATGGTCTAAACTTCTTCAAAGACCACACAATGGCAAAACATTTTCATTCTATGGTTGCCCACCTTGTTTCAGGGTCCTTCAGTTTCCTACTGAAGAAGCAGATTGGGTGTTCCCTGCCTTTCTCATCCAACTGCACCTATACCTGTATTGGAAGCCTCTGTCTGTATAATAAAGGATTGGTTGTAGTCAGGAGGTCTTAAGACCGGAGCTTGACAAAGGGCTTTCTTAAGTCCTTCAAATGCATTAGTGCACTCCTCATTCCACCTGACCTTCTTGGGGAATTTGAGTGAGGAGATCACATTCAATGGAGAAGTTATGTTCCCATAGTTCTCTATGAAGTAGTAGCCTGTGAGACCTAAAAAGGCTCCCACTGGGTTTGAGTAGTAATGGTGGCCCAGTCTTGTACAGCTTGTACTTTGCTAGGCAATGACCTTATTTCACCTCCTCCTACACCATGTCCAAGGTAGACCACTTTACTCTGACCAATTCGACATTTACTTGCCTTTATGGTCAGATTGGCCTGCACAAGAACCTGCAATACATAAACTAAGTGGTCAATATGTTCCTTTTAAGTAGTATTGAACACTGCAATGTCATCTAAGTATGGCATGCAGAAGTACTCCATCCCATTCAGAACATGATTCACCATCCTTTGGAATGTAGCAGGTGCATTCTTTAATCCAAAAGGCATAATCTTAAACTGGTAGAGGCCTCCTGGGGTTGGAAATGCAGTTTTATCCATGGCATGGTCAGTCAGAGCTATTTGCCAATAGCCTGATGTTAGGTCAACTGTACTGAGGTACTTGGCTGAACCAGGTCTGTCCAGTCATGGTGACTACATTAAGAGCTCTATAGTCCACCGGAATCTCAACTCCTTTGATCCTGCCTTTGGCACTAGCACAACAGGACTGGCCCATGGATTTGTAGATGGCTTTATTACCCCAAGACCAAGCATGTTCTTCACCTTTATGTGGGTTCTTACATGGTCTGACATCCTGTAACCGCTGCTTTTGACAGGTAAAGAGTCACCATTGAGAATCTCATGCTGGCGCCAAGGGGTCAAGCCTGGTGATAGTGAAAACAGAGGGGCAAACTGATTCAACAGAATGTTGCACTCCTCCTGCTGTTCCAGTGTCAGATCAGAAGAGAGATTAACTCCTTCTATCATTCCATCTAAATGTTATCCCCTGAGGAGGTCAGGTACAGGCTCACTCTCCCCCTTCTCCTGAGCAGAGGCTAGAAGCAAAGCTCCCAGTTCTGGTGTTGAGACATAGCCCTTTAGGCGGTTTGCGTGAAAGTCCCTGGGGGCCTCCCTAGGATTGCCAAAGTCCACCAGATAATTGACCTCTCCAAGTTTGCCCACAACCTTGAAGGGCCCAATCTATTTATCCTGTAAGGCCCTCTGCCTTGTAGGTACCATAACTAGAACTAGCTGGTCTTGAGTAAACTCAACCATGTTGGCCTTCTGGGCATGCCAATGTTTAACCAGAGCCTGACCTGCTTTAATGTTATCAGAAGCTTCTGTCACCATGTGTGTCATTCTCCTTTGGAAACCTCACAAATAGTCAGTGACTCTAACTGGCTTTTGGGGAGGAGCACTCTCCAACCCTTCCTTGATTAGGGCCAATGGACCTCTAGCCTGCTGACCATTGAGGAGATCAAAGGGGCTGAAGCCAACCCCCTTCTTGAGGGACTTCTCTATAAGCAAAGAAAAGGCATGGCAGTAGAAGGTCCAGACTTTCTTCTACGGGGTTCTTCTCAAGCACCTATCATGCTCTTCATTGTTCTATTAAACCTCTCCACCAACCCATTGTTTTGGGTATGGTAGGCTGTTGAGAACTTGTAGGTCACTCCACAGTTTTTTCCACATGGCTTGCATGTAGTGGGACATACAATTGCTCCCCCTGTCTGAGATAACCTCCTTAGGAAAACCTACCCTGGTAAAAATACCAAGTAGGGCCTTAGCCAATGCCTGAGTAGTAACAGTCCTCATAAGTATTGCTTCAGGATACCTGGTAGCATGGTCTACCACAACCAATATAAATTGGTTGCCTGAAGATGTGGGAGTGTTTAAGGGACCAACAATGGTGATTCATACCCTCTCAAAATAGACCCCCACCACTGGGAGAGGCACCAAAGGTGCCACGTTCTTGGCTCCACTCTTGCCAGAAGTCTGACAAATGTGACAGCTTCTACAGACCTTATCTACATCAGACCCCATCTTCAGCCAGTAAATCTTAAGTGACCAGCTAAAGGAATCTCATGGGCTAACTGTAGAAAGTTGGGTGTCACCTGTTGAGGCACTACAAGTCTTCTGTAGTCCCCTGGGGTAGAATCAATAGGTTCACTGTAGAGGAGGCCATCCTCCCAGTACAACCTGCGGTTCCCTGGCTCTTGCCCTTCCAACTGGGAAGCTGCCTGTTGGCGAAGACCTTCAAATGTAGGACAGTCTCTTTGACCTCTGCTGAAGTTTGTCCTACAGGGGGCCACCTTCTGCAAGCAAATTCTGCAGCTCAGGATGATCATTATGATCGAGATCTCCAACGGGGGGAGGCCTTCTTCCAGCTCTGTGTCATCCGTAGCTGATTCACCATCTTCTGGTTGAATCTCACACTCAGCTTCAGCTGGTGGAGCGGTCACTGTTGTGACCTGGGACTTTGCTCTCGGGGATGTCCTGGTTTTATGCACAGGAGTGCTACCTTTCTTGTTTCCTGAGACCTTGGGTTTCCCTTTTGTCTATTTGTTCCTGGAAGTAGAAGTTTGCTCTTCCTGTGGACTGGGTGGTATAGGTTCTTCTGTAACAACCCACTGAGAGTCATCTAAAATTAGCTCTCTGGCCTTCCTAGTCTGCTCCTGCTTCCTTTAAATGGGAGGCCTGGGGGTGCTTGATACAACACCAAGAGCCTTTAAGTCATTCCCCAGCAGGACTATCCCAGGCACCTCACTCTGTGCACTGACAGGTATTCTTACAGTCATATTGTTGCACTGGATGAGAACTGGTAGTATTGGAATCATCTGGATAGGGCCTCCAGCAAGCTTAGTGGGGCCTTAGGGTGCCTTAGCAACATCCTCAGGTTTGAAAAAGGTTTCATCCACCACTGTGATGCTGGCCCCAGAATCTTTAATGTCAGTGGTCTTGTGACCATTTAGAAGTACACTGTCCTTGTAGTATTCCTTTGTGTTATCTGTGATAGAGGTATACACATCTAAATTCTGCTGTCCCCACAGACCCAGGGACACTAAAGAAACACTGGCTGAGTCTCCAATGGGGGCCTCAGCCAATAGGTAACATTTTCCACTTGCCATAGGAACTTCTCCCTCAGGGATGAAGGCTAAGGAGGCAGTGTGGACCCCTGAAGCGTTACCCTTACATCTGGTATCCCCTTTCACATGGTCAGTAGACCCACAGGCATAACATTTACCAAATGTTTTCTGGAATGGGGTTTCTGCTGACCTCCCTCTGGTTTGGCACCAGAGGTTTCACTACACTGACATGGTTTCCCAAATGGCTTACACTTTTGATGTGTGTGGCCGTCTTTTGGATGGGAGGTTTTAGAATTCTCTTTGACATCCTTCTTGTGCTGCTTCCTCTCATCCTTTTTGTGAGTGGCCCCAGAATCCTTGTGAGTAGCCCTGTTGGCAACCCACAAGTCAGCAGCTTTTGCGAGCTTCTTGTGGTCAATCTCTTTTGAGTCAGACAAGTGCAGTCTCAGCTCAGGAGAGCAGTGTCAAACTCACAAAGGGAGGATAGGGAATTCGGCCGCCTCTCCCGAACCACAGAAGCCGAATAGATCGACCCTCCCACAATGGTTGGCACGGGCGCCGGATAATGAATAACACAGGAAGCCACGTGGCAGCCAATGGGGGGAAAAAGGAGTTAGGGAAAGGGGGTGGAATGACAAAGGAAATAAGGGGAAAACATAACAAGCAAGTACATGACAATCACTACTATGTAGTTCAAAACTCCTATACCGGCACTCTAATCAGAACCCTTAACCTGTCCTCCTAAAACCTGAAATAAACCTCCTGCATACAAAGATAGTAAACTCTAAAGTACCTAGCATACATATCCTTAGTACTGGTCATATAAGCATATAAGATACCACTTTCCAGACAAAGCACATGGGGTTAAATACTCAGACATGACACAATACTGAAGCAAACGGTGGAATATTCCACTTGGCAAATGTAAGTTGGCAAACACGCGTAATGGTACAAACAAAAGTGTTATCCCTTGCATGAAGATAAAAAACTCATGGCCCGCAGCAGCGGGAGGTGAGTGAAATGTGTTGTGAGAAGGTGAGTGAGGAGTCAAATAGAACGCCTAGATTGCAAGCATGGGTGGAGATAGGGAGATTGGAGGGAGGAAAGTGGATGAAAGGGGGAGGAGAGGGAGGGGGAAGAGTATTAGGGGGGAAGAAAAGGACTTCGGTTTTTTCAGTGTTAAGTGAGAGAAAGCGGGAGAACATCCAGTTCTTGATGGCTGTGAGACAAGAGGAGAGTTTAAGATGGAGGTCAGGTGTGAAGGAGGAGAAAGAGAGAAAGAGTTGTGTATCGTCCGCATAGTAATGATGGGAGATGCCAAAGGAGGAGATAACAAGGGCAATGAGGGAGGTGTAGAGAGAGAAGAGGAAAGGACCAAGTACAGAGCCTTGAGGAACATCATGAATAAGAGGGAAGGAAGGAGAGGTCTGACCTCCCCAAGAAACAGCAAAGGAATGGGAGGAAAGGTAAGAGGATAGCCATTTTAGAACAGGGCCTTTGAACCCGAAGGAGGAGAGAGTGTGGAGCAGGAGTGGGTGATCGACAGTGTCAAAAGCTTCATGAAGATCAAGGAGAATAAGGATAGAGGATTGCTCAGCATGACGATGAAATGAAATGAACTAGAGATGCTGCTCTCCTTCCAAATGCATATTGGGTCAGGAGTAATGGTAATCAGTTCTTAGCTTAGTGGCATGATTCCTCCAACCATCTCAGCAATGTAAAACAAATCAGCAGCCTAAAAAACACAGGCTTCATAGACCATGTCAATGAAGTAATACACTTAACTGGCGGTCCGGATGGCTCACAAGGACATCCGGACCCTGAAGTCAGTTGCCCAACACAAAGGGTAAAGCTGTTTCACCGCCGAGACCCAGCTCCTGCTTCTTCCTGCATATAATCACTGCCACGGCCTGGGGAGAAGCTTCACAGTCCTTCGGCGTCCCAGCGTGGTCTCATCTGCTCGCGTCCTTAGCTGCCGCCCCCCGTGCTGATAAACTTTAATTACCTGTACTGAGGCAAGGGCGGCGGCGGACTTTAAGCAGTTCCTAATTAAGCCCAGCTGGAGTGCCGCGCGAAAACCTCCGAACTACACACTCCCAAAGGATGCTGGGAAACGTAGTTTTTTCCTTATTTAATGTCTTTTTGGGGTTCAGGAAGCGCCGTCCTTTACCCCAAACCTTATCCCTGACAAGCAGGCATCAAAAATAGACTCCAACAAAAATAGATTTCTCATTCCTTCAAAGGAGTTCACTCTGTAACTCTTAACCCAGCCATCTAAGTTTTTCAAACATTCACACACCCAGGCAGCCCAAGGGGTACCATCAGTCTTTTTGAGGATCCTGATCCTCTTAAGGTACTGGGAAGGTGTTTTCCCAAACCTAGCTATAAAAGCTAGCTTCACATTTTCATACTCCAATCTTTCAAGTTCCCCCACCTCCATTACAGCATCAGTTGCAACCTGGGGGAGCCTAGACAAAAGTCAACGAATTAACTGATTCCCTGTGAAACCCTGAATCCCATATTTATATTCAAAAGCACCCAACCAATCCAAAATATCAAGTTTCACATCATACATAATCACTGCTTCTTTAGGCATGCAAGGTCTCTTTGGACTGGAAGACCTAGAAGACTCTGGGATAGAAACATTTTCAAGAGACAATTTCTTCATTTCAAGAGTATGTTTCATTTCCATTCCCCTTAGTTCGATGTCCTGATGTTTGGTTTCAGCTTGGATTTGTAATCTTTTGAATTCTAACTCAAGTCTCATTTTCTCAAGAGACACACATTCTGGACTCGGTGATGGACCTTGTGGGGTCCCAATGGCTAAAGGTTGAGGCAAAAGAGCATGTTGTGGGAAATATGGTCTCTCTTCCTGAGACTCCTCTCCCTCTTCTGACTCTTCTAAGACACCAGGGTTAGACTCTGCAATATCATCCCCAATATCATTTTCCACATTTCCTGGGTTAGCAGGTGTGACATGCCTACTACCCAGCTTTGATGATTCAGCAATCTTGCAATTAGTTCATTTTTCTTCCCTTTAACAGGGAGACACCTAACTTTACACATTTCTTTCAGTTGCTCTTCTGTCAAAATGATCAGGGCTTCCTGACTGATGTTATCCATATTTGACATGTTACAGTTGCTTTTCTAGTGGAGTTTAGCCTTGTGAAGGTTTTTTTGTTGAACAAAAGCAAAGTAAATTCTTAGTGTAACAACTCTACAATAGATCTCACCGCTGCCACCAGTGTTAGGCACGATCGCATGCACTTCCCTTTGGGTGCACTACAACAACCCTGACCTCCTGGCAATAGGAACCCAACCTTTGGTATAAGTCTGTACTACACAGGTTGGTAGCGTGTTGAGCAGCCAAGCTTATCTCAAGAGGGGTCAATGTGAGCTGTAGGGGAGTTACACAGAGATTCACAGTGACAAGTATTCAAATAAACTCTTATACAAGGTTTCTTGATTAAACAATTATTAATATATTTATCCGTCAGTTAGAATAAGCCTTCTTTAGAAGGCAGCAATAGGAAGCAACACACAAATACACATCAACAGCATTTTCCCACTCTCTCATGTATTTTGATGTGATTTTGTACACTGTGTTTCCTTTGGTTGTGGAGTCTGACAAACTCCATAGGCATTATCTTGTACATCATTGTGTCACACGGCACCTTCAGTGCAGTGACACAGCAAAGTCTTTCAGATTTCCCCAAGGTTTAAATACCTTCTCTGGGATATACTACTGTTTCCCAGAGCAGTAAAGTGAAATTGACTTTACTTACATGTTTAACTTTCTAGAACCCAGCACACACTATCTTACAATAGGGTGCTGGAGGGGTTACTTAATATCCCCTTTGTCTAGCTTCTCATGTAACATTTTCATGTTACCCTTTCCTCACTGAATGGCTGGTGGCAGTGGTTTACTTTTTACTACCATTATGGGACTTTACCGCGGGCAATGTTCGCAGCCACGGTAAAGCACCCATAGGTGCCATTTTTGTCAAAATGGCCCTTTCTTCTTTTTTAGCCATTTCTTTGTGAAAGGTCCTTCTTGCGATTTACTCTGCGTGCCAAACCAGGTTTGGTCCGTTTGTCCATTTTGCCTTTGGTAGGATTGACGAGTGAAGCCTGCCTCTGGCTCCAGTGTGTCTGGCAGGGCAGGAAGCGAGGGAGGTGCCTGTAACTTCCTGTGCTTAGTCTCCTAGGAGACAGCAATGCACTCTTAGGTGATTGGCCGGCTGGCTGTCCGGCAAGGTCAGCCACCCTGCTGGGTGACTGACAGCTAGGCTGGAATTAATGGGAGCAAGCTGCATAAAAGGCAAGGCTTTTTGGCGTGGAAGGCAGAGTCGACCACTGGACAAAGAAATCCGAAGAAGAAATTGAAGAGGACGCCTTCTGCAACTCCTGGACCATTGGTTTGCCCAGTGAAGCCCTGCTGTTGTGCTGAACCTCCAAATTCGTATTGACAGAGAAGCCCCTGCAAGGGCGACTTCTCCATTTGAGTTGGTGGGACCAATCAACTCCAACGTAAGCCACCTGGACATCCTCTCGAAGCTGGTTGCTGGAACTGGATAGCCAGGGAGAGGAACACCAGTTTGTGTGCGTTGCTTTTAAGCTGGCCAAAGCTCCAGGAAGTTCCCCCAGGCTTCCAGGAAGCAGGACTGACCGATCCTGAGCCCCCTCAACACAGTGCAGGACCCCAGATGCAAGGAACGCCCATCTTGGTAGCCAGAAACCGCAGTGTTGCTCTTGGCAGTACACGCGAGGACCTGAAACACAGAAGTGCCACTTATTTGAAGATTGCCAGTTGTGAGCGGTGACTGTCTCATTGTAGTGCAGGAGTCCCCAGACGTCCTCCGTCTTGTCCCCATGACTGAGGCCCAGGAACAGCTGGATCTGCAGAGCTACACAGGAACAGAAGTCATCTGCTGTACTTTTTCTTCAACCTAAAGGTACTGTACAGTCTAAGAGAACTTACCTCTTGTTGTGTAGCTACTTGTCCTCGTTGGAGACTTGCTTGGTTGCTCTTGTAGAGTTGCTAACATCTTCTTTACCTCAGCTTGTGGCCCTACTTGGATTTCTTCTATTCTACCAAGACTTTTAAAACACTGTAAAATAATTTCTACTTACCTACAAGAAGTGCTTCAATTCACCTTGACTTTTGCTAACTTAAACATTGGCTGGCCTGGCTCCCTGAATGACTCTTCTCTCCTCTGTTTAATTGTTGTTGCCTTCCTTACAGGAAAGGGTTAACTGACTTTACAATGGGGGGTTATTGAGAGTATTTACCTGCTTAAGAATCATTTTATGAATAATTGTTTTATTCTTATCCCTCATTTATTTGACACTCTCCTAAGAAAGTCTAAATGCAAACAGTGATATATCAATGTTCACAGCACCATGGCAAACAAAGTCACCTGCGGGTGTAGGTAGTGTCTGTGAGCCATCCCAAATGGGTATTTGCTGATTTAGAAAACTAAGAGTGTGCATTTTCTGGAGTGTATTTTTGTGTTGCTTCATTTTGCTCCCTTCTGAAGACTGATTATTTTAACTGACACATACATAAATTAATAATTATTTAATCAAGAATCCTTGAGTGTAAGAGTTTATTTGAACACTTGTCACTGTGAATCTCTGTGTATCTCCCCTACAGCTCACATTGACCCCTCTTGAGATAAGCCTGGCTGCTCAACATGCTACCAATCCGTATAGTACATACTTATATCAAAGGTTGGGTTCCCATTGCCAGGTGGTCAGGGTTGTTGTAGTGCACCCAAAGGGTACTGCATACGGTCGTGCCTAACAGTGGTGGACTGAGCTTGCCCAGATCTGGCAAATGTTTGGCCTGCAACAATTGGCTTCTACTACTCAGCAGCCATTCAGGCAAAGAATGTGGGGCTGCGGATATGATAGTATTTCGATAGTCCCAAAGATGAAATGTTGTCTTGTAAAAACTGAATTCTTTTAACTTTATATTTTTAAATAATAGGTTCTGTATTTGGATTTTACACACAGAATCCAGGCAGTGATTGCCTCTGCGATTGGTTCTTACCTGGGAACTCCAACGTTTTTAATGCCGAAATTGCAGCGAATAAACAATGCACCAGTTTGTCTACTAATTTATCATTCAAGGGGTCAGCATATTTCTGCTGTGCTCCTCTCCTTGCACTGGCTCCCTTGGTCTAGCACCTTCTTTGCAAATGCCATTCTTAGTCCAATCTATAGATTGTCTTGGTATAGCCCAAATCTAGCCGGGAAGAATTGGAGTGCCATGGGCCTATAATGGCCAACACTGCGTGTTTCTCACTGCTCTACCAGCGTCCTGCGGCATGTTACTTTGCTCAGCAATGCTAGTATGGGCAGTCACTCCTTTTATCAACCTGTCCCTCCTACATGCAACCAGCTACAACTTCAGCAATGCATACTCCTCCAGGCTTTTAAAAAGTGGTAGAAGCGTACAGAAGAAAGTAGACGAACTGTGGTTTTGGCAGGGGGGAGGGTAGGCAGAAGTGTTGCACAACATGTGATAGGTTTTGAGACTGGGGCATTCCAATAGTCTACGTCACTAGTAACTAAGGCTACTATTACAACTTTACACTTGCACAGGGACATAAATGGACAAGTCCTCTGCATATAATGGTGAATATGGTTGTAAAAAGTAGAGGAATGGTAAACAGAAAAAATATAGTAGTGGAACACCGCTCCCGACTGTTCTTGCTCACTTCGATCATTGCTTTTAGAGAGCTTCGCAAATGTAGTGACTAGAGCTCCTGTTTTTCCTCTGTATTTAGCAACAAGAAACAAATTTTGGAAACATTTATTCTACAGAAGATGTATATTAACATAGCATATGTGGACATTTGCTTTGCTATTTTACTCAATTTAGAAACTATTGGTCATAATGATTACCAAAAGAAATGTTTTTTCACATATATATATTTTTTCATATACAATTATTACCTAATGACTCTAGTAAAAATGAATATCACAAATATAAAGGTGTGACACATTTTGGTAGTGATGGCATGGGCAGCCCCTTAGTTGAATTTTATCTTCAGATAATGTTGCTTACTTTGGGGGTTCAGGCAGGTCCATCATAAGGAATTTTGGGGCAAGGACGCCTTTAACCCCCCAAGCCAAGGAAATGAAGGGATCCAAAATTTCTGGCCATTCCCCTCCCAAAGCAATCATTGCCCATTGTTTGATATTCTGCCCCGCAGCAATCAAAATATGCATGGGTATTCCATTCACTTGTGTACAGGCACATTATAAATGCCATATCATATCATATAATATCATTACAGTCCCTTTACCCTCTCCAGACTTGCAGGAATCAGAACAATAAACAAGTGGCATTTCAAGGGCAATATTAGCAGTCCACAAGGTTGCTTGTGTACTATCATAGGTAAGGGATGCATTTTATAAAAAGCAGCCACGAGGAGGGTATAGCCTTAGAAGCAGTATAGAGATCAGTAACTGTATGAACAAGGTAAACATACGCAAGCAGAGGCAGCGGACTCACATTAGCACTCCCACAGAATGTATACGTGCTGATAAACAGGCAGATTGTTAGTAATGATGAAGGTACCCATGCCCCTGCATAAAATAGAAAGTGGACATAAATTAGAAGCTAAGCAGAATGGTGTACGTATGCTAACATGGAGTGAGATTAGAAGAGAGAACGAGTTTCAAGATGTATGACTATTAGTCAGCAAAGAAACACATGACTGTGATGCGTAATATAGCAAAGCGACTGTTATACATCAAGCAACACAATAGCTAGTTAACCCACGAGTGAAACCTTTTTTGAAATGCATAGCCTGAGAACTAAATCACTCTTAGAGGTTGACACGTTTGAGGCTTTTAGTAACTGCAAATGTTGACACGTTAGGCACCGCAGGATTAAATGAGTTGCCCAGGATCACACACTTGGGTGAAGATGTGCTGCCGAGATTTCAGCGAATCTGCATTTTATGTATTTGACAAGTTTTTTCCCAGTTCTTATCATAGAGGAAGGTTCAACTATTTGATAATGTTGGAGTTTGCTGAACTAAAATATTACCCTGTTTTGTAGAACTGAGTTTGAAAGTACAAGAATCAGATAATAACACAACTTGACATAATTTAAAAACACAACTTTACAGAAGCATGTTACGGGAAAAGAGAATCATCCTGACTTCATGTTCTCCACCATCACACCATGTTTATAAGTACAGGAATATTAATGGCTATGTGCTTAAAAGCCATCATATATTGGATTTTTAGCATTTAAATACACCTAACACACAGGCACGTGGACTGTTATTTATCGTATGCAAAAGAACCTCTGAAATTGTATACAAAACAAAACAATTTCTTGTGCCATATATATACACTTGAAAATATTCTCACCAGTGGCCTGTGACATTTGGTCTGTAGGGTATTTTGTGAAGATTTGGGGCCTGGTGCTAATCATGGGTGGATGGTTGATTGTGCTATCAGTAAAAATGAAATGTTACTGATTTTACTAGCTACGTCAGGAAGAGAAAGATATCCCAATACACATGCATTTTAAAAGAAAAAAAAAGAACAAGTTGTTTTTAGGAATTGGCTTGGAACGTAGCCCTGAATTCTCAGCTTTTACAGCAGGAATGCTTCAGCCAGGAAACAGGTCCTTCTCCCAGCTCTGCCGAATCTCGATTGTACTCCCCCTCTCCTCAAGCTCCCCCAGCAAAACTCTAATCACTGCCTCTAGCATGATACTTGCTATGACGCTGCTCCAATCAGAATCAATCATGCCATCTCCTCCCTCACTACACAATGGCTCATTTCTACAGTAACCATTTGTAACCAACTGATTTCCTGTTCCTTCGAGCCCTTTGCTTCTGTAGTTATGTGGACAGAGCAGCAGAGAAAAAGAAAAAAAATGAATGTGCGTTTAAAAGTTCACTTTCAGAGTAGGCCTAATTCTGCAGTGGAGACACATTTTTATTAGTGGGTTATGTTAAATGCAGTTTTATTAGTCAGGTTAGTTATTAATTTTCAAATGTGTCTCTTGCACCATAGGCATTTCAGGTGAAAAATAGTGTGCATTTTTGAATGTGCACGTGTGCTTTTAACTGTAAAAATAGATTTGCATCTTATATGTTAAAATCGTTTTTGACTGAATAGCCTGTCTTTACTTATATGTCCATGTTAATCTGGCAACACATATAGCAATGCACCACACCCATGTGGTGGTGCTGCATCAAAAAAAATTGCTACCTGTGCAGTAGTGCTGTACTCTGTGCTGTAACACGCCAAATATCCTTACATATACCCTCCTTTTGTTTTTAGAACTTGGCTACGTTCCAAGCCAATTCCTAAAAACAACTTGTTCTTTTTTTTTCTTTTAAAATGCATGTGTATTGGGATATCTTTCTCTTCCTGACGTAGCTAGTAAAATCAGTAACATTTCATTTTTACTGATAGCACAATCAACCATCCACCCATGATTAGCACCAGGACAGCCAAACCCACTATTGAGCGTTCCCCCCCAGGTTCCCCAATTAAATCTTTCCACTTCTATTATCCCCAGATTACTAATTGTAATATTGTTTTTTCTCAAATTCATTTTTATAACATGTCTTTCTTTGTGATTCAATAAATATTCCACATCTGGATCTATTGGAAAAGTATCCCTTTGAAAAAAATCGATATTTTCCACTTGACTTTCCCAAACATCATTTCTTACATGAAACAATGTTAACCCCCCAATTGACACAATTGTATCCTTTGGAACCTGTAAATAAAAAACATTATATTTCACCTGTTTAACCACGTACGTTCCATGGTTTAAATGTACTACCGTCATGTTCTTTAAACAGGTGCTGACCAACCATTTACCTCTGACCATCTTAGCCTGTGCCATTTCTTCACTCTCCATATTGCTAATAATCACTTCACATCCCTCTGATATACTTGGGTCAGATTTCAAACCACAAATAGCATCTGTGGCATCAGGAACAAACGGTTTACCTGGACACATATAATTTTGTTCTTAAAATTTTACACATGTTTCCAGGTTTGGTATTAAATAAACTTCAGGCTCCCATGACTGAAATGCCACCACTTCTGGAGTCTTAATCTTAATAAATTTGTCCTCTTGCCAAAATCCCACGTTGTGTACCCACTTCGTTTGATAAATAAGTTCAGGGGCTACATATGGGATGCATAGCAAAAATCCGATCTCTAGTCTTTCCAAGTCCACATATAAAGGCATTGCATTACCCATTTCGAATGCAATTTTTACCTGTATTATATCAATTTCCCTCCTGGTCAATCTTTCTATCATTTGACGAATAATATCCTGCGAAACAAAATACAAGGGGATATGTCCTTGAATCAATTGTGAAACTGCAGTTTGAACTTCTCTCATATAATTCGTTAATAGTCTATCAACAGGACTCATTATGTTCAATATTTCATTTAAAGTTCTATCATGCTTAAGTATTATTTTAGTCGCCCGTTGCATTACATCCGCTTGTTCATTTAGAATGATTGCAGTTTCATTTATGAATCTTACTTGTTCATCCAGTCCCCCTCTAATTCCATCTAATGTTTTTTGTATTATTTCTAGGTCAATACTCAGTTGTTGCGCTTTAGTACTCAGTGTTCCTACCGAAATAGAATTGGCTGTTGATATTGTGGTACCTATTATGGCTCCAACTATAGACATTACCAATGATATTGCGAGCATCACCGCACCTCTCTTTCCTCTATTCTTCTTAATGTCTGCTGAATTCACAAATGTTTTTTCCAATTGCATTAATATATCTCTTATTGACTGCTTAGTGTCCTCTTTTCTTATTTCCAGCCACTCTTTAGTCTGTTCAATCTTAATTCCGGTATTGTTCAAGTGTTTTTCAATCAAAATCTCAAGATTCAATGGTATGTATATATTTTGGAAAATCATCCTTCTATCACTCATGATGAATCCTGTTTCCTCTTCCACCGCGATACCAGATGCTGGTCCAGGTTCAATGACAACCTGTGCTTCTGAATTCTTGAAGATCCCTCCAAATATCATCATCATTAACCATATCATCGGTATCATCTTCAATGCTGATCGCTTTGCAGCCTTGGTCTTCACCCCTCTTTGGGGCTTTCCCGGAATCCGTCCACGTGGGCTCCAGGACTCCATCGTCTCCCGTGGGCGCTGATCCCGGAACCTCCGACCAAATAATGTTAATTTTCTAAATCAAATAGAAAATAAACAAATTAAGTACATAGCACAATACTAACTTCACCCTTTTGCCAAAAATAAAACATGCTTGGTAAAAATATTTCGTTTTTGTTTTTTTTTCTGAAATTAAACACAAGTTAAAAAGAAAACAAGCACATATAAAACAGCATTCAATATTTTATACATTTTCTCTCTGCACACCAACCATGAGCTTCCATTATATATATTTATTTATTTATTTTATATTATATATTTTTATATATATTACAGTGTTTATGTGCCATTATAACAATCAACTTTTTAACTTCTTTGTCACTGCCTCCTGATTGTACCCATTTATTTTCTCTTTTTGTGTTCAAGGGACTTTATCTGTTTCTACATGCTCAAGCTGCCTGATCTCATGTCTGGGATGGCATGGTTTGATTTGATTTACATGGACAAACTGCTCTATTGCCGTTTCACCTTCATTTTTCAAAATTTCATAAACTACAGGAGAGACCTTATCTATAATTCGAAATGGCCCCTGCCAGGCTGCTAGAAATTTAGAATTTTTCTGTTTACTTTTTCCAAAATGAAACTTGTACACCTGATCCTCTACACTGTATTCCTTTACTGATGTCTTTTTGTCATAATAAGACTTTGCACTGTCAGCAGCTCTTTCCAGATTTCTCTGCACAAAAGCAAATGCATGTTGCAAATGCCTCCTCAGTTCATCAATATATTCATGAACTGTGGATGCACTCACAAGTGTCTGCTCATGTGTTCTGTATAGTAGGTGTTGTGGTAACACCATTTTCCTACCTGTCAAGACCTCATGGGGGCTAACACCTGTTGCTTTGGCAGGAGTTGATCTGATTGCCATCAAAACCAATGGTAAACGTAAATCCCAGCTGGAACCTGCTTCTGCCACAAATTTCTTTAAAATATCCACAACAGACCTATTGCTTCTTTCAACTGTACCTGAAGACGCTGCCCGATATGCGATATGTAGTTTCCTTTTCACACCTAGTATTTGCCATACCTTACTCATTAGAGTGCTTGTGAAATGACTTCCTCTGTCTGACTCAATTCTTTGTGGCAACCCAAACCTTGAGAACACATGGTTCACCAGCAATGTGGCTGCTGTTTGCGCACTACAATCTGGTGCAGGAATGCATTCAATCCACTTCGACATCAAACATACCACACTCAAAATATAACGGTTTCCCCTGCTCGACCTTTTTAAAGGACCTACATAGTCTATTTGCAAATCTGACCACGGGAGAGTTAGGCCTCTTTTCATCAATGGTGCTCTATGCATTGGTGAAGCAGGTTTAAATTGGGCGCATACTAGACATCATCTAGTATATAATTCCACATCTTGGGACATATGTGGCCAGTAAGCATAATCTTTTAGTATTTCTAATGTTTTTTGTGAACCTCTATGGCCTGCAGTTATGGCATCATGTGCATGGTGTAGCATTAGTCCTCTGAATGAAAGGGTTACTACCCACTGTATTTGTCCTGTTATGGACTCTCTAATCATGAGTCCATCCTGTAATCTAATTCGTGTTTTGTTCTTTAATAGCACCCTCAACTCTTCTTTTCCCATACAATCATTTTCTGTTAAAGAATTTTGTTCAGGATCTATCAAATGATTATAATAGATTCCCAAAATTCGATCATTCTTTTGTGCCTCAATCAAATATTGGTCTGGCGTGTCATGACTCCACTGCACCACCGGTTGATCTACCTCCTTTGGTGCTTTAGAACGTGTCACTGCATCAATTTGTATTTCACCCATTAAATAATCAATAGGTAGCAATTCTCCCATCACAGCCCCAATCTTAGCCAGGTGGTCTGCCTTATCATTTCCCTCCTTATCCTCTCCTGGTGTTTTTAAATGTCCACGAATTTTTCTCCAGTATATTGTTAAATTATTCTCTGACACCAATTTGTCTATGGCTTGTATCATTTTTCCATGTTTAAGTGGCTTTTTGTTGTATGTAACCATGCCTCTTGCTTTCCAACCAGGCAAATACTCCACAAAGCTATTCCGTGCATAGTCAGAATCAGTCACCAGGACAATTTCACTGAACTTTTTATCAACTGCAGTAGCAATTGCTTTATAAATGGCTGCCAATTCCGCCACCTGACTGCTCCTATCTCCAATCCTCATCCCTATACTGGGGACGCCTTCACATTTCAACCAGACATTTCCTATTCCTGCCACTAACTGTTTATTACTGTCATTTTCAATGTGAAAAGCACAACCATCCACATATACAGTTGGCAAATCCTTGCATGTTTTTTCATCAAAAGCTTTGTGTGGTGATTGTTCAAATTCCTGCAAACTAGTTTCCACTTCCATGTCATTTGGTATTTGTTCAGCTGCACAGTCATGTAAGTCAGCTAACGCTTGAGCAATTGGGTTCTTTTTATTTTGTCCATATCTCACTTCTACGGGAAAACCTTGTAATGCCAGCGTCCATGAAGTGATTCTGGATTGCACTAGATTACCTGATCTAATTCTTTTACTCTCTAAAAATTGCAAAGGTTGATGATTTGTTTCAATAATCACCTTTTCTCCCTGAACAATGGGGCGGAATTGTTGTAGCACCCACACAGTGGTTAATAGGGCCTTTTCACATTCATTAAATTTCATTTCAACTTGGGAAAATGCCTTACTTGCATAGGCAATGGTTTTGTGATTCAAATCGTGTTTTTGTGATAACACTGCTGACATACAATGTTCAGAAAAACCTATTTCTATAAAGAAATCCCTGTCCTTTATGGGGTATGCTAAACATGGTGCCTTTACAAGACATTCCTTTAATGTAGCCGCTGCATCAGACTGCTCTTTTTCCCATTTCCAGGGAGTATTCAGTTTAAGCAGTTTAGTCAATGGTTGAGTGATTTCTGCATAATTTTCAATGAACTTTCTGTTATAGCCTGTCATCCCTAATAAACATTTTACTCCTTTCACATTTTTAGGATCTTTTAATCTTTGTATGGCCTCTATTTTCTTCTTTTGTGGATTTAGCCCATGTTCAGTCACTTCATGCCCTAGAAAGTTCACTTTTTTCTTGCACCATTGTGCTTTTTGCAAAGATACTTTGGCGCCTGCTTTCTGCAATTGGCCAAGTACATGTCTTATTTCATCAAAATGGCTTTTCAGGCTTTCATTTTTTATCAGGATATCGTCCACATAAACTATTGTTCCTCTTTCCGCTGCATCCGGCATGGCCTTTCTCAAAAATATGCCAAATTCACTCCCACTATTGATGTACCCGAACGGAGCTCTAAGCCAGGCATATTGAGTCCTGTCAAATGTAAAGGAAAATAAATGTTGTATCTCCTCTGCCAATGGCACGCACCAATATCCAGAGGTGAGATCTAATGTGGTAAATACATTTGAACCATGTACCTGAGCTAGGCCCTGATCAATGAATGGCAGTGGCCATCTAGATACTGGTACTCTTTTATTTAACTCTCTCAAGTCTGCACACAGCCGCTATTGACCATTTGGCTTTAACACACCTAAAATAGGTGTATTGGATGTGCTATGAATGGGCCTGATGATTCCCCGCGATTCCAAATTTTTAATAATCTCTGCCAATGATTCTAAACATGCCAGCGGTAGTCTATACTGGCGTACAAACACTGGATTTCTGCTACACCCTTCTGGTAGTGTGGCCACATGTAAATCAGTTAAACCACAATCATAAGCATCTTTTGCAAATACATCCTTAAACTCCATAAATATCTCCCTCAGATTGTCCCTATCCTCATTGCTTTCACACGCATCTGCTAAGGAGATCTGCTCTTCTACCATTTTGGAAAATTCTGGAAAATCTTCTGGTAAGGGAATCTCGGCGCTTTCCTCTAACTGTGTGGCTGTGTCGTTTTGTAAAGCTGCCACTCTTAAATATTTTGGCATATCAGCTTCCACTTCAATGGGCTGATTTTCTGTTTCATTTTAATTTAAATTAAATATTATGCAATCCTCTTGATGGAAGCACACTGTCTCATTTGAATCATAAGGATACACAGAATGAATTTTAAATATTCCTTTGGGCTGAGAGTCCAGGTGTTCTGGCAACTCACCCTTGGCATCTACATACTTTTCAGGAATATTTCCAATCACCATGTTATTTAAATCTGCCGTATAATGTGATTTTTGTATGGCCATTCCTAATGTTTTCCTCTAAATGAATATCCTGACAACCTTTATTATTTACCATAATTTTTACAGATCCTTCACCAATATCTACCAATGGAATGTATTCATAATCCAGGCCTTGCTGTTTTATGGATTCATTCAGGCATACAAATGCATCAGAGCATTTCATCTGCTGTCCATTTTTGCATTTCAGTGTTATTGCAAACTGTTTTGTAAATGCAGGAATAATAGTATCTTTCCTCATTTGTAATTTGATTGCATAAGGAACCAGTTGTGCACAATGATAAGCCCTTCTTTTGTCTTCAAATTCAGGTGCCGGACCACCTAGGCGTGACCATATTTTTTGATTAAGGACATCTAACACCATACACATTCTGTGCATGATGTCATTGCCCATGTAAAATTCATTTTGTGCTCCACTCACTATCCATACATTATGGTAAATTGTTTTCTGTCCAATGCTAATTTTAAGCATGCATCTGCCTGCAATTCGGTTTTCAAAGTCTGGACTGTCCAACCCAGAAACATATTGGTTTTTAATCCTAAATCTCGGGATTTCTTCCCTCTCCATTATTTTTTGCAACAATTTCTCATTAATGAAACTCCTTTCATGTCCAAGCGCTAAAGTGGCTTTTATTGTTTTAAAATAGTCATTTATACCAACATGAACCCATGGTTGCTCATCTTCCATGTGTATTTCTGCCAGAGTGGTAATGTGTTTTTCTGAATCTGTTTTAGGAGCAATATTCTGTTTGCATGTTTTCTCTTTTAAATAAAAACGTAATGTGTGCTCATCTATGGCAGTCTGCCAATTTTTCCTTGGGTCCAAGTATATTTGTACAGGTAGTTTTTCATTGTCGCTCTGCATTTTGTCTTAACACATTAATATAACAGTGACACTAGGTATGCAGCTATTCTGGAGATATACCGCCACAGCATCATTTGTTTTGGCAACAGTGTGACATTCATTTATATTGCTGTTTTGTGATTTTAGTTTCTTAGGCCTCAATGGTTTTTTGGTTAAGGACCACAGCACTCCATTCACCCCATCTATTAGAGGAGACAATCTTTTCAGGCAATCTGTCCCCATCAGAAATGGAATTTCACAAATAGATGTGATCAATACCTCTTGTTTCATTCTGTGCTTTCCTATTTTTATGTCAACCTCAGTTACACCTATGATGGGCACCTCCTCCCCATTAAAGTTATGCACTGGGCCTTGATTTTCCTTCACTGTGATCTGACTCTGTGGGGGTCTCCCTTCATTGATACTCTTTACCAGCTCCTTGGACATAATTGTGGCCTGTGCGCCAGTGTCAATCATAGCAAAGGTGTGGCATTTTTCTTCTACAGTGATGGGTGCATAATATCTGTCCTCAACTTCCTCTAATACACATAAGAAATGTGAATTCTTACTGATTTCAGGGCTCACCTTTCTCAGGTCTTTTTCACTTTTGGCTAAACACATTGGTAAATGGAAAGACATTTTTCCCTCCTTTTTACCCATTTCTGCGCAAGAGACTTTATTTATTTCTCCATGATCAGAGGTTTTTTGGAGTGTGGCCACTGTTCGCCCATCCAACTGGGTAACATCAGAGACCACATTACAACCTTCCAACTGAACATGTGTAACAACATCATTCAGCAATTTGTCATTTTTTAATTCTGTGCATTTGTGATCATTTAGCGTGATACCAGCCCTTTCAGCCTCTTCAAAAATATGTGGCTCAAAGAATTCTTCAGGTGATTGACTTGTACCCTCCTTGTGAGTATTTCCTTTTTCTGTCTGTGTTTGGTCATTGTTTTGCTTGCCCAGGGAAGGAGCTATAGCATCCCCACTTACTCCCTGTCCACTGGTATTCCCCATGCATGAGTCATTTTTCTTAAATCTGTCCCTTTGTTCTTTTGGAATTCCTAATGTTTCTTTTTCATTTGTACAAATCTTTACTGTTTTATTTAGCTCTAGGTTAAACCGTACCTCTCTTTTAGAAGTATTTGCACTTTCTGTCACAAGTTCATTTACTGGCACTTTCACATTTAATCCATTAGGCATCTCAGAGTCGTTATGCAAAATTATATCAGAGCAATCTGTCATTTTGGCACTGCAGTTATCATAAGTACTTAGTCACTTTTCAGAAGCCCCCCGGTCATTGCTATGGCCATCAGCCCCCTCTTTGGAAGGTTGTTTTTGCGCTGTACAGAGCTTTCCTATTTGCTCAGCTAATATTTTCACTTGGGTCTCAAGGCACTGGAACCTTTCCATCTCTCTAGGATCCTCTTTCTGTGGCCTAGGTCGATATTGGTTGTTTTCCCCCTGATTGGATCTATTCTGATACCTCTCAGGTGATTGATGTCGGTTGGGATGGTTTCTGAACTCTTGATTCATTTGTGGAGGGGAGCGGGTTGCACCCATCCTTTGATTATAGTCCCCTGGTGGGGAATCATTGTACTGACGTGGATTGTAGTTCACGTTTTGCCTCATGTCCTGTCTCTCAGATTGTGGATACTGGCCCCTAGGTTGATTTCCATTATCAGTAAATCGATCCACATATCGGGGCCTATCCTGATTACCATATATCATGGTGTTGGGATCAAATCTGCTCTGTGTCCTCAATGACTGGTAGGGACCATCATTTCTTTGATCTTGATTTTGTCTCTGGTTATTGTTCATACCTGCCATATCAGGCCGATATCCTACCCGGGGTCTGTCCCCTAAATACCTAGGGCTGATGTAGCTCTCTCTATTACTAGGATCATGTGATTGGAACATTGGTACAGGAAATGGCGATCTTTGTTGATTACCCCTTTGTTCAGGTGTCACATTATTTTTACCTTGGCTTTGAGCAGACTCAAGGGACATTTTGGCTGACCTGATTTCCATTACTGTGGCTGAGGGTTCTTTAGATTTAGGTCTAGTATCTTTCATTTTATCACTTTCTCTACCCTGACAATAGAGTACCTCATATAGTTTTGTGCTTTGATGTACAATCCATTCAAGGGACTTGTCACGGTCAAATTCACAGACAATTGGGATATGATGTCTTTCTGTAGCCCATAGAAGTATGCAGTTTTAAACTCATTGGAATTTGAGTCAAAAGATACATCAAAGCGAGAAAATGCTCTTTTTAAGTCTTGTAAAAATTGGCGAGGGGATGTATTAGGTCCAGCAGTAATTGTGTAAGCGACTTTCTTTGCCTCCTGCAATGACTGAAAAGGAGAAAAATGACGCCTAATTTCTTTTTCAAACTCCAACCAGGTCATATTCTGCTGTTCATTTAATTCCCTTATGATGCTGGCCGTCGGGGCATCTAAAGTTAAATGAAAATATTGTCTGTACTGTTCCTTAGGTATCTGGAGTGCTTTAAAAATGTCATGCACCGCTTCTAAGTGATCCTCAATGCAGCATTCACCTCCCTTTTTAAATGGTTTGATCAGGGCTTTAATGGATTTCATTATTTTTATGGGGCTACTTGTTGCAATGCATGGAATTGCACTATTTTGTGATTCAATCCTGTTTTCAGGTGTATGAGATTGGTGGCTGCCCCCAATGGGAGTATCAAATCCCCCAAGGGCGCTGCAACCAAGTTCAGTCACCGGCCCAGTCACTGGAGCACTAGCTCTTTGGGCAGAGCTAGAATTCACCTCCACTCCATTGAATGTGGTACCCTGCCACCTCTCCTGGGACCTGGGAATGCACATTTGCTGTTCTAAGTCCTTACACTTTTTAAGGAGTCTGTTTGCTTCATTTTGCAAATAGTTGTTTTCATCACTCATCTTATTAATCACCTCCTGCATGTCGCACATTTGCATTTGGCATTCATTGAACTCTTTATTTCTCTTGTCTATTTCTTGAATCATTTTAATCATTTCTTGTTCTGCACTCTGGAGATCACATTCTTTTTCACAATGTTCTTTTTGTATAATCTGCATTTCTGAAACAACCTCATCTTTATCCTGTCTAATGTGGTCCACTAAGGCTTTTAGGTGTACCAATTCTTGCTCACTATCCTCAAATTGTTTCTTGCTTCTGGATAACTGAGCATCAAAGTCTCTGCATTTTAATTGCATGTCTTTTTGGCATACATCCAATTCTGCTCTTAACATTTCCTGATTTTTACTTGCCCCATCTAATTCAGTCTTTAACCTGTTAATTAGCTGAGTATCATTCTCCTGCATTCGCAGGGACTTATTCAAAATAAACCATATTTTGCCGCATAGCCGTATTAAACAGTCTTTCTCTGCACTTTTATCGGCTGCATTCAATAATCTTGTAAGGCAGACCTGAATTATGCTGCCTTCTGCAAAAATATTGTCTAGTTTTTCTTTCTGCACCTCACCCTGAATGCGTTCACGCCATTCTAACGTGCTATTCGACGACCAAGTCCCATGTGCAAACAACGTTGCCTCTAAATATTGCACTAGGTCTGAGAATGTGGTTTCCCTTTGTGACATTCTGAAATTTGTTTTTAGTCTCACACTGCTATTATAAAATTGGTTCCCTTTAATGTGCAAATGGCAGTGTGAGACACGCTTGCCACGCCCAGTAGGTACTCTATGATCACTTTCCCGGCCTGCAACGCACCATAAATATGTAGGGTATTTTGTGAAGATTTGGGGCCTGACGGTATTTTCTTACCGCCGAAAAATAACTTAGCAACAATCACTCCTTGTATTCAGATTGGGCCATGTACAACAATAATACAGTGGACATGCATTATTTCAGCACACAGACATGCGTATTTGGTATGCGTGGTTGGCATGCGTGGTTGGTATGCGTAATTCCCTTGTTTTATTTGTGGCCCCAATATCCAGAACCCCTTATTTTTGTTTAGATTTTTCGTGTAATCACTAGAGAGACCTCAGGCTTGCATTTCAGGAACACCACAATTTCATTTTTAGTGTGCCACCATGGGCAATTTCTCTCTGTCTTATCTACGGCAGCGAGCTATCATGTGGTATTTTCACTATCTTATATACAGTAGTGAACTATGTCCCGGGCCTCCCTTTTTGCCGACTCATAGACCTCCGACAAACTACAACACACACAGTTAGTTATAATTGCTCATACTGAATTACATTGTGCACACGGCTGCAGCAAATTTGACGTTTAGCTACCTTGAAAATGACAATTGCACTGTCTAAACATCTCCCCACATCATCAGCACTGTATTCGTAAATATAAAACACACCACCCGTCTGCTTTCAAATATTTTTGTATATTATAAAAGTTGCATTTAAACACGATCTCACTCTTTACAGAAATAAATAAAATAGCACAGTAACAGCATTGTCTGTGATACACTGAAAAGAGAGTGGCGGAGACAAGAACTCAATTTGCAACATTAAACATGTGAGTAAAGCACAGGAATCTCCTTTCCTACACGGACTGAATATTCTCGTACACACTCAGCCCCCACACTCTGTAATTACCTTATCTGTTCAGCATGAGTTTTCTTCAGCTGTTCTCTTTCTGAATTTGGCTCCTTTGAAGATTAACCCCAGTGAAAACAAGCGTCTTTCGTTCTCAAACCAGGGTTATTGCCTGGAATTCTCAGCTTTTGCAGCAGGAATGCTTCAGCCAGGAAACAGGTCCTTCTCCCAGCTCTGCCAAATCTCGATTGTACTCCCCCTCTCCTGAAGCTCCCCCAGCAAAACTCTAATCACTGCCTCTAGCATGATACTTGCTGTGACGCTGCTCCAATCAGAATCAATCATGCCATCTCCTCCCTCACTACACAATGGCTCATTTCTACAGTAACCATTTGTAACCAACTGATTTCCTGTTCCTTCGAGCCCTTTGCTTCTGTAGTTATGTGGACAGAGCAGCAGAGAAAAAGAAAAAAATGAATGTGCGTTTAAAAGTTCACTTTCAGAGTAGGCCTAATTCTGCAGTGGAGACACATTTTTATTAGTGGGTTATGTTAAATGCAGTTTTATTAGTCAGGTTAGTTATTAATTTTCAAATGTGTCTCTTGCACCATAGGCATTTCAGGTGAAAAATAGTGTGCATTTTTAAATGTGCACGTGTGCTTTTAACTGTAAAAATAGATTTGCATCTTATATGTTAAAATCGTTTTTGACTGAATAGCCTGTCTTTACTTATATGTCCATGTTAATCTGGCAACACATATAGCAATGCACCACACCCATGTGGTGGTGCTGCATCAAAAAAAAATTGCTACCTGTGCAGTAGTGCTGTACTCTGTGCTGTAACACGCCAAATATCCTTACAGGTTGGAGATAAGAGGATTTGTCCAGGAACATTGTATCATCCTCTGCCAAAGCCAAGAAAAGATACTCAACACATTGGTTCTACCGTATTGAATTTGACTACTTAATCACCTCTCTTGTCTTACACTTTGTGATCTTTATTCGGGGTGGCTGCCAGTTTTTACAACTCTCAGTTAGAGAAACCAAGTTCTAGGCCTGCAAAATACTGATGGCATATTACTTTTTTATAGCTAGTACTATGTGGTGCAGGTACATTGTTTTGTAGCTCAGTAATTGCTATGATCACAAAAGTATATACACATGCAAGTTTATTTACCTAAGACATTTTCTGGCATATGAACACAGATTTCTGCAATGAATGCTTACCATACTGTGCTGCCTTCTGAACAATCGTGGCACTCAAATGTATTAATATGCATTTCAACTTTCAGCATTGCACCTGATCAATACATTCCCCATTTAAGGGTGAGAATGCTACAGGAGTTGCGGTTTAGCGAAAAGACGAACTGGAGCAGATTTTCAAAAGTGAGAGAAAATGAAAAAAAAGCAGCAAGCGTGCACTTTTTTCATTTGCACTCATTTCAGAAATTGCACATGTCAGCTTATTCTCCGAGATGGCCTGTGGACTTCTGCGGAGGCTAAACAGTTGCACAAAGATGTGCTGCGTGCCCCCTTAAGTACATTAGTAATGTGACCGATCACGCAAAACATATATATTACAGACTCCCGGGACTCATGTGTGTGCTTGGGGCATATTTCAGAGTGTTTGCATTTTGTATCCTTGTTCTATGAAGGATAACATCCTTGTTCTATGAAGGATAAAAACAACACTGCTGCTCTCCCACTTAAAATAAAATGCAAGGCAGGTTCACAAACAAACCGAATGCATTGGGTTGCCCCTGCACCCTGTCCAAACAGGCACAGAGGATGGCCTTTCGTTTTTGCGCACTGCAAATCACATCCCATTTGTGGAAAACTCCATATTTGCTCAAACGAGCAAAGGGAGTGAACAATGACATCTGAACATGGCATCTAAGATGCACACATCGAGAGGCCCTTCATGGATCTGGATGCACTTTTTTTACCGCAAGTAGTGACATGTGCTAGAATTTCATCACTTACACCAATATTTGAGAATCTGGCCCACTGTGTGTACTACAGTGAACACAGAAAGATGTCCAAGATTAATTGATCAGAGCAAAATGTGTTTGTGAACAGCATCCAGGCAGCAGTTTTAGAGCTTCAGAAGCGTGCCATGAAGCATCCTGGGAGATTTTGCAAAAAATGGGCACTGACTTCTTTGAATCAGGCAGCAATATTCCCCTTTGCCCCCATGCGGGAGCCCAGGGCATGAGCCCTTTTTGCCCAAACATGAAGACATCTGTGGTTTCAAATATACATTTTGGGGTTATAATTGCTTACTTCATTACACTGATGTATTCCTCAATACTTCATAAATACTTCGAATCCCGGCAAGGCCAACTCAGCCTTTCATCATTCCGAGGTCGATAAATGAGTACCAATTTCGGTTGGGTGATATTGTATGTAAATATGTGCTCTGTAAAGGCTTTGGATTAAGGCGCTATATAAATAACACATCATTATCATTATTACACATCATTATAAATAATGTGCACTGGATGGAGGCATGGTTATTCCAATGTTAACCCACTGCCAATTCTATTGTACATAGTAATGTGCAAATACTTAGTTTCTTCGGACCAATGTCAGTTACGTTTCTGCTTTTTTCCTGGTTTCTGCATCATATACCCCTCTGCTCACTAGTCATTTGCTCACTAACTCCTCTGCTGCTGTACTGTACAAGATCTGACTCAAGAAAGCCTTGTTGACTTTTGATTTTCTGTGAAAGTTATTCTGGTCAAAACCTTCTTTATGCCCGATAAGGACAATGGGCCTCATTACGAGTCTGGCAGTATCTCAGCTGTAATACTGCTGGGATAACGCTAGCGCAAATAGCGCTACCGCTACTCTGCCTGGTACTATTAGCGCCAGATCATGAGTAGCGGTTGTGCGGTTATTGCCCATTCCCATTGGGTCTATTGGACCCAATGGGGGTTTTCATGGCACTATTAACGCTGGCTCAATTAGCACCATGCTAATAGTGCCGAAAACGGATGGAAAGCAGGATTTTTACCTCCAGCAAAAAGCTGGCGCCAAAACTCCAAACTTTCCGCCCAACTCATAATAGGACCAGCCCTTAAATGCAGCGGTAATAGCATTACCACCACATTTAAGGGTTACCGCCCAACTCGTGATGAGGCCCATTATGTGCATAATTCATTAAATATTCACCCGTTCATGCAGGGTACAGAGGTCAAGAAGTACTTCTCACCAGAAACAAACAGACAGCACTTTAGTTGACTTTGCAAAACCTAACACATTAAGATGATAGCTCTGCTACAGCACAGCAGAGGGTGGAAGTGCTCGATTGTCCATTAAATGGGCTGAATATGGACACATTTTGACATTCATATTTTTAAATAATTTAGATGGCCATTTTAGGAAGCATCCTGAGATCTACTGCAAATGTCCATTCAGCATTACGGAAGACAACGTAAGTGGATTTGAGCAAAAATAAAAAGCTACCACTCTTGATATGATATGATTGGTTATTTATAACGTGCTTAATACCCAGAGGTTTCTAAGCACGGCCGCCGGGGATTGAACCTGTGTTGCTCCATGTTGTCTTGTTTCCAAGACAAGCATGTTACCCCTGAGCTATCCTCCCAAGACTTGTTAAGGTTGGTCCTTCATATCAGACACAAGACATCCAACAGCCTGTAGGGCAACATAACTGTAAAGGTATGCAAAGCCACTGGCAAAAGGGCACCAGACATTTTCTTAAAAAGAAGTGATGGCCAAGAAGAGTGGGAAGGCCTCAATGAGGCCTCCCTCACAGCCTTCCGGAAGGCACTCAAAACCAAGCTTTTTAACTAGTCCTGCCCATAATGATCTCCTGGTCCCCCTGTAGCCCAGGACCTGCCTAAAACATGTGCTGTAACTGTCTGCTTTAACTGCTCCACTGTATCTATCTTAATAGGATGCCGCGATTTCGACAACTAAGTAACCTCTGTCTTATTTTTCCTATACCATGTAACTAACCAAGCAAGCTCGCGGTAACAGCGCCACAATGCCCCCAGGCCATTGAGGCACTGGAGTAAACGCCTGTATGAACTGGGGCTTAAATTCAGGGAGCAGTGTGTACAGAAGCTCATTACTAGGCACAACATTGCTGAATTTGGTAGCGCAGAAGCTAATGAGGGAGCAAGGATTCACACCATTTGCATGAATGGAAAAGTGAGCAAATGCCTTCAATGTCATCTTGGCTGTAAGATTTACAGCAAATGTCAAGAATGGAGAGAGCAATCTTGTACAGGAATAAGGAAAGGAATTTGTATGAAAAAATGTGGGAAAGATTTGTGGAGTTGTAAATCTATACTTCAATATCTGTATTATACGCCATGTACCTGAAATAATTTGTCACTATGCCACTGTTTATAACATACTGTGAAGGAGGGTGGGTGCTATTATTTTGTGTATATATATATATATATATATATATATATATATATATATATATATATATATATATAATACACAGCCACAGTAGTGGCTGTGTAGTTTTGGTTAAGTTGCTGTTTCCATAGGAAGAGCACTTTTTGGGCGGCTTATAACTCCGCTCCCCCTGGATGAATCCTCACAAAACTTTGCAATAACAAGTATATGGCGCACTCTGAACTTTTTTGCAAAGTTTGGTGAGGTTTGGTCCAGGGGGGGGTAAAGTTATAGGGGGGTCCAAAACATCTTTTTTTCCCATAGACTGAATGGGGGGAAAAGTTTGCGCACGCCTACAGCCCAAACCGCTTGATGGATTTTCACCAAATTTGTGGCAGGAGCAGGAGCTTGGTCCCGAAAGCGTGCTTTTGTAAATTTGGTGAGAATCTGTCCAGTAGTTTTCTTTAAAACGACCAAGAAATATGTCTAAAAAAATGAGTGATATATATCTCCGCTCCACAGTCACACTTCCCTGTTCGCTCCACGGACAAGATACCGATTGGCTAATCCGTAGCGTCATGTCCGCGGACATGTGAAGTGTTCACTGATTGGATGTTGAAGAGTGAGAAGTGCGTCAGAATGTTTCAATGCGCCCGCCATCTTTCATTCGTGTTTTGGTGTATTGGATTCTGAGTGAAGGTCACTTGCTTTGCTTTTTTGGTTGCAAGCTCAGTAGGCCCACGCATCTGACTGAACCCATAAGGGTAAATTGTTTTTTGACCTTGAGCAAAAGGGAAAATTCAGTAACAATGCAGGGAGTGAAAGTTTGCAAAAAAGACCATTTCATGAGGTTATGCATTCAAAACGTGTGTAAGGCACATGTAATATCCGTTCATGAAGATTCTTTGGTGCAAGCACATTGCTGTCTGAGTTTCGCGAAGACAATGGAGACGGTCAATATCGTGTAAGTTTGCTTTTGACGACTGTACACCGGAACGAGATTTCATTTTTTATTACCTGAACATTAATTTTGGCAATGTAACTGAAGTATTATCTTTCTGTGTAGTTGTAATTTTTTTTTAGTTATGGAGAGTGTAGATTCAAGGAGTTTGTAGGCTATCACTAGATTCACAGATATTCAACGCTAATATTTCTCTAAAATGTCATGTATGACCACATCGATTTGTGTATCAGTTTCCACATTCTTTTTGTCTTTTTGAAATTGTTTGCTAAAGGTTGGGTATTGATACATATTTTCTGTTATGTTTTCCAAATAGCTACATCCTGCCTTACTGCGATTGCCATGGATTCCAGATGCCAAGTGATGGTTTTTACGCATGCCAGATGCAAGTACTCGTGACCGGCTGCCTAACTGTGACTGTTTTGTGTGACGATCGCGCAGGACCCATTTGTCCGTACGTTGCAGTGGCAATTAGAAGTAACATAACATCTTTTATGGTGGTCAAGGCCCAAGTTCATGCCGACGTCCTGGAATTCACTGTGCGACCGAAGCGGTTGTTTTATTGAACACAAATACTTTGTGTATGGGAAAAGAACAACGTGTGCCTCACGATTAACATTTTCGATGACCACCGAAGAAACAAAGTAACAATTTGATAAAACATGGTAATAGTCCGATGGTCCCGGACAGTTTATTGTGAAATAAAAGTACTTTACAAATTGTAAAGTGTTAATGTTTTCTTTTAAAAACCAGTTTATTATTTCATAATGTGACGTGCTACGTTGTAAGTCGCTGTGTGTTCATTTTCAGGTTCTGTGTCACGGCACGTAGGTGCTTATGGGCGCATTTGGCTACGCTGGAGAGGAAGGTCATCCAAAAAAGGTGTAGAATATTATTAGAGTTGGTTATGTGACAGTCAGGGGTGGCCCATATGATTTAGTGACGTCGGGGCAATTTATGTTAGGCAGATGCAGCAATGGACAAGACTAGTGATTGCAAATAATTTTACAAAGTTTGTAGGAATTTTGTGCACACCTAATATGACAAATTATTTGTGTATTCTTTTGACAGTTTTGAAAAAAAAAACGTGGGTGGATTTACAGTAAATTTGCATAAGGCTGATTGGCAACAACCGAAAAGCATGGTGTTGGAGATGTGTGAGTGTTTTCGTATTTGACAAGTATCATAATGTAGTTAAAAAAATAGCGGTATATCTTTACCGACTGAGGGCTAGGCTGTAGCCATGGCAAGTGGGCAGAATTTCGGGGTCATGGTATAAGGTCATGATCCCCCCCAATGTGGCTACTGGGCATGACCAGAAGGGAGAAAAGATAAAGATTAAAGTGGACATGTCCACCTGGGACTGGCTTTGTGGTAAAGTTGTTCGACATTAGGATACATTTGAAAGGGAAGAAAAAAGTGCTTGTGGTAATATGTTAAGAGGGTTTCCTTTTTGCTTTTTGCAGGCTGCCATGGAAAGCGAAGAGGAGCCCTGTATGGAACACCTACCTTCCCTTTCTATGGTGGCCATCTTGGAAAAGGATTTTGTTTCATAAACCGGGACGCCACAGATGTCCCGGTTTAGGACGAAAAATCCTCTTTTTTAGCAGCACGGGTTACTGCTTTGGAAATCTAGATTGTTAATGGCATTCATCCCCCATTTTAGAGGTGGAAGGGGGGGTAGTGATCCAGAGATCTCGTTATGAACTCTCGCTTCGATTGGGCTGATAACTTGGCCTGCTGGCCCTTTATTCAACGTTCCAGTCCCTGGAACGGAGGATGAATGCTACAATATTCCCATTAGCATAACACAAACTGCAAATAGAAATGTTGGAAAATCTTATTGCGTCTATGTACTTTATTACGAAATATAAAGTAGATGGAGTCTACGAGATTTTTTTAAAAATATTTTTTAACTGTGAAAGGTTGTTCTTAAAGGAACATTTATTTTGTTTACGGATGGCTTTTTTTTGGAAGGACAGCTAAGAACGAAAGTTGCAGAAGGAAATGAGCAAAGAGGCACCAAACAGTAATATGGAGGGTTAGGTGGACGGGGGGAAAATGTTGTGCGTGTGTTATTTGTAAGGTAGGGGCAGTGTTTCTCATGCTCCTTCATTAAAGCAGTGGTGCTGTTTCTTGGGGAGGAGGGATGGCCTTAGCTCATGTCGTTTTCAGATAAATAGTACTTTTGCTAAAAGTATGTACTGTGTACTAGATTGTTAATGGCTGAGTATGAATAGGTGTTGGAGCTGTGCAAGGCAAATGTTGAAGTTGCAAGTTCCTACATCAGTAAAAAATGTAGTTCCACACTGTCCACGAGGCATAGATCTTATTCTTAAGTGTGTACGGGTTCTTGGACACGTCACCATGCTGTGCGCCAGCATATGGTCATGTGGCATTCTCCGGAAGTTGTGCAATGAAGTCAGATGTTCATTTCCATTATGGTTACGTACCACTGCTAGAAACCTATGAACTTCAGTAAAAAAACTTTGTTAAAGGGACGTTATGGTTAAGTTGCGCTACTAAAAACCTATGAAATTCAGTAAAAAAAACTTTGTTAAAGGGACGTTATGGTTAAGTTGCGCTACTAAAAACCTATGAAATTCACTAAAAAAAACTTTAACAGGACGTTATGGTTCCAAGTAAAACCGGAAAACCCTTGAAATTTGCAGAAATGGTAAGCTAAGCAACCATAACTCGCGCCACCACTGTGCACTGCTAAGACTAACACCCAGGACATCAAAGATGACATCACAAATGTCATTGATGACATCACTGATGACATCACGTGTGCATTTACTTTTCATGAAAACTCTGTAGAAGGGATTCTTATTATAATGTTGACCAAAGAGTGTCAAGGATCATTGGAATACATATCAAGTGCTAATTAGTGCGTTAAGCACTGCATTGATATAAATAGCATTCTATTATGAAATTCAATCCAGTATACTAAGCTACTTATATAGAAACATAGGCATTGTGTGCAGCATACATGATGGAGGTTCAATATTCATAATCTTGCCATGTTGAATAGTGAAATGATAACTGTTTTCTTATTAGAGTTTTGCGTACTGTGAAACATGTGATAAGTAGGTAATAAAACCCACTTATTACATAATTGCATTATTATAGACAAAACACAAAGATACAACAACACATAGAAATATGAGTATACACAAGGAAATTGAAGCAAGGAAAAATGCAGCAGTAGTAGCAGAAAGTGTTCATGACCTAACTGATTACCTTTATGCAGAGAAATGATTGCTCTGTTTCAAAGCTGCTACTTACCCTATGCATATGTATCACATGATTTGACTGGACCCTAAGGGAATTACTGTAAGAACATACTTCAAAGATAAGTCTACAAATATAGTACCTATTCAATTTTTAATTCCTGACTGTTACTGAAGAAAACCATGTGGCCTAGATATGTCAGTAAAGGAAAAAAGGGGGAGCCCCAGACATGTGATGTCATCAGTGATGTCCTGGTTGTTAGTCTTAGCAGTGCACAGTGGTGGCGCGAGTTATGGTTGCTTAGCTTACCATAATTGGTGAATTTCAAGGGTTTTTCCATTTTACTTGGAACCATAACGTCCCGTCAACAAAGTTTTTTTGTGTGAATTTCATAGGTTTTTAGTAGCACAATTTAACCATAACGTCCCTTTAACAAAGTTTTTTTTACTGAAAAAAAAAAAAATATATATATATATATATATATATGTTTATATGTCGGTCTGCTGGTAAGATTACTTGAATGTTTTTTTTAAACTTTCAGTAAATAAGTACAAAAATAATAAAATAAAAAAATAAAAAACATTTACGTTATGGACAGTGGGAGAATGACATCATCAGAAGGGATTCCTGCAGTAGTGTGATGTCATGCAATACCGGTCACCCAAATCCCGCAACCCGAGAACGATTGTCTCAGAAAACACACAGCGTATCTTCCATGTTGCACCAACAGCCATAGACTTTTGCCTCCTCCATTGACAATTTTAGCAGCAAGCATATATGGCCCGCTATAAGACCAAACACGCCTTGAACGCCTACATAATAGAAAAGTATGCAATGGCATTGACAAACATAGTACCAGATGTGTATTTAAGGAAAAGAGGCACTACATGCATATGAGTGGGTACATGAAGATTTCCCCACAAAGAGGTCATAACTGAATAGTTGTAAGAAGGATTGCAATCAACAGATCAAGTAGCCATGGAACTCTATTATAATGTTTTGGAAACCACACTCCAAATCTGCATGATGCAACTGAGCATGAATATCCATGCATGCTGTTATTCTAACCCCATGGCTCCTGTCTTCTGTTCTCTGTCTTGGGGGCAATGCAGCCTCAGCGTGTATGGCTGAATGTTATTACACGCTACACACACTGCAATATACTGACCGCTCACATTATGCCCTAGGCACAACACAAAATGAGGCACACGTCACATTTTGAAGGTCACAAATAAGACCTCTGCCCCCTCCAATGCAAACACTTTGACTCACTCTCTACTTCTGCTCACATAAGGGAGAAACCATGGCACAAACATGACACAGCGTTCTTTGGGACTCTGCATTCTCTGTAATTCCCATCCCTTGCTTCTCCGTTAGGTCCTCAACAATATCCGATTAGCTGCTGAAAGGGTTGAGGCTAAGAGACTTGGATGATTCCTGTTTGGCCTTATACACCAGACACCTCAGGGAAGTTGCAAACTGTGTGCCCATTGCCCCTTTCTTTACAGCCCTTCCATTCTCTCATCAGAAAATACCAAACGACCCACAATTCCATCACCATCATGGACGCCACATAACAGCAACTCATACATGTTACCCTCCACAAACACACACAGCACCGCCTAACAACACACAGAATCTGAAGCTGATCAAGGCCAGTTTAGCAATCACATATGCAGCTGACTTTGCAGACATCATTATCACTGGCCTCCTGGAAGAACTCTTAATTACTGAAGCATCAGTCATCTCCCCTTAAACCATAGATGTCCTCCCCTAGACAGTTGAAGCATTCAACCAGGGAGATACTGAACAAGACCGGCGAATAATCTACCACCATCTACAGATGTCCCTGTCCCTACACCAGATTAAACGTTACACTGCCAGTGCCTTCAAGCCCTCTCATTGCACTTGACCATTTATCCACTGAAACAGTCACCTTCAACCTCATCTACAGGCTACTGAAACCAACACCTCCTTGAGTGATGACTTTGCTGACCTAGTCACAACCATATCCCTTAGGCGTGCCAGCATCTTTCTCACTGACTTCAACCTTCCAAGAAGCACAGCCACAAAGACTATGAGGAAATCACTGTTCAGCCTATTAGCAAACAGCCTCACAAAGAACACTAATGATCCAACCCACAACCAATGCAACATCCTAGACCTCATCTTCACTGGTATGCTGACTTTCCATTATTACGCACTGATCCACCTTGACTGGACCAATCACTTCATCATTCCCTTCTCCATTGACTGCATTGCCCCACCCAACGGTACACAAGCTAAGCCTATCAAGCTGACGTTCCACTCCTTCAAATTCTTCCACCCAGAACCCCTAATTTATGATCTCACTAAAGCTCCTCCATTTCAGGACTCCAATACAATGATTACAATGGCATACTAACACCCTAAAGACCAACATGACCATACACAAGAAACAAAGGACCACCAGTCACAATCCATCAGTCTTATGGGCCAGACAAGAACTGAATATGAAGTCCGCGGAGGTGAAAGGGCATGGGTCTTTTTGCCGCGAATTGGGAGTCCCTGGAGTCTACCCTTGCTGTTTGTCCTCCAAGCCCTGCCTCCCCCGGATATCACTGCTGCTGGCCACCACCAGGGTGGAAGCCCACGGGGGTGAAAGGGCGTGGGTGTTTTTGCCGCGAATTGGGAGTCCCTGGAGTCTGCCCATGCTGTTTGTCCTCCAAGGCCCGTCCCCCGGATATCACTGCTGCTGGACCCCGCCAGGGTGGAAGCCTGCAGGGGTGAAAGTGCACGGGTGTTTGCTCCAGCCTCGGTGTTCGCGCCCCGCAGGGATGGATTTCCAATAGGTGCGTGAGGTCTGTGCCCGCAGAACAGCCCCCATTAGGTGAGCTTTATCTTCCGGGCTTTGAAATTTCTGGATTTCTCCCGTCAATGGAAATGGCTGCTGTTATGGAAGGAGGGGCCCTCTGTTCCCCTTTTTCCCCCCTCTTTCTCATCATTTCGTCCCTCCTCTTGAACTCACAAGGACCTATAGTACCCCAGGCGCATCGGAAACCCTTACTGGCCGAAGAAGGAAGGGGGGCCTGTCACTCAAAATTGCAGCGGACACGCAGGACATGGAGGGTGGTGACACGCAGGTGACTGGAGGTACAAAAGAGGTCAGAGTACCCCAACCGTCTATGGACACCGTCTGTGGTCATGAGGGGGCCCTGAGGGAAACTCTATCCTGCACCCACAGCCCTCAGGTGGCGGCCCCATCTCAACCCTCAGGGGCTTCCCGCCTAACTGATTGGAATGCGCCTCTCGCCTCTGGACTGGCTAGTCTTCTCCTGGATGCAACACTACCCACTGCTGACCTGTTGACTGATCTGCTAACCCCTGGGGGTGGGGGCTTTGACAGTGTGGCCACTGCTGTTTTCCTGGATAATTTGGCTATTGGTTGCGAAAAGATCTCCAGGGGCATTGCAAATGTGTCTGGCGGATGTATTTCTTCAGCTCCATATTTGGTCAGCGTCCACGCCCTCCCCTCCTTTGCCCAAAACCCTGTTTCCTCAGTCCCACAACAGTCATTGGTACTCTCGGAAGGCTGCTGCCCCCACCACCCAACCATTCCCCTGTGACCATGGCTGCTAACATAGGGGACCTGGGCTGTGAGGGAGTGGGCAAAGGAAAGCTGGCTAGCCCCCCTTCAAGTTCCTGGAGTGAGCTCATGCCAGATGCTCCCTCAGGGGCTAGCTCTTTCCTATGCCTTTGCCCCCTTAGGATTCCTAAACCCCACAAAAAGGGAGATACCCCCCTGCCGGCTCTATCCTCCACTGTATCAGCCAACTTGCCAAATTGCTTTTGTCAAGATTTCTGTTCTGAGTTGGTCGTGATTAAAAATCTGCTACTGACCCTGATTAAGGTAGTGTTGGGGGCTAGAGGGGTGGTAGGAGGGGGCTCGTTAGAGGACAGGTCTGAGGGGCTGAATTTAGCCAGTGCCATAGGGCCAAATCCTTCTTGCCCCTATCCCTCCATCCCTACACTTTTGATTTCCCCACCCATGAAGAGCCGCACAGCGGTGGTTCAACACCCAATGTTACTCCCACAGAGGGAGCGCACAGGGCGTCCAGCCATGATGGGTAGTCTCTACCACTGCGGAACCTTGTTGTGATGGTTGAGGGCAGGGCGCATTCAGCCTGGCGGACGGTCAATGCATTAACCCCCGGCCACGGGAGGTCTTTGTCTAGGCATCATCTATGTGAAGGACATCGTACTAACACAGTGTTCCTTCATGGGGTTCCTAAACTTTCCCCTGTTTCAAGAGAACCAAGGGATGCCCTTCTGAATAAATGCCTGCACTGGATTCGGAATGTGGGGGACTGTGGGTTTGTGTCCTGGGGTTCTCTGCTAGAATGCACCAGGCTTTCCTCATGCCTTGCCAAATCAGACACTGTCAAACTGGGACGCTTATATGGTCAGGGATGTTATGGAAAAATGCAACCGTCATGGGCAGACGAGACAAAGTGGGATTACAGTCGGTTCCTCCCTCGATACTGGACACCTGTTCCCTTTGGGCGATATCATTGGTAATCAACCCCTCTCAGGGGCAAATCTTATTCCTTTGGGCCCAAGGCACGATGGATGCCATAAGAAACCCGGGAGAGGTGGTTCTTGTTGACCATGGGTCAAAAGCTTTGTTTGGTGTCATTTTTTCTGTTTTGATGGCTATGTTGTAATTGTGCACAAGAAATGTATTTTTAGGCTGTACTTCGATGGCCTTTTTGGCTGAATTAAGTTGTAAAGTGAAGAATATCAGCAAAAGAGCAATCTGAAAATAAGAGAAACTGGTGCAAGTCCAAAACCTCATCTAAACAGTCCATCAACCATCTTCCCAAACCTCCAATCCCTCATTTCATTGAGAAATCCACCACCATCAACAACATCTTTATGTATACTGCCACTCTAGTCCTCTGATCATTGTCTGCTTTCTTTCGCTCTTTCCCTTCTTCCTCCTCCTCCCTCTCCCCTCCCTCTTCCACCAGCTTCTATCACCATTATTCTTACTAATTCAACATTGCTTCATTTCTCACTTTGGTTCTTCCTTCTGTCAATCTCTTTTCATCTCTATCAGCGGACTTTGCCACTTGTCTTCTTTCTGACAGCATGACTAATACCTTTAATGTTCTATGTCCTTCTGCTCTCTTCTTTCCTTCACACATAACATTGTAACCTTGTTGACTGCCTCCCTCTGGGCGTCCTGCAGGCTTTAGTCTGCTTTACTCTACTCTGCACTTAGCTATGCTGGGAAAAGACCCTTGCAGCCTCTGACTTGACCTATATGTCCTCCCTCTACACTTCCTATGACATACTTCTCCTCTCTGCTAAGAAACTTTACTTTATTATTTTTCTAAACCTAAAGCATATTCTCTTCCCCTCTCCCCCTGGCCCTGCTTCCTCCTCTTCTTCTCTCTCTCCTCTTGACTTTGTCAATTACTTTTTCCCCAACATTTCTCTTCTTTGGTCTTCTATTTCTTTATACTCTGTGACAAATCTGGACTATTCGTCCCTTCTCCCAAGGGGGGAAGCAACTTCTGTTGAGGCTAGGGAGGTGAGCCCGCTCAGCTAGACCATCCCTAGAGGTCTGGGTAAGTGGAACCTCGCTGGGAGTGACTCCCCTCTTGGGCATAAGCACTCCCATTCCAGCAAGGAACTCCCTGTCCAGGACATATTATCTGCCTACATGGGAATCGGAAAGACAGTTGTTACTTCTAATTTGGATTCTCCTGGTCGTGACATTTCTTCAATCTCTTTGGCTTCAGGTAATGATTGATCCCGCCTGAACTCTACAGTCAAAGAGGAAAGACATACTCCTTTTGTTTGTGATGACATACATAAAACTAAGATTGAGAGAGAACGAGACAGTAAAGCAATTGTCTGGCCTGGTGGTGCCACCACACAGAAGCCATTAACCGACACTGAAACCAGACTACAGTGGAGAGATCAGTTACCTGATATCTGCATAGGAAGCTTATTCACTGCCGGGCAGGGAAGGGAAGTGAACACTCATGAAGAGATGGCACAGCTGAGAGGGGTAAACAGTGGTATTAGAGACTGTGAAAGCGACAAGTGTTACTGGAGCCAGCCATGCCTGATGCCGTGTTGAAACCGATCTAAAGTAAGCCTATCAGGGGTCAGAGGGCCGTGTAGAGCCCTAAGAAACAAGGAGACACTAATATTTAAGGATGGGAAAGCCACAAGGGTTACAAGAGCCAATAGGAGCCAACAAAACTTGCATAGGCAGATGCCCCATGAGGCCCAGCCAAAGTAAAACCATCTGAGGGCCAGAGAACCTTGGGGAGCCCAGGAAAAAGGAAACATAATGAGCAGAACTGGGATGAGGGAGAGCCTAAAGGGTTCCAGTGCCTAAAAACAAAACAAGGACACTATTAAGCACCAAGATAGAAATTGTGGTGTTACGTTAAGAAAACTGTTTCTTCCTGGTAAGAAGGAACTGTATGGAATATATGTAAAGACTTACAATTTGGCATATAGAACCTACAGAGCGACTGAGGACTGCACTGTTTGAAACTGATGTACTTCTAAAAACAAACCTTCCTGGAAAAGGGAAAACAAATATTTGAACAAACAGAGTCCGAGGACCGAGGCTCTTACTGCGGCCTCCTTTTTGTTATTTTTCTCTAAGTGGTAGGGCCAGTTAGGTAATAGGATTTGGACTAAAGAATACTTCTTTGGACTTATGATAAGCACCCTTAATTTTTGTTTATTAGACAGGGAACCCCCTCTCATAGCTTTAGGGCTGGATAGGCCTTTTTTAAAATTATTTAAATAACCACCCTTGAAAATTGTTCAACTTAGTCTGACTCCTTCGCCGGGTTCAGCACACCTCACTTTCTAGATCCTCACCTCTCCCGCTTGCCTGTGCCCCAGCTTCTGCTGATCCTTTCTCCATTCCCACTGCCCCTTTTTCCTATCCCCCTGCTTTCTCTCCCTTGCCGCCACTGCTCGAAATCTAGGTGTTCATTTGGATCCCTCAGTGACTTTCTGCACTCACATTTCCTCTACCTCTTGCTTCTATCACTTCTGGCTTTTTAACATTCAGAAGGCTTGTATGATTAATGTGCAAACAAGGAGGTGGCCTTGTTCAAAACATGTTGAGCCACTTTTTTAATGACAAGATCACCAAGATCTGCCAAAATATTGATGCCAACAGCATTACACAACCTGTCCTACTCATCCTACCATGCAAAATGACAACATGCACCACCTTCAAAACTCTATCTGTGAATGGCTTTACCAACCCCCTACCATTTGTTAACGCTACCTCTTACACCCTCACCCAAGAAACAGTCCCCACTTACCTCAACTCCAGAACATTTTCCAGTTACTTAAATAATCCTACATTAGTCCCTGATAGCATCAGCAACTATTACTCAATCATTCACCTTCCTTTTCTTGGCAAGATCCTGAAAATATCCATAGTCAATCAACGTCAACCAAAAATCAGCACCAACAACTTCCTACAGACCTGCTCTTCTAGCTTCAGACACAGATACATCATGGACATTGCCACAGTCCAAGTGGCAGAGGCAGAGCATGCTCTCTGCATCGTTGATGTTGGCCACCTCTGCCCCCTGGTACTCCTCGATCTCTCTGCAGCCTTCGACACATTGGACCACCATACCTTGATTGACATACAACACAAGTGCATGGGAATCAGTGAGACCATACTTCAGTGATCAACCTCATACCTAGAAGACCACCCAATGGATGCCTCCAGATCACCTATCCACCTGTCACCTGCAGAGTCCCACGAAGATACATCATCCCACCCTTGATCTTCAACTATAATGTTCGGAGGGCCCGGTAATTCCTCCTTCTAGAAACCCGGGCCCGGACCTTCCCCATTCCCATTTCAGCCCCCATAGGGCTGAATGTGAATGGGCGAGGGAGCAAACAACGGGCCAATTACGAGCGGCCCGTTGTTTGCTCCCTCCTCCCCTTTCTGGTGAAACCAGACGTGCAGAGCGGGTCCCGTGAGGGGACCTCGTAATCAAGCGGGACGGGGTTGACGGTGCCGGCACCTTTACCGGCGCGTTAACTCCATCCCACCTGGGTTATAATGAGGGCCTATGACTAGACACTCTTGCATGGATAGGTTTTCCTCCTGAATCTTCGGGTCAGCATTCCCCGGGAATTATCTATTTCCTCTTGGAAGGCAGGCATCCAGAGCACTGTCCCTGTCAGCCAGCAGTGTTTCAATGATTCCATTCAGCCTTAATATCCGGAGTGTGCATCGTTCATGTCAATTGCATCAATACCGTGGAGTTGTGCTCACCAAAAACATTGTTTGGTGGTACTCCCAAATGGCCTACTTGCCAAACCACTTTAACATGACTGTCACAGGAGAAAGTTGGACAATGCAACAAAATTGTATGGCAATGCCACGTAGGACAGAGGTGCATACCTTGAAATATTAGTGCCGCTCCCACGGGTGGAAATTAGGCACTCCAACAATTGCAGGTGTTCCTTTAACAGGGGTGAAAGGAACACACCAGCAATTTTTAGAAGCACTCCTACATGATGAGTGGCTCAACACATTTCAGTGGTAATCTTAGGGGAGAATGATCCCCACTGACACATTTTAGAAGCACATCAAGTGACAAACTGTTTATTTATTTATTTTATGCATTTATTTATTTATATAGTGCACTTAACCCAAGGGTATCTGGGTAATAAAACATTATTAGTGGCACTCTTAAAATGGTGGGTTGCAGACACAGTTTGTGATATTCTGAGTGGGGAGGTCAGTGAACCCAAATTATTTGTAGATTTCTCAGCAGAACTGATGCTTGATGTACAGGGGAAGTTCCTTGGTGCATCCTGCCTTAAGTCCGAGTTTAATGCATTCCTGTGGTCGGATTCCCTGGAGAACCTCAATGCCACATTTCAGCAACGAGTAGTACACAGTGTTGCCACAGGGAAGATTAATAAGTGAGATAGTCAACATTACTGGTACTTCGGCTTTAGGATTAAAATGTATTCAGACATTCGGCAGAATGTTCTTAGCCAATGGGCAACAGTGTTGCTGTACTTGCTTCCGGATACCCAGGCACAGGAATCCCTATCCATAGGGAATCTATAGCAGAAATTGCTTGCAATTGGTATTGGCCCTGTCTGTGTTGACACCATCAGTCCATGATGAGTACAGCAGGTTAGCAGTAGTTTGATTAACACATTAATGACAGTAGCCATAACATGTTTATCCAGATTCTTATTATGGTCCAGTAAGCTACCTCGTGTCTGATTGTCTTATTCCTCAGAGGTAGGACATGGGATGAATGAAAGTGCTGTTCATTTCTGTGTTGTGAAGGATTTCCATCTGGCAAGTGTGTAGAAGCCCTCACTTTTTAAATTTGTATTAATAATAAAACGATGCAAGTAGTTATAGCTCAGAAATGTTTGTCTGAAAATCAGGCATGTCTTGCAGAAACCTAAAAGCCAAAAATATAGTGTACACCTGTGCCGTTCTGAATTAGTGCCCTGCTCTGCTGCACCTGCTCATCCATGCCAGAGTGCAGGTCAGGTCACAGGTGCCATCTTGACAGCTGCAGTGTGCGATGAATCCCAGGATATTGTCGAATCTACCATGCGTGAGGCACCTTCCCATGAGGCCAGGGATATGAGGTTGCTACCCGAAAGTCCCCATGGGGGTGGCACTCAGTTGGTGGATCTCATGGGAGGGGAAATCCTTCACAGGATTGGTGACAATGGCCCGGGATGAGCACAGTATTCATCCACCCCAATGGTGTTCCCACCTTCCTTAACCCCCACTCATGTCCCTCTGATTCCCTGCAGCACTATTCATTATAGTTTAGAAGAGAACATCCTTAATAAGAGAAGGACGCGGAAGAGGGAAGATCACTCAAGCCTTTTGCAAAATATCACTGTGAGGAGGAAAATGAAGCAAGGAGGTGAAAGCCCACAGCGGAACCACCACACACAGTGCAGCTGTCCAAAGGCAAGCAGGATGGTAAAAAGGGAAGACAAACTCATCCCCAAGTTGTTGAGCAGCCAGCCCTGGAGGAATAGGGAGAGAGATGCTGGCCCGTTATGAGGAACCCAAACACTGGAGATCGGGATGTGGACAATCCCAGGCAATGAAGAGGACCTAATGAGGCAGAGCTGACTGGTGATAGAGACACAGGAAGCCAGACCAGCGAAAACCAACCAGGAACAAAGACACAGGCTGCCAGTGGTGAGAGAGAGACGCCGGAGCTGCGGAGCTGCAAGATGGGAAATGCTGCATGCAGCAGGAAGGGAGATGCTTCGTTCCACCTCCAGAAGAAACCAGCGACTGCCCCAAGAGTTCCCAGAGCAAGGGGACGGGCTGGATCTATTACGAGGGCCTTGAGGGAGCTGACAAACCTCATGAAAATGTCCCAAAGAGCCCAGGGGAGTGAAACAGATCCTGTACTATTGAATATAAACTTTTCATACATTATAAAAGCACCCCAAAGATTACAAGTGGATGAGAAAGGAAGCACACAAATAGATATACATTTATAATGTGAATAAGAACATCACAAAGAGAATAATGGGGTGAGAATGAAAATATACAATATAATACAAACTGTGTGAAGCTCTTAAACACACCCTGAGGAGTACAAGGGAACTACAAGCGAAGCATACAATCATATATGAACATTGACAGTGCACCTAGATGGGACGGTAGCTGGCAGGGGAGTGTACCAGGTCTGTCCAAGTGGACACTAGGTAACGAAGGGACGAGGATCCCAACAAGACAAAGCAAGAGTGTCTGGGACCTAGATGAAAATGGGAAAGTCCACCAGTGGAATTTTTAAGGGTTGAAGACTCACCTCAATACAGGAAGAATTATAACCAGTGGGCTGGAGCCCAAATACATGAATATCTAAGGAACTGAAAGTTGTGAGAAACAAGTCCGGCAAGTGAGTAAACCAGACTTGGTGTACTATTGGAAAAGTCTACATTGAAGTCTGGCGGGCTAGTGAACCAGACCTGACAAAAGACTGGAAAGGATCATTTTGTACTACAGACTTGGGAAGAGGAATTCTCCAGAGAATTTTGAGGAACTTTGTTTTGCAGTTAAGTGAAACTACGATGCCAGGAAGAGGTTGCCCCCAGGAGAGTGGGGAACTGGGTTATCTTTAAGTTTGGTGAACATTGAACTATATACATTATTTTGCATAAGTCCTGCACTTTGATGTCAGCATTCCGAACAGGGGAAACCTCCTTATGGAATTAAGGTGACACCCACTGCTTCTTAAGTTAGATTGAAAGTGTTAGGGATGGAAATACATTTTGACACATGATGGTAGACAACTTTGTTTGATGGACATCCTGACTGGGTCCTTAGTGTTCTTTTGTTGAGGCAGAGCAATCACGCACAGTTAATAGGGCATGATAGGCTTTCCTTTCCCTTATTTTAGTCTAAATATAAGACTTTAAAAAGCAATATTCCGACCCTGCGTCCAGCTCCTGCTTTTGCACCATTACAAGTGCTTCAACTTCAGCATAGTGCTGCCTTTAAAATATGCACCTCTCCTCCCAAACCACATAACTATGAGAGTTACTATCCTGGTGGCAGTGGTAAACTTTGACTATAAGCCATGCCTGAGTTGAAGGTATGTTGGCTGGTATCTTTCATGCTTATTAGAGCAACACTAATTTGATATCAAACAGTGTCAGCACTGTGATCCCAGTGTTGTAATGTAACTCATGTAACTACTAGGGCTATGAATTCTGTGTGATGTAGGTCAGATTATGTGTGGAATGTTATGTAGTCGGTAAACTCAATGAGTTAATTTTGGTGTGATGCAGACAGGAGCTTGTTAGGAATGTTATCCCTTGAAACAAATTCTGTTATCAATTGTTCAGTTCCTGCTGTCCTTGCATTGGGGAGGGCAGTGCTGGGGTTCTGCACCAGTGTAACTTGCAAAATAAATGATACAGAAAACTTTTATCAAGAGTGGACATTGTCTCTTACACCCAGTCAGCTGCGGAAGGGTTATGTGTATTCTGGCTAGACAGCCTGGACTACCCAACTGGCAAGGCAGTAGACTGGATGGCTATGCCTCTCCTTTGATCCTTTCTGAGGTTGGGTAACACCTCTGCCCAGAAAGACAGCCTTCCAGAAGGAACTGTCTTGGGAAACAGGAATCAAAGGGCACATCCACTCCCAAAAGAACTAGGCTCATACCAGGAAGGGGAAGGGTTAGTGCAGATGTATGGAGATCACCCTAGCAGGAGGAGGATTACACCTTCTTGTTTCATCTGTATCTCGCTCTCCTTCCGGTACCCTCCACTTCCTTTAGCACAAAGCACTTACTGTATGATGCCAGAAGGCAAAGTATCAAGAACAGGGCTTGGGCCCATTAAAGCAGGCTTGCTTTAGTCCAATCACTGGGGACCTTTGCCTTTAAAAGAAGATGTCCTACCCTCCTTCTCTGATTCACTCTTGGACAAACACCTGAGGAAGAATTCATTTGGAAGTATTTTATCAGAGCAGATCTTCCCAATCCCTAAACCACTGAGGTGAATAAAAAGCAGGCCAAGGCAGAGGCACACTCTGATCCCTACTCACTCCAAGGCCACATTGTGGTTGGCTCATTCTGTGGACCTGGACCTGCCAATTTGCACCAAAACGTCCTAGACTGGAATAGCAGAACCTGAACTGAATCGTCCTGTCCTATGTGGGGTTTAATCAAAGGCCCCAAATCAAAAGAGCTGAAGGGCCCACTGGGATAAGGACGTGCCAGCATTCAAAAACCTTCACAGTGAAAATGTACCTATTAAGGATGACTATGTGTCTTTCTGCAGTTGAAATCCTGAGAAAGCTAAAACCAAAAATGTAATCCAAGTGCAGATTGGAAAAGCACATCACATTCCTGATGGAGAAATAAATGCAGTTTTCTCACTGAAACTGACACCCATCAAAATGTGGTCCACTGTGACAATTCGGACCCAATTTTCAGCATAGAAAATGAACAGAAGATAATTAAAAGTCTGTTTTATTAATGATTGAAAGAAACAGCACTGTACTTTCACCTGTCATTGTTAAAAAAATAACAATGCTGTGTGAAAAGGAAAGAGGAATCCATCAATGCAAAAGCAAAGTGAACCCTGATCAGAAAAACACACCGTATGTCAAAGAATAAAGGCTTATGTTAGAAAATGCAATCCTGGTTTGTGCATCCCAACTATTTGTGAAGGACAAATGGCCCTAGCCAGTGCATGACTGGAATGTGGGGAGTGGCTACAATCAAGGGCGGCTGAAACTCTGAAAAAAATGAAAGAAAATAGAAGGTTTTCAGATCCAATTGGTGGTCCACTACAGATGGCAGGACAGGATGCAAGATGTCAGCAGGGCCTCATGACATCAGAGGGCCAGCCTAGCTCATTGTTTGCACTGGGGGATCTCTGTGCTGCCAAGGCGTCCCAATTATTTACGACCGGCAGCCTCCCAACTTCAAACAATATAATGGCAAATGGCCAGAAGAAAGGAGGGAAGATTTGCAGACATATGAAAATTTCCCAATAGTTTAAATGGACTATCACAATTGATGTATTTTCTCAGCAACCACAAGTTGCACTGCATACATGTGAGTTTCATGTTTTAGATAATTTCAATGTCGATTTGTTGAAATACAATTTGGCCATCTGTGACTTAGGGAAGTGTAATGGCAAGTTAAAATGTGTTTCTGGCTGCTCTGAACATGTCCCAAAATTGAGAATGGGCGTGATTGTGGAGTGTAAAATTAGGTATGTGGACAGTAAATTGCATATGCATAACTATTAATATTTTTGTAAAAATGGAAAACAATTACCAAATGCCCATGCAACATGGTGCAGACCCAGCTGTCGTTTTATTTAATACCCCATGATTAGCTGAATTGAAATATATATACCTTATGGCAGTTACTTATAAATGACAAAGTTTTAACATATAGCTACTTTTTGGCAAAAGCTGACATAAGAAAAAACTAGATTTTCAAAGGGGAGCTGCAATATTTCCGTTGTAGACTCCTGAACTAATTGTTAGACAGGGGATGGTTAGGGGGTTCGAGAGGAATGTGAAGGACGAATCAAAGGCACAGAAATTCTTGCAGGGCAATGCCCAATATTGAAATCTTGATGGTGCAATCACTGGTATATAAAGTGGATGCACTATGAGAGAGGGGAGCTGCTAAAAATGACCAACAGAGAGACAGGTGCTAAAAATCACCAAAGGAGATCTACTGAAAATGTAATCTGCAGGAAACATTGGAAGGGCTGAAGATTTCTATTGCTGGGGAGTCTAGAAAAGCAGGGGCCATTTTTCTTCACTGGAGCCAGAGAGAGAGAAGTGCTGTGGGATCCAATTTCACTGAAGTGCTGGCTAGAATCCTATTTTTCCCCTACCAGCGAAGCTGTTCAATCTCTCAGTGCCAGGCCAAAGATTTCCAAAAGTAAGTAGATTGTCCAACAAAAGGTGGGGGAATCTGCTTTACTTAAATCCTTTCCCTTTATAGTGGGTGGGTGGAGTGATAAATCCAAAATGTATAAATCATCCCAATTGTTACTGTCAAACTTCCCTAACACAGTCCTTTAAGTAAGGGGGTTCTGAAAAACCAACTGCTCAATCAATCAGTGTTTATTTCAAAGCAAAAGTGTGAGTGAAATTATAATTGACATATGCATTTGTACAAATCTGCAAACCAAACTGCTAGTCTTTTTAAGTGTGCAGGAAGATCGAAATTGCACAGCACTACATATGTAAATTGATTTTGTTCATGGACCAGTGTTGATTATGCCTTAAATTAAAATCTATATAAAGCAATGTATTGTGATTTGAGTTTTCCGAACCACTTAGTGTGATTTATTTATGTAAAAAGAATCTTAAATGTGAGCGACAAAGAAGGTGGCATGTGTAGTTTTGGTGTGATCTCCATTACCTCTAATTCAAATAAATATAAATATATTTCCTGTACACCAGCCTGCTTTTTGGATCATTGGTAGCACAGGGGGAGGGATCCAAAGGGCCTGATATGTGTCTGAAATAGGGCTGAACAAAGAATTGACATTAAACAGGTTTTTGGGTGCTACCTCGATTGGAGAGGGAAGGAACTCCCTGTGTTGAGGGTGGCCTCTCAAGAAACTGTTACAGCTAGAACCCATAGAGTGGTCTGACAGCAGCTGGAGGACCAGATCCGCTAAAGCTTCCCGTTCTTCCACCTCAAACTGGTCGAACTGCATTCAAACCATTGTAGCTGCCATCAAACCAGAGGGACTTTCCGGTGCTCCCTTTGGCACTCAACTGATCCTTTGAAACAACGTGCTTGCATCAACAGTGCATCCTTTCCCTGCAAACCTGCCAGGTTTGAAAACAACCACATAATTGACTGGAACCACTGGAGTAACCCTCTTCGACTGGAACCAGCAGTCACTGAAATAGTCGACCTGGCTTGAACTCGAAACATTGCTTCTTCGAACTGCACACTGGACCAGCAGGATCACTGTTTTGAACCATCACTGAGGTTTGATTTGAACAACTGGGTCGTCATGCATCAACCCCACCCAGCAGTTACTACATGACTTGAACCAGCTCCACTCGAACCGCTCTGAGCTACCACATTCGAACTGACTGGATACCAGATCACAGCTTTGGTGAACATAACTCTGTGCACCTGAACTGGTTTCTCTTCGCTTCCACAACAGCTTGAATCCTGGCTCTGTGCTGTTGAACCACCCAAGACCACCAAAAGTCAAAAGTTATTTTAGACCTTAGAGGATGTTAAAGTCACTGGTGTACGTTGTCATCATAAGACATATCCTTTTTAAAGAATATTGTGACCTGATGCGATGAGACTGGCCTACAGCTGAATACCCATGCCAGGCAAGGTTGCAGAACTTTTGGCATGATTCCTGTCTCAGGCTGCCCAGGCCGGCTCATGAGCCCTTCCTGAGAAGTACAGAGCTGACGATACTGCTGGATCAGATTGGATCCCCAAGGCCCAAGACTAGAGGCTACAATGCTTATATGACAAGGAAAGCATTTTGCTTCTGTGGCTATACTCCTTATCCTTCTCCGAAATGGACCTTTTTGTTATTATACGTGTTGTTTATGGGTGGAGAGTGGATTTTAGCCACTCCATTTGTATAGAAGGATGGGCCAGGCCAGTGGTGGGGGGGAAGAGCAGTGATCTGCCCTCCTATGTGCTGGCCTGTTTGCATTATTTGCCATGTCTCTCTACTTCTGGTGGTGTCCAGTGTCCTGGACAATGCCCACTAGTGGATGACATTTCCCAAAAAATGCACCCACAGTAAAATCAAACACTCTCCCCAAATATTCTAGTATTGGATTGGAATTTATAATATAAAATATACAATTATATCCATCCTATAAATTTTTGGGGAAAGTATTTTAGCGGTCAGGAAGAAAAAGTCACCCACCTGGTGACTTTTTCCTGCCAATATTATAACATGGTCTTATGTATATTATTTGCATCCAAGTGAATGAAGGGTCATGGGGAGCAGGACGAGCCTGTAACATATTTGTGCCTATACCCGGAAGCTTCCCTTCCTGACGTGTGTGACTGGGGTATATGACAGATAAGTGAAAAGTGTGTTTTTCACTGTACCTGGTGTGCACTTGATTGGGGTACTCTGGAGTCTTCACAACTCTAGGATTCAGAAGTGCCTCATTGTGCTACAGTGGTAGAGGATTGGGTGGGCAACTACAGGACTGCAATCAGGTCTGATAATTCTTAGGCACCTGTGATACAGTCAGAGCACCGATCTTGGAGAGATAGTGTATGATCAATGCTGTAAAGGGCACAGGGTAGGAGTGTGGGGTCGGAAGCCTGAGTTGACATGCGTTAGGGCCGATACCGGGGACAGTTACAATATGGCAGATGCCAGTCCTCTGACTAGGCGGGAGGAGGGTGCAGACCTGTCATAAAAATGCGGTTCCTGGGCAGTGCTGGAGAGGGTGAGGAGCATGATGGACAACTGGGATGTGGTCCTCCAGTCAGTACAAAACCAAAGGGAAGTGGGGATCACCCAGGTACAGCAGTTACAAAGGGTACCGCAGGGAAGGGACAAGGGAGATAGTGGTGAACCACATGCAAAGCACCAAGATATCACAAAGGTGATGAACACAGGGAGGAATCAATTCCCTATGGATTTTGCACACAAACTTTCATGAGGGATACACGCGAGGAAGAGTGGGCTACAATATGGCGGCTGTTGCCAGATGACATGAGAGTGGATGAAGGGAAGGCAGATATGGAGGAAAAGTTAAGGTCCACCCAGGATTAGGTGTACCTTCTGAATGCATCTGATGATACATGGCTCACAGTGGGAATAGTAGTGTGGGAGCGGGAGTGCAAGGAGTGGGAGGAGGGAGAGCACAAAGAGCGGCAGGATTGTGAGGTGCTAGCACCAGTGCCTTTGCAGATCTGGGTGGGTGACACAATATGCTATGCGGTGGCTCTATGCATTTCCGGGAATGGGAGGAAGAGGAAGAGGGAGGAGACACAGGCTGGCTGGGTACCCGGGAGGGAACTGTGTGCAACAGAGGGGTGGAGGGACATACTGTAAAAAAGTGGTGCAATAACAGATTTGGCAAATAGGTTCCTGCAGCGAAAGAGAGGCAGGTTACAGTTAGTAACAAGGGCTGTGGTGACGGCCACCACCAAGAGTACCACTCACATTCTGACACAAACAAACGGGGTCCTGACAGCATTGGGGAGACATAACTGGACAGAAGGGAAAGACAGAAACTAGTTGCCGAATGATGGGTGGCTAAGCAGTGTGTATATTGTACGGGGCAGTGGAAGGGCTAGTGTCAGACAAATTACATAAATACATGTCAGAGACTGTCAAAACCCAACAGGACATTTTCTGGGCAGGTGCACCAGAGAAGCACAGAGATGGGCCCATGCATAAATAAGGTGGTCAATAGCATGAGTCAATAGTTTTTGCGGGGTAAAGAGCACAATATGGTGAATTATAATCGATGGGGTTGGTTCTGAGAAGAAAGAAGATAACTCTATCTGAGCAAGAGTGGCCCATGACACCTGACAATGACCTAATGCCGCAGCCAATGGCATCCATATAATATAAAAAGTGGCATGTGATGGAACATCCACAGCTTGAAATGATGAATATCATCCTACAGAGTACAGAAGGGCAAGAAGGAGGGTCAAAGGAAAAGAGAGTGGCTCCTGGCAGAACGGCAAGGCAAGGGGAGGATGAACAAATGATGCAAAATATCAATGTGGAGAAAGAGCAAGACAATGGGTACCAGTGCCTGCCAGGGATGGCCTGGTGGCCCACAGCCAAAGAGGGCTGGCTGTCATTTGGTCTCTATGGCCTAACAGAGCGGTCTGTAACCAGGTATTCACTGGATGAGGTGCTATTTGGGAGAAATATGCTATGCACTGACAAGTTGGTGCTGACACTGACTGTGGGAGCGCCTAAGGACCGGGAGGTACTAGAGGCTGACGATATACTAGAAACTAAGACGAAAATGTACTTGGACAGTGCACACAAACACAACAGACACATGAAAGAGGTGGTGCTGGACTTTAGAGTGAAAGGGATGCTCAGAGATAGAAGGGGAGGGACATGTATTTATTACTGTTTTTGTTGTTTTGAATGCACTCTAGATAATGACTGATGATGATAGTGGGGAGTGTTGATGGTGTGCAATGCAGGAATGAATGGCTTTAGATGAGCTAGGACATACATTAGTTGCCTTGTCTTGATAATGATTTTTTTTTTATTTTGCTTCCTTATTGAGTATGCATATAACAGAATAGTTTTATTGTAGTGTGCTTTATGTAGTGGGTAAGGAGAATGCAACTAGGCAAGATTTTGGACAACGTTTATAGTGGATCATAAAAAAAAAGAGAAGATAACAAAATGAGCATGTTACCAACTCTGATACTGCATTTTCTAGTGGTTTCATCTGATGCGATGAGACTGGCCTACAGCAGAACACCCGGTCCAAGCAAGGTTGCAGAGCTGTTGAATGTGTGTTATGTCTCAGGCTGCCCAGGCCAGCTCATGAGACCCTCCTGAGAAGCAAACAGTTGAGGACACTGCTGGGTCGGATCACCAAGGCCAGAGGCTGGCTTGCCAATAAGACAGAGAAAGCATTTCACCATTGTGACTATACTCCTTCCCCCTTTTCTCAGAATTTGACCTTTTTGTTATTATACATGCTGTTACATGGGTGGGGAATGGGTTTTAGCCACTCCATTTGTATATAAGGACGAGTCAGACCAGGGGGGGGCAAAGCACTGAGCATTACTCCCATACACTGGTCTGTTTGCATTAAATGCCATTTCTCGCTACTTCTGGTCTCTTGTGTATTATTTGTGCCTGAGTGCCTGAGAGGTCATGGGGGAGCCAAGACAAGCATGTAACACCCTGTTCTCAGACTTCTTTAAGTGCCAAGAGAATGACTCCCCTCTCGTGGCTCTTCACACAAGGTTCACAAACACCAGGGAGCATGACTCCCATCCCCTGGTCTCTGCTAAGATTTGTTTCACCACCTACCTGGGTTTTCATTTGGCCTGGTATTGCTATTAGAATGTTTACAAGACTGTATCAAGGGTGATGCTTCCTTCCCCTTGATTTCACCTTTTGACTCAAAGTTAACCTGACTCCCATAAACACAGTCTCAGGTAGTGTGACTATGAAGATTGATGAGGATACTTCAATGGGTTTGAGTGCCAGACCTACATGTACAGTCCACCTAGTATACTCTACTGCTAGGTACTATTATTATAAGGTGCTTCAAAGATGCTTTTATGGGTGTGGATCCCAAACACGCATGTACAGTCCATCTGGCATTCTCTCCTGCCAGGTACCATGACTATGATAATTATTCTGAAGGCCTCGATTGCCTTTATGGGTCTGGGTCCCAGACTCACATTTTCTTCTTTCTCTGTTCAGTCCACCTGGGTTACCAACCTGCCAGGTACAGAGACTATGATTATTATTCTGGAGGCCTTGATTTCCTTTACAACATCTTACACTCAGGTTCAGGGTCCCAGGCTGGTGACTCTTGTTTCCCTGCAGGTTCCAAGCTTCTACACCATTGCCTTGGGTCCCTTTCACCTCGCCTCACACTTGCGTAACTGTCTCTATGGTCCGCAGTGCTCTTAGGGCTTCTGTGATGCTTCTGACTGTGCTTCCTGCTCCACATTTTTTGCCATCCCTACGGGGCACCTTTGTGGAGTGCACCTTCCACACTGGACCTTCCTTGTGATGGTGCGCTTCCTTTGTGGCATCCCCGTCTGCCTTCTCTCCACTGCTTTCTTCTCTGGACTCTTGGTTCCTCCAGGGAGGGATCGATCTTCATCTGAGTCCTTCCTTAGTCTTTTATACTATCAAGTCCATATTGAGTAGACTGCTCACTTAGGTTCTGCGGGGTACTCCTTAGTACTCTGTGCTTCTTCCTTTTCCGAGTACTAAATGGATCAGTCTCACAGGAATTAACAAAGCCCTTCTTTGCCTTAGTATTACGAAGGGGAACTCTCTTTGAGTAGCCCCTACGCTTCCTCAGTCCAGTACAAAATGGGTCGTCTACCAAGAATAGAGCTCTTCTTTATCTTGGTATTGTGAAGGGGAACTCTACTTGCATAGTCTTTGCTCTTTGTCGTCCCAGTACTTCCTATACTGGAAATATAAGAAAAACAGATAGAAACAGATGGAATCGTACTGGTATGGGGTGGTGGAGATGGTGGGCTAGGGTAAGGTGGAATGTGGGGATACCAGGTTCTCCCCATGTCATAACTAATCCCATGGGGGACTTTTCTCACCATGAGATCCACCCACTACGTCCCACCCCCCAGGTGGACTATCGGGTAGAGGTCTCACCTCCCTGGCCTTATGGGAAGGGTCTCCCCCAGGAGAGAAGTGACAACAGCTGGGGATTCTTCACACCATAAAACAAAACATCTGGAGTTAAGGGATGCTCAAACAAGAGAGGCCTGTCAGCCAGGCATATTAATAATTGACTGATGGCTTCACAAAGGTAGCCTCTGAGAGCCAGAATAATGAGTTCACATGATTCTATTTTCAAGCTCTGTGTTTCTATGTGCACAATTCTGACTATTTAAAATGAACATTATTTGATCAATAGAAACATGAATTTGGGCTCGATATTCACAATTCAGAGGTCTAGAATCAGAAGAACAAGTGTTCCAAAACTGTGAGAGTCTCCCTTATACAACGAGACTAAACACAATATATGAATATGCATTAATAGTTGAAATAGTACATACATATCAATGCTTGTATTATAATTCCATTGCACAGATTCATGCCACGTATGCTTGAATCTGGCTTTGTCATGCAAATCTAGAAATCCTTATTTTATCGATGAGTAATGTCACTATGAGGAGATATGATGGAAATATGAGTCAACAACTATTCAGAACCCATCCTGTCAAATGTGAAGAAATATGATCAACCTATGAAAGGAAGGGGTGTATTCTCTCAGAGCGTCAGCCTCTTGATTAAGACTATGTAAAGACTTGACTAATTAAAGGGTGTGATGTCAGTGTGGCATAGTGTGGGAATATTAGTCATCATATAAAGACAAACAATTATTTAGTGGGAAAGAGCTCTGGCATTGTGAAGGCTGAAAAAAAGGGGAATCCCTGTCCTAAAAGGATGAGTGCTGAGTTTGAATAATAGGTGAATGGGCCTTGTCCATGAGTAAGCCTGAAGCAAATTTTACTTGAGGCAGACATGATTTCCTAGAGGCGGGTGAAATGGACCAAAGGGGCCTAGCTGACTGGGAATCGCCTGGAGACTCTCAGTGTCCATGCCGGCTCAGTGACGTTAAGGAACTATTCAAAGTGCCTATACAAATTCCCCAATCTAAATAGATATACATCCCCTAGAATAATGTCCCTGCTAAGTCCCTGCAGTCTGAGGAATTAGGGGGATGCCACTAGTGAAAACTGATCCCCAAAAGAATGGTTTAACATTTTGGTGTGAAATGTAATTTTGCCATCTCATTATATTTAAAGCTAAGTGAAATCTAATGTATTGTTGAACAAATAGCTTTTTTCCGAGAGCACGGCATACAGTGGCTGTTAAACTATCACTAACAGAATGGGAATAGGATGTTGAGCTTGCTAGTGTGAATTGTATCCTGCTTTCACATTATTCAAAGCTGAGTGAAATACATTTAAATAAGAATAAATAACATATTTCTGTCGTGTTTGTGCAGTATAGAATAGATAGCATTTTCCAACGTAGAGTGCACAGCATCGTTTGTTTAAAAACTAAACTAAACCTTGCCTCCTTGACCAATGCTATCTGGATGATATTGGATTTGTGAAAGGGTGTTCAACTTCCCCATTTACACACTTGATTGATAATGTATGGGCCGAGAAAGCCATAGATATTTAAAAAGAAATATTTGGATGAAAAAGAGCATAGCAAAGATGTAATTTCAAATGAATAGTAACATTTCACTAATGACTTGGTGGTGAAGTGAAAAAAAGCCAAATTGAATACATTCACATCATCCAAGAGAATTGGAGAACTAGCATTTGCCCTTTCAGAAAATCATAATCTTGGGTGGATACATAGTGGCAATAAATAAATGTTGTGTGCAGTCTAAATTGATAGCACAGCTTCCATAAACACAAGCCTGTAGGTTGGAATGTGATCCACAGGAGCTTGCATTTCATTTTACACATATATGTTAGAACCAACCCCACAAAATTATACAATCGAGCACATGCTCATGAGAAATATTGAGCACATGTATTTTTCTGTGTAATGTGTCTCCGGTAGAAATACTTGCTATTTCTTTTTTATTTGATTTTTTATCTTTGTGGTTAGTAAACATGCGACTTTTCACAATTCATAAGAATTCATGTAAATTCATAACAACCAAAAACATTTACAAAACATTTACAATGATAAGATGAATTAATTTCTTCCATTTTTCCAGAACTATCAAACATGTAAACCCTAATAATTAATTGTATTTTGACTAAAAACAAAACAAAGCTATTCCAGAATTCCCCAGAATGTAACCATTCAACATAGTGAACAAAACATGAACATTGATCGACCTTTTTCTGTCTTATGGCTGCACATGATATAAAGTAAATGTTTCACATTTTGTTACACTCCCGAATTACAGAGACTACAAATATCATCTGCCGAATTTCCTTTATTCCTAATTCTCTGTAAATCACGGGTGTTATATAAATTCATGCAAAATCTTAGGAAATCCACCCTCCAATTAGCATTTGCACATGTCCTGGTATATGGTAACACATAGCCTAAAGATTTATCCTTCACAGAGAAGTTCTTATATAATTTCATATCGATAAATGAGGCCCTTGTTAAAATCCAATCACTCTGGCTAATGACTTTTTTTTACCTTCATGGGATGATCAATCAAATCTTTGTCTGACAAATAGCATTTCATAATCTTAACAGTCACAAGGCTGTTGTATCCTGTTTTTACCCCATAAGTAAATAATTAGTACCTTTTTCCAGCAAAAAAATGATGTCTACATACAGAGAATTCTTCTGGGCGCTTATGATGGATCTATAGAGCATGATCCTTTTCCATTCTAAATATGACTGTAGAGATTGTAGTCCTAATTCAAATTGTAGCCTGGCCATAGGTAGTGAACTTGGCAAGTTAAGAACTTTTTCCAGATCAAACCCTTAATTCGTACCCAATTGATCTTTAGAGCCATTTTCTCAATTTTGATTCTGTAATCACCTTGCCCTTATAGAATATAAATAGTGGTAGTAGGGTAAATTTACAATAAACATAACGTATTTTTTTTTTCATCTGGCAAATTAGTTGACTAAACTTTTTCTCTAGGTCTGCCTCTAAGGGGGGTAAAGAAGGACTTGACCTAATCATAAAACCCAGGTACTTAATTTCTTTAACCACTAGTAGACACTGTTGTTTGGCCAGTTTTCACTTGAAACTTGCAGTCTTCTTTTTAACTGGGTGATTATTAGACATAATGAAAGTCTTACGGGGTTAGTAATGAGATCATTTGAAGATCATTTGAAGAAGCGTAGTTTTCGAAAGCTGTGATCTAACGCTGAAGACCTACCAGCGTGTGGTCCATTAAGACCACATCATCCATGTAGACCAACCCATTCATTTTGAGAGTGTCAATCGAAGGAGCGGCTAGTGTATGAGGTGTTAATTTACTGCAGAGATCAGCCAAAAAAAGTTTTAAAAGGCAGGTAGCAACAATGCATTCCTGCCTTAAGCCCTTCTCAGTTGGAATGGGAGAGGACAGGTGGTATTGTGAGTCCAATCTCACCTGTATCGCTGTATTACCATGGAGGTGGATTAAGATTGCTAGGAGACTTTTGGGAATGCCCCACTCTTTTAATTTACACTGTAGTTTGCCTCTATTTATTGTATCAAATTCCCTTCAAAGGTCTATAAACACCCCATAAAGAGGAGGATCTTTGGCCCACGTGTGTTTAAAATATTTAGCACTGGACAGTTCAGTGTCGTAGACAGTCCCTTCTGAAAGTCTAACTGGAATTTAGAGATGATATTTGCCTGGACTGCCCAATCTTATAGTTCCTTCAGGATAATTCTTGAGAAGAGTTTACTCTCAATGTCCATCAGAGCGATTTGCGATAATTGGCAGGGTCCTCCTGATCTCCTTTCTGATATATGGGTATCACTATGGCTTTGCACCAGGAGTCTGGGCACTTACTCGTTTTAATGATCTTGTTAAAAAGGATAAACAAGATGGAGGTCCATAAGCCTACTGAGGAGTGCAACATTTAGTTTGTGAGGCCACTGGGACCAGCTTCCCTTGATCTCCAGGAGCTATGTATTAGACATTCAATCCCTTCTTTGTCGAAGTGGATATCCCACCTCACATCAGGTCCCAATCCTCAGCTATGTGGATTCTTTTACTCAAAGATCCCAGAGAGATACTCTCTCCCTGCTGATTCAGTGATCAAATTTGATAGAACTGCAGCTTGCTGTGGGCACTGGGGGTTGAAAATTCCCCAGAGGTTTGATGAATTGCCTTGTGTCACTGCTTTCAGCATAGATAAACCATCCAGGCAGTTTCTCTCAAACTTTTTATTCTAGAACAAATTTCTATAGTGGTTGCAAAGGGCCTTCTTTTCATGAAGGAATACCTCTAGTTGTGCTCCATCCCTTACTAACAATTGAATATCTCTGCGTAGTACCCTCTTCCACTCCCTGGTCTCTGAATCGAAGCTATGAACATGAGGCTTATACATGGGGCCTTGGTTGGTCCCTGGTCTATCCAGATCCCATAAAAGGCCAACAAAAGTCATAGGATAATATAGAATATTTAATACTCTCGGGTTGACAACCTCTAGAAAATCTTTGAGTTTGCAATTGAAATCTTTCCCTCTGCCCTTGAACACAGCCAATCGATTGCCTGCCGGATTTACTGATAACATCGTAGCATATAACGTCTTGTGATGCCCTGATCTACTAAGCCTAAATATTGCCGACAGTGATATGTGGTCCCTAGTGCCAAAATCATCAATCATCAACTCCACACACTCCTGAGAAAGATCTTCTGAGTAGTAATGGTAGTCAATGGTGGATGATGAAGACCCACTTCTCCATGTTCTCACAGGAGGAATATCCTCAACCAGGTTGCCATTGGCGATGCTTAAATTCCAATCTTTGAAGAAGTTTGCCCATCTTTGACCATTGAAACATAATCTTGAATTATGAGCACCCTTGAAACTCCCCCACAGACAGTGGGAATTCAAATTTCCAGCAACCAATATGTTATCTTCCGGCAAGGAGATCTTAACAGTCATCAGTCTATCTGCCAAATCCTACAAAAAGCTTTCCAAATGGGAATGGACCGGGCTCTAATATAGATTGATCAAAACCATTGATTTAGAGTGAGGTAAGTGTGAGAGGGAGATCCTAACTGGCAAAATACCAAGTCTTTGTGAGATAACCTGTTCACTACTGCTCACCCAATGGTTGCGAATTGTAACCAGAAGGCACCTACAGGTAGATCCTCTGGCCCCTAAAAGTCAACACCAACCACAGACCATGTGTCCATCCACTCAGGTCCCCCATATGGAAAATGTTACCTCAATGTGATGGCAACAATTCTTCAGAATAAATGACAGTATTTTTCTCCAAATACCAGGTTGGTCCCCACCTGAGGAGATCCTCTTTCACTGTTATTCTGATTCCACGTTTAACCATAAAATATCCAGCACCCCCTCACGTCTTCTTCAAGGTAACTTTTTTTGCTTTGGCTATGAGATGGTACTTCAGCACCACCTACAAGCCAAAACTGTTGCATTGCAGATAGCAGCGAGATGGTATGTCAGAGGGAAATTATTTTAGGGGTGCTGTTTCGCTCTTTACACACCCATTGAGTGCACATTTCTTTTCTATTCTCTATAGGAATTCCCGCCCACTATCTGCCCCTCCCCTCCCAAAACAAATACTCATATGATCTCATATAGTGAGCACTAACATTTAGTACAACCAAGTTGTGTCCTCTTTAGTGCCTGCAAGTGTTATTTCTAAGGAGCCTTAAAAAAATTAATGGCTTAATGCAGCTGTAAACAGGCCCTGATGAGAGAAAATGTTCTTAATGAAGTGTGCCGTCAGTGATTTGATTTAGAAACATATGGGTTTCCTCCTGTCTTTGCATCTGTTCTTTGGACTGAAGTCCTGGTACAATTAAACATTGGTAAATCCAGTAATTATGGCTTTTGTATAGGTACTAGATTTGGATATCCAGTCACTGGCATCATATGCCCAACTACTCAACCCATTTTCCATCTGTTGCCATCTAATAGCCAGGAAGTACCATTAAGGGAGTACCTGGAAAATGACTCAGGCCTACACAAAGGCCAAACCTTTTGGCTTTGTCAATGCTTGCTTCCCTCATTGTGCACATTTACCAATAAATGAGGTCACTCTAGCAAACATAAACTAGATGATGTGACTCTCGCTCACTGAGAGGGACCCTAAGAAGGCCACTGAGAGAGTCTCATTACGAGTTTGGTGGTGTGGTCAAAAAGTGGTAATAATTCAGTTAGTGCCGTAACATTACCACTTTCTGGGAAATCTGTCAAAATATCCATATGGATTCCAAAAATAGGGATTTAACCCATATTGCCAGCAATCTTAATCCCGTGATAAGCCCAAGGTAACCAATTCTGGTTGTAATTCAGCAGATATACTGCCAACATAATACCAAAACCATAAAGAGGCCCAGATTGTGAGACAGAGAAAGAGGGAGAGAGAGAGAGAGAGAGAGAGAGATGGAGATAGAGAGAGAGAGAGAGAGAGAGAGAGAGAGAGAGAGAGAGAGAAGAGGAATTGCGAGTGTAAGAGTGCTGGATAAGTGTGTGGTATGGCAAGTCTTTATTTATGTTATTTTTAAAGCAGAGATATTATTTTAAAAGCCATCGCAGTACTGTACATAGAACAGAGGATTTAATAGGAATGGACACATATTCTACAGCAGAATATAGTGGAGCTCCCTTGGAAAGGGCACAATTCAATCATCATCATTGTAAACTTGTTGGGGAAGTGTGGGATTGGTCTGCTGTTCGTGACACTGATTCAGGTTCAAGGGATTACAGATGAGGCATCTGTTTCTTTAGAGTTGGAAGTCCCTGGAGATATTGACAGGGGAGTTATCTTTTAAGTTTGTACCCCAAAATAGATGGCATTGGAACTTGTCTTTTTGGGAGGATAATGTCTTCCAGATCCTGGGGAATAGTTCAAGAGCCAGCATTTGGGGAATTTTGGTTGATCATCTTGCTGTTTTCATCGTGGATGCAGTTAGGTATTGTGTTGCATTGACTCCTACAAAAATGGGGAGTGGGCCTGCTCAAAATGGAAGTTCCTTGGTTATAATTGCCTGGAAGATAATTTGTCTGATATGACGAATCTGTAGATGGCTAGACTTAGTGACAATGATTGAGGTGATATGATCAAAGTTACAAAATGTGGCAAGAAGCTGCATGCAGAACTGTTTTCGGGTGGATAGCAAGCAATCACGTGGGCCAGGAAGGATAATGTTTTGACAGTGTATGTTCGCCTATGGGTGCCCTGGCATTTTCCAGGAAATAAGAAAGGGTGGATATTTATTTTTTCAGGTGCGAACTGCCACTAGGTGGCTTGGGTTGTTTCTGGTTATGGAGTTTGAAGGAGAATGGTGTCAGTGATACAAAGTGGTGCCATCGAGTGTCATACTGAAGCCTTATTTATTTCTCCTATCCTGGTTTACACACCCTAATATAAGGGATTTGCTTGTTGTAAACGATCAGGTAAGCATCACAGAGGTGGCCAAAAACAGGGGGGGCGGGCAAAAGTGGGAGAAGACAGGCAGATCCAGGAAATAGTAGGGCTGAAATGGGAAAGAGGTGCTCTTAGAGGTCAAAGGGCAATAATCCAGTTCTTAAAGAGCAGAGTCTTCAGTTCCTTCCTGGAGTGTGGGAGAGATGGGGCGAATCAGATGTGCAATAGTTGCCAGTGCCGAGTATGTGTTCATAGCAGGTGGAGGCCTGTTTGGTGCTTCTTCCCTTCTTGCATTTAAAATGTAATATTGCAATGTTGCAATGTTGTGGCTTCTCTAACTTTCGGATCATTCAGGGATGCCGAGTTTTTATGCCAAGCTGGAATGTATCTTTAATTGTCAAAATAGTATTTTGCTTTGAGATGTGTAAACCTTACCCACCAAAAAATAGACACATTGTTTTGTCATTAAAACAACACATATAATACATATTTGTAAAGCGCCTATATAACAAATGATGTTTCAAGGCGCCACAAGACAAAAAAAAGTTGGGGCGGGGGACAAGGGAGAAAGATAACCACGGTCCTACTAGGTAACATTATTGTGCAAGTGCAGTAACAAGAAGTGCAAGGGAGATGGGAGGGGCGAAGTGCCGGTTTGCGTGAAATGCAAAGGGCTAGGGTGGGAAGGGGAGTGCAGGGAAAAGAGGAGAGAGTGCACGAAAAAAAAGTGGGTGGAGGAGGGCCATAAGGCTTAGGTGAGTGCTAAGGGAAGGCCAGGTGGGCAGGTGCCAGGGACTGCATTGGGGTGCAGCTCCACATGCTAAGTGCGAGGAAGTGGGTGGACTGGGGAGGGTGGGGGCTGGTGCCCTGTAGAACTCAGAGGGAAACCAGGCAGCTAATCACAGAGGCAGATGGGGTCGTTAGCAGGGGAGGGGGAAACCTCAAGGAAAATGTTAATGTTTACAAAGTCCTCTCCTTCGACACAACTTCTCTACTGACATTCGTATGATACATACTTGCCAATATCCTGATTGTATGCCTCGGTTTTTCTTCATGACTTATGTGCATTCCTCTTGTCAATTTCTATAGTGTTAGTCTGTTTCCATCCTGATCGATAGGTTTTTATTATTGCTGATGGAGTGCACGCAATGTACTACAAAGTGCTGGTCGATTACAAGATTATTCACAGCCTTATGCTTTATCAATAAATATTGATGCATACATGAAGGCACACTGCAATGCAGTTACTGAGCAATATTCCGAAGCATCCATGCCATATCAGCGGTATTTAAGTTAAAGACAGTATTTAATGACAACAATTTTACACGCACTGTGGAATTACCGGTTATTTACACCAACTGAGTGGTAAACCTGGAGGAAAGAGCTCAGCTTTTGAAGGGTGCCGCATTACATTGGAAATGTTAATTTTGATGTGTGTTGGGTGGGATAGATCCACTGTATCCAGTGTTTTACTGCACTTGTGCTGTAAGTAATACAAATGAAGGAATTGTGCCATTGACGCACCACCATTGCAGACTCTCTCCTTCTCCACTCTCTCCACTTTCTCCTTCTCTCCTCACATCACAGACCTCTCTAAGAAGTCCTACTATCAGCTGCACCTCATCAGAGGTATTCTTCCTTTTCTCACTTTCCTCCAGAAGATCACTGTCTCCAGAGCCCTGGTTCTCTCTAGGATGGACTACTGCAACAGCCTCTTCCACAACCTTCCTTCCTCAACTCTCCGCTCTCTGCAACTAATCCGGAATAGGACTGCAAGACTTCTCCTTGGCCTCAAGCCCACGGATCATATCTCTCCAGCCCTGAAATCTCTCCACTGGCTCATGGTGGCTGCAAGGAGCAAGTTCAAGACCCTCTGCATTGTCCACAAGGCTTTCGGGGGCCGGGGCCTGCACTAGACCCAACTCTCTCTTCCTGAACATATTCCTTCTCGAGCCCTTCGCTCAGCTACCTCCAACTCTCTGTTGGTCAGCCACTTCTCCTCTCCAGGGGCCTCCCTCTGGAATGGCCTCCATGCCCCTCTCAAACTCGAGCAGGACAACCTCACGTTCCAGAATCAGCTCAAAACTGTCCTTTTTGCATCTGCTTTCTCTTTTTCTCTGCCTTGATGATCCACCTGTCTGCTGCACTGACTGGTTGCCTGGTTAAACTCAGAACCCTATGGGAACCAGGCTCCTTCTGTAAGCCCCTGCACTGCCTCCAGGCCTCCGCACACTAAGGGGTTGAATCTGTAACACTACAGTCCCCTGCCTCCTTGCACTATCCAGAGAGGGCTCCCCCGGCTGCACTTACTCAGAGCAATGGTGCCCTGATCGCACTTCCCCCTTTACCTCCCCATGGCACGTCTCCTCTCCCTCTCCCCCCTGCACTCGCACAATCTCAATGACAGAAGGCCTTGTAAGATTATTTGTTTCATCCCCCCTATGTCTCCCTACCTTGTCCTGCTGTGCCCAGAAACACTTATGTACAGACGCGTTATTAATGACTCATCATATCATACCATATCATAGCATATCATAATGAAGTCTTCATTGAGATACTCAAAAATGTGCATTGTGAGTTATTACTTCCTGAGAAAAGTGGTGGAACAAGTGCATACTGATCCGAAAAACTGGATCTCGTGCCTGTCATAAATGATCTTGCATCTCATAGGTCTTAACACCTAGCTTATGATAATATATGGAGACCCCGGACTGCCCTCTTCCCGCATCTGCTAGTTCCCATATCCTTGTGGCACAAACAGTAAAATACACATATTTGTGACAGGCAGAGAGAGAGAGAGAGACAGGCCTAGCAGTGGCAATCTGAGAAGCTGAAAGGGGACATGTCTAGCAGTGGCTAGTGGTAGGAGCATGGCGAGGACACAAGATTGTAAAGCCTTTTCCAGGTATTTAAATTTGTATACGTTCCAATTCAGTGTACTGGCATTCATGCATTTGTGCATGTCTTGCTATGCCATATTGTGGGGTTTATGGTTTGTCTGCCCACCAATGTCTCATACTGCTAATTGCACCAATCCACTTAAATTCTACATTGCAACACAAAATATGAATACCACTCACAACAGATATCATACATCGGAAAACTACACCTGTTCAACCAACTTACATACCACACCCCAAACCCTAGCACAATGGTAACACAGAGCTCCACTTTGGACACAAATGCCTATATGCACTTGACAGGGAACACCTAGAAACGGACCCCCAACACAGAGCACAGCATACTTCCGATCTGTATGGATGAACACATCAGCAAAGACATCTTTCATTTTCATTTTCCCCTCTCTCCCCAATAACCTCAATCACTCTCCCCTCTTTCAGATACACCACAGTGCGAGGAGACCATGCAAATGGTAGTGGAGCACGGTAAAAATCTTAATAACATAGCATACTTAATAATGTTGTCAATACTGTCATACATTTGGAAAATTGCCACATTAGTTTATATTTAACCTCATACAAATGTGATTCTGCCTTAAAACAGAAGCTGACCAATATATATTTGATTGATATACAATCTACTATTTCTTAGTAGGATAATAATAATAATAATAATAATAATAATAATAATAATAATAATAATAATAATAATATACATATCGTTTGCAATAAAACTAATGACAATAATAATAGAAATTAGCTGAGGTGCATTACGGATGCACGGATATAAATGTTAGAAATTTGGTAAATCTGAAAACAATGTGGAATACGATTGACATTGCCTTCAATACAGTGAACCACAACACCTTGATCGCACGTCTCTGTGATACCCTGGGCATCACTGATCAGGCCTTGACATGGCTTACCTCCTTTCTCTCTGAACGCACATCCCAGGTGGAATTTGGGTCCTTCCTCTCCCCTATCACTCCCTCTATGTGCGGTGTCCCCCAGGGATCTAATCTATCCTCCTGGTTTTTCAATAGCTACATGACCCCCTTGGCCCGTATGATTGCCACCTTCAGCTACAACTTTCTGTGTTACACGGTTGACACAGATCTCTCCTTCAGGCTTCCCTCTGCCTCTTCCTCTTCCTCACACATACCTGACTGCCTTTCCGCAATTCAGTCATGCTGTGCATCAAACGTCCTCTGCCTCTATGCCAGTAAGAAAGAGATTTTCCTCATCGGGAACCCTGCACCCGCCTTCCCTCTTTTTCTTTGGCCGGCCTCCCTTGGCCCTGCGCCTCCATCTACCAACGAGGCAAAAAAAGTGGGAGTCATCTTCCGGTTCACCCAGTGAACTCTGCAAGCATGATGCTAGCACTCTCTCAAAACGGCACTTTGAAGTCTTTATAAGAGTAACGTTAATCAACGCACATTTCAATCTGTCTATGTGTTCAGAAGTCAACTCCCAAAAAGAGAGCTCATGTCTGCAGCAGAATTGACATCATACATCATAAACACAGGGGCCACATCCTAGAGAGGACCACGACCACTGAACCAGACCTCTGTCTCACAAAAGTAATAAGCCTCACCATGTATAAATGCACAGTAGGGGAGGTCAGACAATGAGGGCGATCTATTGAGACACCTAGGCCTATAGTTTACAATGATCTTCTGTGCAGTGTTAATTCTGAACCTATACATATCAGTGGTAACTGTACCGGGAAAAGTAGCGGAACTGTGGTCTCGGCCGGAGAGAGTGTAGGACAAAGCATATTGCAACATGTGACATGGTTTTGCAGCCGGGGCATCGCAATAATCTAAGTGACTAGTAACTAAGGCTCATATTGCAAGGTTACACTTGCACAGGGACATGAATGGACAAATGCTCTATAGAGAATGGTGAATATGGTGTAAAAAGTAGAGGAATAGAAAACAGAAAAAATAAAAGTAGTGCAACACGGCTTCTGATCGTTCCTGCTCACTTCGATCACTAATGGACATTCAGCCCCCACTGCTAGAGGTAGCTCTCTAAGATCAAAATCTTAAAATCAACCAGAACTAATAAAAATGTGGAATCAGAAAAATACAATATTAAGGCTTTTGCACCATGCAAAGGAAAATACACTGACACGGGCTTGTAAAGATTTCCCAGCATCGTTATTACAAAACTGAACAGTATCGAACAAAGTACACAAATAGCTATTTAGCCGTCAATACATCACAGAGACCACCAGCAGGGTTCAATGTGAGCAGGATTTGCTAGCTGGACATCAGCGTATTTATACAGTTTGTTATAATGATGTCCAGCCTCCTGCAAGTTAATTATGAACTGGGATAGGGTCGCGCCAGGTTCGTTTCCTAATTTACATATCTCGTGCATGCGGTTTACATTTCAACATATTTACTAACACAGATTATTATTCTTTAGTTTAACGTTACACTCTTTACACATTGCTTTAATAGAGATCAAACAAATGTTTTGCATGTCGTATTTGGTTAGCGTTATTGTTCTTGTATACTTGTAGGTTAACATTGCCAATTCAAGTAATACCTTGATCCCGAGGTCAACGAAGGACAGGGTCTACATGACCCTAACATGTAGCCTGAAGGCAGGTTGGACATTAACTCTCCTACAGAGGTTTAAAAGGTTAAGGCAAGAACAAGAGCACACGAGACGGCCCTTTTAGACTACATGGTGACTTTGTACAATAAACTAAAATGGCGGCTCTAACTAAAAATGGAGGCTTGATTCACTTGAGGTCACAACCTTGTAATACGAATTTCCTCGCAAAGCGACTGGGCATAGGCCAACATATACAATGAGGATGAAACAATGTTATATCAGTTCTAACAAGCTCAATACCAGAGCGAGGGTGGAGCACAGGGTCTATAGCAAGGGCAGATTCTGCCGGTCCAGAGAAAATGCCAGTGCCGGAATAACCAGCATTTATTCCGGATTGGCAAACATGTAATGTGCTCATGGGCCATCCTGATCCAATGCTGGGGGCAGCCAGCACTTTATTCAGTTGCCGTGTTCACACGGCTGGGGACAGGTGTCGGGGGCACATGGGCTTCCAAGGCAGCCATGATCACATGGCTGGACAGTGGCCTGGGCGCACCGAGGTTACACACACTGATCTGGGGGTACCCAGTTCAGTGTGGCTGCCGTACCGTGATCACACAGAGTCAACTTTGATATTGATATTGATATTTTATTTCTATGGCGCTCATACACAAGTGTTTCAGAGCGCGACAAGGCAAGGTAGTGGAAAACTAGGCCCAGTGACATTGAGAACGTGCAAGTGCATGGGAGAGGGGGAGGGGAAAAGTGCAAAGAATTGGGGAGAAGTGGAAAGTGCGGAGCAAAAGGAGACAGAATAAATAATACAAAAATACATTAAATAATAAAAAGCAACAAAAGTGGTAGTGCAGCTAGCAAGTGGCAAGTGCTGAGTTTAAGGCTGCAGACAGGGTAGGTCAGATAAGTGCAGGAAGAAAGAGGGGGGGCTGTATGGGTACAGATACAGACCCCAGTGCAATGCTTGCAGGCCAGGGTTGCAGTACCGTGATCACACAGTGTCAACTTGCAGGCCACACAGCATCAACTTGCAGGCCAGGGTTGCAGTACTGTGATCGCACAGCATCAACTTGCAGGCCAAGGTTGCAGTACCATCATCACACAGCGTCAGCATGCAGGGCCAATAAATGACATATGAGACATAAGTACCATTCGTGGAGTCTACAGCTGTTCTAGCGCACGTGCCGGCATGACAGAAATCCTTAAAGGGGACCACACCACAGGAAGGTTAATTCACATGTTTTTGCCATTTTTATTCAAAGGTGTGGCTGGTAATTTCTGGGCAATAAAGCAACATTCTACTGTGTGAAGTAGGTAGTCCAGGTGTTATGTTAGACTATTTTAGCAGTGCATGGCTCTATAGGTTGAACAAAACTATGGCCTGATTTACAAAAGCATTTTTCAATGGGAATTCCAATAAGTACTTTAGTTTGGTGGCCTTTTTTGCTACTTTGCAAGTGTTCAGGGTGACAGCACAGTTTTTTTAAACAGGTAAGGTGGACATTTAATGTGTATTAGATTGGTGGTATGGAATCAGAAAAATACAATATTACGGCTGTTACACCATGCAAAGGAAAATACACCGACACGGGCTTGTAAAGATTCCCAGAATCTTTATTACAAAACTGAACAGTATTGCACAAAGCACACAAATAGCTATTTGGCTGTCAATACATCACAGAGACCACCAGCAGGGTTCAATGTGAGCAGTGAGCAGAATTTCCTAACTGGACATCAGCGTATTTATACAGTTTGTTATAATGATGTCCAGCCTCTTACAAGTTAATTATACACCGGGCTAGGGTCGCGCCAGGTTTATTTCCTAATTTACATATCTTGTGCATGCGGTTTACTTTTAAATACATTTACTAACAGACATTATTATTCTCTAATTTAATGTTACACTCTTTACATATTGCTTTAATACAGATCAAACAAATGTTTTGCATGTTGTATTTGGATAGCATTATTGTTCTTGTATACTTGTAGGTTAACATTGCTAATTCAAGTAATCCCCTGATCCCGAGGTCAACAAAGGACAAGGTCTACATGACCCTAACATGTAGCCTGAAGGCAGGTTGGACTTTAACCCTCTTACAGAGGTTGAAGAGGTTAAGGCAGGAACAAGATCACACGAGATGACCATTTTAGACTACAGGGTGACTTTGTACAATAAACTAAAATGGCGGTTCTAACCTAAAACGGAGGCTCGATTCACTTGGGGTCACGACCTTGTAATACGGATTTCCTTGCAGGGCGACTGGGCATAGGCCAACATATACAATGAGGACAAAACAATATTATATCAGTTCTAACAAACCCTCCTTTTGGCCTATGCCAAGTGCTAAACTATCTTCAATCACTTTGCGATTAACTCCATATTTCAACATCTATACATCCCGAATCATTGTCTGACATATCTATTGCCATTAGATCTGACACCAGAGTTTCTTTTAACACATACTCTTTGGAAACCTTCTCTGGGGCGTATATTTAATGCCCTAGTACACTTGTTGCTTGTGCGCAACAACCCCCCAATACTGAGCATATACCAGGGAGACACTGTATACAACAGCAAAGAAACAGAAATCTTCCCAAGATAATCAGCAGGGCAGAAAACAACTTCCATCCCCATGACCGTAGGAGGTCCCAAAACCATGCACTAAGTTCCCAGTTTCCCTCAGGAACATGTACTTCTGAACTAAGAACATGTAGATTTTGGATAGCCCTAAAGATCGTCGGAGAAGAGTCTGGTACGTAAACGCAGCAAGCAGACCCCACTAATTTACATACTCCTCCACGCTCGGCCAGAATGACATCTAATGCCATCCGGTTCTGAAGAGACACTAACCATATCGCTTTCTGTTCTGACGTCATATTATAGAGTACGTCAGTGGTCCGATTAATGGTTCTCTCCTATACTCTCGCTAGTCCCCTGATATCTTCTGAATTCGTAATTTGCCCAAAAAATAGCAATGAGGATTTCATAATATCTCCTAGAGTTTGCGCTGGAGTATCCCCTTTCACACCTCGTCGTGGACAAGTTTTCGAAACATCTGCAGTACTAGCAATAAATACCCCAGGTAGTAGAATTCCTAAATAACAGGTTCCGTGCTAATCCCTGGGCAACCATGGAAATGCCACATTACCGCAAACAAAATAGACAGGTTCGCCTACGTACAGAGGTCTGTTCTCACTAGTCAAATTCGCAATGTGGGCACAATTTCTAAAATTACCCATTGACCGTGTTCCATTAAAGTGCCATGCTGGATTTTCGTTCCGTGCGAGGTCAAGAAACCTCGTCCTTTCCAAAATCTACCGAAATTGTGGACCACCCCAAAAGCATACTGACTATCGGTATATATATATACTGTAAGCCCTTCAGAAAGTTCACAAGCTCGAGTTAACGCTATTATTTCTGCGGCCTGCGCGGAATTATGTATAATTCTTTTGGTTTCCACAATCGTGTTTAAAGTAGTGACAGCATAAGCAGCCGTGGATGTTCCATCTGGAAGTTTAAAACAAGAGCCACCACAAAATAGCTTTCCTTGTGGGCTATTCAAAGGCGTGTCTTTCAGATCGATTCTGCCTTTAGTCTCTTGTTCTGTCACATAAAGGCAATCGTGTGACGTTTTGTCACCATCAACAGTATCTTGCGAGACAGGTAAAGGTTCAGCCGGATTTAATATACAACCCTTCTGAATTCGAATGTGGGGGGCAAACAAGATTAGTTCATATCTTGTCAATCGTGCAGAAGTGAGGTGTTGCATTTGAGTTCTATTCAATAAAATATCTACAGAGTGAGGTACCATTAGGGTTAACGCATGACCCAGGACCATTCCCTCACTCTGTTTTACAGACGCAGCAGCAACAGCGTGCAAAAATGTTGGCAAAGTGCATGCTACAGGATCAAGGGCGGAGGAATAGTAACCGCACAGCCTTTTCTTCCCTCCATGCTCCTGCGTTAATACAGCCAAAGCACATCCATCACATTCATGCACAAACAATACAAAGGCCTTGTCATAATTCAGAGTTCCTAAAACCGGCGCTGAACACAGCGCGGATTTGAGCAAATCAAATGCTGTCTGGTGTTCCAAAGTCCATTGCAATGGCAAAGAAATGCCCTTCTTTGTCAAAGCCAGCATTGGTTTAATCGTTAACGAAAAGTTAGGGATCCACAATCTACAATAAGAAGCCATACCTATCGGGGCTCTAACTTCTTTCTGCGTATTTGGGACAGACATGCCATAAATAGTCTTTATTTGTTCAGGTGTCAACCGTCTTCCCTCCTTTGACAGGAGGTAGCCTGAATAAACGACCTCCTGACAACAATATTGGAATTTTTTAAGTGAAGCTTTGTGGCCATGTTTCGCTAGATGACAAAGCAACAACACGGTGCCTTCTTTACAGGCGCTCCCAGAATCAGCAACCAAGAGGAGGTCATTTACATACTGTAGTAATGTGCAAGTAGTAGGCAACTCGAGAGTATCAAGCTGCTCTTTCAATGCCCTACTATAAATACTTGGACTCTCAGTGTACCCTTGTGGTGCACAAGTGAATGTGAACGAGCGTCCACCTAGGGTAAACGCGAACAAATACCTACTATCCTTGTGTATAGGAATACTGAAAAACGCGTTTTTAAGATCAACAACGCTAAAATGAGTGGCAGAAGCCGGAATCATGGTTAGTATCGTTGTAACATCAGGTACAATAGGAAATTGAGGAGCCACAATTTTGTTAATAGCACGTAAATCAATTATAAAACGAAAGGGCATCGCATTATCACCTTTTTTGTATACTGGCAAAATGGGGCTGATACATAGGTTACCCATAATTTCTGCAATGACTCCACGATGTACAAAATCAGAAACTATACATTTCAAAGCCTGTTCGCTTTCAACTGAGATCTTATATTGCGGGATGCGAGGCAATTTTACTCCATGTTTCAAAATAATTTTAACAGGTTCAATTTGAAGAATGCCCACATCATCATCATCAATTGCCCATAAGCATTCTGGAACATTACTGAATTCTGGCGGTAAAGGTCGAGTCAAAAACTGAGAGGCGAGTGATTGGTGAGGTGAAATTGTTAACCGAACTCCGTCCGGAGAACAATGTATTACTGCATGCAATGCCTTCAACAAATTTAGCCCCAGCAAGTTCTCCCCACAGTTTGTGGTAAGTAGAAATGGACACTGTTCCGTGAAGGGACCCAGTGTTATCGGTACCGGCAAAGAGACCGGACAAATTACAGGTGTGCCTGAAAACCCTACGGAAACGTTGGACTGGAACCCGTGAATGATCAATGGAACATTTCTGTGCTCCCGTATCTACTAAAAAAACATGCTTCCTATTTCCCACCGCCATCTCAACGTAGGAGCCTTTCTGATGAACGGGAATAGGCGTAGGTTCCAAATCCTGCTTCGGGCAATCCTAACGAAACAGAATATTATCAAGAGGAAGCTCTTCAGAGAGGTACGTGGCAGAAGGGTGATCAAAAATGTTTCTATAATCCACATTCAAAACTTGCTTACCTTGTGAAGGAGGTTGCTGTGATTCTGGTGCAAACTGACCTCTGCCAGGGCCCCCTGCACCTGGGCGACCTCTGGATCATCTACCCATGTTCCCAAATGGCCTTTGCTGCAAGGTCGGACATTGTGCGCGCCAGTGCCCTTCCTGCCGGCAATAGGCACACTGGTTAATGGTTACCGGGGCCATGGGCGCACTTCCTTGTGGAATGTACTGACCTCTAAATTGATTACCCCCTCTGGGGCTTCTAACAATCTATTATAATAAAACTTTTGTTTTCAGGTCACCCTTTTTTTTCTCAAGTTTTTCCTTTTCAGTATTTACATGATTTTCATAGTACTGAGCCATTTGCAGTACTTCTGATTACTACTTTGCCGGCCAAGCGCTTTCAGAAGACATAGGGCCTCATTACAACTCAGGCGTTAAGGGTTAACGCCGTCGTTAACCCTTAACGCCTGATTCCAATTTTAACGGCTGCTTTTAGCAGCCGTTAAAATCCATGGCGCTAAACCGCCTTGGTGCTAATTACGGCACCGTAATTTACGGTACCGTAATTAGCGCCTTCCCCACTCCCATTATGCCCTATGGGGCAAAAATGGGAATGGGGAAGGGTAAATGGGAAATGGGGATTTACCGCCCCACTCACCTTGGAATGGGGCGGTAAATCCGCCATCCACCATGGTGTAAGCATAGTTTACACAATGGTGGTAAAGTTGGTGTACTTACCGCCTGGGTCGTAATGACCCCAATAATCTGTAACTGGATGTCAGGCAGCAATCCACGTACAAATTTATCGACAAACAGCCTTTTTCCTGACTCTGTACCTGAGTCTTGTCCACTGAAATCTGAGAATACCTGCTCGAACCGATTGAAGAAATCGGTAGCACCCTCAGACTTTCCTTGAACAGAGGCCGTAAGCTTGTCCCAAACGATTCTCTTTTCAGGAACTATAGTTTTCAATTTTACAATAATTCTATCAGGCAAGGATAATATCACTTGAGGCGGTCGTTCGCCAGCTGGTCTTTCTCTATCTAGCCTAACCATGTTATCCCATGTATCTCCCAACCCAGGTATGTCACCTATAGTCCTAATCTGTTTCCACAAATCGACTGGCAGGAATACGGGAAATAATAGGTCAATATCACTTAAGGTGAATACCGACAACTGTAAGACCGACTCTGTTTCTTTATAGAACCCGGTCGGATTCTTTCTAATATCGGGAATAGATTGCTTTATAGTGTTCACTTCCTGTCTTGAAAACGGGACGTGAACAAACTGTGATACGTAATGTGCAGGAATTTCTCCGGCGACTATTCCTCGTCCAGCATCGGCCACAATCTCAACTTTCGGGAGAAATGTCGGAGGGACCTCTCTCATAGGCAACAGAGAAGTAGGCAGCTCCGAACGCTTACTAAGCAACAGAGCCAAATCAAGCGCTGGGGCAGTTGAAGAAGTATCAATTGAAAAAGCTCTCTTATAAACACTCAACTATTCTGCGGGACAACAAATCTTTCTTTTTATACACTCATCCTGCAGTACTCTACCATCACCTGTATCACTTTCTTTTGCATTTCTAACGTATGCTGACTATATGTGTCATATACTTCATCTGGAGTTATCGACATATCCGAAATCCATCTTATTGCATCCTTTATACAAATTCGTGCTTCCTCACCTTTTAATAAACGGCGAGGAGAAAACCATTTCTGTAAGTACATAATACCTAAACTACCACCATCTGCTTCCTCATTCTGTAACCCTTCCAACTGCTTCCTATACTCAAAAATCCTCTCAACATGCTCATATACCTTCTCCGCAGTATCTCTGGACAACGCTAAGGCGTTCAAATCCCGTAACCCTTGTAGGAAATCTTCATCGTTTAATCTATTCCACATTATACTCAAATGGGTCCCCAATCCTTCAATAAAAACATTTTTTTTCAGGAATACTTTTTAAATTTTCGAGTGTGGGAAAAACATCGGCTTGTTCACCCTTCTCCATACAATGTTGAGCCCAAGCAATCAATTCACTCTTTTTGTCTGGGGGCACAGTATTACGAGTCACAACCCTTGGTCTCGCTCCCTGGTCTACTACAAGGGATGCAGAATCACTTGGAAGAAGAACAGTAGGCACATTCTGAATATCAACAGGTGGAGGCAAGGGGGCAGGCAAAGGAGTGACGGCTGGAAGAACAACAGGAAGAACAGCAGGGAGGACCAGAGGAACTATAGGAGGGGGAACAACAACGGGAAGGGGCAAAGCGCCAGGAGGAGGGACTTACGGAGGTGGCGCGGAGGCATCAGGCCTTCGTTCATGCAAAGGTTTATTAATCAATTCATCTGACGTATGAAAATCTTTTGAAGGGTAGATTTTCTGAATGCCTAATTGAAACGCCCTGTCCGTGTTCCTAACTGACTCCAATTGTTTATTTTGATCATATAACCGTGCCTTTTCGACACTTGTCATATGTCTACGCATATGTTTCTCTCTACTCTTTTGTTGCTGCGAAGCTTCTGTTTTCCAACTGTGCAATGCGTCAAATGCTGCAGGTCTAGCCTTTTTCTTTACTAATACAGACTCTAAATATTCTATATGAGGGATTTCAAAACTACCATTGGTTGGCCACCGTAGATTAGAATTATGTCTGGTCTGTCTGTGCCAAATGTCATTAAATATACTACCAAAGCCTTTCTTACAGTACATAGTACATGCTGGCGACCCCTCCTGTGGTGCGGGATGGCTATCTTCCAAAGATTGTCTGTCGCTGCGGAATAATGTCCTAAAACAGGCAGACAATTTCCCAGGCATATCAAAGTTCTGGTGTTACCTGGTTAAATAATTGTGCTCGCGAGTACAATGCTCCAAATTCAAATTGCCAGGGTTAGATTAAGAATCGGGACATGATTCGCCTGACCAAAGGACTGGGAGGCCCAACCGGGTTACTAAGGACAATGCTAAGGACCCATGTGTCTGGTGATTTTCGGCAAATTTACCCACCTCGATACATGGACCCTGGTCAAGACGTTGTCTCGGGCTACAGCTCACCGTTCACGGATCGGATCGTGCAGTTTCGTCGAGGAATTTGCTTCTCATCTAGAGTGGCCGTTTCTGTTGGCACCGTCCGATCCTGGTCCGATAGCCGAGCCAACCTTCAACAAGACAAAGTCAATCTTGAGGGTCCCTATTCGGGCACCAACTGTGGAATCAGAAAAATACAATATTACGGCTGTTACACCAAGCAAAGGAAAATACACCGACACGGGCTTGTAAAGATTCCCAGAATCTTTATCCCAAAACTGAACAGTATTGCACAAAGCACACAAATAGCTATTTGGCTGTCAAGACATCACAGAGACCACCAGCAGGATTCAATGTGAGCAGTGAGCAGAATTTCCTAACTGGACATCAGCGTATTTATACAGTTTGTTATAATGATGTCCAGCGTCTTACAAGTTAATTATACACCGGGCTAGGGTCGCGCCAGGTTTATTTCCTAATTTACATATCTTTTGCATGCGGTTTACTTTTAAATATGGTTACTAACAGACATTATTATTCTCTAATTTAACGTTACACTCTTTACATATTGCTTTAATACAGATCAAACAAATGTTTTGCATGTCGTATTTGGATAGCATTATTGTTCTTGTATACGTGTAGGTTAACATTGCTAATTCAAGTAATCCCCTGATCCCGAGGTCAACAAAGGACAAGGTCTACATGACCCTAACATGTAGCCTGAAGGCAGGTTGGACATTAACCCTCCGACAGAGGTTGAAGAGGTTAAGGCAAGAACAAGAGCACACGAGACGGCCATTTTAGACTATAGGGTGACTTTGTACAATAAACTAAAATGGCGGTTCTAACTTAAAATGGAGGCTCGATTCACTTGGGGTCACAACCTTGTAATACGGATTTCCTCACAAGGCGACTGGGCATAGGCCAACATATACAATGAGGACGAATCAATATTATATCAGTTCTAACAGTAGGACAGAGTTAATTGTGCAGTGGTGTGGACAGGGGGGCTTCTGGATTGAATCTTATTATTCAGCTAGACAGAGAGTGTGACATCTTCAACACTGGAAAGAAATACGCAGAGAGTGGCAGGGTACTAAAGTTCGGGTGACTGAAAAGGCAGAAACATGCTGGTACCGAATGGAAGCGGGTAATCCAATATCTGTATTAATAATTAGTTATTTTAAGTTGAGTAAACAGGAGGCTCAGCAGAACTGTCATAAGTAACAGGACATAATGTTATGTTATGTTATTTGGCATTTGTATAGCGCTCTATATATCATTGGTATGACCTCAAAGCGCTGGTAGGTTGAACGCCTTCGGGAACCGCAGTCCAGGTCAGTTGAGAGAGTAAGAGTCTTAAGGTGTGTGGGTGCACCAGTTATGTGTGCAGCTGATGTAATTGTCTGATGGTAGCTGCATCTTAGCATTAGGTGTGGTGGTGAAGATATCAGTTGCATGTGTGCAGTCTGGTGGGTGGGCATCCAGACTGGGTTCTGGCTGCGTTAGGCCTGTAGGACACTTATGTGTGCAGCTAGGCTGGATTGTCATGAGATATAGCTGCAATTTATTAGAGTGATGAGGTGTTCACTCTAATCCCCCTTATTGTATGCTATTTATTTAGAACCCCTACTAGCCATGGTCCGCGATGCAGATGAGATAAAGGGGATTGAAATGGCGATACAAGTACATAAGTAAAACCAAAGTTGTTCCTGGAGTTAGGGGTTTAAAGTAAGGTGGATGGGCAAGCCACTTCCACTTCGAGCGGAAGACCAATAGGCACAGCACACCAACCGGTGGCCATTGATGGCGAAAAAGGCTGTCTATCCCATTCTTGGTGAACCATAGAGAGTGCACTATAGACAGCAACATGACTGTCCAGCGAAGTCAGCAGACATGAGGTTTTTGCTCATTGGAAATGCTGCCACTCCCTTTGGGGCCACACTGTGCATTGGATTCTGTACAGAATAAAAGGTGTGCACCTTTAATTTAGCAACTGACCGCGTTTTTTGAAGTTCCTGCATGCTCATCGCTTGAAGGTTTCCATTGTATTCGTGTTTTAATGTTTCGTTGTGTTACAGGAGCCATACCGAATATTGTAATGCTTTATTCTGATTAAAGTAAGAATATCAAAAGCACTATTATAAATGCAAAATGCATCAAACTCTTACAGAATGCAACAGACTATTAATACAATCATGTTCACAGACACGTTTGATGAACGTTTTCACTTAGTACAGCATTTTTTATTTAAACATGTTAATATTTAATGAGCTGTGCTTCTGTAAGCCTACCTCAAACTGATCTTACTTTCACGTCCGTATGTTACTGAACAGTTTACTTGACTCGCTGTCGTTGAAACCTCATTGCATACATCCAGTCCTAGTTTGGTGCATAGACAGGTTTTGGGGGAACCTGGAGTAATATTTACCCATGGTATAGGCTGCCCAGCCATCCCGGTTATCCCGGGGTAGCCCAGGGAAATCGCCCTCCATTCCGGGTCCCGAGAGTTTTTTAAATTAATGAACCCCGTCTCGGGATTGGATGGGCGGCTGGCTGCTGTCCGGGTTTTTGCCGGGAACTAATTCAGAATATCCTGAAACCGTGCCCTGTGCAACCCTTTATTCTCATGAAGGCTTTTCATGCCCCCATTTCCTCCCCTTCCCCTCCCTGGTCGCTCACTTCATACGAGAGGAGTGTGCCTGGAACAAACCCACGCAACAGGCAAGCGGCATAGAAGTAGGACTATAGTTTTTTTATCGAGTCCTGTTTGTGGTTATTGCAGTCCTACTTCTATGTCTATGGCCTGTCCCGGTTTTAAAAAAATAAAATATCTGTTCACCCTACCATGGTACCAATGGAAAATGTGCTCTGTGTAACACATACTGTAAGCAAATGTTGACATGACAAGGCTTACTGTGATCCTCTCTCCTATTTGCATTATTACATGCATTTTCGTCATGGCTTCCAATAGAAAGTAGTGGCCAGGGCTTGCAGTCTTTCTTAATTAGCCTTCCCCAGTCTTCCCATTCCCCCCTCCACATAAAATTCGAAAATCTAGGCAAGGATTGACAAGGGACCACGATCTGACTCTCTGGATAAAGCCACTGGCATATGATTTGCTATTCTGCAGTCAGAGGCCTGTGGTGTAACTGGGGCTGTGATTTCCCAAGTACTAGCACTCTCCTTCTGAATGGGGACCCCCAGCAGAGCAGAGAACAACAGCATGTATTATCTCCCTCGCAGAAGCAGGGCTGTCCGTCAATAGGCTAGACTCTCCCTGCCTCCTTCTCCCCCTCAGCCTCATTTCGTCTTGGAACACCTGCCATTCCCTTTCTTCTAATGCTTACCTTCTGCCTTGCTGTGCACCTGCCACCTCTTCCCTATTCACAGCCATGACAGTGGAAACGAATCACGTTTTGGAATCCCGTTCGTCCACTTGCAACCGTGGCCATTTTGGATAGGGCAGTCTTTCTTGAAGTTTGATCAGGCTGGACCATTTTTTATTGTAGTTTTTGTCATTACCATCCTGCTGCTGTTTGTGGCTGTTCACAGCAATAATAATGCTCTCCGTAGTCGACAGTATTGGCAGGTAATAATCAAACACAATTTTCAAAGGCCCTCACTCGGATCTACTAAATTAGACAACAGGCCATAACCAGCTGATCCCACCTTCCCAGGAAGGAGATATTGCATATATACGTGGCCTTGAGCTTTCATGCAATAAAACTGATTTCAACAGAGATTCTCAAGTTCAGCAGTTAACACTCATATGGCCTGATGTATAAAAGCATTTTACAATGGTGCAATCCCATTAGAAAACGCTATGTAAATCAGGCCCTCAGTGGTAAAAGACAAATGGGGCCTCATTACGAGGTGGGCTTTACCGGTACCGGTAATCCCTTACTGCCCTATTCCAAGGTCCCTTTGCGGGTCCTCCCTTAACACCTGGTTTTACCAGGCGTTAAGGACGGGACCCACAAAGGGACTTTGTAGCTAATAACGGTACTGCAATTAGCGGTACCGTTATTAGCGCCTTCCCCCTTCCCATTGAGCCCTATGGGAGCTCAAATGGGAATGGGGAAGGGCCCTGGTGAATGGGGAATTACCGCCCCTGCCAACCTTGGAATGGGGCGGTAATAGCTCCATTCACCGGGGCGGAATCGGTATGGGTTTGGAGGCAGCCATGGCGCTAATAGCGCCATGGTTACCTCCAAACTCGTAATGACCCACATGATATTTAGATTTAGCGCAACATGGTCCTAAAATATACAGCTCCTAACCTTACTCTTCATCTCAAATCTTACAAAATGCCCTTGAGTTTCGAAGCGGATGAGTTATTTTTCATGTTTTTATTTATTTATTTACATGCCTTACGGGTTGCCTTACAGCGTTGCCGGTATCTCCCCAGTAATTCTGTCAGGATACCAACAACCCTGCCATACTGTCTCTGCCGCCCGATATCCCGGTATTACCCGGATATTATGGGCAGTGGAGTGACGGTAAATTCCCATTCCCATGGAGTGCCATAGGACTACGAGGGAGGGGATTGCCTGAATCACGGCACCGGGAGTACCAGTGCCGGTGATTCAGGAATGTATCTGCCGTTAGAGGCCTGACCTACACGCAGGTCAGGCCTGCCTGGAGATCCGTGGCCTCCACTGGCAGACTTGTGTTCTGCCGGTCCAGAGAAAATGCCAGTGCCGGAATAACCAGCATTTATTCCAGATTGGCAAACATGTAATGAGGCCCGTTGCGAGGTTATCCCCATGTTGAATTCTTAAGTTCATGAGGACATCTTTATGTGAGTGATGTCACAGTATCAGGTTTTAGCATCTTAAATTCTGTTAAGTTGAGGCGTTAACTTCTCAAAACATCGTTAGCATGTAGGACACATAACATTTGTAAATAATGATCAAATATTATATTAAAATGTGCAAAGGCCAGGATTACACTTTTTAGTAGGAACAGCACTCAGTGGATAGTGCCTGGATTGACTGTGAACTGTGTTTTTTGCTCTTTCGATGTAGATTGAGACCCAGGAACCAACTTGTGTGAAACTTGCAAATATATAACTCGTCGGTTTGTGGCCATCATTTCTGCAACAAAGGCCCATTTTTTCATCTACTCTTTGAGTCAATCTGTTCTTACAGTTGCCATGCCAATGGGCTATTTCAATTCACATAACAAATTGTGTCTTTCCCAGAAACATTTCAAGATGAGTACCATTGCCCTTTCAGGAAATATTGGCCATTGAATACATGAAAATGTAGAGGAGAAACTGGATGCATTCTCCCTAGCCAGCACCCCATGCCCCCATCCTATTGGAATGACAAATGAGGAGCCAATGCACTCTTAGGAACCCATGAGACAGGTTTATGCGAAATGTCCATACCACACCGACTATATGAAAGACGATATACACTCAGGCAGCCATTCAGAAGATACCATCATGTTGAAACAGTGGAGGGAAGCCAAGAAGGATGTCCCTTGCGTGTTGTCGAAAGGCAGCAATGAACAAAATGGTGCGTGACATGGCTGCGAACTCTCAATGTGGTTAATAACCACTGAACAGGTTATCATGCCTTGTTCTTTCGAGAGAGGGGCGCCTGCTACCCTTTTTTTGTATTGTTGAAAGGAACTTGGGGTTGGTCACCCTAGGTTACCTGGGGGCAACCAGACGTAGACTCCCTGCTCACTGTGCTTAGAGAGGCTCAGCTTCACCTCACTGATGATGCCCAACAAGGCTGAAACACGTGTATGGGGTTGCTGATGGTACTCTTGTTCAGAGAGGAATTGCCATAGCATTTCGGTGCTGGACTGCCCTTGTGGGCGGGACAAAGACTGATATGCAAATGGATATTTCCCATCTGTGAAGGTACAGTGAGCAAAAAGCAATGGCTGCGAACTCTCAATGTGGTTAATAACCACTGAACAGGTTATCATGCCTTGTTCTTTCGAGAGAGGGGCGCCTGCTACCCTTTTTTTGTATTGTTGAAAGGAACTTGGGGTTGGTCACCCTAGGTTACCTGGGGCAACCAGACGTGGACTCCCTGCTCACTGTGCTTAGAGAGGCTCAGCTTCACCTCACTGATGATGCCCAACAAGGCTGAAACACGTGTATGGGGTTGCTGATGGTACTCTTGTTCAGAGAGGAATTGCCATAGCATTTCGGTGCTGGACTGCCCTTGTGGGCGGGACAAAGACTGATATGCAAATGGATATTTCCCATCTGTGAAGGTACAGTGAGCAAAAAGCAATGGCTGCGAACTCTCAATGTGGTTAATAACCACTGAACAGGTTATCATGCCTTGTTCTTTCGAGAGAGGGGCGCCTGCTACCCTTTTTTTGTATTGTTGAAAGGAACTTGGGGTTGGTCACCCTAGGTTACCTGGGGGCAACCAGACGTGGACTCCCTGCTCACTGTGCTTAGAGAGGCTCAGCTTCACCTCACTGATGATGCCCAACAAGGCTGAAACACGTGTATGGGGTTGCTGATGGTACTCTTGTTCAGAGAGGAATTGCCATAGCATTTCAGTGCTGGACTGCCCTTGTGGGCGGGACAAAGACTGATATGCAAATGGATATTTCCCATCTGTGAAGGTACAGTGAGCAAAAAGCAATGGCTGCGAACTCTCAATGTGGTTAATAACCACTGAACAGGTTATCATGCCTTGTCTTTCGAGAGAGGGGCGCCTGCTACCCTTTTTTTGTACTGTTCTTACAGTTGCCATGCCAATGGGCAATTTCAATTCACATAACAAATTGTGTCTTTCCCAGAAACATTTCAAGATGAGTACCATTGCCCTTTCAGGAAATATTGGCCATTGAATACATGAAAATGTAGAGGAGAAACTGGATGCATTCTCCCTAGCCAGCACCCCATGCCCCCATCCTATTGGAATGACAAATGAGGAGCCAATGCACTCTTAGGAACCCATGAGACAGGTTTATGCGAAATGTCCATACCACACCGACTATATGAAAGACGATATACACTCAGGCAGCCATTCAGAAGATACCCTCATGTTAAAACAGTGGAGGGAAGCTACCAAGAAGGATGTCCCTTGCCGTGTTGTCGAAAGGCAGCAATGAACAAAATGGTGCGTGACATGGATGTGCGTTAAACAAAGTCTAATAACAGCAAAACAATGCTAGAAAGAAGATATATAAACTTATGTTGAAACAATATGAAAATACTTAAGGATGACAATGTAATTGGAATACGAGGAGACACATGTACTCCTTTATGCAGTATTTACGAATAAAAAGAAGAATGACATGTTCACTGGTCAATAACTGTTGATATGCTGAAATGGAAGGTAGAAAGAATACCTAGAAGCTTGCTTATGAGAGGTATATATCCAACGTTTAGGATGGCCATTAGAATAAGATGGACGACGGCTCATGTCAATCAACCCAGTACTCAAAATACGAGCACAGGATCTTAAATATGGAAAGATGATGAAGAAGCTGTTTTACCTTTGTAGAATACAGGAGCACATTGTCTTTGAACCAAGGATGCTATTTTGAGAGATGAAGGAAAAGTACGAAGGGAGTATACGAGCAGAACAGACGCAAGGACACATTTCCCAAAGATTAGGAGGAACAAGAACATTTACTGATGCCAAATATTGAATAATCAAAAAAGGCATAAAGTTAATATGGGATACAATGTGCAAGTCTCTAAAGGCCAAGAGGAGTAACTGCACCTAGCATAATTTTAAATGCACTTTCGAAACTGTCATCCGCCGCCGCTCTTGGTGCCTGTTTCCGCGCTGGCGGATCCTCGACAGAGGGCGGGGCTGGCGTTCCACCACGTACAGTCCCCTGCGTAGACTGCCGGTCTAGAGGTTTTTCAACATGGCGACCGCTGGGAGGTACTTAGCTCCGTCTCTGTGGCCTTACATGATGGAGCTGAGGTTGGTGGCTCCCCACTCCTTTGGTCAACTCAGACTGGGAGCTGACTTCGCCCTTCACGACTGATTGTGGACAGAAGAGGTCGGCTGCACTGAAGACTAACTGCCTGCGCCACTGTTACATCTTGCAAGGAAGCCAACGTCTCCATTGGGGCCGGCTGTGGTAAGTGGAGTGGTGGGGATCGCCAGTACAGGTGGGCCTTGAGTATCGCTGCCCTCCTAACGCAGGTGGTGGCAGAGATGTGGACTGGGGGGCATGACAAAAGCTGGAATGAGCACTGGGGCAGGGGCCCATTGCAAGCATTAAACATTGCCGGACGCTGCTGAGCCACGCACCTCCCTCCTCCTTCATACCTGTGTGCCAATGGGACCTGGTTATTGAGGCCTTCCATCAGGGCCTAGACTGGCGGGCCACGTTGTAGAGCATCGACCAGCCTCCAGGGGTGCAATCAAACACATGATACGACAGTGATACAGTATGGAGTTGCAATGTTTATGTCCTCAGTTCCCAAATCTATATATCCACCACACGAAAGGTTGAAGTATTGCTTAAAATGATAGTCCATGCCCGCACATTCAATCACAGCCCCAGTGCTCTTCTACTATTGATGCTGGCACGATCTGCGCCTTGAAGAGGTCAAGATGCACTACAATAATTAAACTAGTTGCCCACAATACCAACCAATCTGTCTTGACCGCGTTATACAGACAGGATCTTACTGTAGGCACTGATGACTCCTGACATCTAAACCGTTGCATATGTGACTGCCTGCACTTGTCACTTCCACAGCTTATATCTCCTATCTGTCTCCCTGCTCAGGGGAGGAGTCCCACCTCCTGCTGACACTCATGGTACGTGCCTAGGAGACACTAAGCCACCTCTCAGGCTGAGCAAGGTACTGGGGGCCTACACATCAGGAGCAACGTAACACATCTTGGTCTACTGGACTAGGTACTGTTCTGTCTCATGCTCGGAGGGGGTTGGGGCATGCAACAGGCCCTGAATCTGACAGTGGTGAGGATCAACCAGATGCCCTCAGAAGATGGGTATACAGACGCAACTGCAGGCAATATTAGGAGAAATGAAGCTCATTTGTCAACATACACAGGAGACCACCATGCAAGACCTCAAGAAGGAGTTGCAGGACATTACCACGTGGATGAAAGCCCAGGACGACAGAATTGCAGAAAGTGGACAGACAGGATCATACTGTAGGCACTGATGACTCCTGACATCTAACCCGTTGCATATGTGACTGCCTGCACTTGTCACTTCCACAGCTTATATCTCCTATCTGTCTCCCTGCTCGGGGGAGGAGTCCCACCTCCTGCTGACACTCATGGTACGTGCCTAGGAGACACTAAGCCACCTCTCAGGCTGAGCAAGGTACTGGGGGCCTACACATCAGGAGCAACGTAACACATTTTGGTCTACTGGAGTAGGTACTGTTCTGTCTCATGCTCGGAGGGGGTTGGGGCATGCAACAGGCCCTGAATCTGACAGTGGTGACGATCACCCAGATGCCCTCAGAAGATGGGTATACAGACGCAACTGCAGGCAATATTAGGAGAAATGAAGCTCATTTGTCAAAATACACAGGAGACCACCATGCAAGACCTCAAGAAGGAGTTGCAGGACATTACCACATGGATGAAAGCCCAGGACAACAGAATTGCAGAAAGTGAACAGTGTATTAGCATGCTTAAGGACAATTATGATACCGCCAATACAGATCTTGAGGGGCTCATCAGAGAGGTGCCATGGCTGGGGGCCAAGCTGGAGGACAAAGAAAACAGGTCTAGGTGCAACAACCTTTGCCTAGTATGGCACCCAGAGAGCGCTGAGGGAAGCAACCTTGAGGGTTACCTGCATGATCTACTACAAGACAAACTGTCAGGGTTTCCCCTTTTCTCACCTGTTTTCGCTGCTTGCAGGAATCCTTGGGAGGAGTTTTCTTCTTTACGGTTCGGGTTTTGTACAACCCTGCTCGGCCGTCTTCGGCTTCCAGTGTTCGTTTAGCTTCTATGTCCAGGATCAATAGGAAACTTCCAGGAAGTCCAGGATACGAAGAGGTGTACTCGGAGGCGGGTACACGGAGTCTGGGAAGAAAGCAGGATAAGAGGGAAGGAGGATAGTAGGAGAAAGCGGAGGGTCTGGGAACCAGGAAACAACAGAGTTCCGCGAAGGTGAACTACGGAGCACACGTCTAGCCACATCAATCAGTAGCATTGAGACGCGCAGGGCCACGGGGGTGTGGCTACTTTATAGGATGTGCTGCATCAGACGTAAAGGCTGGGAGGCAGCATTTGGTGCTTAACGGCCATGTTGGAAGTACCACGGAGTGTAAGCCCCGATGTGTCAAAGACCAGGAGGTCCAGAAGGGGCGTGTCTGACGGTTCATGACAGCATGCCTCCTCCGAAAACCCGTCCCGCTGGGTTTGCCCGGGTGTATGAGATGGAACCTTCTGAGTAACCTGGGGGTATTTAAGTTTGAGATTGGTTCCCAAGTGCGTTCACTGGGAGGGTATACTTTCCATTCCACCAAGTACTGGAGCTGACCATCTTTATATCTAGAGTCACATATTCTGGTGACTTCATATTCCAGTTGGTCATTAACAAGTACAGGATTGGGTCTGAGGTTAGTCCGGGAGGTCTGGATGTATGTTTTCATCAGAGATGTATGGAAAACTGGGTGAATCTTCTTCCAGGAATCTGGTAATTTGAGTCGAAAGGCCACTGGATTAATGATTTCTTTCATGAGAAAGGGCTCATAATACCGGGGAGCCAGTTTATTTGGTCGTAGATGTCGGGGCAGTAGTCTCGAGGATAGCCATACCTTGGGCCTCATTACGACCCAGGCGGTAAGTTACCGCCTGGGTCGTACCTTTACCACCATGGCGTAAACTACATTTACGCCATGGTGGTTGGCGGACTTACCGCCCCATTCCGAGGTTGGCGGGGCGGTAAGTCCCCAATCCCCATTTACCCTTCCCCATTCCCATTTTTGCCCCATAGGGCATAATGGGAGTGGGGAAGGCGTTAATTACGCCACCGTAAATTACGGTGGCGTAATTAACAACAAGGTCCCTTAGCGCCATGGATTTTAACACCTGCTAAAAGCAGGTGTTAAATCCTCCATGGCGCTAAGAGACCTCGGAATCAGGCGGTAAGGGTCGGCGCTGTTTATGCTGCCGTAAACCCCTTACCGCCTGGGTCGTAATGAGGCCCCTTGTCTCCTACTGCAGGAAGGGCCTGGTCTTCTTTTGGAATCCGCATAATGCTTCGTATGAGTCTGAGCCCTTTCTAATTGCTCTTTGGCTTCTCTTTGTACATTGATGAGTGTTTCAATCCAGGAATCAACTGTAGGAACAGGTGTAGGATGTGGGAAGATGGAAGGTAGCACTGAAGGGTGAAAACCTTAACTGCAGAAAAAAGGGCTGGTCTTGAGAGCCGAGTGATCCGAGTTATTATAGAAGAATTCAGCCAGAGGTATTAGAAGTGACCAATCGTCCTGGACCTTGGTAGTGAAACAACAGAGATATTGTTCCAAGGTTTGATTCACACGTTCGGTAGCCCCATTAGTCTGTGGATGATACCCTGAAGAGAGGGCACGTTGTATTCCCAGTATTCGGCAAAGGTGTTTCCAAAATTGAGATATGTATTGAGGTCCTCTGTCTGATATGATCTTGGAAGGGAGTCCATGGAGTCTAAATATGTGTTCCAGAAAGATTCCAGCAAGTTCTGAGGAAGAAGGTAGTTTATGTAATGGTGTAAAATGAGCCATATGAGTGAATAAATCTATGGTGACCATGATAGTTGTGTACCCCCTGGAAGGTGGTAGTTCCACAATGAAGTCTGTAGCAATAATTTCCCAGGGCCTTGTTGATAGTGTGGGCTGAAGTAGGAGGCCCGCCAGTCTCTTGTTGTCATGTTTGTTTTGACTGCAGACTGCACAGGCTTGAATGTACAGTCGTACGTCAGTTTTCATTCTTGCCACCAAAATTGTGTTTGTAAAAGTTGGAGGGTGTTTGTGCTGCCACGATGTCCGGAGTGAAGGGTATCGTGACAGAGGTTTAATATCCTTTGCTTTAGTTTCTGTGTGGGGATGACTAAACTTTTATCCTTGAAAAAATATCCATCCTTAGTTCTGAGATTCCATCGGTTCTTTCCTGAAAATTCTTTCCATAGTTCAGAGGACTGTGTTTGTATCCGACATCATCCAGGAGGCTGTTTGCTTGACCCACGAATATTGTGTGTGGGAACATTTTCGGGAATGACCGGTCTTCAAGGGGTTCATAGTTGGGACGTTGAGATAAGGCATCAGCAATTATATTCTGTGTTCCAGGGACATGATGAATTTGGAACTGGTATTGGGCAAAGAAGAAAGCCCAACGGGCTTGTCGGCTATTCCTACATTCCAGGGCCTGTAATACTTGAAGATTTTGATGGTCTGTGCGGACCTGGACAGGATGTTTTGCTCCTAGAAGTAAATGACACCACTCTGTGAAGGCTTGGCGGATGGCTAGAAGTTCTTTTTCTAAAACAGAGTAATGGGTTTCACTGGGAGTTAATGTCTGTGAAAGATGAGCAATAGGATGTTCCAGGCTATCGTCGAATTCCTGTTTTAGAACTGCTCCAATGGCGTAGTTAGAGGCGTCTGTCTCCACTAGGAAGGGTTGGTTGATATCACGTTGAGCCAGGATGGGAGCTTGTGTAAACTCTGTTTTTAACCGTTGGAATGCCTCCTCTTGGGCTGTTGTCCAACGAAAGGGAGCGTCTTTTTCAACAAGGCTATGATCGGTTGGACTATCTCGGAAAAGGAAGGTATGAATTTCCGATAGAAGTTAGCTAACCCCAGGAAGGATTGAATCTGTTTCACAGTGGTCGAAATTGGCCAAGATGGTATGGCCTTTACCTTGGATTGATCCATTCCAATACCGTCTGGGCTGAGGACAAATCCTAGATAGTCAACGGTAGAGACATGAAAAAGGAACTTCTCGGGTTTTGCTAGGAGCTTGTGTTCACGTAGCCATTGTAACACTGCCTTAACATGTTCTTCATGCTAAAGATGGTCCTTAGAGAATATCAAAATATTGTCCAGATACACGATGACGAAGAGGAATAGCATGTCTGAAAACACCCGATCCATGAAGCGTTGGAAGACCGCTGGGGCATTTGCAAGTCCGAAGGGCATGACCAAGTACTCAAAATGACCAAAAGGTGTTCTAAAGGCTGTCTTCCATTTGTCTCCTTCTCTAATACGGATCAGATGGTAGGCACCTCTGAGATCCAACTTAGTGAAGATTATGGCTCCTCTTACTGCTTCCAAGATATCTGAGATCAAGGGCAATGGATAGCGATGCTTAAGGGTGCACTGATTTAAACCTCGATAATCAAGGCAAGGCCTGAGCTCATTGGTGTCCTTTTTTGGAACAAAAAACAGTGAGGCTCCGGCTGGGGATTTGGATGGTCGTATGGTGCCATTTTCAAGATTAGTATCTAGGTACTCACGAGGGCCTTTTTTTCAGGTTCGGATAAGATGAACATCCTTCCAAAGGCAATCACAGCTGAAGGTTCGGTATCAATAGCACAGTCTTCTGGTCTATGAGGAGGTAAGGCTTGAACAATAGCAGAAGAGAACACAACGGAGTATTCCTGATAGATTTTAGGAACCTGGATGATATTTGAGACTGTGAGCGGGCATTGATGATCTGCTGAATCTCCTTCCGTAGTGTCGGAGCGGGATCCAGGAGTAAGCAATGAGACATGCAATGTTCGAAACCAAGGAACAAGGATCCTGCTGCCCAATTGATGTATGGGTTGTGTCTTTGTAGCCAGGGCATTCCCAAAACCATTGGGTAATGGGCGGACTTTATGATGTCAAACTTTATCTTCTCTCGATGGTGGTTTATTGCAAGCTCAATTTCCTTGGTTTGAAGGGTTATGGGTCCTGAAGAAAGGGGTCTTCCATCAATTGCTTCCACAGGCTGCATGATATTCCGGGATTCATATGGAATATGGTGTTTAAAGACCCAATCTTGATCTATGAATATTCCCATGGCTCCACAGTCCACCAATGCCAGAATGGGGTAGGTTTCCTTCTTGGATGGCGATAGAAAGGCCTGTAAAATTACCAGATTGTTTTGTCCAGGAGAGTTCAAGGATGGAATAGATGTGGAGCAAACATAACTCTCCCAAAACTGTGCTCCATCTAGGATCGGGAGCTGGCGTTTCCCGAACGCCGTGGAGGGGCTATGGGACACTCTCTCACTAAATGTTTGTCCGAGGCACAATACATGCATAAGCCTGTATGGATCCTTTGCATCCTTTTTTGGGGGGATATGCGTCCACGAAAGGCTCCTAGTTGCATGGGTTCAGGTTCGTTACGAGGGACAGGAACACACTCAGACTTCAAGGAGGTCTCTATGGGGTTCTTCTGGAAGGGTAATTTGGTCTTCTTTTTCTCTGCTTTCCTTTCCTGGATGCGGAAGTCAATCGGTAGAGCAAGATCCATAAGGGCTTGGAATGAACTTGGGCGAGCCACTCTGGCTAGTTCATCCTTGATGTCTTCATTTAGCCCTCTTCGAAAGAAAGTGAAGCAGGCTTCTGAGGACCAATCCGTTTCTTTAGCCAATTGCTTAAATCGTGTTACATATGTGAGCATGTCCTGGGAGCCCTGTTGGAAATCGAGTAGACGTTGCTGAGCGGTATAGACCTGTTCTGGGCGGTCAAACATGGTTTTAAGGGCTTGAATGAACCTGTCATAATCATCCAGGAGGGCATCTCCGGCATTAACTAAAGGTGGCCAAGGTTAATGCATTCGCAGAAAGGTGCGAGATAATAAAGCCCATTTTAGCCCTGGGGGTAGAGAAATAATAAGGTTTAAAGGTAAAGTGGACCAAACAGGAATCAAGAAATCCACAAAGGTTTTTTGCAGACCCATCGTATCTGTCTACAATGCCACCCAATAGTACACTTTCCTTCGTGGTGGAGTCACGGGATAAGACTAATTGCTTTAATGCTGCATTTTCTGCCTTTAGGTTTTGTACTTCGGTCGTTAGTTCTTGCATGCCGCGCATAAGATCTTGAATGGCCGCCTCCATGTCTCTATTGACTTCAGTTAGGTGTGGTCTCAATCTGTCACAGGTTTCCCCTTTTCTCACCTGTTTTCGCTGCTTCCTGGAATCCTTGGGAGGAGTGTTCTTCTTTACGGTTCGGGTTTTGTACAATCCCGCTCGGCCATCTTCGGCTTCCAGCGTTCGTTCAGCTTCTATGTCTGGGATCAATAGGAAACTTCCAGGAAGTCCATGATACGAAGAAGTGTACTCGGAGGCGGGTACACGGAGTCCGGTAAGAAAGCAGGATAAGAAGGAAGGAGGATAGTAGGAGAAAGTGGAGGGTCCAGGAACCAGGAAATAACAGAGTTCCGCGAAGGTGAACTACGGAGCACACGTCTAGCCACAGCAATCAGTAGCATTGAGATGCGCTGGGCCACGGGGGCGTGGCTACTTTATAGGACGTGCTGCATCGGACGTAAAGGCTGGGAGGCAACGTTTGGTGCTTAACGGCCATGTTGGAAGTACCACAGAGTGTAAGCTCCGATGTGTCTAGGACCAGGCGGTCCAGAAGGGCGTGTCCGACGGTTCATGACACAAACTCCATCTCGACAACCCTAGCTCCTATATCATCAAAAGAGCCTGCAGATCCTCTATCCCCAAGCTGCCACCCAGAGTGTGTCTGCGAACCGTCATGATACAGCTGCTGAATTTTCAGCACAAAATGGCTATACTTAAGGAACACTGAGAGGCGGGGGCCATAAAACTTGATGGCAGCAGTGTCCATATGTTCAATGACTACTCCATGGAGATTTCCAAATGCAGATGGGCCTTCAACCCACTCTTTGATGCGCTGAAAGGTTATGAACATAAACATTATCTCAAGTTCCCTGCAGTGTGGTCCATCCATCTGGACTGCCAATGACACTTTTTTGAGGACCCTGAGGAGGCTTGCCGCTTCCTAAAGCTCTGGGATATAAATGACTAAGAGTTCATCCCTTTGGAAGAAAGGCCATTGTAGGGGCAGAGGGTGGGTCCACTGCTTCGGCACATCAGCAGACGAGGTCCCGTGTTGGCTGGAAGAAGGTGTGCAGGAAACCACAAGGTCTAATACCACAACAGGAAGGGCCCATGAATTGAACATTGCAGGATGCTATGCAAGCACTGAATACCCACCATGCGAGTGCCAATAACCTCCCTTGCTGGCTCGCTGAGGACAAGGGGAGCATATTAATGTTGGGTCACGACCCCAGCACGTAAAGTGAACACATCGCCGGCCTCCAGACATTGCCATAGGCTTAAGTCTGATCAACATCCCCGCAGGCTACCAATTGAGAGGGGATCGAGCTGAAGGGAAGAGATGCTTTATGGAGCTCCTCACGCAAAGGACATTTGTGGCCCCTTCATAGCGATATCCAAACGTATGTGTCTTTCAGGTAACACAACCTGTATCCCCTTTCGGGGAAGACAGGGATGCAGTTTTCAGGGCTATGGATGCAGAGCCTTGCCTGTCCCTGCTATCCTAGAAGTTTTATTGGAGTCTGGTTATGGGGCTTCAATGTTATGTTATTTGGCTGGTTGGGGGGGTCTGATTTTTGGAGAAATTATACCTGTACAAAAGTCTTGCAGTCCTGCAGCAAGTAGATCTGTGAATGCTCTGAGGTTGGGTATAATAAGTCCAATTACACAACACCTAAGGCCCGATCATGCTCGACCTACTAGCAAAGGTTGAAACCTTGCTCACATGTATATCCATTAATGTCCATGGACTGGGACATCCCATTAAGCGACGCCGCTTATTAAACATGCTGAGGTACCTACGCTGGGACATTATTTTCCTACAAGAAACTCACCTGGACACCAATGAGTCAGCAAATCTGTGCAGGGGTGGGTGGGGATGGCTGTTAATTTCCCTTCTCAAAGTAAAAGGGCGGTGTCCGTTCTTATTCACTGGCAGGTTCCCCTCACTACTCAACCCACGAAGGCTGATAGAGGGGATCAATATGTACTCATACAGGGACAACTATACAACCAAAATGTTACACTCATAAAAATCTATGGCCCCAAGACTGACAGACATGAGTTTTTCACACACTTGTTTGCCACCTTTTTACCATTTATGGTTCCATGTGTTAATATCCCCGCAAAAATATCGCCATACAAGACTGGCGCCATTTTGTTCTGCCAACATTAACCCATGAAACCTGTGGGGGACACCTCCACAACCCCCATATTTTTTTTAAGAGAGAGGGGGACACCCCCACAACACCCGCTCCCATTCACCCCATAAATGATCCCCATAAATAATGTCACCTATGGCCTTTACCAGTGACCATATACATGGCAACATTATTTATGGGGATAATATTACCTGATACCCCATTTATGGATCACTTGATACTGATGGGGGTGGTGATCATATCGTAGCTTGGCAGACAGAGATAGATCGGTATAACCCTGTGCAATCGCAGTCCGGCCTCATACCGAGAAAAGTCTGTACACTCCGGTCACATCTTGCAGACCTTATATTAGTCAATGTGTGGAGACATATGCATGAACACACTAGGGACTACACATTCACTCTAAGCATCACCAGCGTTACTCCCGGCTGGATTATTGGCTGCTCCCATGCACTATGCTATACATGGTCACCTCCTGCTCAATTCTCTCTATGACATTATCAGACAATGCCCAGGTACTTATGCACTTCACCTTCCCGGAAACACCACCCAAAGCGCACTCATGGAGGATGAACCTCAGTGCATTACAGTACCCCGGCATGGTAGACCTGCTAATGCAGGACATGGGAGGGCTCTGGCAAGATAACCTAACTGAAGGTTTTAACACACTCCGTTTTTGGGACCACTTCAAGGCTTGCTTTAGGGGACAATTCATATTGTGATGGACACATAAGAGGAAAACCTGGGCAGAGAGTGAAGCCCAGCTGACACCAGAGCTCACCACTGCCGAACGCATACATAAATTGAATAGGGACCCATAGGCATATGCTCGGTTACTTAAGCTTCGCTCCGAGATAACTCATATCACCATGCTTAGAGCCCAAAAGGCCTTTTCTAAGTGGGTGCTTGACCTTTACGTTTCCGGAGACAGAGCTCTCCATATGCTGGCTCTCTCCCTAAAGGGGAAACAATTGGGCCAATTAATCAGAGCTATTCAAGCTGTGGATGGGGTGCTACCTACGGGATACTGGGCTTTCAATGAAATGTTTACAGAATTCTATCAAGACCTGTGTGCCCACCCGCCCAATAGGGGCACCGTCATATTAAAACTTTCCTCAGCAAAACTCCTCTACCAGCACTCACTTCTTCTGAGATTGACCTATTAAATGCACCACTAGATGACGAGGAGGTACTCAGAGCTATTCAGGGTCTGAACTCAGGGAAAGCCGCCGGACCGAATGGCCTTCCAATAGATATGTACAAGCTGATTCAAGAGGAACTTGCGTCGCACATAGGGCAGATGTACCGGGAAGCCAGGGAGTCAGACCAACTTCTGACATCCGTTTTGAAAGCCAATATAGTTGTCTTCCACAAAAAAGGTTGTGACATGACGCTATGCGGTTCCTACCGCCCAATATACCTTATAAACACTGATGCTAAGATCCAGGTAAAATGCTTGGCTAGCAGGTTGGAGATGTTGCTACCCAGACTTATTCACCAAGACCAGACAGGCTTTATCTTACACAGACACTCCTCTGACAACCTTAGACGCTTCCTGCATACCCTAGAAGGGGCTGTCCAGCCCGATGATGTGGTGCTTTCACTCGACGCCGAAAGGGCATTCAGCAAAGTGTGCTAGGAGGACTCTGTTTACACTGTGCTGCGCACATTTGGCTTCTCAGGGTTCTTCCTACAAATGGTCGGGCTCCTATAATAATTGGAGTAGCTGGTTTTCATGCTGCCTATTTCCCCTTCCAGAGCGCAATTCGACAAATTTGATCAACAGGTAAGGACATTTATTTGGAAAGGTAAAAGAGAGAAGCCAAACAAACATATTCTGCAGGCCACCAGAGGACAGAGGTCTGGCACTCCCATCCTGGCAGAAATATTACATGGCAGCACAAATAGGGTGGGCCAAGAGATGCCTCAGGAGATCTTGGCAGTCCCCCTTGGCGACTGCCGAAGATCCTCGCACGCACCCCATTTTAGGCCCAACACTAATGCAATGGCACAGAATGCACAGGATCACTGGCACTAGCACGCATACAGCCCCACAGTGGATCTCACTTCGCTCCTTACTTTCATATGCAACCATAGAACAGGTTCACGCACAACGACACGCCCGTTCGGGTGATGTTAAATTTATGGAGTTCTAAAAGGATGAGGGACTCCATCCTTTCTCTGAGGCAAGGTCTAAATTGGAAATGGCAGATACAGAATGGCTACAGTACCAAGCCCTTCACTCTGTTATAGCGGCACACACTAGAAGAGACACCAGAGACTGTGACAACCCTCTTTGTATGTGAAGGGGGTGATGAGGGATCCCACAGATTTCCGTAGGCTCAAAACCATCTACGCGCTCGCTATACACAGTACTATAAGGGTACCTCCAAGGGTAGATAACAGTGGGAGATGTATACGACTTCTTCTTCATGGTAACCCAAGTGTGCTGCAATATTCGCCAGAGGGAGATCCAATTTAAACGTATACATAGGGCCTATTAGACTCCGGACAGGCTGTACAGCATGGGCATTGCTAGGATGGCCGAATGTTGGTGCGGATGTGGCAGGATTGGTACTATGGGACATATGTTTTGGCACTGCCCCAGAATTCAACGACTGTGGTCCAGGATGAACCAAGAACTACGGGGGATACAGGGGTTATTTGTTGAACCGACCTCGACGGCGATGCTATTTGGGCATGGTCTGGAAAATTGGCATGGGGATGCGCTGTCCCGTAGAGTGATACACATTGTTCTTTCCACCACCCGCAAGATCATCCTGCTGAACTGGAATAAGCTCAGCCCACCGCCACACCAGCAGTGGTGCACGCTTCTGTCCATAACCTGCTCAACTGAGGTCTGTGGGCCCTAGAGCGGGCTGACAAGTTTTGGGACATGGCTGATATGTGTATTTGAACCGCTAAATATCAAGGGACACGGTATGTGTGTGTGAAGGATTGTTTATGGATGCACTAACTGAGACAGGTATATCTCTGCTTGTTTTTTATTTTTATTATTTTTGGTTTTCCCACTCCCTCACTGTTGATTGCTTTGTTTTTTATTAATTTAAATGATTACTATGCCTGCTGCTGTGGGCCACGGGATTCGGGGGGGGGGAGGGTGTTTTTTGGTGAGGGGATTAATACAGGGATGGGGGAAGGTTGGGGTTATTTGACATCGACGAACTTAATGCAAAGAATGATTGCTGCGTTATGGGAGGCGCAGGCTCACAATGTGATCTGTCTTTTGGTGAATCTTTTTCTTTGATTTAAATGCAATAAAAAGGTTAAATAAAAAAAAAATACAAATGGGGAGCATTTTTTGGGGGACTCGGGAAAAGCCTTTCTACCGGGTGAGGACTCACCTCATAGAGTAAGAACTGTGATGAGGACGATGGGTGAGGAGATAATCAAGAACTTTCTTTCAGGATTCATGGCAGTATCTGCATACAGATATATGACAGGCCCGCCCAACTTATTGGAGATCTCAAGAACATTTCTGCACAATTATCATGCAGGAGAGCCCGGAAAGACACCCTGCAATGTTGGGATATCAGCTCACTAACCTTCATTTCAGGTAGTGAGACTGTCGGCTGGCCTGGCGCGGGTGCTGAGTTTCCACTTCTGCTTCATCTCCTGTGGCATAACAGTTCACATTCCACTTCTGCCATTATGTAACCTCGAGTGGTGGCACTTTATCTCGCTTGTTCAACCTCCCTATTTCTGTCCCACACACCGCATTCGGAGAACACTTCACGCCCGATCTCGCCCCGGGGTCTTCTTTTGTGTCCTTCCCTGCTGACTTATCTCTGCTGACACACGAGTGTCACTAGTTTCTTTGGAGGTGAAGGAATAGCGCGCACATTTCATCCAGCTTTAGTTCACGCTTGCGTTCAATGCTCGCTGACTCTGTTGTTATTATAAACCTCTGGCTTTTCTAGAGAGTAGAGCGTGTGGACCTCATTTAGGGTTCGACATGGGTCTCAACTGCGACCCCTGTTTTATCCCTTGCTACCCCTGTGGTCTCCCTTGCTACTAAAAAACGTTTAAAAAAATATTTTTTAATTTTATTATTATTTTTTTTTTTACATTGAGGCTCATGGGCTGTGACCAGCAGCATGTGGCTCTCTGTTTCTTGAGTGGCTGGTTTTATGATGATAGTAAGATAGCTCAGTGAGCTGAGCGCTGGCTGCTGCAATGTGTGTATGAACTGTAGGTTGCAGGTTCGACTCCCAGCAAGGTCAACTCAGCCTTTCATCCTGCTGAGGTTGATAAATGAGTACCAACACAGGTTGGGTGATATTGCATGTACGTTTTTTCTATATGAAGTGCTTAAGCGTAAGTGCTATATAATAACACATTATCGTTTGGTCTTGGACGTCTGATGGATTCACACTGATTTGGTAATAAGGGCTTATCCGCACTGATATTAACGATACATATGGTGATCCCTTCTTGTATGAAATGTATATCACTTTACAGTGAAATCCTAACCATATTTTTCCTAGTGTACTCACAAACAATGCTATGTGATGTCACGTCTGTTTTGTCGTGGGGTCAAAGGTCATGTTCCATTGCTTCCCGTGATTTCACTTCTGGGTGGGGTCAAATGACATCACTTCCTGTGATGTCATCAGAGGTCAAGGGTCGTGTGATGTCACTTCCGCTACCCCAGCCATTTTAGTGAAATGATGTCCCAGGTAGAGCGTGTGATCAGAAATGAGCAATGCATGAACTTGTCACTGAGAGAGGGAGGCACGGGTGATGGATTTGCTGTTCCACCCTGGTCCTCCTGTGGATAGCCCACTGACTCTACAGTACGGGCACTTTCTCATATAACCTCATCATCAGTCCCTTACAGCGGAGCAATGCAGTGCTGTTCTGGTGGGGGGACGGGGACGTGGAGACTAAGGTGATGACTTATTTCGAGGCCCTGTGCTTTTTGTAGCTTTTTTCGTCTAAGGGGCAACATGCTCGCCTTGGAAGCAAGACGACACGGGGCAACACGGGTTAGATCCCCAGGTCTGCACTTAGAAACCTCTGGGTATTAAGCACGTTATAAATAACCTATCATATCTGCCATTAATGTCATTAAGGCCCATACTGGGTCAATTGTTGCAGAACCCTTCCTAAAGCCTGTCTGGTGAAAGAGCAGGAGTCCCTCCCTCTTCACAAAATCAGTCAGAAGTGTAAGCAGGATGGAAGCATAAACCATTGCTCTACAGTCTAACATAGCCAGAAGTCTAAAGTTGGCTGGCAAGTTGTGTGGACCTTTCTTATGAATGGGTATGTTTATCAAGCTCTTTCACGTACGCAGAATCTTTCCCTCATCACATATGTGCATATACATGTCTTGCAACAAAGCACCCCAGAAGTTCGGGTCACTTTTTATTACTACATTAGACAATCGATCCAGGCCATTAGTCCCAGAGGGTTTCATTCTGATTATCATAGTCTCCAGATCAATGTCCTTCGTACAGTCCGCAACCAACGAAGACCGCATAGAACGGGCCCCCGTTCCACGTGAGTTGTGTCTCTGAATCCAACCAGAAATTCTCCTGGATAGAAACACCCCACTGCGCCTCCGATACACTACTTACTTCCATGCCTGCCCTACCTGCCTCATTAGTACGAATCAAATGCGAACAATAATTGTTTGTTCGTATAAGAAAGTTAAGGTGTATCCGGGCAGCTGACTTTACTCTGTGTCTATGGCCTCTTCGCCAGGGCTTAAATATCTGCCTCGCTGCAGCAAGAACCTATTTCTTGTTCTCCTCGGGTGTGATATTACTCTGTTTAATTCAGCGAATCAAAGCATTTAGCTCTTTCTTTTTCTTAGCAATAGCAATAGCAAACCTTCCCCCACCGTTAAGTTTATGATGTGCTGTAATGTACTGTCTAGTATTAAGGGAGAAAAAAGACACCATTCTCCCCAATTCCCAGACGCAATATAATAATAACTTGTCCTCGTTCCAAACTAGCTCTCTTAAGGTCAGGGTGCACCCCCAACGAAAACGTGCAAGCTCCCTCGTAAGCTAAGGTGGCACCCCTGCGAAAATGCAAGAGCTCCCTCGTAAGTCGAGGCCGCACCTTTCAACAAAAACTTGTGGGCTCTCTCGTAAGCTAAGGCGGCACCTCTGCGAAAATGCAAGAGCTCCCTCATAAATCGAGGCCACACCCCCCAATGAAAACGCGCAGGCTCCCTCGTAAGCTAAGGCTGCACCCCTGCAAAAACACGAGAGCCTCCTCGTAAGTCAAGGCCTTACCCCCAAAAAAAATGCACAGGCTTCCTCGTAAGCTAAGACGGCACCACCAACGAAAACACCCGGGCTCCCTCGCTTCTTAAGTCACCGCTGCATAACTTCAAGTCCAACCTTCCTACACCCTAGGTACCCAATCTGACGGCATGTGCCTCTACTACACATCAACCCCTCAAGTCCAGACATCAGCCACCAGCCATCTTCACCTCTGAAACTATCCCAGGCAATCCCCCAATAGTACACTCCGCTCCCCAAACTGCCCTCACATTCGACACCACCCCAGGCATCCTCTTTCACCTCTGACACCACCACAGGCAGTCCCCTTCACCTCTGACACTACCCCAGACAGCCCCCCAATAGTATACTCCCCTCACCACACAGCCCTCACCTCTGTCACATCCCCAGGTAGCCCCCTCCAGTCCAGACACCACCCACCAGCCCCCGATAGTACACTCCCCTTCCCACACTGGCCCTCACTGCTCTCACCTCCGACACCACCCCAGGCAGCCCCTTTCAACTCCCAGACTACCACAGGAAGCCCCAGATAGTAAACACCCTCTCCACATTGCTCTCATGCCCGTCACCACCCCAGGCAGCCCCCTCAAGTCCAGAAAACCCGCCAGCCCCCTTCACCTCCGGCACTATCCCAGGCAGCCCTCCGATGTACACTCACCTCCTCACACTGCCCTCATCTCTGACACCACCCCAGGCAGACCCCTCATGTACAGCCACCACCCACCAGCCCCCTTCACCTCCGACACTACCCCAGGCAGCCTCCCATTAGTACACTTCCGTCCCCACACTGCGCCCACCTCTGACACCACTCCAGGTAGTCCCCTGACAGTCTCCCACGCATGCAGTTCAATGTATCGCTGCAACTCACCTGAACCTCTGTGGTATGCCTCCACCATGAAGCACACCACCAACATGGTCACTGCCAACACTATCAACATGAAGTACTGAAGAACAATCCTGGACAGGAGCATCCAATGTCGTTCCCTGGCAGACTGGAATCTGTAGTACCCCAGCCAGACAGCACTACGTTGCATCAACAACAGTGTGGCCACCCCATCAACATGTGACAAGTGAATGCAATGTAAAGTGGCATGTGCCTGTTGGCCATGGGTCATTGCAAAGGCATCAAAGCACACCAACTGAATATGTCCAAGGACAGAAATAAACCTATTCATACATTGGCCAGATCCACAAATAATGACCAGGCACATCACAGCCTGAGCACAAGCGACCAGGGTGGAAGTGGTGGCAAAGTCCCTGTCAGGGACCACAACATGACAGGCCCATGGGTGATGGGAGGGCAGTCAGAGAGTGCATGACTCATTGAAACAGGAAAAGTGTGCTGCCACACAGGAAGAGCAAACATGGCTCGCAAATGTATTCTAGTTGCAGAGGTGGAGCAAGGCATGAGAGCAGGCAGTGTGTGACTGCACATGCTGGTGGGTGTGTGCTCATCACATGGGTTTGACACAGCAATGACAAACAAATGTGCAGGTAACATGACCAGGATACCCCTCCAAAGTGATACTACCTCCCTCCACTCCAACCACACTGATGCCAAACACACAGTGACGCTGCACATGTAAATGCAAATGAAAATATACAGTGCAGACCCAGTCATCTGATTGACCCACCCCCACATGTCAGGCACATGTGCATCCTTCCAGCCACAAACATTACAGCAACAACAACACACACATGCATGTCACAAGACACATGACTTGCTATGGAGAGATGCACTGGCTGAAAAGTGAACTATCAAAAATTGCAGACAAACAAATGAACTGCATGAAGCGTGGAACTGAACAAAATGAAAGATGTATTAAATCAATGTACAAGAAAAACGGGGAATGAAGGTACAAGCAGTCCAGGGGAAAAGATGAAATTACAAAACAAAACTATGCCGAAATAACTATATACAGGAAAAACAGGGAAGGAAAGTCTTCAATGTACGAGGCAAATAATAAATAAACAAAGGAAACCTACACCTAAATAACTATATACAAAGACAGCAGGCTAGTCCTCCTCTCCAATCACACTCAAGCTGTCTACCAGGGCTGAGTCGCATGCCACATCCTGCTCCATCAGTTGGACCTCTGTTGTTTCCTGGAGGGCTTGCAGGGTGGAAATCATCTGTGATTCGGCCTCCCGTGCCACCCTGCAAGTGGCCTCCAGGATGACAGCCTGCTTCCTTGCCCAACTCAGCGCAACCTCAGCGCTGTCCACCATCAATCTAGCTTCCAGTGCCCACTGACACTCTGCCATCAGCTGCTGTTCATAGCTCCTGAATACGGAAAACATTGAGTGAATCAATCCCACTTGATACTCCTGGCTCCAACTTTCCACCTGCCTTCTTGGGGTGGTCTGCCCTGCTACATAATGCCTCCTCCTTGTTGCTGCCTGCTGCCACTGTTCCCAGTGCATGCTCTCTTGGTATGCCCTCCAAACTGATGATGATCGCCCGGGACATACATCACCTGCACTGCTCTGTGGTGCCTTCTGTCCCTCCATTGCCTGTGCCCCTGTTGGTGCCTGGGTGGGCACAGTGACCAGCTCAGCTGCAGTACATGTGACTCCTACCTCGAGCTGGAATGTAAGCCCCGCCAGATGGGGCATTGTGGGGGAACTAGTGCACAGTCGGCCCTGCTGGTATGTGGTCCGGAAGGCACCCCAGAGGACAACTTGTTGTGCACAGAGGAGGAAGCCGTGGAGGTGGTTGAAGTAGTGAACAGCCCACAGAGCCCAGCAGGGAACAGGCCCACTACCAGCAAGGCCACGAGACGGTGCAGCTCATTGTGATGATGGGCAAGCAGACTATGAGTAGCCTGCCCATCATCACGACCGACTGCAGTTTGCCTTGTAAACCCGGCTAGCAGGTAAGCACCTGATACCTGATGGACAAATCAGCCGGCAACGGGATGCTAGTCTGGGTGGAGGCATCCCGGCAGGAGCACAGTCCTGCATCCAATGTCCCATGGACAGGATTTTTTACAGGCACCTCCACAGTTGCCTGCACAACCACATGCCCCTGGGACAGGCTGGCAACATGCATGCACTCCCACCTTGACACTCCCATCTGACCCCATGGTCTGGGCTGCAACGCCAACTCCTCCGTCTCCCCCTCCATCAACCTGGATGACTCCAGGGTGTCTTCCGCCATGGATGGACCCTGTGATGCATCATCTGGTCCACTGCTGGGGAGGAGTCCCCTGACACCTTCACATCCTTGGACTTACCCACAGCAGCCACACTGGAGGGTACAGGTGCTACCTCAGCCACGGGGGAGTGGCTGGGGCTTGCTCCTATGTCATGTGGAGTGATCCCCACTTCCATCCCCCACAGCACCGCTTCCGCTCTCTTCATCAGCTGCAGCAACTGTGGTAAAGGAGACACAGAACAGCAACATCAGTGTACTGCAACTAAGCCGTTGTGACATCAACAACATTTGCAGTTACATGACATGTCCATGGAACAATCAGCATCCACAGCCACACATATGGACATGCACTCCACATCCAAAGAGACACAACAATCCAAGCACAGTGAAAAACACTTCCATGACACATCCACATGTAGCACAATGTGGCCAGTGCACAGACACATACCAAAATGAATCACATGACCCTAGGGGAGGTTTAACGTGACCCAACTGCAACCTGATGCACATTCATGGGAGAAATGCCACAGGGGCACAATGGTGGGCAGGGAGCAAACTGGTATGACATACACACACGTAAAGCATGTGAACACAGATGTTGAGGGCCAATGCTTTGGACACATTGTGGGAAAGACCCACAGGGGAATCATGGCTGCCAGTGGCCAACCACACTTGCACCACTCACAGAATGGCCATACCCACACCTGCCTGGGAAAATCTCCACACATCACATCAAACAACATGCCTCAGCCACACCTCATCCTGCATGTATGCAACACATACATGCATTAACTGCACAGGCGTGCCATAGCCCCAAGCACATTCATATGGTATGCATACACATTGCTCCAAGGGCACAAGCAGCGTCATGACCAATCACATCACAGTCCCACAAACAGCAATGCCCAAACGTGACTACGCCAAACATCCAAATGCACGTGTGACCTCCAGACGTGAGTGATGCATAGTCACACCTTGCTATTGTTGCCACAGCCAAAAGAGCAGCATGCATGCACATGACTTGGTCAACACTCTCTCAACTGTCACACTTGCCATCCAGGCATATCTCAGACACAAGGAACATTGCATGAGCACAGTTTGCAACAATGTACAACACACAAAGCAAACAAAAGTAATATTTTTCCCATTGAAAATTGCAAAAAATGGGTAGAAGGGCGAAACAAGGTCTCCTGGACTGCTATGTGCTGCACACAATATATAACCTGTGTATATAATTTGCTACGAGATTGCAATTGTATAAATGTACATTTTTGGCAAAATCAGATTTTAGTAAAATAACTGTGGGATGTTTTTCGACATTGTAAAACTCACATCATAAATCTGACATCATTTTCTCAAAATCCAACCAGCTTAGAGCGAGGCGGGGACTAGTACCCCTGTCAAATCGTGTTGTTTAGAGGCATGCTTAGTTAAGCCCGCCCAGCAATATAGTCTATGATGTCACTATGCCTTATAAACAAGAGTCCCTGACTAGACTCTAGACACACACTCTTCCTGACATTACAGCGCTGCAGTCCTGTTCCATCCATCCAGATTCCAGATCCCAACTACAAGGCCAAAGCATTGCGTACCCTACTCCAGGGCCCACTGCAAAACCCAAGCAGTGCTGAACCTGCTCCAGCAAGGCCTCAAATCTGAAATCCCACTAAAATTCCCAAATAACCAAAGGGGAAAGCTGTGGTATTCTTTTGGGAAGCATCCTGAACCAGGTTGGCTTGCTGCCATTAACCGCTGCCATCCTGCCATCCTGCCATCCACTTGACCTTTAGTATCCAGAGACCAGAATTACCATTCCAGAAGTCCCATCCGGTGACCAGAACTGCCACGCTGTTTGCCAGGCGTGCTGCCATGTAGTGACCAGAGCTATTGACAGTCAAAAAATCCCAAACTAAAAGTGGACTGTAAGTATAAATTACCATCCCATAGAAACCCCTGGTATTCCTTGTCTTGCCTTGGTCCTTATCTTACTCTCTAAGTCACCCTATCCTTACCCTGCTAACTTGGTAAAACTGTCAGAAACATTCTTGCAACCCTGCCCTTGATTTCTAGTTCTAGCGCCATCTCTTTAGTAATTTTGTCTTGTGTAATCCTAAGCCATTAGTCCTATTTTGAGTGATCAAACTGGTTTCCACCAGAGTTGGGCGCTGGGGTGACGGGGTTGAAATTGCGAATCAACCCTGGCTCTTACTGTGTCCCTTTTTGGTGGCCTAGCCTGAATACTCTAGTATAAAGTAAAACTGTTCTTGTCACAACCGATTTCCTTTCCAATTCGACAGCTCCATTTTACTCAAAGCGTACCTTTCTAGATCTTGCATAACTCATCCAATTTACCAGCTAGAGACTTAATTTCACTTCCATATTGTTCCTGGGATATACCTTTACACCCTAACCATATTAAAAAAACGTTTGGGTAATTTCAGGTGGGACTTAAAAAATGTGCAGTTTCCAACGTATCATTTTGCTGAAATCTGTCTTAAACTTTCCACTCATTTTCGAACTGTATGCTTTTGGTGATCCATTGGGTTGTATACTAATTGACCTTTTCACAATTGGCCTCGGGAGAATTGGCCTCGGGAGAATTGATCTAATTTAGAAGGTCAATTAGGACATATATGAGGGGAGGAACCCCCCTGCAACCCTCCACCCAATCCAAAAAACCCTGCAATCCCCCACCCAATCCCCTTATAATATTTCTCACCCAAAACCAACCCATTACATATATAAAATAACTAAAATAATATAAAGGTTAATTGTGCAGAAGGTCAATTAGGACCACTATAATTAGGTCAATTGTGCAAAAGGTCAATTGTAAAAGGTCAATTTGGGTAATACCATCCATTCTTTGTGATTATTAGTGTCTTTGCATGGTTGCTTTAGTGAGGAATTATATTTGCTTCAAGGTTGTTAACACACATTCCTTATTTATTTGTCCATTTCCGAGTGTCATTTGATAACATTGCAAGGGGTTTAAAATCTGTTTTTCTCTCTTATTTGGGGTTGGAAGGTCAGATTTGGATTCTGTTTCCGTTTCTTATTCCTGATTACCTGCTGCTTCTGTTTATCCACTCAGAACTGATTAATTGTGGGTTGAGGGAACATTGCAGGGGGAAATTCTAACTTGGGTGCTATCTTTCCTAAAACAAAAAGTGCTCCTATTCCGCTGTGCTGTGTATATGTTCCATTAGAAAGTTAAACCCAGTGCATTGCTCACATTCTCATTGTAATTATCACCCCATTGGTGATTGCTGCCCCATATTAAAAAGTGTGTGATTTCTTTTGAATTTTAAAATAAATAAATATTGTATTTTACCAACCAGCCTGGTTCATGGTCCATTGTGACTCGGGGTATTTGAAAAGGGGGTGTGATCTGAATATTGAATCCACATATATAAAAAGATACGCATTTCAGTTGTGCGCTGCATTCTAGGCCGAGACCAAGGTGTGTGTCACCTGATTGAAATCCTTAACATAGTGTACCGCTTATTTTTCCCGTTTGTGGTACGTTGGAGCCTTGTTAGACCACACATCTACATCGTACATCAGATAGACTGTTCCCGACTCACTTGTGTCCCTTGCTTTGCCTTCAGAATTTTTTTTATTTGATTAGAAGACCCCTGGCCCAGATGTTGGAATGTTCATCCATTTCCAAGGGGAATCTTTTTCTGTTTCCTATTTGATTTTTTACATTTGCCTTGAGTTGTGAAGTTGCTCTCTCGAGGCAATGACAGTTGCAGTGCTGGACATGCAGCCATGCTCAGTAACGTCAACTGCCATGGTTGCATTGTGGTGGGTGGGATGACATGTGCAGGTAACATTGGGTTGAGTGAATATTGACACATGCGTGCATCATGTATGGTACTGTACTATGGCTGTTATAATGCTTTGTCCGATGTTGTTACAGTGCTCTGGAATGAGGCAGTGACTTACTCCCGGGGGAGACACCCTGCACCCTTTGATGTCCCAACTCCCCATGCCCTCTGCCAGGAACTGGAACTCCTGTTACGCATTTGGAGGCACAATTCCCGGTGGAGGTGATGCGGGAATCATATCATGCTGGCTTAGTAAGCAGCTAAATATGTGCACTGTCTTGCATGTTCTGCCAGTGTAATTGTTCAACATGGTTTCTGCATGCAGAACACATATTGATCAGCTGGTGGTGTTCGAATTGTGTCATAGGGAATTAATATGCTGATGTGTGTCTTTACACATGCATGTGTGTGTATGTGCATTTGAACTTCTATGCCAGTGTCTTGTTTCTGTGGATGCACTCATGATGTCGACAGCATGTTTGGAAGTGATTGTGCAGCACTATTTTCACATTCCTCATGGTCAGTGTTTCATTCAGTATGAATGCACATACTGGTTGGCCACATGCATTATTGGTGCCTCTGCACTCTGGGGGTTTCTGTTCTCTGACACTTGGCACACTGACCGTGGTGATGTTTCCTTACTGCCAGCCTTCTACTCCCCCAGTTCCTATGTAGCATGCTGTGCCCTTGGCAAATCTAAATCCACTTATTTACTTATTACATGTCCCGCCCAGCCAGGCCACTTGGCACCATGTCCCATTCACATTTAGAGGCATGTATACACATACTACACAGCAGCGCTTCAGAACATGTGCTCTGCTGACTCAGTTGTGGACATTTGCATACATTGACTCCACAGGGCATGTTTGCCGCACTTGATTCATGTTGCTTTTGACAGATATGCACATGTGTACATCTGACTGACTGACTGCTTCTGTGTTACCAACTATGGTGACTTTTTTAGCATGTTTTTGTACTGTTGGTTATCATAACTGCTGCGTATTACATGTTTTCTGGTTTTAATTTCTACTTTATGTTTACTGCCACAGTCTGTGGGTGTACATTGCATCGACCCAATGTAGTTGCATGCATGTTTGATGTTTGATATCCTCCACTTCCCATCGCTTGGCTTTATCTGGTGGCCCTGTGTCAGGTTCAAGTGAGCCATGGAATCATGCACACTTACTGGGACAGTCTCACTCACAGTGTGGTGTGTTGGGTGGTGAATTTACAGCTGCATGTCCATTTGCTGTGTTGGCAACAAGGGGGATAGGTTGGCTGATATAGGGTAGGGGTATATGCTTTCAGTGTTTAGGAGCGTGGAAGTGGGGTACATGTGTCTTGTGTAATGCATGCCATGGTGGGTTTTTGTCTTGGTTTGTGTGAGATAGAGATACTGATTGACCCTACACATGTGCCTATTAATTGCCAGTCTGTCCTCCAGGGCCCATCAGTTGTGTCCTTCATGGCCTCTACATGTGGATATTTTCCTTCTATCTGCCTTTCGTGATCTCATGACATGATGGTACGTCCGGAGGTATTGATATCACTATCATCCTCCAGAGGTCAACTTCTATGTGCCCTCACTCACAGTGATGTTGTGCATGTCCATCCCGTCTCCACTCCAGACAGTGCACTCTTTGTTATGGTTTTCACTTGTACCTCCCTCTCCCTCTCTCCCTCTCTCCCTTTCTCTCTCTCTCTCTCTCTCTCTCTCGCTCTCTCTCTCTCTCTCTCTCTCTCTCTCTCTCTCTCTCTCTATATCTGTTGTACTATTCTCCACTAGTAGGCAATTCTCAATCTGTGTCATGTCTCCCTTGCACATTGTGGTTGTCTGCATTGGGTGGTATATGCCTGTTTTCTGATTCCCTAAATGGTTGTCATGGATCTCCACTGTCTTTAGGTTGTTGCAATGCATGTCTTTACAATTTGAGGATGTGTTTCCCGGTGGGATGCAGTGTATGCAGGCCATGTGGGTACCCTGTGCAGGTTAGTGAAGGGCACTCAGGGTGTCAATTGTTGTGTGGTGTTTAGCAGAGAGTGTGGCACTGTGTGCATTCACTTTTGTTTAACTTGTTTTCTGGGGCACGGGTCCAAGTTTGTGGGTGCATGTGTCACATGGTGTCCTTATGGTCATGTGTCTGTGCATGCTGTTTTCACACTCATATCATGGTACCTCAGGTTGCCGGATTGTAGTTGTGGGCTGGTGATCTCTGTAGGGCCTTTCTTGTTCAGTTGTCAGGAGGGTGGCAGGGCCAGCTGTTTGTGGGCTTTGACACGTGTTGGTGGTGGTGTGTGTTTCACTGCACTTTTCACATGTGTATTGCCTGACACATGGCATCCCTTACAATGATTCACTAATATTGATTCATGTACACAGAAGACACTATTTAGCCTTTTTTGGTCAGGCTTCACCATTCTTGTTGTGCAGTCCTATAAATAATCCACACACATGACACCATTGATGCAAATGTTTGGGATGCTATGTTGTCAATAGACACAAGGCACACTACATTAAGCAGGGTTTGTTGTGTGCCATGCATGTGCTGCGCATGGTGCACCATGGGGATTACAGCAGCAACGCTACCTTTGATTCAAGGAACATTTGACCCAATGCAATTAAGTCACTGTGTAGTCTGCATTACCTTTCAATTTCCAGTTTCCTGTTTTTTTTTTGTGTGTATTTGTCTTTCGTTTCTGTTTCTCATTGCTTTGTCATGTCTGCTTGTGTGTTTCATGCCAGTTACCTCGGTGCCCAGACTTCCGGTCTGACATCTTCCTCTGTGAAGTGCGGCCTTCTGCAAGATCTTCAGGGTAATTCATAGAATTTCGCACAAAAGTGGCGCACGCCGCTGGCGCACAGTGTCCCCGTGCGATACACTGCGCCAGCCGCGTGCGATAAAATCCATTTCATCGCACAGCGTATTCATGGATTTTAGCCTCCAAAACCAGCCGTGGCGCAGAGTGGCGCAGCGACCCTGCAGCAGCGCCAGTTACGCCCCCAAGAACGCCCTCGCGCAAGGAAAAGCCATCAAAATCCCCAATTCATCGCAAATGTGTGCGCTAACCCTGGACCAATTCACAGGGCTGCCAAACAGCAAACGCCAAGCGGGGAACGTGTATTTCAGGGGTTCGCGGGAAGTTTCACACGCAATTGTCCTGGGTACGTGTATTTCAGGGGTGCACGTGAAGTTGCACACGCGATTCCATCAGGGCACGTGTATTTCAGGGGTGCGCGGGAAATTTCACACGCAAATTCAGCAGGGTACGTGTATTTCAGGGGTCCGCGGGAAGTTCCACACGCGATTGTCCTGGGTACGTGTATTCCAGGGGTGCGCGGGAGGTTTTACACGCAAATTCAGCAGGGTACGTGAATTTCAGGGGTGCGTGGGATGTACCACACGCGATTGTCCTGGGTACGTGTGTTCCAGGGGTGCGCGGCAAGTTTCACATGCGAATTCAGCAGGGTACGTGTATTTCAGGGGTGCGCGGGAAGTTCCACACGCGTTTGTCCTGGGTACGTGTATTCCAGGGGTGCGCGGGAAGTTTCACACGCAAATTCAGCAGGGTATGTGTATTTCAGGGGTGCGCGGGAAGTTTCACACACGATTCCATCAGGGCACGTGTATTTCAGGGGTGCGTGGGAAGTTTCACACGCAAATTCAGCAGGGTACGTGTATTTCAGGGGTGCACGGGAAGTTCCACACGCAATTGTCCTGGGTACGTGTATTCCAGGGGTGCGCGGGAAGTTTTACACGCGAATTCAGCAGGGTACGTGAATTTCAGGGCTGCGAATGAAGTTTCACATGCGATTCCATCAGGGCATGTGTATTTCAGGGGTGCGCGGGAAGTTTCACACGCAAATTCAGCAGGGTACGTGTATTTCAGGGGTACGCGGGAAGTTCCACACGCGATTGTCCTGGGTACGTGTATGTCTGGGGTGCGCGGGAAGTTTCACACGCAAATTCAGCAGGGCACGTGTATTTCAGGGGTGCGCGGGAAGTATCACACGCAATTTCAGCAGGGTACGTGTATTTCAGGGGTTCCGGGGAGTACTACACGTGAATTGGCCATGTGGGTCCTCCCAGGTGTTCCCTCTACACCCTCCACGGCCCCTGCAGGGAGCCCACACCACAGGGGACTACCCTGCACCCCTGCTCATGTCCCGCAGGCAGCCCATCCACCATGGGCATGCCCCCCAGCCAAGCCACATGTCACCTTGCACTACTGATCAACAACGCATGTCTCCCAGCACCCCCACCCCCCAGCACTGTGGGGCACCTGCCAGCAGGCCCCCACTCATGTCCAACTCATGTCCCCCTGTACCCCCACCCCCCAGCAGTCAGGGGCACCCTCCACCAGGCCCCCACTCATGTCCCCCAGCACCCCCACCCCCAGCATCCAGGGGCACCCTCCACCTGGCCCCCACTCATGTCCAACTCATGTCACCCTGCACCCCCACCCCCCAGCAGTCAGGGGCACCCTCCACCAGGCCCCCACACATGTCTCCCAGCACCCCCACCCCCCAGCATCCAGGGGCACCCTCCACCAGGCCCCCACTCATGTCCAACTCATGTCCCCCTGCACCCCCACCCCCCAGCAGTCAGGGGCACCCTCCACCAGGCCCCCACACATGTCTCCCAGCACCCCCACCCCCCAGCATCCAGGGGCACCCTCCACCAGGCCCCCTCTCATGTCCAACTCATGTCCCCCTATACCCCCACCCCCCAGCAGTCAGGGGTACCCTCCACCAGGCCCCCACGCATGTCTACCAGCACCCCCACCCCCCAGCATCCAGGGGCACCCTCCACCAGGCCCCCACTCATGTCCAACTCATGTCCCCCTGCACCCCCACCCCCCAGCAGTCAGGGGCACCCTCCACCAGGCCCCCACACATGTCTCCCAGCACCCCCACCCCCCAGCATCCAGGGGCACCCTCCACCAGGCCCCCACTCATGTCCAACTCATGTTCCCCTGCACCCCCACCCCCCAGCAGTCAGGGGCACCCTCCACCAGGCCCCCACTCATGTCACCCAGCACCCACACCCCCCAGCATCCAGGGGCACCCTCCACCAGGCCCCCACTCATGTCCAACTCATGTCCCCCTGCACCCCCACCCCCCATCAGTCAGGGGCACGCTCCACCAGGCCCCCACACATGTCTCCCAGCACCCCCACCCCCCAGCATCCAGGGGCACCCTCCACCAGGCCCCCACTCATGTCCAACTCATGTCCCCCTGCACCCCCACCCCCCAGCAGTTAAGGGCACCCTCCACCGGGCCCCCACTCATGAATCCCAGCACCCCACCCCCCAGCATCCAGGGGCACCCTCCACCAGGCCCCCACTCATGTCCAACTCATGTCCCCCTGCACCCCCACCCCCCCAGCAGTCAGGGCACCCTCCACCAGGCCCCCACACATGTCTCCCAGCACCCCCACACCCCAGCATACAGGGGCACCCTCCACCAGGCCCTCACTCATGTCCAACTCATGTCCCCCTGCACCCCCACCCCCCAGCAGTCAGGGGCACCCTCCACCAGGCCCCCACTCATGTCTCCCAGCACCCCCACCCCCCAGCATCCAGGGGCACCCTCCACCAGGCCCCCACTCATGTCCAACTCATGCCCCCCTGCACCCCTACCCCCCAGCATTCAGGGGCACCCTCCACCAGGCCCCCACTCATGTCCAACTCATGTCCCTCTGCACCCCCACCCCCCAGCAGTCACGGGCACCCTCCACCAGGCCCCCACACATGTCTCCCAGCACCCCCACCCCCCAGCATCCAGGGGCACCCTCCACCAGGCCCCCACTCATGTCCAACTCATGTCCCCCTGGACCCACATCCCCCAGCATTGAGGGGCACCTGCCAGCAGGCCCCCACTCATGTGCCACTCATGTCCCCTTGCACCCCCACCCCCCAGCATTGCGGGGCACCTGCCAGCAGGCCCCCACTCATGTCCAACTCATGTCCCCCTGCACCCCCACCCCCCAGCAGTCAGGGGCACCCTCCACCAGGCCCCCACACATGTCTCCCAGCACCCCCACCCCCCAGCATCCAGGGGCACCCTCCACCAGGCCCCCTCTCATGTCCAACTCATGTCCCCCTTTACCCCCACCCCCCAGCAGTCAGGGGTACCCTCCACCAGGCCCCCACGCATGTCTCCCAGCACCCCCACCCCCAGCATCCAGGGGCACCCTCCACAAGGCCCCCACTCATGTCCAACTCATGTCCCCCTGCACCCCCACCCCCCAGCAGTCAGGGGCACCCTCCACCAGGCCCCCACACATGTCTCCCAGCACCCCCACCCCCCAGCATCCAGGAACACCCTCCACCAGGCCCCCACTCATGTCCAACTCATGTCCCCCTGCACCCCCACCCCCCAGCAGTCAGGGGCACCCTCCACCAGGCCCCCACTCATGTCTCCCAGCACCCACCCCCCCCAGCATCCAGGGGCACCCTCCACCAGGCCCCCACTCATGTTCAACTCATGTCCCCCTGCACCCCCACCCCCCATCAGTCAGGGGCATGCTCCACCAGGCCCCCACACATGTCTCCCAGCACCCCCACCCCCCCAGCATCCAGGGGCACCCTCCACCAGGCCCCCACTCATGTCCAACTCATGTCCCCCTGCACCCCCACCCCCCAGCAGTTAGGGGCACCCTCCACCAGGCCCCCACTCATGAATCCCAGCACCCCACCCCCCAGCATCCAGGGGCACCCTCCACCAGGCCCCCACTCATGTCCAACTCATGTCCCCCTGCACCCCCACCCCCCAGCAGTCAGGGCACCCTCCACCAGGCCCCCACACATGTCTCTCAGCACCCCCACACCCCAGCATCTAGGGGTACCCTCCACCAGGCCCTCACTCATGTCCAACTCATGTCCCCCTGCACCCCCACCCCCCAGCAGTCAGGGGCACTCTCCACCAGGCCCCCACTCATGTCTCCCAGCACCCCCACCCCCCAGCATCCAGGGGCACCCTCCACCAGGCCCCCACTCATGTCCAACTCATGTCCCCCTGCACCCCTACCCCCCAGCATTCAGGGGCACCCTCCACCAGGCCCCCACTCATGTCCAACTCATGTCCCCCTGCACCCCCACCCCCCAGCAGTCAGGGGCACCCTCCACCAGGCCCCCACACATGTCTCCCAGCACCCCCACACCCCAGCATCCAGGGGCACCCTCCACCAGGCCCCCACTCATGTCCAACTCATGTCCCCCTGGACCCCCATCCCCCAGCATTGCGGGGCACCTGCCAGCAGGCCCCCACTCATGTTCCACTCATGTCCCCTTGCACCCCCACCCCCCAGCATTGCGGGGCACCTGCCAGCAGGCCCCCACTCATGTCCTACTCATGTCCGCCTGCACCCCCACCCCCCAGCATTGCGGGGCACCTGCCAGCAGGCCCCGACTCATGTCCCCCAGCCAACACGTCATCACAATCTAGATCCCTGGCCCTTATGGGCTGCCTCCACATGCCAAACTCCCACCCAAGTATTGCATCCACCCACTTAGAAATGCCAATTACATGATACAACCCCAATGGCAAGTATGTAAATGAACACGTCCCTCACATACACACAATGGGTGTCAGTGAATGTCAAAACCCATATCATGATATGCATGAAACCAATGAGATGATACTACACATTGAAGTTTGATGAAGAAAATGTATTAAAACCAACATAAATGGAATCAAAAATAAACAAACGACAATGGGAATTAAAAACCAAAAGCAGCATATCCGTAAAATAATGTAAAACCACAAATCATAATCCAAAGGAAAGGTGTCCAAAGTCACAGTTCAAAAAAGTAAATCCAATGTAAAATCAAAACCGAAAACCATTGCTCCATGGGTAAATTCCAAATAAAAAAATAAAATCCAACAGTCAACCATATACAGATAAACAATCCAGGGTCCATGATCCCAACGGAAGAAATTAAACCTATCTAATAATACTACCTAATAAAAAAACTATATACATAAATGTGGTCCATTGTCCAAAAAGTAAAAAAAAAATAAAAAAGCAAAGGAAACCTAACACTAACTACATAACTATTTACAAGGGCAGCGGGCTAGTCCGACGGCTCACTGGTTGTTGTCATGGGCCAGGGCATCATCGAACTCCTGTTCAATGGCTTGGAGGCGGGCATGTTCCCTGGCCCTGAGGTCTCGCAGGGATAATGCAGTGTCCAGCTCCAACTCCCTGCGAATACCCTCGAGGCACTCAGCCCGCCTCAGCGCCCTCGGCATGGAGTTCTCCGCCCTGACCATTGTGAGCTGTTCCTCCTCTGCCCGCTGCCGCTCCGTACCTATCTGCTGGTCCAACCGCTCCCACACGGAAGAAACTCCCATTCCAGGGTTCTCCTGCCCTCCGGTCGATGACTGCCCCCCTGATGTTGATGGCCCCGAGCCATGATGCCTCCCACGTCGAGCCTGCCGCTGCCTCCGATGCAACTGCCTGTGCCAGCACGACGGCATCCAGGCTGATGGAATCCACCGACGCCGTCGTGCACGTGCCCTGCCCGATGATGCCGTCACATCCTCCATCTGCTGGGGTCCAGTTGCTGCTGTGTCCACCCCTGCTGGACCTCTGACTCCCGACTGTGGCAGGGATGGGATCCCCACCGAGTTGGCTGCGTTGGTCGGGGCAGGTCCACAGGTGGCCCTGGTGGCATCTGGGCCGGAAGACGGCATGGAGAACGACTGGTGCATAGCCTCCACAGAGGAGGAGAGAGTCGCCAGAGTGCCCGACACATGTACAAAACCCCCGACCATGGCCGCTCCCAACTGGGCCACGTTGGCACGGTGCTCTTCGTGATGACGTACGTGCTCCCCCCGGGAAGCACACACCTCATCACGAATGACACCCGTGCGCAACGCAACACCAATCAGGACCTTCTCCATACAGCCAGGGGTCCCCTCGTCCGCAGGTGGAGGGTAGTCAGATGACATGGACATCCCCCCTACCTGCGGACGGGCCTGGGATGGGGCATCCCTGCTGGTGCATGGTCGTGCAGTCACAGTGTCAGGGACAGTGACATGCACAGGCACCTCCACGGCAACCTGTGCTGCCTCCTACCCCTGCCCCTGGACTGCACCACTTGCACCAGCAGGGATGCCCCCACCAGGCCCCATGTGCGGCTCAGTAGCGGCCTCCTTCTCTGTGGATACCACCAACCTGGATGGCTCCACCCCATCTTCCGCCGTTGCAAGCCCCTGTGGGGGCTCACCCACCACTTCCGCTGCAGCCATGGGGGCATCCCCGCCGCTTTGCTCCACAGCGCAGTCTCCGCCCTCTTCTTCACTTTGCGCTGTGTAGAGGGAGACATAGAACACAAGCATCAGGGTACTGTACAATGGTCCCCTAGACAGGAAGCAATAGCAGATGAGTGGCACTGTCAAAGATCACTTCCATCATGTCCCTCCACAACACATGGGTCAGTGCAGGCAAAACACATGCAGTAACAGGCATGGCGCATGCTATGGACATTAGCAAACATGTCCAAAGGACTCTTTAAACACACAATGCTGTTTTTGAACTCACATGCATCATGGGTCATGCCTATCACATGCACACACTTCACCGTACTTTCATCCATCTGGACTCGTACACCCCAGACACAGTGGATGCAAGGATAACTAGGCTGCATCAGTGATTCTGAACATTGTCACAGACATGTGTCATGCATCCATGGCATTCACAAGTTACAGACACGCAGGTCAGACACACAGACATGGATACCATACATGTACATGGCATCAGCACCCATCCCTCACCCCCACCCATGTCCAGGAACAGAGACTGGTATGCTCTCATGTGTCCATTCCGCATAGGGCTCCCCATGTTGCATTTAAACACATACACCAACCGTGTGCTTCACACATTACTGGTCTCACATGCATGACCATGATGTCCCTGCACACACACACGCGTACATGGCCTATGTCACACATACAGGCAAGTATGAGACAACCAGCAAACTGCAACATGCCCTGTCTCACACAGCAATGCTTGGCCACTTACCGCTCGACTCCAGATGGGTCTGCCGCTCAAGGATTTGGGCATGGAGCGCTGGGTGTACGCGTTCCAGGACCCTCAGCTGGATGGTACTCATGCTGCCCCGGCCCCCCTCCACGAGGCACCGGGCCTTCATGAGGGTCCTGGACCTCAAGTCCTACCAGCGCTTCTTGACTTGCTTGATGTTGCGGGTTGCCACCCCCTCCGCGTTGATGGCACCACAAAGTCGTCCCAGATCCTGTCCCATCCTTCCTTGTCGGCGCGTGTTGATCCGAAGAGGGCATTATAATGCCCCAGCACAAGCTCCACCAGGACAGCAACTTCGTCCTGACTGAAGCTGGTGGCCCTCTGCCCCTCTGGCTGGGGGTCGCCAGTGGTCTCGGATGGTGTTTTCCCCGACATGGCGACCCCCGAGGCAGGCATGGGTGGGCAACTGGGTCCTGGGGCTGGGCTGTGGAGCGATGGTATCCCAGTCGGGAGTCTTCTGTTCCAGCAGGGGTGGACACAGCAACTGGACCCCTGCAGATGGCTGATGTGCAGGCACCAAATGGCAGGGCACGGTGGCAGCAGGCAGGCAGGCAGACAGGCAGCAGCAGATGGCTTGTGGGAGGCTGCTCGGGGCTCTGGGGCGCAGTAATTCGGCCTTTTGGGCAGGAGCGTGGTCCTCCGTGTGCTTACGCGTGGCCAGCTTGATACAGAGTGATTTGGCACGTGAAAATTCTGCACGTCAGCGTGTAATTCGAGTAAAGGCCCTTAGCACGTAAGCGCGTCAGCACGCATACGCGATTCCATTGGACCAAAGGCCCTTAGCGTGTAAGCGCGTCTGTGACGTATCGCGCACGGGCGTTGCCCTGGCAGGGCTTGAAGATCCCACGTGGATTTCCATTGCGCTGTACGTGCTTTTCGTGGGGTGTGGTGCGTGTGTTCTGCAGGCGTTGGGGTTCATATGCTATTACTTCACAGCGGGTGGGTGTTGGCTACGCGTTCTTCTAAACGCAAGGCAGACGGTGAGTGGTACCCTGCTACCCCAGGCCCGATCGCGTGTTAAACTTCCCGCAAGCCCCTGAAATACACATACCCCACTCCCCCAGCCCCGATCGCGTGTTAAACTTCCCGCGAGCCCCTGAAATATACATACCCCGCTCCCCCAGCCCCGAACGCACTTCCCGCGAGCCCCTCAAATACACGTACCCCGCTCCCCCAGGCCCGATCGCGTGTTAAACTTCCCGCTAGCCCCTGAAATACACGTACCCCGCTCCCCCAGCCCCAATCGCGTGTTAAACTTCCTGCGAGCCCCTGAAATACACGTACCCCGCTCCCCCAGGCCCGATCGCCTGTTAAACTTCCCGCGCACCCACGAAATACACGCACATGCTATTATTCACACAGCGGGTGTCCGTGTTTGTCGCGTACCCCTTTGCACGTTATTTAGGGATGCGTGGGAAGTTTCACATGTAAATTCAGCAGGGTACGTGTATTTCAGGGGTTCTGGGGAGTACTACACGTGAATTGGCCATGTGGGTCCTCCCAGGTGTTCCCTCTTCACCCTCCACGGCCCCTGCAGGCAGCCCACACCACAGGGGACTACCCTGCACCCCTGCTCATGTCCCGCAGGCAGCACATCCACCATGGGCATGCCCCCCAGCCAAGCCACATGTCACCTTGCACTACTGATCAACAACGCATGTCTCAAAGCACCCCCACCCCCCAGCACTGTGGGGCACCTGCCAGCAGGCCCCCACTCATGTCCCCCTGCACCCCCCCCAGCATCCAGGCGCACCCTCCACCAGGCCCCCACTCATGTCTCCCAGCACCCCCACCCCCCAGCACTGTGGGGCACCTGCCAGCAGGCCCCCACTCATGTCCCACTCATGTCCCCCTGAACCCCCACCCCCCAGCAGTGCAGGGCACCCTCCACCATGCCCCCACACATGTCTCCCAGCACCCCCACCCCCCAACATCCAGGGGCACCCTCCACCAGGCCCCCACACATGTCCCCCTACACCACCACCCCCCAGCAGTGCAGGACAGCTGCCAGCAGGCCCCCATACATGTCCCCCCAACACCTCATGACGGTCCATAATCATGGCCCCCTTCCCCCTCAATACACTGCCCACGCCACCCCAGTCCGAACACACCACCAGGTATGACATCCACCCCACAAAGAAATCACCAGCTCATGATGCATCTCAAATGGCTAGTCTGCACATCAACATATATCCGTCAAACCCACAAAATGACAGCATGTGAATGAAAAAACACACATTGCGACATGCATGAAACCAAAGAGAGAATACCACACATTGAAGTACCAAATGATAATGTATTAAACAGAAAAGCAAGGCAATGAAATAGAACAGAAGAAAATGGAAATAAAAAAAGAAATCCAGCATGTCCAATAAATGAAAAAGACGCATGAAATCCAAATGAAAAGCAATCCAAAAGCAAGTCTCCAAAGTGTCAGTCTGAGAAAATAAATCCAAGGTGCAAAAATAATAACAAACCATTGATCCATGGGAAAAAAAAATCAACAATCCAAATCCATTGTCAAACTATGTACAAAGTGAACATCCAGGGTCCATGTGCGCAATCCTTTAAATGAAACGTATAAAATAAAATCCTACCTAATGAAGAAATATATACAAGAAGTTGGGGCATTGTCCAAGCGCCCCAAAACAAAACAAAACCGAAAGGAAACTTAACACTAAAGAACTATTTACAAGGGCAGCGGGCTAGTCCGACGGCTCACTTCTGAATGTTCTGGGCAAGGGCATCATCGAACTCCTGCTCAATGTCCCGGAGGCGGTCCTCTTCCATGGCCCCGAGGGTCCGCAGGGATGACGACATGTTCTCCTCCAACTCCCTGCGGATTGCCTCGAGGCACTCGGTCCGCCTCAGGGCCCTCCGCATGGAGTTCTCCGCCCTGACCATCATGAGCCGTGCCTCTTCCGCCCGCTGCCGCTCCGCATCAATGGCATGGCCCAACCGCTGCCACACGGAAGACACTTCCTGTCCTGGGTCCTCCTGCCCTCCACCGATGCCTGCCCCTCCGATGTCAAAGGCTCCGAGCCATTATGGCTCCCACCTCGTTGCTGCTGCTGCTGTGCCTGTGCCCGTGTCCTGGCTCCTGCTGCCTGCACATCCTCCACCGGCTGGGGTGCAGTCGTTGATGTGGCCACCCCTGCTGGATGTCCGACTCCCGACTGTCGCAGGGATGTGTTCTCCACCAGCCTGGCCGCACCGTCAGAGGCAGCTCCACAGGGCACCCAGGTGACAAATGGGTGGAAAGATGGCACGGAGGACGACTGACGCATAGGGTGTTCAGTTGAGGAGGGGGTCGGAACAAGCTCCAGCAAACGGAGGAATCCGGCCTGGGTGACCTGTCCCAGTAGGCTAACGCGGTCAACGAGCCATTCGAGATGACGTGCAGTCTCCCCATGAAAAGACTGCAGGTCACCTCGCATGGCCCGTTGACGCAACGCCACACCAGTCAGGACAGGCTCAACCCATACCTGGATAGCCACGTCCGTAGGCAGAGGAAGGCCAGTTGTTGTAAGCTCATCCCCTGCCTGAAAACGGGTCTGGATGTAGGCATCCCTGCTGGTGCAAGATGATGCAGTGACAGGATCAGGGACAGGATTGCACACAGGCACCTCCGTGGCGGCCTGTGCTGCCTCCTGTCTCTGGTCCTGCACTGCACCACTAGCACCAGTGGAATCCCCACCTCCAGACCCCGTCTCTGTCGCTTGCACGGCCTCCTCCTCCACCAAACCCCCACCAACCTGGATGACTCCGTGCCATCTTCCCCCGTTGGGCCCTGTGGGGTCCCAGCTGCCCCTTCTGCTGCCGAGGAGCCCAACTCCGACCTCCGACTCTTGGACCTCCCCCCGGCAGCTGCGGCCTGGGACACAGCACCGGACTCCTCACTCCCCGACGAGATGACAACCTGGGAGGGGAGCCGGGCGTTGCGTCTCCGGCTGGCGGTGCAATCCCTGCCGCTGTGCTCCAAAGCACCTTCTCCGCCCTCTTCATCAGTTGACGCTGCAGACAGGGAGAAATAAAACACAGGCATCAGGGCACTGTACAATGGACACATACTCACATGACAGTTGTACATGAGTGGCATTGGCAAACCTCAGACATGGCATCACAATCGCCAAAACACGTCATTTCAACTCGCACACATGAGCCATACCACAGCCATATTGCAACAGCCAGCACCATCTATACATATACAACAGCATGAGCAGGCAAAGGTGAGACAGACATCACATGCAACACAGGGAGTGCACTACACATGCACACACACCACCACACTTGCATGCATGTGTACACCTCTGCCAACGGTTGCAGTGTTGAGATCGGCATCCATGTCACATCTGCCAATCAGTCTTCCACATCCCGGTGTCACATGCATCAATGTTGCATCACTGTTGCCCCCTTGTCAAATGCACACACATGCACATGTACACAGTGCAGATACATGTAGCTGAAACCAACATCCATGTGTGACATCACGAACATGCCTACTTACATACACATTTATTCAAACATGTGTGCCCACACATCTGCATTTGGCATGCAAGCCTACACACACAAGCACCATCCATGTCTCACACATGAGAGCCCTCACATGTGTTAGCCTCACGGCCCTGGACACCCCCCCCCCACTTGGCCCCATTAAAACACATGTGCAACCTGCACACTACTGGCACACCACCACACGCACAGCTTACAATCAGGATGCATGTACACTTACCGCTCGACTCCAGACGGGTCTGCCTCTCAAGGACCTGGACGTGGAGCGCTGGGGATATGCGTTCCAGGACCCTCATCTGATCTTCTGACAAGTGGCTCCGGCGCCCCTTAGCATCCGCTGCCTTCAAGAGGCGCTGGGCCTTGTTGAGGGTCCTGGACCTGAAGTCCTCCCAGCGCTTCTTGACATGATGGAACTGCCACCCCCTCCGCATTGATGGCAGTCACGATGTCCGTCCAGATCCGAGTCTGTCCTTCCTTGTCGGCGCGAACTTCCGAAGAGGGCATCATACTGCCCCAGGACTTGCTCCACCAGGACACCAACTTCGGTGGCAGTGAAGCTGGTGCCCCTCTGCCTCTCTGGCCGGGGGTTGCCAGTGGTGCCAGATGTTGCAGTGCCCGACATGACAACCCCAGAGGCAGGAGTGGGTAGGCAACTGGGTCCTGGGGCTGGTCTGTGGAGCGATGGAATCCCAGTCGGGAGTCTTCGGTTCCAGCAGTGGTGGTCACAGCAACAGCACCCCTGGCTGATGTGCAGGCAGCAAATGGCAGGGCATGTGGGCAGTAGGCAATCAGGCAGCAGCAGATGGCAGGTGGGAGCGTGCTCAGGGCTCTGGGGGGCAGTAATTCGGCCTTCTGGGCAGGAGCGTGGTCTTCTGTGTGCTTACGCGTGGCCAGCTTGATACGGAGTGATTTGGCACGTGAAAATCCAGCATGTCTGCGTGTAATTCGAGGAAAGGGCCTTAGCGCGTAAGCGCGTCAGCACACGTACGCGAATTCATTGGCCCAAAGGCCCCCAGCGTGTAGGCGCGTCTATGAGGTTACGCGCACATGCGTTTTCCATGGTGCATAGCAAAAATAAGCACGTCAGAATGTCATAGCTGTAATTGGTGGAAAGGGCCTCAGCGTGTATGCGCGTCTGTGAAGTGCGTGCGCGGGCATTTCCCTGTACACGGGTGCATGTTACACATCCAATGACTGCACGTCAGAGTGTCAGCTTGTGTAATTGGAGGATAGGGCCTTAGCGCGTACATGCGGAAGTGACGCTGGACATGTGGGCATGTTTAAAAGGTACGTGTAGAGCGCCATTTCCTTGTATGTGCTTTTCGTGGAGAGCAATTGGGTGAAATCTGTACTTCTTGTCGTTTCACACGCGATTTACTTCACGGCGTTCCAAGTTCGTACTCCCTGTTACCTCTGACAGCTTTTTCTCTTTTTGTCTTTTTCCTAGGCCTGTTTCCTCAAACAGCGTTCACTTCTTCTGTTGTCCTGTCTCCGCAGACAGCGTGCAATTCTTCTTTTGGCAGGGGTGTTGCCAACGCGCACATGCGCGTCTTTTTCACGCTATTTTTCCAAGCAGACGGTGAGTCGCGCACATATTTAACATCTGTGCTTGCCCCGTGTGTCACGTACCCCTTCAGAGGTCATTCTAGGCTGCGTGTGACACGCATACGTTCATTTTTGTGTTTCTGTGTGCCACAGCGTAGTGCAGGTTTATTTTTCCACGCACGTGGTCTAGGAGGGGTTGCGTGCACATTATCTCCCTTTTTTGGGGTGCCTGTGCGTTGCGTGACCCATCATCTTCCCCCAGGGGTCACATACAGCCTTGCTAGAGCACTAGGGTACGAATTCCATCTAGTACCCTACCCCTTTGACCCCAATTGCCCAGGACAATAGTTTACTGCAACTCCCATACGCACAACAACATCAGTGCCATGGTTGGGAGGCGAGCACGCGGTAAGGGTGGCAAAGGTGGCCGAGCCTCAAGAGGTGGCCGTGGTGGATACGGTAGGGGACGTGGCCGGGACTTGCAGGGTGCCCCTAGCCCCCCATGTGTGGGTGACAAGTCAGGGACACCCATGCCCCCCCCCCTGGTTGAGGGTAACATGGATGACACCATCCCTGCTCAGCCCTTGTTGGACCAGCCCATTGTGGCACCAGACCTGGCACAGGGTGACTCCATGGCTGACTTCCAGGTCAGCAGGTCTAGGCCACGTGTGGCGGTGCACGTTGGTGTCACCAGGCCACGTGGATCAGGGGCAGCTATGTCATCTGCTGCCCCGAGTAGGCAGGGTGGGTAGGCTGCAGGGGCAGCTGCGGCTCCATCCACCCCAGCTCTGAGTCTCCCAGCCAGGACAGTGTCGGTCCCAGTCCATCCTGCTGACGTTCCCCCTGACTACATCACACTTCAGCTAATGCCTGCACCAAGTCCCATGGTGAGTGTTCATTCCCACACTCCTAGTCCACAGTCCACCGGGGCTCCTGCCCCTAGTGTCCAGAGCGGCGTAGGCCACTCAGGATCCCCACTACCTTCCAAGCGGAAGAGGAAGAGTGCTCGTCCAGTACAGGCTGATGCCCCAGACATGGCTACACAGTCCGGCCCACCAAGGAAGCCCAGCTTCAATCAGGCCGAACTTGATGCACTTGTGGAGTATGTGTCTTCACATGACAGCGAAATGGTGATTATTGCAGGATGCAAGACCACACCTGCACAACGTCTGGCACACTGGCAGACCATCGCGGACATCATAAGTGCCCTTGGATTCGTGAGGCGCACAGCTAATGATTGCTACAAGCGCTGGAATGACCTGAAGCGCAGTGCAAAGAAAAAGCTGGCCTCAAGTCATGCCGCTACTCTAGTGACTGGAGGTGGGCCTCCAGCAGAGGACATTGAACTCACTCCACATGAGTATGTTGCTGGGACCTACGTCATGGAGGGACAGATTCAAGGCGTGGGAGACCTGCCAGATTACGAGGCATTGTCCAGTGAGTGCACATGCATGTGTGTGTCATCCATGTGCATGTCGTGTGTGTGAGGGTTTCTGATTGAGTGCCAGGTGAGGGTGTGTGTGCCTGAGTGGTTTGGGTCACCCATGTGCTTCATCCAATAGATTCTGTTCACCAGGATTTGGGTATTGCAGTATCCCTTCAGGCAACAGTAGACATTTAGCCCAACCTCACGCCAGTTGCCCTTGAAGTGTCATCTTGCCACAACATTGTTGCGTATTATTCTGTGTTCATTCAGGCTGATTGTTTGCATTCCACCACTTTCACTAGGCATTTCTCAGTCCTATTGTCACATGTGTGACATGGCTATGGTACATGCCATCTGTGTGATGGCATGTGTCATGTATGTGTATTGGACATGCCAATCACAGGCCAATGTGTGATAGTACTGCCAGCATGCAGCAAATGTGTTGGTCTTTCATCTTGGTGCCATCAATGTGTGCCATTTGCCTCCCCTTCATACGCAGTGACGGTGCATGCATGGGAGGGTTATAGTCATGTGGGACATCTGTCAATGAAGTACTGGTTCTGTTGCTTCTCAGCCCTAATTGTGTGCCATGGTGCTAATGCCTGTTCCCATTTCTTTTCTTTCATGTCTTTGCAGGGATGATGCACTTGATACTGTTGGGGTTGTGGAGATGGTACAGACCCAGGAGGGGTCTCAGGCCCGACCGGGCACCACTGAAGGACATGGTGGGGTGGTGGGTGAGACCCCACACTTGCTGCAGACCATTATCTCAAGGGGTGTCTCTGGGTGCACCTCCCCCGAGCTCTATTCAGGTGTCGATTCGGATGATGAGACCTATGTGCGGTTGCAGGTAAGTGTTTCTGGGAGGGATTCTGTACTGTCCAACCCACCTGCACCAGGGGTAGAACCCTCAATGGGGATGTCAGTGTTGGTAGGTCTGCCTTTGGTGGTTACGGATGCAGGGTCACACTCCGCAACATCTGATCCTGATCCTGGGCCAGCAGATCAGAGGGGAATTCAGTCCTGCAGCCTCAGGCAATGCCGGCACAGCAAGGCACAGTTCGCCTTGCCCCAGACAGGTGTGGTGCCCGCCGACGCGGTGGCCGTACGCCACCTGGCAATACCGCATGGGAGCAATCCATATACGGTTTGGCAAACCAACAGGCAGCATCATCTGAGATGATGGCTCAGGCCATGGATAGGGTGCCCACTTCCATTGTCCCCCAAGAAAGGCTGATGGAACAACTACAGCAGGCAACAGACTCCATTTGCCAGTCACACAGGGAGGACATGTTGGCGTCCAACAGGGACAGACGGGCGGCACTGGAGACTCTGCGGGAGGCCATTTTTATTGAGTCCCAGGGCCACAGGGAAGCCCTGAGGGTGGAACTCTGTCAGCTCAGGGTGACTCTTGTTGAGCTTGAGGCTTCAACTGACACGAGGACAGAAAAGCAGCTGGAGCGGCTCACACGTACGCTCTCAGCTGAGATGCAGGCAACTAGGGAGGAGGTCCGGGCATCCAGTGAGTTGTTGCATGGGGACCTCCGCACGATTATCCTCCAGAACCAGACCTTCCACACCCGCATGCTTGCTGCCATGGAGGACCAGACTAGGGATTTGTGTGGGCTGCCTCCCATAGTGCCAGCACCTCCTGATGCAGCTGCAGAGGGTGAGGAGAGCGACAGCAGCGATTCTCTCACAATAGGGTAGCCGTGTAGGACATGAGCCCATGGAGGTGTTTTTTTTCCCAAAATCCACACAGGTGGGTTTTGGTGTGCACCCTGTCCTCGGACCTCCTGGGTGGCCTCCCCCACCCCCATACATGCCCATTTTTGATTTTTGATTTTTGATTTTTGATTTTTTTTTTTTTACAGTGTGTTGCCTTGTGTGGCTCCCGTGGGCATACGCTGCATTGTGGCTGGGCACATGCAGGCGTGTCCTGAATTTGGGTTAGATGCTTGGGTTTGTGTGACACACACCCCTCCTGCTTCCTGTTTCCATGGGCTTGCAAAGGGTGTGCCCAAGTGACATTGACTTACACAGTGACGTTGGACTCCCATTTGATGTGTGGGCAGTCTGTAGTCAATACTGTGTATACATTCCTAGTGCATATTGTTGTTGTATTGTACACTGCATGGTGTATTGATATGTGCCTCTGCATCCATCTCATCCGCCTAATTTGCAGGTCCATTCCTCATGTCTTCACAAGGCGGTCTACTTTGGAAATGGAGTCCATGTTGTAAGCAGTGCACCTACACTTTTGCGTGGTGCTAACACTGTACAGTTGGAAGTGGTCGAAGTGCTGGCATTATCAGGTAGTGAGACTACCAATTTTTTAAATCCGTACTGTCATGTTTATGGTAGGTTGGAGGTTGTGTAGGTGATTAGTATTATTGTTAAACATTTGGTAATGTGTGTTGTTGGTCCTGCATTACTGTGAGCATTTCATGTGTGGCCAGTTTCCATTAGGGACACTGTACTTTGTAACACTTGTGTCATGTTGAGGGGGTTAATTTGTTTGCTCTCACATAGCATGACATGCCATGGTGTGTTGTGTGGCGGTGCCGGGGAGGGGCTGGGTGACATGGCACTGTTCTCATGTTGTATTTTGCAAGTGGGTATTCATTTTTGCTGCATAGAAGTGTGTCTTTTGATGACACTGCATTGTTGTTGTTTGTCTAGGTAGGGATGCACACATTGTGACACTTCCAGGTGAACAATCTCAGGCTGCTATGGTTCTGACAGTTGACTGTCCCTTAATTCATCAGAATTGTCAGATTGAGTCATCATTGATTGTCAGATGGTATGTGCCAGGGCTGTGTGCACTCCACAGGGGTGTGATTTCTATGTGAAGTAATTAGCCACCAGCTGCGTACGGGCTGCCTCACCCCGTGCCCTTTCCCCTCCCATGCGCAGCGGGCGTGCATGTGGTTGGGGCTGTGGGGGCACCACCATGTCCACAGCGAGGCCCCGGCGTGTTGCAACATTGTGCAGGACACATGCTGCCACTATGATCCTGCACACTACTGGGGGAGCGTATAACAGCTGCCCGCCAGAACAGTCAAGGGAGCGAAAGCGTGACTTGAGCACTCCAAATGTGCGCTCCACTATGCCCCGGGTTGCAATATGGGCTGTGTTGTATCTTACCTCTGGAGGCGTGATGGGGTTCCGAATTCACGTCATCATGTGGGTACTCAGAGGGTAGGCACTGTCCCCTGGGGAGGTGGTGATGGGTATCATTAGTGGGGTAGTGACATTACTCTGTATCTGTCATGCATGCGTGTGCCGTGGCATTTATACTCACCAAGCAGCCATGCATCGCCATGCCGCCCAGCTTCCATGTCCCGGTTTAGGGTTGACATCCTGTAAATGAAGCTGTCGTGGGTGGACCATGGATAGTTGGCATATACTGAGGTGATGATTCCCTTGGCATCACATACTACCTGGACGTTGATGGAATGCCAGTGCTTGCGGTTTCTATAGATGTGCTCAGATGCCCTGGGGGGACGTAGAGCCACATGGGTGCAATCAATGGCACCTGGCACTTTGGGGAATTGTGCCACCCTGTAGAAATCCTGGCTGACAGCCAGCCTTTCTGCAGGTGTTCTGGGCAGGTATATGTGCCTGCGGACTGATGGGCGTGCAGTGATGATGGCCAACACCTGGTGTAGGCACCGTGACTGCGTGGCCTGTGACACCCCCCCCCCACTATGGCACTTGTCCGCTGAAATGATCCGGTAGCCAAGAAGTGCAGTACATTGAGGACCTTCTCCAGGGGGCTGAGTGCTTCGGAGCACAGGGTGGGTGATGTGAGGTTATCCTCCCACTCACTGACCAGGTCGAGTATTATGTGAGGTGGAAACCTGTACCTCCCATACACCTGGTCATCAGGCATACCAAAAAGGCTGGTTCTGGGTGTAAAGATTCTGGCCCTGACTATCCTCCTCCTCCTCCTGCGGTGTCCCACAGCCACTGCTGCTAGGAAAGGTATATTCATCCTGGCGTCTGAGCTTGTTTGTTGTTTGTGCACACTTTTATGCTGCGCGGGACGTGCGCCTACTTCATGCTGGTGTACGTGTTTCCGGATAGGACCTTTTTTTTGGCGCGTTGTAGGCGACCGTGTAAATTTCCCACCCACCCCAGGAATACACATAACATGCTCTCCCAGGCCCAGTCGCGTGTAAATATTCCCGCCCACCCCAGGAATACACGTACCCCACTCTCCCAGGCCCAGTCGCGTGTGGAAGTTCACGCAAACCCTGTAATACACGTACCCTGCTGAAATCGCGTGTGGAAGTTCACGCGGACCCATAATACACGTACCCTGCTGATATCGCGTGTGGAAGTTCACGCGGACCCGTAATACACGTACCCTGCTGATATCGCGTGTGGAAGTTCACGCGGACCAATAATACACGTACCCTGATGAAATCGCGTGTAAGGCTACCCGCGCACCCCTGAAATACACGTACGCAGGCCAATCGCACTGCTGGGGGATGGGGGTGCAGGGAGACATGAGTGGGGGCCTGGTGGAGGGTGCCCCTGGATGCTGGGGTGTGGGGGGGTGGTTTTACATGAGTGGGGGCCTGGTGGAGGGTGCCCCACAGTGCTGGGGGGTGGGGGCGCAGGGGGACATGAGTTGGACATGAGTGGGGGCCTGGTGGAGGGTGCCCCTGGATGCTGGGGGGTGGGGGTGCTGGGAGACAAGAGTGGGGGCCTGGTGGAGGGTGCCCCTGACTGCTGAGGGGGGGGGGTGCAGGGAGACATGAGTTGGACATGAGTGGGGGCCTGGTGGAGGGTGCCCCTGGATGCTGGGGGGTGGGGGTGCTGGGAGACATGAGTGGGGGCCTGGTGGAAGGTGCCCCTGGATGCTGGGGGGTGGGGGTGCAGGGAGCCATGAGTGGGGGCCTGGTGGAGGGTGCCCCTGGATGCTGGGGGGTGGGGGTGCAGGGAGACATGAGTGGGGGCCTGGTGGAGGGTGCCCCACAGTGCTGGGGGTTGGGGGTGCAGGGAGACATGAGTTGGACATGAGTGGGGGCCTGGTGGAGGGTGCCCCTGGATGCTGGGGGGTGGGGGTGCAGGGAGACATGAGTTGGACATGAGTGGGGGCCTGGTGGAGGGTTCCCCTGGATGCTGGGGAGTGGGGGTGCTGGGAGACATGAGTGGGGGCCTGGTGGAGGGTTCCCCTGGATGCTGGGGGTGGGGGTGCTGGGAGACATGAGTGGAGGCCTGGTGGAGGGTGCCCCTGGATGTTGGGGGGTAGGGGGGTGGGAGACATGAGTGGGGGCCTGGTGGAGGGTGCCCCACAGTGCTGGGGGTTGGGGGTGCAGGGAGACATGAGTTGGACATGAGTGGGGGCCTGGTGGAGGGTGCCCCTGGATGCTGGGGGGTGGGGGTGCAGGGAGACATGAGTTGGACATGAGTGGGGGCCTGGTGGAGGGTTCCCCTGGATGCTGGGGAGTGGGGGTGCTGGGAGACATGAGTGGGGGCCTGGTGGAGGGTGCCCCTGGATTCTGGGGGTTGGGTGTGCTGGGAGACATGAGTGGGGGACCGGTGGAGGGTGCCCCTGACTGCTGGGGGGTGGGGGGCAGAGAGACATGAGTTGGACATGAGTGGGGGCCTGGTGGAGGGTGCCCCTGGATGCTGGGGGGTGGGGGTGCAGGGAGATATGAGTGGGGGCCTGGTGGAGGGTGCCCCACAGTGCTGGGGGGTGGGGGTGCAGGGGGACATGAGTTGGACATGAGTGGGGGCCTGGTGGAGGGTGCCCCTGGATGCTGGAGGGTGGGGGTGCTGGGAGACATGAGTGGGGGCCTGGTGGAGGGTGCCCCTGGATGCTGGGGGATGGGGGGGTGGGAGACATGAGTGGGGGCCTGGTGGAGGGTGCCCCACAGTGCTGGGGGGTGGGGGTGCAGGGAGACATGAGTTGGGGCCTGGTGGAGGGTGCCCCTGACTGCTGGGGGGTGGGGTGGTGGGAGACATGAGTGGGGGCCTGGTGGAGGGTGCCCCTGAATGCTGGGGGTTGGGGGTGCTGGGAGACATGCGTTGGTGGGCAGTAGTGCAAGGTGACATGTGGGTTGGCTGGGGGGCATGGCCATGGCGGATGGGCTGCCTGCGGGACATGTGCACGGGTGCCGGGTAGTCCCCTTTGGTGTGGGCCGCCTGCAGGGGCCGTGGAGGGTGTAGAGGGAACACCTGGGAGGACCCACATGGCCAATTCACGTGTAGTACTCCCCGGCACCCCTGAAATACACGTAGGCTGCTGGATTTGCGTGTGGAACTTTCCGCGCACCCGGAGTACACGTACCCTGCTGAAATCGCGTGTGGAAGTTCACGCGCACCCCGAAATACACGTAGCCTACAAATTTGCGTGTGAAACTTCCCGCGCACCTTGGAATACACGTACCCTGCTGAAATCGCGTGTGAAACTTCACGCGTACCCCGAAATACACGTACCAAGGACAATCGCGTGTGGAACTTCCCGTGCACCCCGAAATACACGTACCCAGGCCAATCGCGTGTGGAACTTTCTGCGCACCCCGAAATACACGTACCCAGGCCAATCGCGTGTGGAACTTCCCACGCACCCCGAAATACACGCACATGCTATTTTTCACACAGCGGGTGTCCGTGTTTGTCGGTAACCCTTTGCCCCTCATTTGTCCTAGAGGGCCACAGTATGGATCATTCATCATAGCTGTATATAGGTGCTTTTTGTTAGTGCACATTTTGGCGCACATTTATTTCAGGCGCAGGGACGCTACCGCCTGCTTTCTTGTGGCGGACTTGTTTGGCCCTGTGCGCGTCTTTGCCCGTGCACTGGTTTGCCCTATTCGATTCCATGAATACGAGTTGTAGGCGAGCGTGTGGGCGTTCCGCGCACTTGCCTCCTGTACTTCCCCCGTGACACCCATATTTTCACGCGTTGTTCCCCATTCCGAGTGTTACGCCCCATGTTGCGCCTACTTTTATGTGTGCCGCGCTATGTGCGATTTTGCTGTGGCCGTGGCGCACGCCGTTGGATGACCTGTGCGCCGGCGTGCGCCACGCACTTTTTCAGCGCACATCCAATATTTTTCTCGCGCACGGACTTCCATGAATCGATGTTCGCTGGTTTCCCTGCGATTTTCGCACTTGCACTGCGATTCGCACGTTTTTGCACCTCTGCTTTGGAATTTTCGGCGCATATTAATTCCATGAATCGTCTTTATTGAGTATTTGGGTTCAGATGTTCTTGGGTTTCACATCATCAGCTCCCATGCCAGTGTTCACTGCTCTGTCCCTGTGCTGCGCTGATGATGGCATGCCATGGCATTTGAAATACTGCCAGGGTGATCCAGCCTTTTATTGATCTCAGTGAGGCAATTAGAAGGTTTATGGTGACTCACACAGCTCACAAGGGTACAATACACTCCATAAGACTAGATATTACAACACATGCTTATGCTGATCGAACAACAACATCATATGCCAAGGCTCTGCATGTAACATGGCTGCTTCCACAATAGGGAGGAAGCCAGGGGCGACACCAATCAAAAGAAACTGCCACTGATTGCAAACTACAGTAGAAACCACAGGGCATACATATTGTGTCTACAAGAGATGCAACTGACCCAGAGTGCCCGCCTCCCTAGGCAAACGGGTGGGGTATTCATAGATATGATTCATCCTATACCTTGCACACAAGAGGGGTAGCTACCTATATCCATGGGACACTACAATACAGATTACACGAGCATACTAAGACGCAGAGGGTCAATAAATACTACTTGCGGGGGAACTATATGGTAGAAAACTCCTTCTTATAAACATATATGCACCCAAAACAGACCCCCCAGAGTTCTTTCACCAATGCGCCAAACATATTCATACGTTCCCAGGCTATGAGATCGTGTTGGTTGGCAATTTTAATCTTGCCCTTGCCCTAGAGTTGGATAGGTGCGCAACGTCACAGCTGACCCTCACGCACTCTTTTAAAGCATGGTCCTCTATTTCCCAACATCATGGCCTGCATGATGTATGGTGCAATGAACACCCAGATGACAGAGAGTACACATTCTTCTCCGGCGTGCACAGCAGCTCGTCCAGTATAGATTATATCAAGGCCACCACTCCTGTTCTGAAAGGGGCCCTTAGGGGTCCCTCGCGATATGGAAACAAGGCAATAACCATACACGAAAGGATGCGCCAGACACGAGGTTAAAATTCCCAATGCTAGGGTTTATTGCAAGCAAAATAGTCCCAATTGGCCAACTGTGGTCTCATGCCCCGCAACGTGTATTCTCTAGACCTCGAGGGACGCAAGAGAACGAATTACGTACATCAGTTACATATATACAAAATACATATCATACAATCAGCTATGACATGTTTAATACCCCCCTTTTATTGAGTTTCTTTGAACTCGGGATGATGATGGACATTTCCGACGAGTATGACAATTATGACACTTTCGATGTCTATTCTAGTAACAATGTGCAATTTAGAAAGTGCGGAGGCATCTTCTAGTTGTTGAACAGAACACGGTGCTTCTGTTCTTGGAAGCAAGCTGCACACGGGGGAAGAGTCAGATTCCAAGCTTTGCTATCTATGAGGTGCTATTCGTGTCCTGGGAGCCGACACGCTCTAAAGGGTTTTGTGAAGGGGGGCCGTAAGAAGAGCATAATTCAAGCCTTTAGCTGCTTTATTCTAACATATTCTACCACAGTACGAGACTGGCTGGCAGCTGTGAAATGATTAAATGCCCTGCAGCTCTCCCTCAAGGCTACAGAGAGGGAGCGTGGGCATTCCTTTCTGGGCTGCTCATGAGGAGTTTCAACGAACTCCTCAGTCCGGCGGCCTTGCCCTTTCATATTCAGACAACAATGTTAACAGATGAGCAGAGTAAGCAGAATTCGCAAGAATTCAAGCTGCAAAGCAGTTTCGACAGAAAGCAATGAGCAATGGTTAACAAGCAAAATGGCGATTCTTGCTACGTTTAAAATGGCCGCTTGTTGGTCAAGCATAGCAGTCTGTATTTCTATAATTCTGTGCATAAAACGGTTGGCCTTCGGCCATCAAGATACGTCTGTCATCCAAATGAAGGATATTTACTTTTCCAGATTGACAGTTCTTAGAGACATTACTGAGACGACCATTCTCCCCCGAACCCTCTCTGATCACTCACCAGTGTTAGTCCGCTTTGCAGCTACAACGGGCCCCCCTAACCTTCTCCACTGGCGATTCAGGGCTACTGCCCTGGAGGATGTGGCATTCAGATTTGAGATAGGCCAGGACATTCAGACCTATTTCCAGACCAATGAAGGGTTGATACCCGGCCAAGGCATAATATGCGAAGCCTTTAAAGTTTATATAAGGGGATGTTGCATCTCAAAAGAGGGTGGAGTATTGAAAACCATACAGAGGTCAATTTGAGTATTGGAGGACACCATTCATGAGGGAGAGAACAGGCAGGGTACCTTAGATACGCCAGAGCTCCATCGTGAGCTACAAGCACACAGAGAAGAGCTCCACAGCTGGCAATTAGTGAACAGCAGTTCCTAGGGGACCCAATTTTGGCAGCTACGGTGAGGGGGATCATCCAAGTACAACCCTGGCCTGGGCCATTAGGAGGGAACAACAGTCCACCAGCATAGCTGAGGTCGAAAGCCAAAATGAGGTTCTTATTAAAGACCTACACGGTATCAATAACGAATTAAGGGAATACTATAACCAGATATATACATCACGCCCTAACCCGGGACATGACGAACAGACATGATACCTAGACGAGGTAGCGTTAGGATGGTTAGACCAAGACCAAGGAAGCTCTATCAATAACCCTATTACTGAAGACAAGATCTGCAATGCAAAAAGTCACTTCCCAGTGGTAAGGCTCCCGGGCTAGACGGGTTAACAGCAGAATTTTGTAAGGCGTATGGAGTTCAGGTGATCCCCTACCTGATGGGCATGTATGAAAGCGCAATGTCCTGTGTTACCCTACCAGAATCCACCAGAACTGCCTTAGTGATGGTGCATCTAAAACCAGGAAAAAATCCCTGACGGCTATCTTCATACAGTCCGTAATCATTAATCAACACGGACAATAAGATTCTAGCAAAGATACTTACAGACTGTATACTACCACACATGCCAGCTTTGGTTTTCTCAGACCAGGCAGGATTAATCCACGGTCGATCTACCCAAAATAATCTATGACGCCTGTTCTCCCTTATGCATAATGTTAACCCAGGGGTGGTGATGGTTATTGCCGCACTCAATGCCGAAAAGGCCTTCAACTCTGTCGAACGGCCTTTTCTTTTGGAGGTACTCAGACGCTCCAGCTTCGGATTAACATATATCCATTGGGTTAAGTTATTGTACACTGCTCCCAGAGCAACAGTATACACAAACAGTACGACTTCAAAGCACATCGTCCCCTCGCGTGGCACCCGCCAGGGTTGTCCGTTCTCCCAGGTCCTATTCGCCCTCGCAATGGAGCCCCTAGCCTGCCATATCGGGTAAATGCATACACATTGAGGGATTCATATACACACATATCCGTCCACCATCTCTTTATATGCTGACAACATCCTTCTTTCCATCAAGCATCCCCGTCAGAACCTAATCCGGATAACGCAAGAAATTGTTAGATTCAGAGAATTGTCTGGGCTCAGGATTAACTGGGATAAGTCTGAGATCCTCCCCTGACATCCGCAGTGCAGCGGGCAGACGTGGGCGATAATTTCTGTTGGTGTCACCAGGTTATTCGGTACCTAGGCATAATAGTTTCCACTACATTGGATGACCTGTACAGAGACAACTATATAACACCATTGGAGATCTTAGAACAGAAAGTAGAAGCATGGCTATTACTCCCTATCTTGCAGGTGGCCGTATAGTGCTAGCAAAGATGGTAATACTCCCTAAACTGCTGTACATCTTTAATCATGTACCAATATGGCCCCCACGCCTGTTATTGATCTCAGTGATGTACTTTTTGTAGGTCTGATCATTGTCATGCTGACTGTTGCCTGATGTGTGTGTTGAGTATGTGCCATCAGCTTGATAATGGGGTAGGTGTGACATGGCCATTCACTGCATGGTACTGGGGGTGAAGGCAGTGTGTTGGTTGTGGGTGGGTGTTTGTCGGTGTGTGTGTTTTGTGTGTTAGATTTGCATGCAGTGTGCAGATCTGGCTGCATGTGTGCACAGACACATGTTAATGGTCGGCATTTGAGTTATTCGCATTTTTGAGTGTCACTTGGGGGGCACATATTGTTGTCTGTTTGGGTGCATGGATGCATTGGCTGCACTCACATCGATTTGTCTTTCTCTGCAGATCCATTTGTTATGAAGTGATGGGATTGAGGGGATACTAGTAGTCGCATGCATGCACAGGAAACAGGTAAGAAGTGCATTTATCTTGTAGTGCACTTTTGTTGCTCTTTGGTTGTTAATATTCAAAATGGCTACTTTGATGTCACTGAGTATTGTGTCCATTGTTGCAGTTAAGGAATGGGTTGGCCAGTGTACATATTTTTTGATGTGTAACACACATTGGGGGTACAGGGCTTTCCTTGCATGGGTCTATTGGCTTAAAGATAGTACTGTGCCTTACTACTTGTGGTCTCATGTGTGAGGTTTGGTGTCTACATACAGTAAAGTTGTTGTCCATGTGACAGTCGTCAGAGAGTTCGTCTATTGTGATGTGTTGTTTTTGGTGTACTACATGTACACTGTTATTTGCAGTTTCTGTGACTGCAGTGCCATGCTGCTTATAGTCATGAAACGCTGTTGATTTGCTATGGAATGTTTACATCACTTGCTGCATCTGTGACTGTGTCCATTTGCACTGCCAATCACTTTGTCTCACTTGTTAATTGTGTCCTGTTCAGTGTGTCACACATGGATCCTGACACCACTGCTTGTGTACTCACAGCAACAACAATACATTTGTGCCTGTCATGCAGATTCTCACACAGGTGTTCATCCCTATTGTATTGGGCTTATGGGGATTGATGGAAATGATACTTTTGGAGTCCATGAATGCCTAGCTGCTCATAATTAATAGTTGGCAAGTCGCTGAATTGATCCGTGGCAACACATATTTTTGGTGGTATTTTCTCAGAGTGTTTTTGTGTGCATGGAGGATTGGCCCATGGTCATCTTTGAATAGCACCTGGGATATGACTTGATGGTGTGCAGCCTCTCCATGTGCACTATGGAACTTTGTGCACAAGGGTCACGCCTGTGGGTCCAGGCGGTGGCCCAATAGCATGTCCACTGGGACACCACCCCATGTACCGACATTTAGCAAGACACATGCTGCCACAATAATACTGCACACAACTGATGGTGCAGATAGCAACACACCACCAGAGTGGTCAAGGGAGCAGAAACTGGCTTAAGCACTCCAAATGTGCACTCCACTATGCCCCTTGTAGCTACATGGGCAGTATTGTACCTTACCACAGGTGCTGTTGTGGGATTCCGTATAGGCGTCATCAGGAATGTGCTCAGCGGGTAGCCACTGTCCCCCGTACATGTACATGGTTGTCATTATTATTTGTTGCCAGTGTCTATTGGTAAGTGTGCAACATGCATGCAGATGTGTGTCCTTTCATACTCACCAATGAGCCATGCATTCCCATGCTTGCCAGCCGCCAGTTTCCAGTGTAGTGGTGACATCCGGAATATGAAACGGTTGTGTGTGCTTCCTGGTTAGTTGGCATACACTTCAGTTATGATGCCCTTGTCATTGCACACAACCTGAACATTGATTGAGCGTCAATGTTTGTGGTTGTGGTATATGTGTTCTGTCAATCTGGGGGGACGTAGCTCAACACGGGTGCAATCTATTACACCAAGCAATCGTGGGAGGCACACCAGAGCATAGAACTCCTGCATGACTATGTACCTTTCTGATAGTTTTCTTGGCAAAGAGATGTCGCTGCACACAGACGGTTGTGCTGTTATGCACGCCAGCACCTGGTGTAGGCAGCAAGACTGTGTGGCCTGGGAAATGCCACCTTCTATGGCAGTGGTCTGCTGGAAGGATCCAGTTGCCATGAAATGTAACGCAGTGAGCAATTTTGTAGGGGGCTAAGGGCCTGAGAGCACATGGCGGGTGATGTTAGTCCATCTTTCCACTCACTGACCAGGTCTTGGATGATAAGGGGGGACCTCTGCCTGACATAGACCTGGTCATCTGGCATCCCGTAGAGGGTGTTACGTGGGTTGAAGATCGGGGCCCTGGCCATCTTCCTCCTCCTGCGGTTTCTGTGGACGATTGCTCTGACAAATTCTGGATTCATCATGGATGGATATGTTTAGTTTGGTGTGTATTGCGTGCTTTATGTTGATGTTTACGCCTGCTGTCAGGTGGCCGGAGTGTACTAGTATTTGCATGAACTTTTTCATGACCCGACGTTCAGAGTTAGAATTCATGAATATGTGTTTGTTTGCGCTGGTATAAGCATCAACACGCCGACATTTTCACATGTTGTTCCTTATTCTGCATGTTAAGGCCCCTATTTTGGTGACCTGGCGGCCTTGTGCTGTATGTATTTATTATGACTGTAACCTACCTGATGTGACTGGTGGCCTTGTGCTGCATGTATTTTATTATGACTGCAACCTTTCCTGATGTGACCTGGTGGTCTTGTGCAGCATGTATTTTATTATGACTGCAAACTTTCCTGATGTGACCCGGGGGACTTGTGCAGCATGTGTTTTATTATGACCACAACCCACCTGATGTGAACTGGCGGCCTTGTGCTGCTTGTAATTTATTATGACTTCAACCTACCTAATGTGACCTGGCGGCCTTGTGCTGCATGTAATTTATTATGACCGCAACCTACCAAATGTGACCTGGCAGCCTTGTGCTGCATGTAATTTATTATGACCGCAACCTACCTAATGTGACCTGGTGGCCTTGTGCTGCATGTCATTTATTATGACCACAACCTACCTGATGTGACCTGGTGGCCTTGTGCTGCATGCATTTTGTTATAATCCTAACCTACCTGATGCGACCTGGCAGCCTTGTGCTGCATGTAATTTAGCATGACCACAACCTACCTGATGTGACCTGGCAGCCTTGTGCTGCATGTAATTAAGCATGACCGTAACCTACCTGATGTGGCCTGGCAGCCTTGTGCTGCATGTAATTTAGCATGACCACAACCTACCTGATGTGACCTGGCAGCCTTGTGCTGCATGTAATTTAGCATGACCACAACCTACCTGATGTGGCCTGGCAGCCTTGTGCTGCATGTAATTAAGCATGACCGTAACCTACCTGATGTGGCCTGGCAGCCTTGTGCTGCATGTAATTTAGCATGACCACAACCTACCTGATGTGACCTGGCAGCCTTGTGCTGCATGTAATTTAGCATGACCACAACCTACCTGATGTGGCCTGGCAGCCTTGTGCTGCATGTAATTCAGCATGACCGTAACCTTCCTGATGTGGCCTGGCAGCCTTGTGCTGCATGTAATTCAGGATGACCGTAACCTACCTGATGTCACCTGGTGGCCTTGTGCTGCATGTATTTTATTATGACTACAACTTACCTGATGTGACCTGGTGGCCTTTTGCTGCATGTATTTTATTATGACTGCAACCTACCTGAAGTGACCTGGCAGCCTTGTGATGCATGTATTTTATTATGACCATAACCTATCTGATGTGAGCTGGTGGCCTTGTGCTGGATGTATTTTATTATGACTGTAACCTTTCCTGATGTGAGCTGGATGTCTTGTGCTACATGTATTTTCTTATGACCATAACCTACCTGTTGTGACCTGGCGGCCTTGTGCTGCATGTATTTTATTTTTACCGCAACCTACCTGATGGCGCCGGGCAGCCTTGTGCTGCATGTAATTTAGCGTGACCGCAGCCTACCTGATGTGACCTGGTGGCCTTGTGCTGGATGTAATTTGTTGTGACCACACCTACCTGATGTGACCTGGTGGCCTTGTCTTATATGTATTTTATTATGACCACAACCTAACTGAGGTGACCTGCCGTCTTTGTGCTGTATTTAATGTATTATGACCGCAACCTACCTGATGTGAAATGACCGCATTGTGCTGCATGTATTTATTATGACTGCAACCTATCTGATGTGACCTGGTGGCCTTGTGCTGGATGTATTTTATTATGGCTGTAACCTTTCCTGATGTGACCTGGATGTCTTGTGCAACATGTATTTTATTTTGACCGCAACCCACCTAATGTGACCTGGTGGCCTTGTGCTGCATCTAATTTATTATGACCGCAACCTACCTGAAGTGACCTGGCGGCCTTGTGGTGCATGTATTTTATTAGGACCATAACCTACCTGTTGTGACCTGGTGGCCTTGTGCTGCATGTGTTTTATTTTTACCGCAACCTACCTGATGCGACCTGGTGGCCTTGTGCTGCATGTATTTTCCTATGACCACAACCTACCTGAAGTGGCCTGGTGGCCTTGTACTGCATGTATTTTATTTTAACCTCAACCTACCTAATGTGACCTGGCGGCCGTGTGCTGTTTGTAATTTATTATGGCCTGCAACCTACCTGATGTGATCTTGTGGCCTTGTGCTGCATGGAATTTATTATGACTGCAACCTACCTGATATGACCTTGTGGCCTTGTCCTGTATGCATTTTATTATGACCATAACCTAACTGAGGTGACTTGGTGGCCTTGCGCTGCATGTATTTTATTATGACTTCAACCTACCTGATGTGACCTTGTGGCCTTGTCCTGTATGCATTTTATTATGACCATAACCTAACTGAGGTGACCTGGTGGCCTTGCGCTACATGTATTTTATTATGACTGCAACCTATCTGATGTGACCTGCCGGCCTTGTGCTGCATTTAATTTATTATGACCGCAACCTATCTGATGTGACCTGGCAGCCTTTTGCTGTATGTATTTTATTATGACCATAAGCTAAATGAGGTGACCTGGTGGCCTTATGCTGCATGTATTTTATTATGACTGTAACAACCGTTGTGTGACCCGGTTGTATTGTCGTGCATGTATTTTATTATGACCACAACCTTGTGATGCATGTAATTTATTAGGACCGGAACTTACCTGATATGACCTGCCAGCCTTGTGCTGTATGTATTTTATTATGAAGACAAGCTAAATAAGGTGACCTTGCGGCCTTGTGCTGCATGTCATTTATTTGGACCTCAAACTACCTGATGTGACCTGGTGGCCTTGTGCTGGATGTATTTTATTATGACTATAACCTTTCCCGATGTGACCTGCCAGTCTTGTGCAGCATGTATCTTATTATGACGGCAACTCACATGATGTGACCTGGCGGCCTTTTGCTGCATTTAATTTATCATGACCATAACCTACCTGATGTAACTTGGTGGCCTTGTGCTGCAAGTAATTTATTATGACAGCAACCTACGTTATGTGACTTGGTGGCTTTGTGCTGCATGTATTTTATTATGACCGCAACCTAGCTGATGCGACCTGGCGGCCTTGTCCTGCATGTATTTTATCATGACCACAACTTACATGGTGTGACCTGGCAGCCTTCTACTGCATGTATTTTCTTATGACCTCAAACTTCCTGATGTGACATGGCAGCCTTGTGCAGCATGTAATTTATTGTGACCACAACCTACCTGAAGTGACCTGGCGGCCTTGTGCAACATGCATTTTATTATGACCGCAACCTACCTGAAGTGACTTGGCGGCCTTGTGCAACATGCATTTTATTATGACCACAATCTACCTGATGTGATCTGGCAGCCTTGTGCTGGATGTATTTTATTATGACTGTAACCTTTCCTGATGTGACCTGCCAGTCTTGTGCAGCATGTATTTTATTATGACGGCAACCCACCTGATGTGGCCTGGCGGCCTTTTGCTGCGTGTAATTTATTATGACCATAACCTACCTGATGTGACCTGGTGGCCTTGTGCTGCAAATAATTTATCATGACAGCAACCTACGTGATGTGACATGGTGGCTTGTGCTGCATCTATTTTATTATGACCGTAACCTACTTGATGCGACCTGGCAGCTTTGTGCTGCATGTATTTTCTTATGACCTCAAACTACCTGATGTGACATGGCAGCCTTGTGCTGCATGTATTTTATTATGACGGCAATGTAGCTGATGTGACATGGCAGCCTTGTGCTGCATATATTTTCTTATGATCGCAACCTACCTGATGTGGCCTGGCGGCCTTGTGCTGCATGTAATTTAGCATGACGACAAACTACCTGATGTGACCTGGCGGCCTTGTGCTGCATGTAATTTATTGTGACCACAACCTACCTGATGTGACCTGGTGGCCTTGTGCTGCATGTATTTTTATTATGACTGCAACCTACCTGAAGTGACTTGACGGCCTTGTGCAACTTGTATTTTATTATGACTGAAACCTACCTGATTCGACCTGGTGGCCTTGTGCTGCATGTAATTTATTGTGACCACAACCTACCTGATGTGACCTGGTGGCCTTGTGCTGCATGTATTTTATTATGACTGTAACCTTTCCTGATGTGACCTGCCAGTCTTGTGCAGCATGTATTTTGTTATGACGGCAACCCACCTGATGTGACCTGGTGGCCTTGTGCTGCAAGTCATTTATTATGACAGCAACCTACCTGGTGTGACCTAGCGGCCTTCTACTGCATGTATTTTCTTATGACCTTAAACTACCTGATGTAACATGGCAGCCTTGTGCAGCATGTATTTTATTATGATGGCAATGTACCTGATGTGACCTGGCAGCCTTGTGCTGCATGTAATTTAGCATGACCACAAACTACCTGATGTGACCTGGCAGCATTGTGCTGCATGTAATTTATTGTGACCACAACCTACCTGATGTGACCTGGTGGCCTTGTGCTGCATGTATTTTATTATGATTGCAACCTACCTGATTCGACCTGGTGGTCTTGTGCTGCATGTGTTTTAATATGACTGTAATACCTGAAGTGACTTGGCGGCCTTATGCAGCTTGAATTTCATTATGACTGCAACCTACCTGAAGTGACTTGGCGGCCTTGTGCAACATGTATTTTATTATGCCCGCAACCCACCTAATGTGACCTGGTGGCCTTGTGCTGCATGTTTTTTAGTATGACCGCAATCTACCTGATGTGACCTGGTGGCCTTGTGCTGCGTGTATTTTATTATGACCAAACCTATCTGTTGTGACCTGGTTGCCTTGTGCTGGATGTATTTTATTATGACTGTAAGCTTTCCTGATGTGAGCTGGTTGTCTTGTGCAACATGTACTTTATTACGACCGCAACATCCCTGATGTGACATGCCATCCTTGTGCTGCATCTATTTTATTACGACGGCAAGGTACCTGATGTGACCTGGCGGCCTTGTGCTGCATGTATTTTTTTATGACCGCAACCTACGTGATGTGGCCTGGCAGCCTTGTGCTGCATGTAATTTAGCATGACCGCAGCCTACCTGATGTGACCTGGCGGCCTTGTCCTGTATGTATTTCATTAAGACCAAAACCTAACTGAGGTGGCCTGCCGGCCTTGTGCTGCATGTAATTTATTACGACCGCAACCTACCTGATGTGACCTGGCAGCCTTGTGCTGTAAGTATTTTATTATGACCACAAGCTAAATGAGGTGACCTGGTGGCCTTGTGCTGCATGTATTTTTTTATGACTGCAACCTACGTGAAGTGACCTGGCGGCCTTGTCCTGTATGTATTTTATTATGACCACAACCTAACTGAGTTGACATGCCAGCCTTGTTTTGCATGTAATTTATTATGACCGCAACCTACCTGATGTGACCTGCCAGCCTTGTGCTGTATGTATTTTATTTTGACCACAAGCTAAATGGGATGACCTTGCAGCCTTGTGCTGCATGTCATTTATTGTGACCGCAAACCTACCTGATGTGACTTGGTGGCCTTGTGCTGTATGTAATTTATTATGACCGCAAACAACCTGATGTGATCTTGTGGCCTTGAGCTACATGTAAATTATTATGAATTCAACCTACCTTATGTGACCTTGCGGCCTTGTCCTGTATGCATTTTATTATCACGATAACCTAACTGAGGTGACCTGGTGGCCTTGCGCTGCATGTATTTTATTATGACTGCAACCTATCTGATGTGACCTGGTGGTCTTGTGCTTGATGTATTTTATTATGGCTGTAACCTTTCCTGATATGACCTGGATTTCTTGTGCAACATGTATTTTATTATGACCGCAACCCACCTAATATGACCTGGTGGCCTTGTGCTCCATGTAATTTATTATGACCGCAACCTACCTGAAGTTACCTGGTGGCCTTGTGCTGCATGTATTTTCCTATGACCGCAACCTACCTGAAGTGACCTGGTGGCCTTGTGCTGCATGTGATTTATTATGACCGCAACCTACCTGATGTGATCTTGTGGCCTTGAGCTACATCTAATTTATTATGAATTCAACCTACCTGATGTGACCTTGTGGCCTTGAGCTACATCTAATGTATTATGAATTCAACCTACCTGAAGTGACCTGGTGGCCTTGTGCTGCATGTGATTTATTATGACCGCAACCTACCTGATGTGATCTTGTGGCCTTGAGCTACATCTAATTTATTATGAATTCAACCTACCTGATGTGACCTTGTGGCCTTGAGCTACATCTAATGTATTATGAATTAAACCTACCTGAAGTGACCTGGTGGCCTTGTGCTGCATGTGATTTATTATGACCGCAACCTACCTGATGTGATCTTGTGGCCTTGAGCTACATCTAATTTATTATGAATTGAACCTACCTGATGTGACCTTGTGGCCTTGTCCTGTATGCATTTTATTATGACGATAACCTAACTGAGGTGACCTGGTGGCCTTGCGCTGCGTGTATTTTATTATGACTGCAACCTACCTGATGTGACCTCGCAGCCTTGTCCTGTATGTATTTAATTAAGACCAAAACCTAACTGAGGTGGCCTGCCGGCCTTGTGCTGCATGTAATTTATTGTGACCGCAACCTACCTGAAGTGACCTGGTGGCCTTGTGCTGCAGGTATTTTATTTTGACCGCAACCTACCTGATGTGACCTGGTGGCCTTGTGCTGCATGTATTTTCCTATGACCACAACCTACCTGATGTGGCCTGGTGGCCTTGTGCTGCATGTGATTTATTATGACCGCAACCTACCTGATGTTTTCTTGTGGCCTTGAGCTACATGTAATTTATTATGAATTCAACCTACCTGATGTGACCTTGCGGCCTTTTCCTGTATGCATTTTATTATGACGATAACCTAACCGAGGTGACCTGGTGGCCTTGTGCTGCATGTATTTTATTTTGACCGCAGCCTACCTGTTGTGACCTGGTGGCCATGTGCTGTATGTAATGTATTATGACCGCAACCTACCTGATGTGATCTTGTGGCCTTGAGCTACATGTAATTTATTAGGAATTCAACCTACCTGATGTGACCTGGCGGCCTTGTCCTGTATGTATTTCATTAAGACCAAAACCTAACTGAGGTGGCCTGCCGGCCTTGTGCTGCATGTAATTTATTATGACCGCAACCTACCTGATGTGATCTGGCAGCCTTGTGCTGTATATATTTTATTATGACCACAAGCTAAATGAGGTGACCTGGTGGCCTTGTGCTCCATGTATTTTTTTATGACTTCAACCTACGCGATGTGACCTGCCGGCCTTGTCCTGTATGTATTTTATTATGACCACAAACTAACTGAGGTGACATGCCAGCCTTGTGCTGCATGTCATTTATTATGACCGCAACCTACCTGATGTGACCTGTCAGCCTTGTGCTGTATGTATTTTATTTTGACCACAAGCTAAATGAGGTGACCTTGCAGCCTTGTGCTGCATGTCATTTATTGTGACCGCAAACCTACCTGATGTGACTTGGTGGCCTTGTGCAGCTTCTATTTTATTATGAATGCAACCTACCTGATGTGATCTGGCGGCCTTGTGCTGCATGTAATTTAGTATGACTGCAACCTACCTGATGTGACCTTGCGGCCTTGTGCTGCATGTCATCTATTGTGACCGCAACCTACCGGATGTGACCTGGTGGCCTTGTGCCGAATGTATTTATTATGACTGCAACCTATCTGATGTGACTGGCAGCCTTGTGCTGGATGTATTTTATTATGACTGTAACCTTTCCTGATGTGACCTGCCAGTCTTTTGCAGCATGTATTTTATTATGACCGCAACCCACCTGATGTGACCTGGCGGCCTTTTGCTGCATGTCATTTATTATGACCACAACCTACCTGATATGACCTGGTGGCCTTGTGCAGCATGTAATTTATTATGACCGCAACCTACGTGATGTGACCTGTGGCCTTATGCTGCATGTATTTTATTATGACCGTAACCTACCTGATGCAACCTGGCGGCCTTGTGCTGCATGTATTTTATCATGACCGCACCCTACCTGGTGTGACCTGGCGGCCTTCTACTCATGTATTTTTTTATGACCTCAAACTACCTGATGTGACACGGCGGCCTTGTGCTGCATGTATTTTATTATGACGGCAATGTACCTGATGTGACCTGGCGGCCTTGTGCTGCATGCAATTTAGCATGACCGTAACCTACCTGATGTGGCCTGGCAGCCTTGTGCTGCATGTAATTTCGCATGACCACAACCTACCTGATGTGACCTGGCGGCCTTGTGCTGCATGTATTTTCGTATGACCTCAAACTACCTGATGTAACATGGCGGCCTTGTGCTGCATGTATTTTAGCATGACCGTAACCTACCTGATGTGAAATGGCAGCCTTGTGCTGCATGTATTTTATTATGACCGCAACCCACCTAATGTGACCCGGTGGCCTTGTGCTGCATGGAATTTATTATGACCGCATCCTACCTGAAGTGACCTGGCGGCCTTGTGCTGCATGTATTTTATTATGATCGCAATCTACCTGATGTGACCTGGCGGCCTTGTGCTGCATGTATTTTATTATGATCGCAATCTACCAGATGTGACATGGCAGCCTTGTGCTGCATGTATTTTATTTTTACTGCAACCTATCTGATGTGACCTGGTGGCCTTGTGCTGGATGCATTTTATTATGACTGTAACTTTTCCTGATGTGACCTAGATGTCTTGTGCAACATGTATCTTATTATGACCGCAACCTACCTGATGTGACATCCCGGCCTTGTGCTGCATGTATTTTATTATGACGGCAAGGTATCTGATGTGACCTGTCGGCCTTGTGCTGCATGTATTTTCTTATGACCGCAACCTACATGATGTGGCCTGGCAGTCTTGTGCTGCATGTAATTTAGCATGACCGCAGCCTACCTGATGTGACCTGGTGGCCTTGTCCAGTATGTATTTTGTTATGACCACAACCTAACTGAGTTGACCTGCCATCCTTGTGCTGCATGTCATTTATTATGACCGCAACCTACCTGATGTGACCTGGCAGCCTTGTGCTGCATGTATTTATTATGACCGCAACCTATCTGATGTGACCTGGTGGCCTTGTGCTGAATGTATTTTATTATGGCTGTAACCTTTCCTGATGTGACCTGGCGGCCTTGTGCTGCATGTATTTATTATGACCGCAACCTACCTGATGTGACCTGGCAGCCTTGTGCTGCATGTATTTATTATGACCGCAACCTATCTGATGTGACCTGGTGGCCTTGTGCTGAATGTATTTTATTATGGCTGTAACCTTTCCTGATGTGACCTGGATATCTTGTGCAACATGTATTTTATTATGACCGCAACCCACCTAATGTGACCTGGTGGCCTTGTGCTGCATGTAATTCATTAGGATTGCAACCTACCTGAAGTGACCTGGCTGCCTTGTGCTGCATGTATTTTATCATGACCATAACTACCTGTTGTGACCTGGCGGCCTTGTGCTGCAGGTATTTTATTTTGACCACAACCTACCTGATGTGACCTGGTGGCCTTGTGCTGCATGTATTTTCCTATGACCGCAACCTACCTGATGTGTCCTGGTGGCCTTGTGCGGCATGTAATTTATAATGACCGCAAACTACCTGTTGTGACCTGGCGGCCTTGTGCAGCATGTATTTTATTTTGACCGTAACCTACCTGATGTGACCTGGCGGCCATGTGCTGTATGTAATTTATTATGACCGCAACCTACCTGATGTGACCTTGCGGCCTTGTCCTTTATGAATTTTATTATGACTATAACCTAACTGAGTTGACATGCCGGCCTTGTGCTGCATGTAATTTATTTTGACCGCAACCTACCTGATGTGACCTGGCAGCCTTGTGCTGTTTGTATTTTATTATGACCACAAGCTAAATGAGGTGCCCTGGTGGCCCTGTGCTGCATGTATTTTATTATGACTGCAACCTACGTGATGTGACCTGGCGGCCTTGTCCTGTATGTATTTTATTATGACCAAAACCTAACTGAGTTGACCTGCCGGCCTTGTGCTGCATGTAATTTATTTTGACCGCAACCTACCTGGTGTGACCTGGCAGCCTTGTGCTGTTTGTATTTTATTATGACCACAAGCTAAATGAGGTGCCCTGGTGGCCTTGTGCTGCATGTATTTTATTATGAGTGCAACCTACCTTATGTGACCTCTCCCAATGTAACTAGTGCCTAGATGCCCTTGGGTTTGTGCACTGCTCTAAATGTAAAAACAAAACAAAAGGAGAGGTTCCAATGCTTAGATGCCCAGGTTAAAATGTTATCTGGGCAAATAGGGAAATTGTGTGCAGTACGAAATCAACAGCCAAATGAAAGTGTAGAATGTCACAGGAGTGATCTTGCATGGGATGACAACAAGTGACTAGTTAGTCATTTTTGCCATTATGAGAACACAGATGACCATGAATTACCTTTGATTGAAAACACAGAGTTGCTTAGCGATTTAAAACCCAGAAAACAAACAAATGAAAGTGTACTAGGGAACTGTAACACACATAAAAAGGGAGTGCAGTTTAACTTAGATTTGAACCAGACCATTCAGGTGTGTAAAAATGAGGAACGGGAAAAAAGAAATGAACAAGAAAAAACAAAAGACCAAAGTATCAGAGGCAATTTAAAAAGAATATGCAATATGAAAATGATGAAACACACGCTTGCAAACAAATTAGGGTGTGTAACAAAGTGGATAATTGCAGGGTTAATGGTACACTGAATATCTCAGCAATGATAAATGAAAAGAAAGAAGCAAGAGGCCTATCCTTATCTGATAATCAAAATACTGTTCATACTTCCACAGAAATTAAAATGCCCCAAGAGACAGGTGCAGGCCAGTCACTTGAAGAATATATTGAGCCATGGACATTTCAGCAGGCAGAAATGACAGGTACCGTAAGAAATGTAGGTATCTATCACACACCAGAAACTGACATACTGCCACATGACACCTGTGAAATTATAGATTCCCTAGGTTCCAGAATGGAGATAAGTGGAAAGGATCCAGGCAGTGGGGGAACAGCAGTAGAGGAAAGGGGGATGAACACTTGTGGTCTTGAGATGGGGGGGCAGTCAGTGGCTGCTCTGCAAATGAGATCTGAGTCCAACAAGATAAACAAAGAGATACAAAGAGAGATGGGCAAAAAGGGGGGTAAAGTGTCATTTCATATGCCCTTTTGCTTAGCAAGAACTCAGGCAGGCCTAAGGAAAGTAAGCCCTGAAATCAGTAACAATTCACATTTCCTATGTACACTAGAAGAATGTGAGGACCGATATTATGCCCCTTTTACTATTGAAGAGAGGCACAATGTATTGGTAATGATTGACACAGGTGCCCAGGCAACCATGAAGTCACCGAAGTTAATGCAAAGCATAACTGAGGGAAAATCCCCAGAGGACATGCTGATATTGAGGCAAAATGAAGGCCCTGGACATAATTTCAATGGGGATGACATACCAGTGTCACTGAAGTTGACATAAAGATTACAATTGCGGATAAAGTTTCACCTGTGGTCTACCAGATTGTTGTAAAGGAAGGAGAGTTGACTGTGAATTAATTTGTTCATGTTGACCAGATCAAGCGATTTCACCCGAAGCATGAGGTGAGAAGGCTTGAACAAATTAGAGAAGCTAATAGGGAGTAAAAGGTGTACTGCTATTCAAGAAATGAAGCACTGTTACCTCAAAGAGATTCACCCTAGCAGGTAACTAGGTATGAATGTAGCTATTCATTTTAGTGGAAAAAGAGGGGTAAAAGAAGCGTACATCAGGGGCCAGACCACTCAAACTTTACACCGGTGCAAGTGCAAAGCTTGCACGGTATTAGCACTAGGGCAAAGTTTGCCCTATTTTTAAAAACACTGGGACACATGAAAAAACCATTGCACCTCGAGAAGTGCAGTTTGGCTTATTAAAAGCACCAGGGATGAAATTGGCTTTGTGCTAAAAAGATGCATTTTTAAAGCATTTTTGTATCAGGGCAAGATTGCACTAGTGCTAATACCATTCCATATTAGCACTAGGTTACACTTTGCCCTGGTGCAAAAATGTAGTGAAAATGCATCTTTTTTGTACTACGGCCACTTTTACCCTGGTGCTCTTAATACTCCAAACTGCACTTGTCGAGGTGCAATGGTTTTTCAATGTGTCCCAGTGTTTTTAAAAATAAGGCAATCTTTGCCCTAGTGCTAATACTGTGCAAACTGTGCACTTGCACAAGTGAAAGGTTTCTGTAATCTGGCCCCAGGCAGGTAACCGTGAGTACATTTTTAAGATTTATGCAAAAATGGGGGGATGAAACAGGTGAGTATATAAGTGGAAATATGAAAACAAGGTGTTTTTTTTAAAACATTCTTTATTGGCATTTCACTTGACAGTACAAACAATCAATAAACCACCCTACCACACCGTCCCCGGTACACTTATGAAGGTATTAAACCATGCCCTGACAGGGCAATCAACAAGAAAAATGACAAGTATAATATAGCAAACATCAATACGGGTCAAATGCAATGTGAGCGACAAGTCCAAGGTCCCGCCGAGTCTGGATATAGCATCCGCATAGTCCCAGTTTCTCACGTCGGTGAGATCCCATGGCCCTGTTTGCCGTAATCCTTGGGTGGGACACCAGGTAGTAGGTGGTCGCCCTTCTACGAGGTAGGCTGATGCAGAGATTCCTGCGGTGAAAGAGGCTCAGAACCCCCTCCTCTTGGTTGCTTGAGGAGATATAGCGTATATGCGTCCCACATGTGTCTGTCGCCCCAGCAGTTCCCCCTCATTGCGCCCCATCTGGTCTCCATATCATTGCAATACAAAATGTCCTCGGACCATTGGGCGATTGTCGGGCTTTGTTTCCTACCTCACCCCATAGCCACTCTGCATTTTGCCAGGATCAAAAGGAGGTTTATCAGCTTCCTAGTCCCTTTAGATATCTGTTTGGTATACCCCAGTAGGGCCATTACGGGATCTGGTATGAGCTGATCTCCATTCACCACAAACATCTGCCCCCAGAAGTGCCTCAGCTCCTCGCATTCCCAAGCCACATGGAGAAATCCCGCCGCCTCTCGCCCACATCTGATACAGGCCCCCGACCTTTGAAGGAAGTAATCCTTTAGCTGAGCCGGGAAGTAGTAACATTGATGCAAAAACTTAAAGTGAATCAGCTTGAAATTTGTGTTGATCGCCCCCCTCCTAGTCATCTCGCAGCAATAGACCCATGTAGCCGCTGGTATATGCCTACCCAGTGTCTTCTCCCACACCTCCCGTGATGATGTCTCAGCACCTGGTCTGTTTTTCAGAGCCATCGCATACAACTCAGAGATTACCCTCTGCCCCAGACCCCCCCCTATCACTTTATCAAGCGTCTCAGCCACTTGGGGTGGTTCGGGAAAGGACGGGAACAGCCGCTGCAGCATCACCCGCAGCCTATAATACAAAAATACATCTAACACTGAGAGGGCTCCCCTCTCCATCAATTGGTCGATGGAGATGAACCTCCTACTCGGGAACAGGTCTCCAAATCTAGTGATGTTTAACCTCTTCATCAAAGCCACGCAACGTGCCTCACTAGTCAGGGGAACACCAGGGACAAATATAGTCGGGAGCTCTGGCGAGTAAAGTGTGCCACCCGTGACTGCACGTTACAGAAGGGACCAGGCTCTGCACGTCAGTTCTACCAAATTTTGAGGTACCCGCGAGCGGCTCGGGGCAGTTAGGATGACTGACCGCAGCAACGCTGGTGATGCAATTGACCTCTCTAACTCCACATGTCTACGCTCAGCTGCCATCCCGTACCAATACCGGAGGAAACTTGCCTGAGCCACCATATAGTATAATTCAAAATCTGGCAGGGCCAGACCCCCTTCCCGAACCGGCGCAATGAGTTTATCCAAGGAGACCAAAGCCTTCTAACCAGCCCAAATGAATTTCGTCACCAACGAGCAGTGGTCCAGGAAATATTTTTTAGGCACTTTTATAGGTGTATTAGGAACACATATAGAAATTTGGGAAGAATAAACATCTTGACCAAAGAGATCCTGCCATATAAGTTGAGCGGGAGCGAGTCCCATCTCAGCATTGCCAATTTGGCCGACTCGAGTGCCTCCCCGTAGTGACTACGGTTTACAACCCCTCCTCCCTAGCTACAGTGATGCCCAGTTAGCGGGTGCTAAGCAGGTCCCAATGAAATCCCCAAGTGTCCTGGAACCGACCGACCCACCCGTCAACGGGAATATAAATTACTTACTGGTATTTACCTTGAGCCCCGAAAGTTCCTCAAATTGCTGAACGTCCAGCATGATCGGGTCCAGGTTAACCTCGGGGTGACAAATGTAAAGGACCATATCATCCGCATATAACGAGATCACTACCCTGTGTGTATGCAACTGGACTCCCCGGTGTATATGTAGCTCCCTAACCCTCTCAGCCCAAAGCTCTATCGCCAGGGCAAATAGCAGGGGAGACAGTGGACAGCCCTGGCTTGTCCCTCGCTCAAGTGGTATTAACTCAGTGGTCTGCCCATTCACCCTCACCCTAGCCACCGGGTTTTTATATAATAATGACACCAAAGAGATGAAGAACCCTCCCATGCCCAACCTGCGCAGGACCGTAGATAAAAATGGCCACTCGACAGAATCAAGTGCCTTGGTGGCGTCTAATAGAACTTCCACCACTGGGTCATCCCTTGGCAATGCCGCCATTAGGCCAAACATCCTCCTCAGTCCAAACGATGTCAACCGACCAGGGATGAATCCCGCTTGGTCAGCCCTTACCATAGTTGGCATCAACGGTGCCAGCCTTGCCGCTAGGATTTTAGCCAAGATCTTATTGTCAAGGTTAATATACGATATCGGGCAGTACAAGGAGCAATCTCCCCCGGACTTCCCTGGTTTTAACAATACAACAACCACTGCCTCTCTGAGAGAATCTGTCAACCGACCTTCGGACACTGCCTCCTGGTAAACTTGCAGTAAATATGGTGCCAGTTTGTCAGCATAACATTTATAAAATTCGGCTGTAAAGCCATCTGGGCCTGGGGACTTCCCAACCGGCAACGATTTAATGGCCCCTATCACCTCCTCCAATGACACTGGCCTATTCAACCACTCCCTTTGCTCCTCTGAACACCAGTACAGCCCCACCTTGTCAAGAAAAGCATCTATGTCAGCCTGCGCAGCCTGCAATTGGGAAGAGTACAAGTGACTATAAATTTCCTGAAACTCATGAACTATCATCTCGTCTTCAAAGGGATCTACCCCCCTCCCGTCTGTGATCACCATTACCCTGTTCTCCTGGCTGCATTTCCGGGTGGCTCTGGCAAGCTACCATCCTGGGGCCTGACCCTCTCCGTACTTCCGAGGGGCCGCCCTATCCCGCACATATTTCATCTCCCGGTGGGCCTGAGCATGAAACTCCTGTAGTTTCCGCATGATGTTCCCCTGCTGGATTTTAGACGGGGTGGGGCCTCCTCCTGCAAGACACGTATCTCCTCCTCTACGTCAGCCAGGTCCCTCCGTATCCCCTTTAAGATCCCCAACTCCTTGGCTATGCACTCCCCCCTTATCATGCATTTGAATCCTTCCCATAGGGTACCCGCAGAGGCCACCGACCCTTAATTAACCTCAAAATACGCATCTATGGCACTCGACAGCTCCTCCCTGAAGACCACATCTGTAAGCTCATCACTCTTAAATCTCCACGGAGGTCTTGCCCCTGCTCGACCCCCCATTCAGAAGAGTGCAGGCCAGAATATTCACCCCTGTGGACCGACCCATGAGCGCGTTGGACACCAGAAAGTAGCCCAGCCGTGCAGCTGAGTCTTGCGGAGTAGAGTAATGTGTGAATTGATTTCCCGCCGGATTTCTCACCCTCCATTTGTCCTCAATTCCCCACGCCGTAAGCATGCCGCGGATTCTAACAGAGCTTCTACTACTCAAGTGCAGAGCGTTTCCCACACGATCCCGGGCCAGGTCCAGTACAGAATTAAAATCCCCTGCCCATAGGATTTCCCCTTCAAGAAGTACCCCCAGCTGCCTCTCCTCCCAATCCAGAGATTCCGTTGTGTCTTGGGTGGGACCATAATAACAGATCAGTGTGTAGAGCTTCCCTTGAATAATCCCCTGCACTACCAGAGCCCTGCCCTCCTGATCCCTCAGGACTTTGGTCAGTTGGAATCCCACCAAACTGTGCACCATAATACACACACCCCTGGAATAGGAAGAATAGGAGGAGAAGTACCTATGGCACCCGCAGCTTTTGCCGAATTTAGACTCAGTATCCACTGTCAAGTGGGTCTCCTGGAGGAAAGTCAACCATACCTGGTGTCGTCTCAGGTATTGCAGAACTTTCTGGCATTAGGTGGGCTATTAAGGCCCCTAACATTCCAAGTCATAAGGTTCAGTGTTGCCATTAGGGAATATCTTCATACATGCCTTCCATTCGCCTCTTGTCACCCCGTACATCTGCACCTTCTGTACCACTGACTCCCCACGACCCTCCCCCACTACCCTCCCCTCCTGCCCCTACCAACAACCTCCCAACTTGTTGCTGATCTCCCCACCGTGCTGCCCTTCCCCCCCACCATTCCAATCATGTACACCCACACTCCCACGCTGGATACCCCAATTGTCCAGCTCCCCTATTCCCCTTAGCATGTGTGCAGATGGCTTTCGCTCAAGGGGCGACTACGAGCCCGACCCTCCAGTGCACCGCTACAGGTATATCCTCTCCTGACCCGTATGTAGCATCAACTGTAAATTAAAGTCAGGCTACCTGCGCTTCATCTATGGTTCAATAGCATCATTCATTGTTCTCCCGTGATCTGGGGGTTCTTGGCAACATATCGAGAAGGAGGGCGGTCTCCTCCAGGGTCTGGAAAAATAGTGACTTTCCATCATGCACGATTCGCAACTTGGCCGGAAATAACATAGCGTATTTCATGTTCCTGTCCGGTAGCCTCTTCTTAACGTCCAGGAACGTCCTCCTGGCTGCTTGCACTTTATCTGAGAACTCCGGGAAAAACTTGATAATATCGCCTTTATAGGATACCGTTCCCTACTCCCTAGCCTTCCGGAGTGCCGTGTCCCTATCCCAGTAGTTCAGTAAACGGGCAATCAGTGGGCACGGAGGAGCCCCCGGGATTGGTCTTCCTCCGTTCGGGGTTCTATGTGCTCTCTCCACGACACACAGCGGGGAGAAGCCTTCAGTCCCCAGTGCTTCACACAGTATTTCTTCTAAAAGAGTTTCCATGTTCCTCTGGTCCTCCGACTCGGGCAAGCCTACAATACTAATATTATTCCTTCGTGACTTCGATTCAACGTCCTCTTGCTTCTCCTTGAGTTCCTTCAAAGCCTTCCTAACTGCAGTCATTTCTCCTGAGACTGAGGTTGCCATATCTTCTACTCCGATTATTCGCCCCTCCGCCTCATCCAGTCTTTCCCCATGCTTGTCCAGATGGACCTGCATGTGGTCCACTTTGCAGGTTAATGTATTAAGTTTACTGTCCAGGGACTGTATTCCCGACTGCAGGTGCGTAAACATGGACTTAATGTCCTGGAAGACGGTTGCAGGATCTGGCTCAGGCCCTGAGGCGCACGACACAGCCAAGTCATCCATTGTTCCATTGTTTTTGGCCTGGATGGGTATTTCAAAGTGCAGCTTCGACTGCTGTTTGCCTCCTTTGCCCTACTTGGACATGGTACGTGAGACAGGCAGACCTCTGGTACAATCCCCTGTATGTATTGGCCAGGACCGGTGGTGCCCCGCAGTGCCTGTCGCCTTCACACAGGGGTCTGGGGCCAACTTCCGCGGCTAACACTAGGCTCTGCTGCAACTGACAATTATGATAGGGAAGTGGTCCACCAACCTGCAATGGTTATCTCGCCACTCCAGCAGCACACCGGGCCTGAGTATCTATGTGAATGTGGGAACAGCGCTCCTGTGATTCCAAATGCAACAGTCATGGCCCATCCCCCCCAAGGCTGGTTCCTCCAGATGACAGCGCAATCACCCGCCTGGGTCTACGCACATGGGCCGTACTAGTGCCTGATATCTACCCTGAGAGTTTCCACAATTCACTTGCAGTATATATGGTGTCTGAGCAGTTTTCAATTAATCCAAAGGCTCCTGGGGGCACGACCTGGCTAGTTGGCCATCTCAGGGAACCCCCCAGTCCTGACTCTCCACCCTGATGGACCCGCCTGCCTCAGCTCACCAGTTTCCGCAGCCCTTATCAGCAATCCGCCCCAGTACTCCACATGGATGCAGCTCCCAATGGTGTGTCCTCTGTGCTTGCTCCTGTGGGTCTACAGTGGGGCCACAGAGCACCCACCAGCTCCCTCCTTCAGTTCCAGCCCCCAAATTGACCCCCAACTCGGGGTCTTGCAGTTGGAGCCCAGCTTACCATGGCCAGCGGCGCACCTCCGCAGCACCCGTGTGTCACATCAGCGGAGGACGGTTGTTGTGTGCCCTACTCTGCAGAGGGGCCCAGCTCGCTCTTGCTCGCCCGGGGGCTCAGTTGTGCCAGGGGGTGCTGGACCACCAGCAACCCCTCCCTGCAGACCAGAGTGTCCCGGTGAGGTGCTCCAATCCAATGCAGCGCCCCCGGCAAGCCACTCCCCAGCGCGGATGGATGCCGCTCCGGTCCAGCCACAGGGGTTGTCCAATACGTGCAGTGTCACTGGGACATGGGGCACCCACCTCTCCAGCTGTGTGGGGCCGTACCGCTGCTCCTCCCGGTTAACTCTGCAGCCCCACGCCGATACAGCCATATCCCCCACCGGGAAGGCTCACCTCCAAGCGCCGAATGGTCGCCACTCCGGCATCGCTTCCAGGAGTTCCAAACACAGGATATGTTCTCCTAACTGCGGTTGCCTCTTTGGGGTGCTACGCATTCGCCACCGCGCTTCCAGTCCTTGGTCTGCTCCAGGAGTTGAGCTCGGAGCATCCTGCAACACTACGCTCCCGGCGGGATTACACCTCCCCCACTCCTCGCCGGCCCGGCCTGCAACAGCTACTCCACCACGCCGGTTTATAGTGATTCCAACACCGATTTGGTCCGGGATGATTTCTATAGGAGCCTGATGCTGTCGGGTATCAGATCATGCAGTGTGTTCATGGGTTACAGCTCGGAGACCGCCGAATAGTGAGCCGGATATATGGGGTGCTGGAGAGCTTCACGGGCCATCAGCCATCTTGGTCGGGCTCTCTAGCCCCCCCCGAAAACAAGGTGTTTAAAGAAATAAAAAGAAAGGGGGTATAAATGAGACTAGACCATTAGGTGTTCCAGTTTGGCAATTGTCTAGATTGGTAAGTGATCCATTTTGATGTGTGGTTTTGAATGGATGTTAAATCTTTATAGTGAGTGATTACTTTGTGTCTATTGTTTCTTGTTTGAAAATACCATGCTGAATTGTATTATGTTTAACCTACATGCTTATTTCCAGCCAATGATAAAAAAAGAGCCATGTTGTATTTTGATGCTTAATCCATGTGTTATTTACAGGTGGTCGTGAAGAAAGTGCTCTTAGTTCAAATACCATCATTGTACATATTGTATATTTTATATTGCTTAATCCACACTTTTATTTCAGGTAGGTTTCAAAGGAAAATGAAAAATGAATGGGTTTGGTGTATTTGAATCCTAATCTGTCTATTTCTCTTTTGACCTAGACATTGACTTATTGCCCCTCCAGAGCTTCTGGAGCTGGCCGCCGGATCCTAGGACCTTGGAGTCTGTCGGACCCCGGGAACTAAAATCACCTGGAACAAAAAAGGGGGGAAAGGATGAGCGACTGGCAAGCCTGAAGGAAAGCCCAGATGCAGTGGACTTGATTCCACTTCAAGGAAATCTGTGGCAGGGACACAGGCACTCTTTAGGCCTTGTGATGACGTGCCACCATAAATCTAAGTGAGTTGGCTTTTACAGACAATCTACTTATTATGTTTCCCGATTGACAGCTTTCTCCAGGGCTGTTTTCCCTCTTTGTTACATTGTTACTCTTCAAGACATTGGACATTGGTTTTAGGAGTAAGTCATTTTTAATGAAATGATATGATAGGTTATTTATAACGCGCTTAATACCCATAGGTTTCTAAGCGCAGATCCGGGGATCGTAGCTGTGTTGCTCTGTGTCGTTTTGCGTCCAAGGCGAGCACATTGCTGCTGAGCTATCCTCCTGAGACATTGATTGCAACATATGCATTTCTAGATTTGAAGTACTAAAGCCATCCAGTTGCTGAATAAGGAGCAGTTACGAATAACATGGAAATATCCGAAGTTTTTAGTATTTTTTCAATTTTTCTTTTCAGCAAAAGGACTTGATATTTTGGATGTTTTCATCTATTTTGTGAAACTTTATAAAAAAGTGTTGTGATAAAAAAAGAAAAGAACAAAGAGGTTATCAAAAGATTGTTTTAAAACCTCAAAAAAGACTGCAAAAAAATGATAAGTGTATAATTGCACACCAAATGCTACCTGATGACATACATGCTTGTTAAGGATACATTTTGCAAACAATAGCTGGTGATTTTTAGTTAAAAAAGATGTAAATCCTTATTTTTTCACAAATTCACCCAAATTAACACAATTCAATAAAATGAGGTAGTCAGAATTTTTGTTTTATTTCGCTTGTTTCTGCAGAGACTCTTAGGTCAGGTCACAGCAGAAACAAAGGGTGGAGTACATATGGAAAATTAAGCTGTGAATTTCAGATGGGGCAGAATGTTATCAAAAACTGAGACTCTGGTGTGAGACTGTGAGTCTGGTGTGATTCAGTACTTTGGATTCATATAAAACAGAGGAAAAAGGGAGTTTGAACCAAGCATTGCATAGTAGCAAATAATATAGCAAAATGCAGTTTGCCTTGGCATAGCATGGACTAAATTGCAATGAAGCATAAGACTACTAATTACTTACTAATAATACCATTACCTACTAATCCCTTACTAATATTGAAGGCAGCTCAATCCATAGCTCATTGGTGCAAAACATTGGTGCAGGTCATTGGTACAAATTGGCCCATTGAATGAGATTGCAAGCACAGTCTGTGCAGCGTTGCTGTAAAAATTTAAGAAATAAAACTGCTTTTGTGATGCAGCTGTTAGCTGAGGAATATGAAAAGTCACGTTGCTCAAAGTATCTCCAATGTCCGTGTTCTGCTGCAGGAAGCCAGCATAGAGAAATGTAACTCATTGGAATCTGTTTGCTGCCCTAGAATTCCTTGTAAAAGATGAAAGGAAAGAGACACGTGTTAACTCTTGAAACTTCCAGGAGGTTTGACTATCCAGAGGGTATGTCTGATTGGCATGTGACATCACAGTCAGGGGCAAGCAGATTTTACACAAAGTGTAGGAGTATATACATGAAGGGGAAGGTTGGAGAGAGAGGTCTTATAAAGGGAAACAGAGGGAGGAATACAAATGTGGCTCTCAGAGACTGCAGTGTGTTTGCTTGGCCTTTCCTGCCAAAATGGAGAGAAGCAGATATGAAGGGTTTCCGTGTGCTGGCCCTGACCTGGTGAGCCTGTGGGGAGAGAGAATCTCAGCAGCAGAGGAAGATGGTACAATCTGGTCCAGCAGGCCGAGGCAGACAGAACCTATACTTCCATGAATATGCTGGCGAGAATCTTTCAAGCATTCTTTAGGTGAGGATGGAGTACTTAACTGAGGTTGTGTGTTCGTGTGCTTGCATATTGTGGGCAGGCTGGCAAACTTTTTACACTTACTAATGTAGATAGCTATTTTCATGGTTTTCTGCACTCTCCAAGAAGCAAACTTCACATATATAAACTGAAAGCTCAAGGCTCTGCTAAAGTGAACGATACTTTTCAAGGCCAGTTGATAGCAGTGCCTTGGATTGCAGAGCTAGAAGTGTAACTGAAATGTATTGTGGGAAAGAGGGCTTTAATACAGGGAAAGCAGTTACCGTGAAGTGTGCCCACAGTTCTGTTTCGGCCTGAAGCGTGGAATATGCTATCATTGCAAGAGGAAATGTGAGAGAGCGATGTGCGTTTTCATTTCTGTATTACAAAAAACGGTATGCTGCACTCATCACATTTCATATGCTCTTGTGTTACTCATGAATTTCAATTGCTTATAAAGTGTGTGAAAGAAGTAGATCAGTTTGGTCTATTTATTTTGTGCCCTAATCACTTGTGATAAAGCATAAAGGGGTATAAAGCTAAGGAGGTAAATTTTCTGTTTTTACCACCTATGCTAAAATGTAAGGTACACCACAACTTCTGGGTCAAATCATAAGGAGCTGATTCCCACTATTGCAATTTCAGATGACCTGGTAAGTCTATTCTGAGTCTCTACACCAAACCACCAATGAGATACCACCTATGAAATACCACCAAGGTAGAGAATTTGTCCCCTAGTGTGCACTAGGTCTGGTTTTTGGCTTGGCGCTCATGATCCCAATATAAGAATTATCTCAGGTTGTCCTGTGTCTTTGTGGTTCACAAAATAGCCCTAAAGGTGGGAGTAATATGTAGGAACAACCCCAAAAGGTTTTTTAATTTGCGTGAAAGAATTAGAAAGATGTAGTTGTTGAAGAGAATATATTGGACTCCTGCGAGGATGAACAGACAAGGTTTAAGTGATTCTGAAAGATTAAAAATATCAAGGCGTACTGCCACATAATAGAAATACGCCAGTCACAAGGTCAAAGTTACAATTGTATTTATTAGCAAGTGGCCACTTGGTTCTCAACACCGCACAATGTGTGCAAGCATACACTGTCAGATGAGAGACTACTGAACATTCCAAAAGTACACATATTCATACAAATTCTTCACAGCCTTGGACACATCGTCCAGCCCCTCTTCACATAATACATAACCTAGGGTCTGTGACCCAACTACATAACCAATTCATATTTAAACACCATTCCATAGTTTGCTGTTTTCCATCAAACAATTCACATGTTTTCCAAGTACAAGACACAATTCTGCAGAAGAGCATGTTCAGCTAGTCATTATTCTACTTTACTGTTTGACCAGGGAAGGCACTGTTGGGACAGATGGCATCTAAATTACTGATTAGTACAGCTTTTGTTTAGCTTCAAGGTTCTTCAGTGCAGGATATTGATATGCTCATCACAAATCCGGACCGAGCTAAGGAAAAAATATTTAGTTTGGACTGGCTCGAAACAAGAAATATATGTGTTACCTAGAAGGACTTTGATGCCATTGCATTTGAACACAAAAACTCAAAGAGCTACAATTATACCTGTATAGAACACCGTCGCCTCAGTTGAGGTCCTCGATTTTACGTCTTCGATTTAATCTGTTTCTGACACGGGATGTACTAGCAAGAAGGAATTTTATTAATGAAAAAGAGACCTTTTGCAGATACTGTGTGGATTTTTCTATCAGAAAGACTCTAAAACATGTAATAGTGGAATGCCCAGCCTTAATGGACACAATAGCAACATTTTTCTGGAAACACATGAAGCATTTTAGTCTGATGTCTCCCGAAAATAGATGGCCAACTATTTTGTCTTCCAAAGTTACAAGCAGTCTAGTGGCAACTTATAATTTTTTGAATGCTCTGAACTTAAGTGCTGGAAGTGTCCCTGTGGTGACGTAGGATTGTCATGATATATAGTGAATGGCAGGAGGTTTAGATGTGCTAATTTTTTCTTTATATGATAAATACTGTGGTTTGCTTGACTAACCCTTCTATTCTCTTTATCTTGATAGTTTCTAATAGGAGCACCGTGAAACATCTACATGTTTTCACATTATCTGCTAGCTTTTATGAAGTGTGTATCAATGATAACATGACTTTTTAAGTTTGAATGCTTATATGTTGACAGTGATTTTCATTCAATTTCAAGTAGTAGATTATGTAATACTTAGTTCTTTTGTTCTAGGTGCTCCTGTGGAGGGTTTTGACCCATGGGGAATCATTAGACGGGGTGAATGTGGGGATTAAGCTGTCGCTGCCCATCATTTTGCCCCAGAACAAAAATAAATCGTTGGAGTGGGTAAAGATGGGGATGCGCTGTCGCCGCCCATCATTTCATCCCAGAATCCAGGAGAGCTGCGCAGTTGTGCGCACACCAAAATGGTTACCTAACTTGCCACCCACCAGTGTAAAGAAAGGTCTTTGTTAACAAAATCCACTGTTACTGATGTCAAAAAGTTGCTGAAATCGTGACTCATTGGACCACTTTAAAGATTCAACCCTTTTTGTGGGGTTCCACATAACCATCTTACTATAAGGAGCCCCATCAAAACAATGTTAAGCAAGGATTTACTACCATGTAAGAACCATTCCTGTTTAGAATGCATTAATCCAAGAAAATCCCAAAGTTGCATGCAGTGCCAACAAAATCCCGATGGTGGCGCTAGCGGTCTAAACTCTGACAGGAGAGCTGTTTTGCAAGATTGTCTAAATGCAAAGAAAAGGGGTCTTATTTCATCAAAGGTTCAAAGGGGTTGCCTGTCTGGGAACTATTGACACTTCAGAACTCAACACAAGAAGCCAGGAAATAACAGGGTTCTGTTAATTAAATGCAAAGTGGCCCCCTGGCCTCCTGATGTGAGCTTGCCGGACACCACACAAAGGACCCTTTCCTCTGAAAGGAATATGTTAATTCTGAAATGTTTGCTGTCAACAAAGATCTGCCAGCCAGCAGAGATCTGTGACTGACCCACCCAAGTCTTGGAGGCGGACCTCAACACTCTGAGGACTGAATTGGAAGTAAAATATATATTTTACAAAAACACTGATAACTCTTTGTAATCAAATGACAGAAATGTATAACTTTGAGAGCTTTAATTTAAAAAATGTACCTTTAATTCAAGACTAAACTCAAATTTGTGTGATGTTCTGGGGCAAAACCCCATTGTTTATTAATATTACAGACTCCCTGTTTCAGCTAGACAAACGAAAATGCATTGGTATGTGGGTAGATATGTGAGGAACAGTTGTATAAAATTTAATGAAGATCCAATGTTGTTTAGCACATTAAAAAGTGCTAGAAGTTGCCATTTGTGAATGCAAGCTCCTAGAAACAGCAGATTTGGACAGAGACATGGCTAAATTCAGCCACACCATGTATATGTAATTTCAAACAACTGTGTAACTCTGAAGTATGTATTTTGATCATATATAGATTTGGGTGCACAGATGATAAGGGAGGTTCTTCAAGAGATCATAAATGGCTGACATCACTCTGACACAACTTAGTTCGCCAATCAGGGGACGAATGAAAGCTTGACCAATGACAAGTGAGAGGGGCGAGTTTAGTTATGACCAAACACACACGCCCACTTGCAGAACATATAAATGGACCACTGAAACTTAGGTAGAGACCTTCAATTCCATTTGCTGCAACGCACTCTGCCGGACCATACAACATCCAGAGATCCAGACTTCAAATTCATCAATCTATCCAGAACTAAGAGACCAGACCAGAGAGAAAGCAGTGCTGTACCCAGAGAGACCCAGACCAGCAGAGAGAGTGACCAGAGCCCAGTCTAAAACCCTGACCAGATCCGTGATGAGGCCCATTTAATTCAAGAATATAGTGTGAGTACCCAGCAGAACTGTGTAGAACCAATCTCTTAGTTTAAATTCATCTAATTCAATCTATTTACCCTAAGTAGAACTGCCTCCTAGCTGTCACCTGTCATTTCTAGTTGCAAGCTGCACTTGTCATTTTGAGCTTTTGAAATTTGCAAACCCAAAACGACCTTTATTAAATCGCTCATATCTCCGCGACCGTTTGGGCTAGAGACTTGCAGTAACTTTCCTCTGATAGCTTAGAATCGTAGCTTTGAATCGCACCAAGAACCGCATTCCTACCCCTTATAGTTTTACCGCAATCGCGGAACACGCATCCGCGAATTTTACCGCGATTTGCAATTTCTTCACATGTAAAAACTGCTGCTGCTTGCCTTCCATTTGCCAGAAATTCGTTTAACCTGCTAACTATCCCTGCATCATTGCTAGTGTGAGCCTGGACTAATATTAACTAGATACCACTCACCCTGAACCTCTGAAAGGGAATTAAAAGCGTTTCCAGCATATTTCTCATTCATTGCCAGCACATATCAAAGCAATTTGGGCCTGTGATTTCAAAACTCCTATCTGTTTTCTGTTGTCTAAGCTTGCTGGATTGAACTGATTACATTGATTGCATTTCTGAGAACTGTGTGCTTTCCTCCCATTTCCTTGCATTGCATAAAGAGGGGGGGAGTGAATAGCCAGAGAAAAGTGATTACATTGTTTGGTTGAAATCATATTGAGTATTTTCTGTACTGCATTCATTGAATATTGCATCCACCTGAGCTTACATAAAGCATCCTCTACCACATTATACTTTTGTTCCTATTTACCAGTGTGCTACCTTATCCATTTCATGTCAACTCATTAGTGATTATAGAAGTGTGCTAGTGCCAGATTCTCCGTTGTTGATCTTTACCATATCAGATTAAGTGTGATATTCAATTATTAATTTATTATAAAGTGTGATATATCTATTTTAAATTATCAAATAAACCTTTTAAACTTGCAAAACAAAACTACTTCTTGGCTCAGTGGGGTCAGGGGGATTCCAAGAGAGGGGTGTTATATAGGGGTAGTCATCCAGAACGCATGAACTGGACCTAAAGATATATCAATAAGGGTTTTCATTCAGTATTATAGACTAGGCGTTGACTTAGCTGTAGTGTTGAATTGAATCCTCTTACAAAGTGGGGGCTCGAGCCGAGACGTTGGGTTAGATTTACCATTTGTGCAGCTTAATACAGTGTGCTAACTGACGGGATACATACATCCAGTCGGATCACCACGCTGCATTACGCTGTGAAGCATTCCTCAAAAGGGACACTCCAAGAAAAGTTCTGTTCTGCAAAACTAAAATACTAACTTCTGTAAGTCAGGACAGAGACCAATCTCTAGAATGACGACCTTGGTAGATATGAAAATAGCCAGAGAGCACTTCTTACACAAACTATTTGTGAGAGGTGAATGGACTCACCAGGACCAAACAATCTGGTTGCAGGCCATCACGCAACAGGTCACTGAAACAGGGTCAGATATATATAGAGATCAGGGTCCATTACACGTGGCCCTGAGTGAACTATATATGGCTCCTAAGGCCAAAGATGAGCACGACAAGATTGTTAGGATAGCGGCATATTTATATTTATACATGGGAGCCATACAGGATAAATGTGCTGAAGGCCATGATCTGGCAAAAAGGCAACAGATGGCGTTAGAGAAGGCCCAATCTGATCTGGACTCTTCTGAGCAAAGGCTGCACAGAAGCCAGGAGTCAGAAAATGAGACCAGACAGTACATCACTAAAATAAAGGAGGATATGGATGTGCTGCAAAAGGAAAAGTCAGAACAGGATACCAGATTTCTGGCCTTGCAGAAGGAACACCAAGAAGGTTTGGACTCCCTACTGCAAAGCCAGAAAAAGCTGGAGCAACAGCTAGACTTCAATAGGGCATGTGCTGAGCAGGTAGTCACCCTGCAAGGCCACCTAGATAGAGTGAAGGAGGAGAGCAATAAACTGATTCTGAAAGACCTGGATACCCAGGCAGAGTTTGATCAGGAGCGCCAGAAAGCTGGTGCCTTCCAAAGGCAAAGGGACGACCTGGCGGCACAAATGCAGGCTCTTAGTCAGGAAAGAGACGCCTTAGGCCAGGAAGTCTGCCATTTAAAAAGAAAAATGGAAGAAAATCACCTGGCCCACCAGGGGCTGGGTGACCTCCAAAAAGAAAACCAGAACTTGGTAGAGCACACCAGAAGGGTGGAGGATGCTCTAGCAAGAAAGGAGCAGGCCAATAGGGACATTGCCCAGGAGGTAACCCTCCTGCAGCAAAGACTGGCCCAGTTCTCCAGGACCAATCAGGAAACACAGAGAGAGAATGAAGCTCTCTGCCAGCACAATGATAGGCTCCAACAGCAGGTAGCGATGCAGGAGAGACTGATAGAGTCGAGTAAGGCCTTAACAGAGGAACTGAAAGCACAAATGCAGGCTCTTGCATTGCAACAGGGAGCAGGGGCGGATAGAGATGAGGTCCGCTGGGAAAGAGAGACTCCTGACCATAACCGCAGGAGCCCTAACGCCAGGGGCCTTCATCTCCCCCAGTCCCTGGACTCTACCACCCCCATGTCCCCTGGCGCACATGAGCACAGGGCCGCAGGGATGGCAGATTGCTATCCAGCTAAGAGTATGGGGCTCATAGGCCAGTACCACTCAGGAATGGAGGGGTGGGCATCCGGGTATGGGCACCCAAGTACAGTACAGTTCAATGGGGAACCCCAGGAGAGTAGGCCCATTAAGGGCATCCTGAAAACCTCTGCCCAGTTAGGTCAGTGGAGGGGGTACCCATCAAATCCTGGCAGCAAGGAGGAATCTGAAGACTCCTCTGAACTGCGCAGGACACAGGAGACCAGGTCCCCACATTCTGCCAGCCATTCCCAGGCTCGCAGAATCCGGGAAAACCTGGAAGAACAGACGGGAACCTCTGGGAGCAGTGCCTCTGAGTCCGAGGAAGAATGGACAAGGGTTACCCGAACCAAAAAGGCCAATAAGGCAAAAAGGGCCTTGCTTAAGGACCCCTTAAAGCAGATTAAGGCGATCAGGAGCGTCATCACGCCTTACCATAAGAACGCTAAGTATTCTGTTTGGGAGCACTTAGAGTTGTTTGAACAAATGATGGAGACTTTCCATTTGAAGGACAGCCAAAGCTGCATTCAATATGTAAAGTGGACCTTCTCCCCGGAATACTCCAGTTTCTTTGCGGGGCTGGAGGACCAAAATCATTTAAGATGGTCCACCTATAAGGCGGCCATCCTGAAACATTTTTCTGTTCACAGAAATCCTCAAGAGGCTCGCAAGGCAGCCTACAATTTGCAATGTGGGGAGGATCAGGCCCCACAAGAATTTGTGCAGGAGTTAAAGCGTGCTTTTGCACAGACCACAAGAAGGGTGCGCACAGATAGCAGGGAATTTATTAATACGTTTTTCCATGCCTTGCCCAAATATATCATGACCCAGCTCGTGAGGGATTTTCACGAGAAAAGATCTTTAGACTGGGTCATTGAACAGGCTACCCGGATCTATGAGGTGCAGAAACCGATAGATAGCAAAAGTAATGCCCAGAAAAACCCCAAAGCCAACAGCACCCCTGCTGCTGCCAAGGTGGCAGAGGTAAAGGTCACCCCCGTTTTGGATTTGGAGATGGGGGGGCCTAAAAACCTGCCTGCACCTAATAATGCTAGGCCCAGGAGGTCCTCGGGTCAGTCACAGACAGGGAGCCAAGGAGGCAGCCCCACAAATGGGGTCCCTCGCTCTCCTGATTATGTAAGTCCCCGTTACAAGGGAAATCGACCCATCCTGGGTTATGTGTGGACTCCTCCAGCCCAAGGGGGGGGGATCCAGACAAGCACCTAACCCAGGGAACTTCCCTCCAAACTTCCCACAGGAGGGCAGAAATTTACCAAACCCTGGGCAGAACTTTTTCCCCAGATATCCTCCCGACTTTCAGCCCCAAAACCATCCATCCTTCTTTCCCCAATTCCCTGAGCCCAGACCACTGAATCCGGGAGAGGGGAGGCCAAGGGTGGAGGGGTACCCAAATCTTCCCAACCCGGGGTATTACCAGAGGAGGGACAGCTACCCTTCCCGGGATCAGCCCAGGGGATAAAACAGGGCCCCGTATCAGCCTGAGCGGGTTTCCCAGTTAGAGCGCCAGGTTCAAAACATGGCGCGGGATATGGGTCATATACTGAGGGCGCAGCAGAACCCTCCGATCAGCATGCCGGCGCAGAACGCACCCAATTCTGGACCTGGTGCTCCAGAACAATGACGGGGGCAGCACCCCGATAACTCACCGGTTCCCAGGGAGGAGGCACAAAGGGAAGGGGGGTGTAAAGCCTTGGAGGAAGCTTCCTTCCTCACTTGTAAACAGCCCCTGGAAACCCAGGAACCGGAAACAAAATCTCTTGCCCCTGAAAGTCTGCCTCCTAAGGAGCAGAGGGGGGGTAGGAGAAACAAAAGACCCAAACAGACTCAATTTGAGGAGGAGGTACAGATCTTCCAATTTGAGGGAGAGGGATCCTCAGAGGATCCTGAGAAAAGGATCTTCTCCTTCAGAGAGGGGGGAACTCCTCCCAAAGAAAAATGGGTCCCTAGGAATGCAAATCCAGACTGGGGAGATGTGGAGACTGAGCTACCGCCGCCCACCATCTCATCCCAGAACCAACAGCAAGAAAATCCCCTGGTTCAAACCCATCCTGGGGACTGCCTCCAAAAAGGGGGGGGCAGCCCAGAACCGGAACCAGGGGAACCCACAATGGCTCTGATCTCCAGTTGCCAACTTTTTCTTTCAGATTCCCAAGGCTCTCCACAGAATTCTGCCCAAATCTCTTCGCTAGCGATGTCCAAAACCAGAAAATTAGCCCACCAGTTGTCCAAAAATGTACATTATCTGTGCCCCCTTGAGGAGAAGGAGGGAAGATATTATGCCCCGGTACAAGTACAGGGGCAGGGTACAATCTCGGCACTGGTGGACACTGGATCTCAAGCTACCCTTCTGTCCAGAAGGGCCTTTGACGAACTGAATGCAGGAAGGGGAGAGAATTACCAAATTCCTCTCACCTCTCTTCCTGGACAACTGCAGAACTTTGACGGGAAGGAAATTCCCGTCGAGGGGACGGCAGATTTGGACATTAAAATTGGGCGACATAAGTTGAAACACCCGGTCATAGTTGTGACCCCAGAGGGCACCCCTTGTTTACTAGGGAATGACCTCCTGAGAAGGTTGTCACCCCTAATAGATTGTGTAAACAAGGTCCTCTGGACCCAGACTAGCCGACCAATAAAATTAAAACAGAGTGTCAACCATGTTAGTTTAAACGGCACCTGCCACATGGTTGAACAAAAATCTGACCAAGTAGAATTTCACTTCCAGAATAGCCAAATTCCAGACGTGACAGTAATAGCAGTAGGACAACAGACTGGTGATGGGGGGTCCTCTCTATTTCTGAAAATCAACCTTCCTTCCAGTCTAAAGTGGTACTCCACGCTGGAAGGAAACACTCTGAGATTCTATACTAATCCACAATCAGAAACTCCCACTCCTATAGTCCAGAAAGATGTGAAATCAGCTCAAAGCCTGGCTGATATTCAGCAAATTGGAGAGCAGTTGTTCATCCCTGTTCAGTTAAATGATGGGAAGGACTCTGTTCTCGCTCGAGTGTGTGTGAACAACGGTAAGAGCTTCATCAGCGAAGCCATGTTCCGCCAACTCCCAAAAGATCCAGCCATTCCCACCTTCAAACTGATAGACAAATGGGAAATGGACCTGGAAGCACCTAATTCCAAACATCTCCTGCCAAGCAGGTGTATGCTCAAAATCTCCAATTGGCAACAAGAGCATAGTCCACAATTGTTGGGTCGTGCGAGACGTCCCTGCCGCCTTTTACTTAGGCAGTGACATTCTCAATCGCTTTGCCATTAGTTTGGACCTAATAAACTTCAAAGCTTGGTCCCGATTAGCGGATAATCCCATGGGCTTTGATGATCCAGAAAAAGCATTTAGGTCAGCTCAATTGCTACCTTATGCAGTTGAAATTCAGGTTAAAGAGGAAGTCACCATCCCAGAAAGGACCCGACAATTCTCCCTGGAAGTGAAAGTTAAAAGGGGACAAGAGTTGAAAAACCCTGATGCTTACATACATCTAAATGCTTCTCTCCAACAGCAAGGGTTGGGGGTAAACCCAACACCATTAGTCAACATAGAACATGACACCATTCCAATAGAGGTGGATAACAGCGACTTAAAGAGTATTACTCTAGCCGCAGGCACCATTATTGGAATGGCGGTTGATGACCGACATTTCTCCATTGATCTTCGAAATGAACTGTTAGGACCAATCCCCAAGGACTGTTTTGACAGTGACAGTGAGGACAATACAACACCAGACAGGATTTTTACCCGGCATGGGGGGAACTTCCTGGTGTACACTTCCTGCCCTTATGGTAAGGAAGATGTGACTTGTGAATTCAGGAGGGATGAGGTGATTTTCCAGGTTCATGAAGGCTGCCTTGCCCACCTGAAGCCTCCGGTCCAAATCAGCACTCTGACCAGGGACTTCTCCACCCAGCTGGAGGAGGCAGCGGAGATAGCCAAGCCAGAAGTCTTTCCAGGCTTCAGGCAGATGGTGGAGGAGAGGGTCAACCTAGCTGATGCCTGTGTGACTCTGGAACAAAAGCAAAAGTTGAAACAAGTTTTCTTGGATTTCCAAGATCTCTTTGCGGTAGACTCATATGACTGTGGTCGCACTGACATCCACACAACAACAATCCCCACGGACCCTGGCATGACTCCTGTGTTTGTGAAGCAATATCGCTTGCCTCTCGCATCAATGGAGTCCCTTACTGAAATAATTAAGAACCTTGAGTCCCGGGGAATAATCCGTCCAGTCCACAGCACCTTCAATAATCCGGTGCTGGGAATATTGAAGCCAAACGGCCAGTGGAGACTCTGCGCCGACCTCAGGGAGCTCAACAAACGGGTCCATACTTCCCGATGGCCTCTTCCCTACATTGACCAAGGGCTGGCCCAGATTCAGGGGTCACAGGTATTCACTGCAATAGACCTGACCAATGGATACTGGACTGTGCCTGTCAGTAGGGAGGACCAATACAAACTGGCTTTTACCTTTGGGGGCCAGCAGTACACATGGACCCGGACTCCTTTCGGATACCTTAACTCCGGTAATGAGTTCAATATTTTCCTACATAAGGCCATGCCCGACCTGGGCGCGAGGGGTAACCTGGCTTATGTAGATGATGTCCTCATCAAAAGTTCATCTGTGGAGGAACACATAGCGGAGATCCGTTATGTTCTGACGCAGTTGAGGGCCGCCGGAGCAAAACTTTCCTTTCAGAAAGCACAGTGGTGTAGAACCCGTGTTAATTTCTTGGGGCATGAGATTACTCCTCAGGGTCTCTGTCCCCAGGAAAAGAAAGTGGAAGCACTTCAGAAACTGAAAGACCCCACAACTCTGCGGGAACTAAGGAGCCTCCTTGGACTGACTAATTACAGCAGAAAGTTCATTGAGGGCTACGCAGAGATCACCAGACCCCTGCTTCATCTCCTGAAGGGGGGGGTCAAGTGGGAATGGGGTCCAGAACAAGCCGAGGCAGTAAAACAACTCAAAAGAAGCCTCTCAGAAGCGCCTTGCCTAGCTTACCCTGTCAGAAACAAGGAGTTCTTCCTGGAGACAGGGTTCTCTAATACGTGCTTGACGGCAGTATTATACCAAAAGCATGACAAGGTCAATAAAGTAATCTCCTATGCGAGCAAAACTTTATCCTCTGTGGAGGAAAAATTCAACGATTGTGAGAAGGCACTCCTGGCAACGGTGTGGGCATTGAAGAATTACCGCCCGTTTATCCAGGGGGAACACATCATAGTGGAGACTCCACACCAGCCTCTGCAATATCTCCAAAGTGACAGAATCCGGGCCGGAAATGTGAGTAATTCCCGAATTACTTCCTGGATTCTGTCAATGCAAGGCTTTCCTGTGGAGGTCAGATATGGCCAAAACAAGAAGAGTCCCCTCGCGCAAGGTCTGGCTGACTTGCATGATTGTGCCAGAGAAAACTGTCTCGAGGACGAAAGTCTGAAAATCAAGGACAACATGGAGGCATACCTTAATTCCCCACACAAAGTCTTTGAAGAAGACAAGTGTGAGGGAATGCCCACTGTGTATGTGGATGGATGCTCTTACCATGTTGACAACAACGGGGAGAAAGAACTGGTGGCCGGCGTAGGGAATGCATGGGTGAATGAGTTCCCAGAACCCTCCGCTGGATACAAAATTGGTCCCCGAAGTAGTCAGGTGGCAGAATTGATGGCTGTGCATCAGGCCATCCTCACTGCTGTCCAGCATCAACTCCACGAACTGGTCATAATCACAGATTCAGATTATGTACGGAACGGGTTCGTGGAGCACCTGGTTAATTGGAAAACCAGAGGCATGTTATGTGCTAACAACAAACCCTTGAAACATGGGAAGTTGATCCAAAACATTGATGATCTGGTCACCTCGAATGAGATGACCATCTATTGGAAAAAGATCAAGGGTCATTCCAAAGTAGAGGGACCAGACAAAACTGGAAATGACTTAGCTGATCAGCTGGCCAAAACCGGGGCCATCCAAGGGGATCTAATTGAGATTGAGTCCCTGTTGGGGGAAATCCAGGTCACTGCTATCACTAGGTCCCAGACAAATGCTCACAACGACCTTTCAATTGCACAATGGAGTAAGGAGACCCCTGATGCTGATTTGATTACCGCTCAGAAGGGGGATCCAATAATTGGTAAATTTTACCAGCACCTTGAGGACCCTGAGAACTTTCCCCTGACGGATACCGATTACATTGGGAAAGAGGACCTAAGAGTGTTGATGAAATGTCCAAAAATGTTCCGGATCCAAGACGGTTTGTTGGTAAGGAAATCCAAAGCTGGCCACGACCAGTGGGTGGTTCCTACCTCATTCCGAAGCCTGATGTTAAGTCACGCCCATGATGCGGCCACCGCCGGTCATAGGGGGTTTCACACAACATTGGAAATCTTAAGAGAGGTTGCATACTGGCCACACATGGGCCAGGACCTCAACCAATATTTGAAGGGTTGTCTTGTGTGTGCACAATTTCAGCCGACATCCCTCACACACCGGGCGCCTTTACAAAAGAGGGGAATGACACTCCCATGGTCAGATTTACAAATCGACTTTGTAGGCCCTGTGATTCGCTCGGCTAGGGGGAATAAGTACATGTTGACTGTGACATGCTTGTTTACCAAGTGGGTGGAATGTCTCCCAGCCCCAAACTGCAAGGCAGAAACTGCAGCTGCCTTGATGATTAACCACATCTTTTCCCGTTTTGGTCTACCTCAAAGGATTGAGTCAGACAGAGGTAGCCACTTCACCAGTGAAGTAATGACAAAGATGTGGGAGATACTGGGGGTCAAAAGGAAGTTGCATATTGCTTATCGGCCAGCTTCTTCTGGGGCAGTGGAGAGATATAACCGAACCATTGTGAGCATATTAAAGAAGTTTGTGGCAGATTCTGGGCCAAGTTGGGATATCCGATTACCTCTGGTCCTAATGGCTATCAGATCTACCCCTTCATCTGCAACCAAAATGTCACCATTTGAGTTGATGACTGGGCGCAAGATGGTGCTTCCTCAGCATTTGCTCTATAGGACCCAAGAGCAGACACTGATAAATGCCTCCACTACTCATGAGTATGTAGAGAATTTAAGGAAACACCTCCAACATGCTTTTGCTTATGCTCAGCGGAATCTAGAAAGATCAGCTGATAGCATGAAGACCCACTATGACCTGAAAACTTCCAGGAAGGAATATCAGGTGGGAGACCAGGTCTATCTATACAACTTCCAAAGGAACCAGGCCAAGCAGCGCAAATTTTTGCCTACATGGAAAGGACCCTTTGAGATCATCGACAAGATCTCACCTGTGGCCTACAAAATCCACATCCCCAAAGGTTCGGCAGAGGGGGAAGACAAGTGGGTCCACATAAACCAGTTGAAATGTTGCCATCCCAGGCACACTCTGCAACAACTGGAGGAATCCTCTGGAATCCTAGCAGGCACTGTCTCAGACTAATTCAGTTCCAATCATAAAACATACCACATCTAGTCTCTAACATACTGTGATTTGTATGAAACTGTCTCTTAGTTATACTGTTTTTATTTTTTCAAAATAAGAATGTAATGTTTCGTGATGATGAAATGCATATGCTGCCCCACTATCTCAACAGTGGTGGAAAAACGTCTATGAGTAGGTATTGCCGCTCTTCCTTTGTCGTCCTAGGAGAAAGAAGACCTGGAGACGGGCCAAGGAGGACGATCCGGAGACCGGGAGCAGAGACGCAACGGGCCCGGGGTACCGCCCAATCTTCCCATCAGGACCGGCGAGGAGAACTGATCGATCTGACCGGATGGAGAGGAAGATGCTGAACTGTGCCATCTACAGAATTGGAAGAAGATAATGTGGACATACCAGCGCCAGGGTTCAAAACCTCCCTTGCAACCGACTCCCCCTCGACTCAAGTCAAAGCGCAGTCGGGCGGGGGGGTTTGTGGAGGGTTTTGACCCATGGGGAATCATTAGACGGGGTGAATGTGGGGATTAAGCTGTCGCTGCCCATCATTTTGCCCCAGAACAAAAATAAATCGTTGGAGTGGGTAAAGATGGGGATGCGCTGTCGCCGCCCATCATTTCATCCCAGAATCCAGGAGAGCTGCGCAGTTGTGCGCACACCAAAATGGTTACCTAACTTGCCACCCACCAGTGTAAAGAAAGGTCTTTGTTAACAAAATCCACTGTTACTGATGTCAAAAAGTTGCTGAAATCGTGACTCATTGGACCACTTTAAAGATTCAACCCTTTTTGTGGGGTTCCACATAACCATCTTACTATAAGGAGCCCCATCAAAACAATGTTAAGCAAGGATTTACTACCATGTAAGAACCATTCCTGTTTAGAATGCATTAATCCAAGAAAATCCCAAAGTTGCATGCAGTGCCAACAAAATCCCGATGGTGGCGCTAGCGGTCTAAACTCTGACAGGAGAGCTGTTTTGCAAGATTGTCTAAATGCAAAGAAAAGGGGTCTTATTTCATCAAAGGTTCAAAGGGGTTGCCTGTCTGGGAACTATTGACACTTCAGAACTCAACACAAGAAGCCAGGAAATAACAGGGTTCTGTTAATTAAATGCAAAGTGGCCCCCTGGCCTCCTGATGTGAGCTTGCCGGACACCACACAAAGGACCCTTTCCTCTGAAAGGAATATGTTAATTCTGAAATGTTTGCTGTCAACAAAGATCTGCCAGCCAGCAGAGATCTGTGACTGACCCACCCAAGTCTTGGAGGCGGACCTCAACACTCTGAGGACTGAATTGGAAGTAAAATATATATTTTACAAAAACACTGATAACTCTTTGTAATCAAATGACAGAAATGTATAACTTTGAGAGCTTTAATTTAAAAAATGTACCTTTAATTCAAGACTAAACTCGAATTTGTGTGATGTTCTGGGGCAAAACCCCATTGTTTATTAATATTACAGACTCCCTGTTTCAGCTAGACAAACGAAAATGCATTGGTATGTGGGTAGATATGTGAGGAACAGTTGTATAAAATTTAATGAAGATCCAATGTTGTTTAGCACATTAAAAAGTGCTAGAAGTTGCCATTTGTGAATGCAAGCTCCTAGAAACAGCAGATTTGGACAGAGACATGGCTAAATTCAGCCACACCATGTATATGTAATTTCAAACAACTGTGTAACTCTGAAGTATGTATTTTGATCATATATAGATTTGGGTGCACAGATGATAAGGGAGGTTCTTCAAGAGATCATAAATGGCTGACATCACTCTGACACAACTTAGTTCGCCAATCAGGGGACGAATGAAAGCTTGACCAATGACAAGTGAGAGGGGCGAGTTTAGTTATGACCAAACACACACGCCCACTTGCAGAACATATAAATGGACCACTGAAACTTAGGTAGAGACCTTCAATTCCATTTGCTGCAACGCACTCTGCCGGACCATACAACATCCAGAGATCCAGACTTCAAATTCATCAATCTATCCAGAACTAAGAGACCAGACCAGAGAGAAAGCAGTGCTGTACCCAGAGAGACCCAGACCAGCAGAGAGAGTGACCAGAGCCCAGTCTAAAACCCTGACCAGATCCGTGATGAGGCCCATTTAATTCAAGAATATAGTGTGAGTACCCAGCAGAACTGTGTAGAACCAATCTCTTAGTTTAAATTCATCTAATTCAATCTATTTAACCTAAGTAGAACTGCCTCCTAGCTGTCACCTGTCATTTCTTATAGTTTTACCGCAATCGCGGAACACGCATCCGCGAATTTTACCGCGATTTGCAATTTCTTCACATGTAAAAACTGCTGCTGCTTGCCTTCCATTTGCCAGAAATTCGTTTAACCTGCTAACTATCCCTGCATCATTGCTAGTGTGAGCCTGGACTAATATTAACTAGATACCACTCACCCTGAACCTCTGAAAGGGAATTAAAAGCGTTTCCAGCATATTTCTCATTCATTGCCAGCACATATCAAAGCAATTTGGGCCTGTGATTTCAAAACTCCTATCTGTTTTCTGTTGTCTAAGCTTGCTGGATTGAACTGATTACATTGATTGCATTTCTGAGAACTGTGTGCTTTCCTCCCATTTCCTTGCATTGCATAAAGAGGGGGGAGTGAATAGCCAGAGAAAAGTGATTACATTGTTTGGTTGAAATCATATTGAGTATTTTCTGTACTGCATTCATTGAATATTGCATCCACCTGAGCTTACATAAAGCATCCTCTACCACATTATACTTTTGTTCCTATTTACCAGTGTGCTACCTTATCCATTTCATGTCAACTCATTAGTGATTATAGAAGTGTGCTAGTGCCAGATTCTCCGTTGTTGATCTTTACCATATCAGATTAAGTGTGATATTCAATTATTAATTTATTATAAAGTGTGATATATCTATTTTAAATTATCAAATAAACCTTTTAAACTTGCAAAACAGAACTACTTCTTGGCTCAGTGGGGTCAGGGGGATTCCAAGAGAGGGGTGTTATATAGGGGTAGTCATCCAGAACGCATGAACTGGACCTAAAGATATATCAATAAGGGTTTTCATTCAGTATTATAGACTAGGCGTTGACTTAGCTGTAGTGTTGAATTGAATCCTCTTACACTCCATAATTTCTGTACATTTTGATGTAATTTGTTAATTGTAAATAGAGAAATGTAATTGAATTGTTTAAAATTTTGATAAAAGTTGAGTTTTCTCAGCTAAATCCAATAAATAAATAAATAAATAAATAATTCATATTTAAACATCATTGCATAGGTTGCTGTTTTCCATTAAACAATTCACATGTTTTCCAAATACAAGACACAATTTTGCAGAAGAGCACGTTCAGCTATTCATTATTCTACTTTGCTGTTTGGACAGGGAATGCACTGTTGGGACAGATGGCATCGAAATGACTGATTAGAACAGCTTTTGTTTAGCTTCAAGGTTCTTCAGTGCAGGATAAACAATCCACCTTAGCAGCTTCAACATTCTTATCATAAAAGCACAGAACATCATAAAGCAGCACAAAGTTCATCTTGCTCTGTTGAAGCTGAAAACACAAGCTCTGAAAATGGAAAAAAAAGCAGGAGGCAATCAAAATGGTGGACAACTCAAAATGGCGGCATAGTCAGTCTATTTCAGGTTCATTCAATGTGATATTAGTGCGATGCAAATGTGCTTAGGCCAATATTTACTATCAGGCGGTATTATAGAAAATACATTTCCCCCATTCCAGTGCATGCTGGGGCTGCAAATATATGACTTGGACATTGGAACACATGATATAGGACTATAACAAGGTTCAGAACTTCTGGGGTGAAATTGTTGATGTGTTCAACAAAGTACTGGTGTCAGATGTCTTGACCCACGTTTGAATTATTATGCTACAACATTTGGTGCTGTGGGCTTAGAAAATCCAAGATAGCCGAAAAGCCCACATTTGCTCCAGAATCCAGGAAAACCGCGCAGTTTTGCGCACACCAAAATGGTCGCCTGACCTGCCACCCACCAGTGCGAGCGTGATGGGCCAGAAGCGCCATGAGTGAAACGTGGTGCCAAAGGAAATACAACAGTGCCTGTTAGCTCAAAAAGCACTTTGAAATCACCTTTGTTTCTCTGAATGAAAGCTCAAAATGCCTATTTCAAACATCGCAAGCTATTCAAAAATCTTACTGAACACCAGCAGACATCTGGCAGAATGAAGTCTTGTGTGCATACAAAATCTGGAAAGATGAAGAACCTAAAATAATGTTCATAACAAAACTGCCTGAGCTGTGGATGTCAGCAGCTTAAGTGAAATTGGATTTAAAGCCACTAAAATCGAAATGTTTAAAATAAATGAGTGATTTACTTTAGAGTGTCACATAGGTTGCAACTGTTTAAATGTCATAGTTTTGAACTTAGAATTAGCGTTCTAGCTTCATGTGTCAAAATTGTAAGTTTGATTTGAATGAAGAAAAATGGGAACAAAAGTGACATTTGGCTAAATAGATTGAATTTTGCCCGGCAACTACCCCAGACAGGAGTTGAAACTTGCCCAGAAACTGCATTCACAGGCCTGGCTGCATTCTGCTGCCTCAACCAAAAGGAGATCACACCTCTCTGATTGAATCAGGGGAGGGGCACCTGGGACTGCAGGAAAACGGAACAATGAACTCCCTTTGCTCCAAGCCATTGCTAAATCAGGGGGTCGTAAATAGCTTCCTCTTGGAAGGAAATGGGAGGGGCACTGCCTCTGTGAGCCAGCTGAGCTTGGGGGAAGTGGACAAACCAGGAATTCCCCCATGTGCTTTGGGAAACCACACCCCTCTGGGCCAGAGCATACTTTTAGAAAGATGGATAATTCATAGTACATAATTGTCAAAATTATAGCAATAATATCATGATTCCTGTGATTTTTCTGTGCACATTTTAAGAGGTGCTAGGACTCTATGGTATGTTCTGGGGGGTAGAAGCGGAAAATAGGGTATTACTCCAAATGTATGTATTTTAAAAATCTGACACTTCATCATCTGATGCCCATATTCCTTGCGCTCATTTGTGTAAATTCTGGAAGAGTTTAGAGGTTGTGTTCTGGACGAAAAGGGCAGAATGCTGTCAGAAGTGAACACAACATCTTACAAAGACAGGGATCGGATGGTTTGGTGCTACAGAAAATATGTTAACTGGACATATAATATTAGAAAAATTGTACATAGATAAATATGCATTTAAGTCAAAAATAGATTTGTGTGCAAAGTGACAAGGGGAGTGTTCTTTCTGTATGCCATAAAAAGGTTGCCGGATGACTCACAATTAAGTTCCCCAGTCAGGCGACAGAAAACCCTATAGCCTATCAGGATCCTCAGAGGGTTGGACATAGAAAGTAAGCCTTCCCACCCACTTTCAAAAGACATAAAAAGAGCCACCGAGACCCAGGTGGAGCAACAACTAGACTTCTACTCCTTATAGTTTTTCCGTAATCGTGCTCGACACACTCGGAAAAAGTGCCGCGAATTGCAATTTGACTCAAACTTCTTCACCTGTCAAAAGGAGTTGTCTCTTGCTTGCATTGCTGAAATTCGTTTTCAACCTGATAATCTCTCCTGAAACATTGCTAGTGTTGACCTGGACTAATTCAAAGTAGCTGTCACCTACCCTGAATCTCCTAAAGGGAATTAAAATAATTTTTAGCATATTTTCATTTCATTGTAAAACACATTAAAAGTATTTCTGCATGTTTTAAAAGCATACTGGTTGCCCTAAACTTGCTAGGGGCGAACTGAATTGGTATTGCATTCGATTGTATTCCTGAAAACTCTGTGCTCCCCTTCCATCTCCTTATATTGCATAGGGGGGGGGTGAATTGTCAATAGAAAAATTGATCATATTATCTCTTGTGGAAACCATCTCAGTTATTTCTGTGCTGCATTCTTTTCCATCATTGCATTTCCTTGAACCCATAAAAGCATTCTCAGCTACTTTATCCTCTCTATACCAACTCTTAAGTAATTAAAAAAGTGTGCTAGTATAATACTGTCCATTGTTGATCACTGTCATATTCATAAGTGTGCTATCAAATATTAATTTATTTATAAAAGTGTGATATATATCTTGTTTAATTTTTCAATAAATCTTTTCATTTGCAAAACAAACCTACTTCTTGGCTCAGTGAGGTCAGGGGGGTTCAAAGAGAGGGGCGTTATACAAGGGTTTATCATCCAGATCTATGAACTTGTCATAAAAATATATAAATAAGGCCTTCCCTTGGGCTTCCCAGACTAGGCATTGACTCAGTTGGAGTGCTGAATTGAAGTCATTTAACAGAGTGGGGGCTCGAGCCGGGATGTCTGGATTAGATCTACCTCTTGTGCAGCTTAATACAGTGGGCTAACTGACAGGATACATAAATAGTCTGTTTTGCAAAATAAAATACTAACTTCTGCAAGTCAGGAAGGAAATCAATTTCCAGAATGACGACCTTGGTAGATATCAAAATAGCCAGAGAGCACCTCTTACATAAGCTATTTGTGAGAGGCGAATGGACGGAACAGGACCAGAATGTGTGGTTGCAGGCAATCGCGCAACAGGTCACTGTAAGTTGGTCAGATATATGAAGAGATCAGGGTCCCTTACATGTGGCCCTGAGTGAACTATATATGGCCCCTAAGGCCAAGGATGAGCACAACAAGATTGCCAGGGGAGCGGCATATTTATATTTATGTATGGGAGCCATACAGGACAAATGTGCTGAAGGCCAAGATCTGGCAAATAGCCAACTGATGGCATTAGAGAAGGCCCAATCTGACCTGGTCTCTTCCGAGCAGAGGCTGCAGAGGAGCCAGGAGTCAGAAAGCGATAGTAGGCACTATATCATTAAAATAAAAGAGGATATGGGTATCCTGCAACAGGAAAAGTCTGACCAGGACACCAGATTTCTGGCCTTGCAGAAGGAGTACCAAGAAGGTTTGGACTCCCTACTGCAAAGCCAGAAAAAGCTGGAGCAACAACTAGACTTCAACAGGGCATGCAGAGAGCAGGTAGCCACCCTGCAAAGTCATCTAGATAGAGTGAAGGCAGAGGGACGACCTGGCGGCACAGATGCAGGCTCTTAGTCAGGAAAGGGACACCTTAGGCCAGGAAGTCTGCCAATTAAAAGAAAAAAATTGAAGAAAATCACTTGGCCCTCCAGGGACTGAGTGACCTCCAAAAAGAGCATCAGAACTTGTTAGAGCACACCAGGAGGGTGGAAGATGCTCTGGCAAGAAAGGAGCAGGCCAGTAGGGATGGGACTCAGGAGGTAACCCTCCTGCAGCAAAGACTGGCCCAGTACTCCAGGACCAACCAGGAGGCACAGAGAGAAAATGAGGCTCTCTGTCAGCACAATGATAGGCTCCAGCAACAGGTAGCCATGCAGGAGAGACTGATAGAGTCTAGTAAGGCCTTAACTGAGGAACTGACAGCACAGGCTTTTGCATGGCAACAGGGAGCAGGGGCTGATAGAGATGAAGTTCGCTGGGAAAGGGAAACACCTGAGCATAATCTCAGGAGCCCTAGCACCAGAGGCCTTCACCCCTCCCAGTCCCTGGACTCTGCCACCCCCATGTCCCCTGACGCACATGAGCACAGGGCCACAGGGATGGCAGATTACTATCCAGCCAAAAGTATGGGGCTCCTAGGCCAGTACCACCCAGGAATGGATGGGCGGGCATCCAGGTATGGGCACCTAAGTACAGTGCAATTTAGTGGGGAACCCCAAGAGAGTAGGCCCACTAAGGGCATCCTGAAAACCTCTGCCCAGTTAGGTCAGTGAGGGGGGTACTCATCAAATCCTGGCAGCAAGGAGGAATCTGAAGACTCCTCTGAACGTCACAGGACACAGGAGACCAGGTCCCCACATTTTGCCAGCCATTCCCAGGCTCGCAGAATCTGGAAAAACCTGCAAGATCAGACAGGCACCTCTGGGAGCAGTGCTTCTGAGTCCGAGGATGAATGGACCATGGTTACCCGAACCAAAAAGGCCAATAAGGCAAAAAGGGCCTTGATTAAGGACCCCTTAAAACAGATTAAGGCAATAAGGAGTGTCATCACCCCTTATCACAAGAACGCCAAGTATTCTGTTTGGGAACATTTGGAGCTTTACGAGCAAATGATGGAGACTTTCCATTTGAAGGACAGCAGTAGCTGCATCCAGTATGTAAAATGGACATTCTCCCCAGAATACTCCAGTTTCTTTGCGGGGCTGGAGGACCAAAACCATTCAAGATGGTCCACTTATAGGGAAGCCATATTGAAACATTTTGATGTTCACCGGAATCCTCAAGAGGCTCGCAAGGCAGCCTACAATTTACAATGTGGGGAGGATCAGGCCCCACAAGAATTTGTACAGGAATTGAAGCGTGCCTTTGCGCAGACTACCAAAAGGGTGCGCACGGACAGTAAAGAGTTTGTAAATACGTTTTTCCATGCCTTACCCAAATACATAATGACCCAGCTAGTGAGAGATTTTCACGAGAAAAGGTCACTAGACTGGGTCATTGAACAGGCTACCCGGATCTATGAGGTGCAGAAGCCCATAGAAAATAAAAATAACGCTCAGAAAAGTCCCAAACCGACCAGCACCCTTGCTGCTGCCAAGGTGGCAGAGGTAAAGGTTGCCCCCGTTTTAGATTTGGAGATGGGGGGCCTAAAAACCTACCTGTACCGAATAATTCTCAGCCCAGAAGGCCCTCGGGCCAGTCACAGACAGGGAGTCAAGGAGGTAGTCCCACAAATGGGGTCCCTCGCTCCCCTGACTATGTAAGTCCCTGCTACAAGGGAAACCGACCCATCCTGGGGTATGTGTGGACTCCTCCAGCCCAAGGGGGAATCCAACCAGGCACCCAACCCAGGGAACTTCCCTCCTAACTTCCCACAGGAGGGCAGAAACTCACCAAACCCTGGGCAGAACTTTTTCCCTAGGTATCCACCCAATTTCCAACCCCAAAATCATCCATCCTTCTTTCCCCAATTCCCTGAGCCCAGACCACTTAACCCGGGAGAGGGGAGGCCAAGGGTGGAGGGGTACCCAGATCTTCCCAACCCGGGGTACTACCAGAGAAGGGATAGCTACCCTTCCCGGGATCAGCCAGGGGAGAAAACCGAACCCCGTATCAGCCTGAGCGAGTTTCACAGTTAGAGCGCCAGGTCCAAAATATGGCACAGGATCTGGGTCACATGCTGAAGGCTCAACAGAACCCTCAGATTAGCATGCCGGCACAGAATGCCCCAAACTCTGGGCCTGGTGCTCCAGAACAATGACGGCAGCAGCACCCCGATAACCCACCGGTTCCCAGGGAGGAGGCACAACAGGAAGGGGGGTGTAAAGCCTTGAAGGAAGCTTCCTTCCCCACTTGTAAACAGCCGCTGGAAACCCAGGAACCGGAAACAAAATCTCCTACCCCTGAAAGTCTGCCACCCAAGTAGCAGAGAGGAGGTAGGAGAAACAAAGGACCCAAACAGACCCATTTTGTGGAGGAGGTACAGATCTTCCAATTTGAGGGAGAGGGATCCTCAGAGGATCCTGGGAATACGATCTTCTCCTTCAGAGATGGGGGAACGCCTCCCAAAGAAAGATGGGTTCCAAGGGATTCACATCCCCACTGGGGAGATGTGGGGACTGAGCTAGCGCCGCCCATCATCTCATCCCAGAACCAACCGCATCAAAATCCCCTGGTTCAAACCCATCCTGGTTACTGCCACCAAAAAGGAGGGGGGGCGGCCCAGAACCGGAACCAGGGGAACCCACCATGGCTCCGATTTCCAGTTGCCAACTTTTTCTTGCAGATCCCCATGACTCTCCACAGAATTCTGCCCAAATCTCTTCGCTCGCAATGTCCAAAACTAAAAAATTAGCCCACCAGTTGTCCAAAAATGTGCATTATCTGTGCCCCCTTGAGGAGAAGGAGGGAAGATACTATGCCCCGGTACAAGTGCAGGAGCAGGGTACAATTTTGGCACTGGTGGACACTGGATCCTAAGCTACTCTTCTGTCCAGAAGGGCATTTGATGAACTAAATACAGGAAGGGGGGAGAATTACAGTATTCCTCTCACCTCTCTTCCTGGACAACTTCAGAACTTTGACGGGAAGGAAATTCCCGTCGAGGGGACTGCAGATTTGGACATTAAAATTGGGCGACACAAGGTGAAACAATTGGTCATAGTAGTGACTCCAGAGGGCACCCCTTGTTTACTGGGGAATGACCTCCTGAGAAGGATGTCACCCCTAATAGATTGCGTAAACAAGGTCCTCTGGACCCAGACTAGCCGACCAATGAACTTCAGAGTGTCAACCATGTTAGTTTAAACGGCACATGCCACATGGTTGAACAAAAATCTGACCAAGTAGAATTTCACTTCCAGAACAACCAACTTCCAGACGTGACAGTAATAGCAGCAGGACAACAGACTGGTGATGGGGGGTCCTCTCTATTTCTGAAAATCAACCTTCCTTCCAGTTTAAGGTGGTATTCCACACTGGAAGGAAACACTCTGAAATTCTTTACTAATCCACAATCAGACATTCCCACTCCAATAGTCCAGAAAGATGTGAAATCAGCTCAGAGCCTGGCTGATATTCAGCAAAGTGGAGAGCAGTTGTTCATCCCTGTTCAGTTAAATGATGGGAAGGACTCTGTTCTCGCCCGAGTGTGTGTGAACAACGGTAAGAGCTTCATCAGCGAAGCCATGTTCTGCCAACTCCGAAAAGATCCAGCCATTCCCACATTCAAACTGATAGACAAATGGGAAATGGATCTGGAAACACCCAATTACAAACATCTCCTGCCAAGCAGGTGTATGCTCAAAATCTCCATTGGCAACAAGAGCATAGTCCATAATTGTTGGGTCGTGCGAGACGTCACTGCCGCCTTTTACTTAGGCAGTGATATTCTCAATCGCTTTGCCATTAGTTTGGACCTAATAAACTTCAAAGCTTGGCCCCGATTAGCGGATAATCCATGGGCTTTGATGATCCAGAAAAAGCATTTAGGTCGGCTCAATTGCTACCTTATGCAGTTGAAATTCAGATTAAAGAGGAAGTCACCATCCCAGAAAGGACCCGACAATTCTCCCTGGAAGTGAAAGTTAAAAGAGGACAAAAATTGAAAAACCCTGATGCTTATATTCATCTAAATGCTTCTCTCCAACAGCAAGGGTTGGGGGTAAACACAACACCATTAGTCAACATAGAACATGACACCATTCCAATAGAGGTGGATAACAGCGACTTAAAGAGTATTACTCTAGCTGCAGGCACCATTATTGGAATGGCGATTGATGACCGACATTTTTCAATTGATTTAGGAAATGAACTGTTAGGACCAATCCCCAAGGACTGTTTTGACAGTGACAGTGATGACAATACAACACCAGACAGGATCTTTACCCGGCATGGGGGGAACTTCCTGGTGTACACTTCCTGCCCTTATGGTAAGGAAGATGTGACTTGTGACTTCAGAAGGGATGAGGTGATTTTCCAGGTCCATGTGGGCAGCCTTTCCCACCTGAAGCCTCCAGTCCAAATCAGCACTCTGACCAGGGACTTCTCCACCCAGCTGGAGGAGGCCGCTGAGATAGCAAAACCAGAAGTCTTTCCAGGCTTCAGGCAGATGGTGGAAGAGAGAGTCAACCTAGCTGATGCCGGTGTGACTCTGGAGCAGAAGCAAAAGTTGAAACAAGTTTTCTTGGATTTCCAAGATCTCTTTGCGGTACACTCATATGACTGTGGTCACACCGACATCCACACAACAACAATTCCCACTGACCCAGGCATGACTCCAGTGTTTGTGAAGCAATATTGCTTGCCTCTCGCATCCATGGAGTCCCTTACTGAAATAATTAAGAACCTTGAGTCCCGTTCACAGCAGCTTCAATAATCCGGTGCTGGGAATATTGAAGCCAAACGGCCAGTGGAGACTCTGCGCCGAACTTAGGGAGCCCAACAAATGGGTCCATACTTCCCGATGGCCTCTTCCCCACATTGACCAAGGGCTGGCCCAGATCCAGGGGTCACAGGTATTCACTGCAATCGACCTGACCAATGGATACTGGACTGTGCCTGTCAGTCGGGAGGACCAATACAAGCTGGCTTTTACCTTTGGGGTCCAGCAGTACACATGGACCCGGATTCCCTTCGGATACCTCAACTCCGGCAATTAATTCAGCATTTTCCTACATAGGGCCCTGCCCGACTTAGGTGCGAGGGTTAACCTGGCTTATGTACGCGATGTCCTCATCAAAAGTTCATCTTTGGAGGAACATATAGCAGAGATGCGTTATGTTCTGACACAGTTGAGGGCCGCCGGAGCAAAACTTTCCTTTCAGAAAGCACAGTGGTGTAGAACCTGTGTTCATTTCTTGGGGCATGAGATTACTCCTCAGGGGCTCTGTCCCCAGGAAAAGAAAGTGGAAGCACTTCAGAAACTGAAAGACCCCACAACTCTGCGGGAACTAAGGAGCCTCCTTGGACTGACTAATTACAGCAGAAAGTTCATCGAGGGCTACGCAGAGATCACTAGACCCCTGTTTCATCTCTTAAAGGGGGGGGTCAAGTGGGAATGGGGTCCAGAACAATCCAAGGCAGTAGGACAGCTCAAAAGAACCCTCTCACAGCACCCTGCCTAGCTTACCCTGTCAGAAACACAGAGTTTTTCTTGGAGCAGGGTTCTCTAATACATGCTTGACTGCAGTATTATATCAAAAGCATGACACGGTCAATAAAGTAATCTCCTATGCGAGCAAAACTTTATCCTTGGTGGAGGAAAAATTCAACGATTGTGAGAAGGCATCTGATGCCCATATTCCTTTTGCACATTTGTGTAAATTCTGGAAGAGTTTTGAGGTTGTGTTCTGGATGAAAAGGGCAGAATTCTGTCAGAAGTGAACACAACATCTTACAAAGACAGGGATCAGATGGTTTGGTGCTACAGAAAATATGTTAACTGGACATATAATATTAGAAAAATTGTACATAGATAAATATACATTTAAGTCAAAAGTAGATTGTGTGCAAAGTGACAAGGGGGGTGTTCTTTCTGTATGCCATAAAAAGGATTCCGGATGACTCACAATTCAGTTCCCCAGTCAGGCGACAGAGAATCCTATAGCCTATCAGGATCCTCAGAGGGTTGGACATAGAAAGTCAGCCTTCCCACCCACTTTCAAAAGACATAAAAAGAGCCACTGAGACCCAGGTAGGGACGGCTCTTTCCACTTTCTTGCAAAGCACTTTGCCGGACCAGACAATATCCAGAAGGACCATATCCAGAACTTAGACTCCAGATAGATCTCAGAACTTTGAAGCAGGAGGCCTACTGCAAGCTAAAAGTATTCTCAGCTGGCCTTACAATTTTGCAAACTGATTTACCCCGACTTCCAAGGGGCACATCAGAATAAAACAGCCGTGCTGTTTGATTCTAGCCAAGAACTCTGTGCCAGAACCAGACCGCTGTGCAGTGTCAAGAACTTTTGCCAGAACTGCAGACCAGACCCAGAACCAGATCGCTGTGCAGTGCCAAGAACTTTTGCCAGAACCAGAGATCCAGACCAGCAGAGCAGAGAGAACCGCAGCTAAACCTGTTGACCAGATCTGTGACGAGACCCATTCCTTCCAAAATTAGGAGTGAGTATCCAGCCAGAACTGTGCAAACCAATCTCTTAGTTTAAAATAATCTAATTCAAACCATTTTAACCTGTCCAGAACTGCATCATAAGAAGTTGTGTGTCCATTCTGTGATCAAACATGTGAAAGTGTCAATTGCCATTCTGAATCATTATTTCATTTCTGAAATCTACCTCCACAAAATCGTCCGTATCTTTTGAACCATACATGCTAGGAGTGAGATTTAACTTTCATTTTAAAGCTAAGAACCTCAGCTGTCCAACAAGCCATAACCCAACTTTCTACTACTCCTTATAGTTATTCTGTAATCGTGCTCAATGCACTCAGAAAAAGTGCCGTGAATTGCAATTTGACTCAAACTTCTTCACCTGTCAAAAGGAGTTGTCTCTTGCTTGCATTGCTGAAATTTGTTTTCAACCTGATAATCCCTCCTGAATCATTGCTAGTGTTGACCTGGACTAATTCAAAGTAGCTGCCACCTACCCTGAATCTCCTAAAGGGTACTAAAATCATTTTTAGCATATTTTCACTTCATTGTAAATCACATTAAAAGTATTTCTGCATGCTTTAAAAGCATACCGGTTGCTCTAAGCTTGCTAGGGGGGAACTGAATTGGTATTGCATTCGATTGTAATCCTGAAAATGCTGTGCTCTTCTTCCATCTCCTTATATTGAATAGGGCGGAGTGAATTGTCAAAAGAAAAACTGATCATATTATCTCTTGTGGAAACCATCTCAGCTATTTCTGTGATGCATTCTTTTCCATCATTGCATTTCCTTGAACCCATAAAAGCATTCTCAGCTACTTTATCCTCTCTATACCAACTCTTAAGTAATTAAAAAAGTGTGCTAGTATAATACTGTCCATTGTTGATCACTGTCATATTCATAAGTGTGCTATCAAATATTAATTTATTTATAAAAGTGTGATATATATCTTGTTTAATTTCTCAATAAATCTTTTAATTTGCAAAACAAACCTACTTCTTGGCTCAGTGAGGTCAGGGGGATTCAAAGAGAGGGACGTTATACAATGGTTTATCATCCAGATCTATGAACTTGTCATATAAATATATAAATAAGGGCTTCCCTTGGGCATCCCAGACTAGGCATTGACTCAGTTGGAGTGCTGAATTGAAGTCATTTAACACTGGATGGATATTTTGAATATGACTTTGACACTCTGATTATGGGAGAAGATGGGGTGTTGAAGGACCTGTCTTACAAAACACTTGGCTTTTCAGACGTCTTTGGGGGTGGAAAAGCATATTCTAAGAGACTGGTAATCCTCCAAATATCCAAGTAGGTCATTATTGCTTCAAGTGATGCATAGACTTTCCCACCTTGAGAGGGCTATCTTGAAACATAAAAAAAGAGAAAGGTTTTTGACGACACAAAGGAGCAGAATTATTGTAACTGGACAGGCTGAGTAATCACTCTTAAAATGTTTTCAGGATGGGGTATTAGCTACTTGAGTGAATTATTTCTGATCTTTGTATACTACTTTCTTTGTTTTTCCTCTCCTTTCTCGCTCATCTTTGGATTACCTCAGTGAAATGTTACTGCGCTTGGTTTACCCAATGTCACAAAAATATTAATTCAAAAAAGAAAACAATAAGAATGACTAAGTCACTTTCCTCTCTTAATCTTTCAGTCTTTTCTCTATTTTGTATATTTCTATTTTGTTTCCATGGATACATTTTATTGCAAAACAATCTCCCAAAACTTACTTTTGCAGTAATCCCCTCCTCATTTCCCTTTCTCCTCACTTTTGTATTGTCATCTCTAACGTCAATGTTTTTCCCACAATATTTTGCCACCATTTCAGTTTTACTGCAGCTCATTCATTTACTAATTCTTCTTATTTGATCTCTTCAGTGTTCATTATTTTCTGCATTTTGAACAGCGACTTCTAAGGATGAAAATGCAATTCTGTTTACTTCAGATCCCCAAAGACCTTCCCCCATCCTGACTATCACATGTGTTTTACTTGTGAACTGCAGATTGCATACAGATGTTTGCAGCAGGTTTTGTACCCCATTGAGCTATCACTTTCTACTATTGAGGCAATCCCATTGTCTGTATGTATTACCAGCTGTGAGTTGGATGTGTTGTTTAAAAGCAGTGTTTCCTCCCCAAGAAGCACTTTATAACTACCCGCAAAAAGGTGACCCATCGGCACATTCAGTGCCCCTTGTTAAGTAGCATGCTCGTCCATATCCCAGCTGCGAGCAGAGGCGTAGACAGGGCAGGCTTCAGCGGGCACCCACAATCTGTAAATGCCCACTCACCAGCACTGTGTGGGCATTTACAGATGTTAATGTCACTGTGGCGGGCCCACTCCATTAGCCTCAGGCTCCACTTGTTAGACAATCCTGGCTCCGCCTCTGACTCTGAGTTGGCTGGCTATTCACTGTCCGGCACCCACAATCTGTAAATGTCCAGTCCACAGCACTGTGTGGGCATGTAAAGATGTTAATGTCACTGTGGCGGGGCCAGCTACATTACCCTCAGGCTCCACTTGTTAGACAATCCTGGCTCCACCTCGGACTCCGAGCTGGCTGTCTATTCACTGTCTGGCACCCACAATTTGTAAATGCCCACTCAGCAGCACTGTGTGGGCATTTACAGATGTTGACGTCACTGTGGCAGGCCCAACTCCATTACCCTCAGGCTCCACTTGTTAGACAATCCTGGCTCCGCCTCTGACTCTGAGCTGGCTGGCTAGTCACTGGCCGGCACCCACAATCTGTATATGCCCACTCAGCAGCACTGTGTGGGCATTTACAGATGTTAATGTCACTGTGGAGGGGCAGCTACATTAGCCTCGGTCTCCACTTGTTAGACAATCCTGGCTACGCCTCTGACTCCGAGCTGGCTATTCACTGCCCGGCACCCACAACCTGTAAATGCCTACTCGTCAGCACTTTGTGGGCATTTACAGATGTTAATGTCACTGTGGCGGGGCCAGCTACATTACCCTCAGGCTCCACTTGTTAGACAATCCTGGCTCCGCCTCCGACTCACTGGCCGGCACCCACAACCTGTACATGCCTACTCGGCAGCATTTTGTGGGCATTTACAGATGTTAATGTCACTTTGATGGGGCCAGCTACATTATCCTCGGGCTCCACTTGTTAGACAATCCTGGCTACGCCTATGACTCCGAGCTGGCTGGCTATTCACTGGCCGTGTGTAGACAGCGGCCTTTGGACAGTACAAGTGTAATAACAGACGACTGAAATGTGTCAGATTAAGCAGGTTGAACAGGTGCACCGGCCCGTGCCTTTGATTGTGATCCAGGCCTCTCTGAAGCGCATTCCGCCTGGTTGTCATTTGCTAATTATGCAGCGCTATGTGTCTGGTTGCATTTGTAGGGGGGGCCGATGGAAAAGAGCGCTCACTCGGGACCTTTCACAGCAGATAAACAGACAGGCGGGCTGGGAGCGTCTGTCAGGGACCCAAAACTTGGCACTTGCGCCTGCTCGTTTCCCCGGTGCCTTCTCTGCAGGAGCCTCCAGCACGGTCGGTTCTCTGGTGCAGCGAGGCGGCTAATTCCCGACCATTCTTGATCCAGGAAATCCAACTCGTCATCACACAGCGAGAGCCGGGACATTTATCTCCGAGCTGAAGGCTTAAGTTGCACTGCTGTGACTTTTGGCGGTGGCATGTGCGCGCAGGAAGGAGGGGTCTGTTTTGTTTCTTAAACGGGACAGGGAGCACTGGGCAGCCCTCTACCAAGCGCACATTGTGTCTGTGGATTGAGTGCCCGTTTCACCTGGGAGTGGAGAAGACTGGCATGGCGGGGGAAGGTGGTAGTGGCTTACAGGTCCTGCTCAACACCCTACAGGTATGTCGTGTGTTCGAGCAACCTGTGTTTAGCGTTTCGCGACACTTGCCTGCTCGCTGTGTTTCCGACACCAGCTTTGCGCTGGTTGCAATAGTAAATGCGCTTTATTTCTATATAAATGAATAAAAAGTCATAGCAACTATTATTGAGGCGTAGTCGACTTTCGAAGGTCCCTGCCAAATCACACTGCCAGTCCTGAACTGGGAACCTAAATTGAGAATCGCATAGATGGCACTGTTTCCTGGCAGAATAGCAGACGTTGGCAAGCCGGCACACGCATCTAATTCATTTCTGCAATGGGACTGCAGGGCGCGAACTAGCAGATACGCAAACAGATAACAGTGCACCCTGATTCGAAAAGCTGCACTTGCGGCGGTGCAGCAGGGTTCGTCCTGGTTTGACAGTAAATGCACTTTGGCCAAATATGTTTACTTTGCTTATGCAACACGCTGTGGGCGACTGTGGGCGTGCTTTTTCCGTCTAGAAGCTGTGGGAGAAATTGCAATCTTTCTAAAACGTCCGCAGTGCTGTGAAGGGTCAGTGGCATGCTTGGTGGCAAGGGTCAAAGTAATGCTGCTGGCAGGAAAAGTGCCGTTGTCTAACGCCGCGAGATGCAGCAGCACACTGCGCACGTGTAATGCAGGCAGCAGCCGCAGCAGGCAGGCATCTTGCGGAAACTCGCTGGGGCCGAGGGGTCAAAGGTGATGGAGCGTGTGCGGGAAAAACATCCACAAAAACAAAGACATCTACTTGAAAAGGCAGAGAATGGAACATCTCCAGTGGAACACGTAGCATATATAGACAATAAATACTATACAATTAAAAGTAAAAATCGAAATTAAAAAAAGTGTTGTCAGAAGTGGCACTAATTTACTTGGGGCAGACTATACACGCCCCCACACACTTCTGTTTTCCCAGTTAGACACACCCTCGCCAAGACGCCAAAGGTACAAACCCTATTTTGCCAACACAACTATCTTGCAAAAATCCGTGTAAATATCCTACAATGCCACCAGGCATGTGTGTACAATTCAAAATGTAGGTAAATAATGCATAATTAAAAATATATGTTATATTATGTACATGATGTACAGTTCCATACATATGTTCACCATTTACCAAAATAAAGAGTAGTGAGGAAGGCTACCCCAATAGGTATCACCATTTACATCAAAGTAAACCTGCGATATGCACCAATGGGACATTTTGGTGTCATTTGATTTGTGGATGTTTTGTGTTTTCAGAGAATACGTCTAACTTTTCTGTTGCAAAACTAATCACGCCAAGGGTCAAACAGAGCACAAAAGTGGATTTCACCATGTAAGTGCAAACATTTAATTGTATTAATCCATTCCTCTGGTAAAAACAAAAGAAAAAAAGAAAAACAAAGGAAGAAAGAAAGACAATCCACCGTTTGGTTTATGAGTGCATGAAAAAAAGGGCGCTTACACAATTTTCCACGCATGTGTTCACGGTAGGCTTGGAAATGCAATTGTATTCAACGTCTGCCTTTAGGTGCAAAGGAAAATCAGTTACAAGAACAACACGAACATTCATATATATATATATATATATATATATATATATATATATATATATATATATATATATATATATATATATATATATGTTTTAACTACGTTTCATAATAAATACTTTGGTGCTACACAAAAGATGAAGAACTTTGAGTTCTTGAAGGCACCGCAGACCCTTCCCTGTACGTTTGGCTCACAATGGAACACACAGTTGTGCGTTGGGAATCCCAGTTGTAATGACTTTAACGCTCGAGGAGCCAACCATAGCGATGGGCCTTTACACACACATGATGCTATGGGCCATTGGGAGCTGCTCCAGGCGAGGGCTACTATTCCATTCACACCACCAGAGGCAATGGGAGTGTCTCCCTGACTTACAGAATTCGAGGGATATTTCGGAGTTGCTTCTGCTCTGCTTTGTTAACGGAGCATGGCTCTCCAGGAGTAAGTCAAAGGATTTCTTTCTTTCTTTCTTTCTTTCTTTCTTTCTTTCTTTCTTTCTTTCTTTCTTTCTTTCTTTCTTTCTTTCTTTCTTTCTTTCTTTCTTTCTTTCTCGGTGGTAACTCCCTAGTGAATTGGCCCCCTAGTGTCGATGATTGGCTCTGAAATGCTTATCCTCGGGCCACTGTGCAAACCCTTCCCACGGCGCTCAGTCAAATGCTGTGCAAGTAGAAGCTGGCAAGAAAGGAACTTCAGTTTTGCAGTTAAACGTTCACCTCAACGTTTCAGCACTCATTAACACAACATTCACCCCCGCCCCTTCAGACTACACAGTGTATATCTTAGCTTTTCTTTATTGTAATTGTAAATTTATAAAAGGACCCGGGGATCGAACCCCTGTTGCTCCGTGTCGTCTTTCTTCCATGCAAGTAGGTTGCCCCTGAACTATCGTCCCGCGGCATATGTATATCACACTACTTTCAGGCCTTTCACATCTTTTTCACTCATAAAACACTCATTTTGAGCCGTTTCCCTCCAGCAGTCTAAGGTCACGTGACCCTGGGAGAGGGACACAACACGCCGAAACTCGGGCCAGTTGTATGTGCTTTGAGACTACTGTGGTGGTGCTCTTGCGCAGTGTTACATTTCAATAATCAATAAATCAATATTAGATACAGTGATGCTATCCTATTCATATGGGTGCTAGAGCCGCTTCTTCAACCTATTTACCCATGCCATGCCAAGCCTTCATATTACACTTTTCTACAACACAATGAGTTTAAGTTACCTTGCCCGAGGGGCTCGTCTCCCAGGATATACAGTTGTTGTATTCCGTTGAAGGACTTTTGCAGATGTGTTTTTAATGTGTTTTTAATGATTTTTTATATATTTCAGTATTGTAAGTACATTGTACATGTCTGTGTCTTGAAAACAGAAGTGTGAATAAATCAATGTAAATGTGTGCAACAGTGCAAACAATTTGTACTTTCCAATTCAAAACTGGCAACAACAAGTTAGACCAGTGTTATATTTATTTTAGAGAAAATGATACTGTCCTGTTCATGTCTGGTGCTAAAGCAGCCGTGTCAACCTGTTTACCCAACACTCTCCAACTCTTATTGTGTAACATTCCACTATAATGACGTTATGTGTGTTTAAGTTATTCTAAAAGTCTTCATTGTAGACATCGGAATTCCACGTCTGTGTTTTCTAAGCTGGCTTCCCTGCCAAAGTTGGGTTGGGTCTAATACTAATTCGGGGAACTGTCAGGATTCTTAAATTACATTAAAAAAAAAAAGATATATATATATATATATATATATATATATATATATATATATATATATTCACTGCAGTGCCTCGTGTTCATTCTTACACCCTAGACGTCCATATTGTGTATATTTTGCACTGAAAAAGTACACGTTGAAACGTGCTGGGAATCAGGGTGTGTATTGGCTGTGCAAAGTTGCTTTGCACCGTGCTAAACATTCCATGAGTCACGCACTAAATCTGTTGTCCCACTCCAAGCAGACAACCTTTTTTTGTACCCCTGTCAACATTCTTGATACAATAGGAACGGTTACACATTGAGTATTTGTCATGGTGCAGTGTAAGACATAATTCTCAATATTCATAGCTTTTGGATAATTCCATTTTCTGTCTTTCATTTTCACCTTTACAAACAGAATGGCATATTTAAAACAAACTAAACAAGCCACTTGGGACAGCACCTGCCATAGCATATCATTCGAATTTTTATGAAGTTGACCTGTGTCAGGTGTGAGTGGACCACTCTGCTCAGAAATGCTCCAGGATCAATCTTTGCAATTTTGGTGCTTTTACTTTTGCTTTTTCCATCTTAAAAGTGGCTCTCGAGTCCTAGAACGCAACAGTGGAATTGTGTGAGTTAATCACAATTCAGAAAGGGGCCAATGTAGACAACCCCCCCCCCCCCCCCGCTCACACCACGGCCAGGGCAAATCTGGGCCTGATTTGCAAAGGGCTTGCCAATGGGAATGCGCCTGTGACCAGGCCCTCCGGGTTTCCGAGCTGTACACCGGATCAACGTTTTTATTTTGGACGGCACCTACAGAATATAGAGGACCACGCAAATTCAGACTATTCCCCTATGTGAATGATTTCTGGGCTTTGCTGATGCCACGCGTTCTATTTTTAACACTGATATCTCAATACCAGCAGCTATGATGAATGCGTTGCGTGTATTCCAGTCTTTGCTAGCACAACAAACTGTGCGCGCTCGCGTCGGCGTGCGTGTATCACGTGACTAGCAAATATCGGCGAAATTAAACAACTGAACATACCAGGGTGGGGGAGGGTGACTGGTTTGCCCGACGTTGCTATAATTTATACATGCTATGTATTTCCATGTTATTTATATGGGACATTTAAGGCGCCATATGGCACCATAAGTCTGCTTTGTGTACACTATTATGCAATTTAAAACATGTTTTATGTTTGAAAGTACATTTTGCATTCGGAATGCCGAACATCAAATACGTGCGCACGCGCATTCTTTCACCTGCCACCAGAAGGCGCTCTTTAAAATACACACAGGGCTCCGAAGGAATGACTTGTTTGTGTTTGTCACCCTGTGACCCAGGCCAGATGGGCTCCATTAATCACACTTCGTCATGGGGCAGTAATGAGAAAATAATGACTCCCCGGGCGCCCCGCAACATCTGATAGAACCAGCAGCCGGGCACGTCCCTCCAGCTCTGCTAGCACTGCATACGCCTGGAAGTCAGGCCTGCCTTCTGTGGCATTTGTTTTAATTAGTGGCTACCGAGTTTTACGCAGGCACGCGTACATCGAATGCGTCAAACTTCATGGCGCGCACACGGGACAGAGCAGATCGATTGATTCATGAAATTATTTGTCATTGTTTCTCAGTTCTGTATTTTAGTCCTTTGTCCGAGTCTTTGGTGTCAGATTTAAGGCTAACCTTTCAAGAAATGTATTTCATTGTTGTACATATATATGCGCGCTTTGAGGGTTATGTTGCCTCACTCAGCTCGCGTTTGCCTCTATTGCACAACTCTTGCTTTCACGTCTCTTCACTTGTTTTAAATTGAAGGGAATACTCTGTTCATTTCCATCTGATGTCGATTTTTTACTTGTTTTTGTTGTTGCTTTTGATCATGGATCTCGGTGTCCGGGCATTAAGTGCTTCAGCCGGACCTAGTATTCAGGTTACCCATTGGCTAGATCCTGCGTAGTGTCACTCCGTTCAAGTATATTTTGTTTGGATTTGGCTCTCGAGGGACAGGCGGGGTGACCCCTGCTATAGATGCATACGATTGGCACCAGCACATGTTCGTACTTGTGGGACAGTATCGGGTCGCCTTAAACCAGCTCTCTTTAACTAACCAGTCTCTTCCTCCCTCCACCACTCACCTTACACTTTATCCATGGGCTGTACAAACTGTTCTATGCAAATAGCACCTTTTTTTATGACTGTCTGTTCTTCGGTGTAACTAAGTTTTGAACATTCACTGTAACAAGCGCCATGATGCTCTCGGGCTGCTGCACGCTATACAAATCCACATAAATAAATAAATAATGTGCTTTGAGTTCTGTGCACGAGGCATAGACTAAAATGCTTTGCTTAACAGCAAGATGTCCTCTACTCTAGGAGTCAAGCACACATACTGAATACCCTGGCGTGTGGTGGTCTTCTTGATCTTTTACATTATAATGTATGCCTAAAAAATGTCCTCAGGCTATTGCCGAATAGCAACACCATGAGTGTAATGTGTAACGGCTTCTTGAGCGCTGAGCCAGCAATCCTTCCTGTGAGGGCCAGTGTGTTGGCCAACAATTGCTGTACGCTTAAGATGATGAGATGTGCCTGTTCGGGAACCGTGGTCTAATGGCTAAATGAGGATTTGTGGAACCTGCTGATATAAAACGTTCTTTAAAAAAAATGATTCCTGTATACGGTTTATCAAACGGAGGATAGCACAGGGGCAACGTGCTGGGCTTGGAAGCCAGACCATACAAAGCAACAGAATCGACGATCCTCGCTTAGAAACTGAGCTCAGGTATGGTATTAGTTCCTATGTGTATATATATATATATATATATATATATATATATATATATATATATATATATATATATATATATATATATATATATATATATAAATAATATTTCCACACAAAAAATCAAAATCCATTATAAGCAATCAATCATTTAAAATGTCATCATTACATTCATTAAAATAATTAATTACAGTTACAGCACTTAAAACTTATAAAAATATGCATCTACCAATCAGCATTTCAGATTCTTTCAATGCTCCTGCAGCAACAATCAGGGGACGACCTGAACAATCTGTGCCCAGAATTGATCCATTTCAATATTCTCCATTTTACACACAAGCTTATCATAACCGCTAATATACTTCTGTTTTAATATCTTGCATGAGGTTAAAACATGTCAAGCCATTTCTATTTCTTTAGAGCATAGTCTCAAATTATAAGGTGTTTTAGTCAACACACCAACATTATCTCTTGTACGTAGAAGGTTAAAAGGGAGTATCAAAATAAAAACACAGTTGTCGACAGCTAAAACAATTTGGGGAAGAGGAACTTCAGTCTTACATGTTCCTAATATTTCCTTTTCTCAGCCAAATATCTGAGCAATTCACTCATATCCCTTACAATTGCCTTACATTTAAGTAATACAGCTACATTAAAAGGCAAGTCACATTCTATACCAATAGTTGAATGAAAGTTTTCAAACTCCCTTATAAAAGCATTAAAAGCATTAGGACATTCGTTGCCTAGGCTCACACATAGTCCCAGTAAAATAGAGCTCGTTGTCCCCTTTTCCGCCAGCATTTTCAGATAAAAGGAATTCCGTAAATTTCGGGGGCCACTCCCCTTTGAACTCAAGTTACTCCTCATTCTCCTGTAGGATTAAACCCAGTGGTGACCATAGCTGAGCCGTGCTTTTGACCTACATCACACATCTTTAAGCTACAATTGAAAGCGTATACTTAACGGCGACTGAAGGGAATTCTCCCTTTGAGCCGTATACGCAAAAGTACACTGCCAGACCCACCTTCTTTGTGGAATTGTGATAAAGACTTAAAAACTACCATCCATCTGTTAAACAATATAAGACATCATATTAAATATGGTCACCAGGAGAGACCTGCAGTGCCAATCAGTGGGGACATTTGCCAAATCAGACGTAGCAATACAGTGCCAAATCCAACAACGAAAGAAGACCCAATGGTAGCAGCACTAATGTCCAATTTAGGAGCTCCATCAAAACATACATTCAGTTTCCAAGATCAAGAAGTACCTGCTGCCTCAGAAGAACCATCGGCTATGCGTGTTGGAGCTTGTCCTTAAGACCCCAAGACAACATACAAAGCTCTCACAATTTCAGGGTCATAGTTCATCTCCCTATCCCCAAACATGCCATATTTGCTGGACAAACAATAAAAGAATACTTTAAAGCTGATGACCCAAATATCATCATTGAACCCAAGTGAGTGATGTCCAGAGCTGCCCTTGATGGCTCCCACATGCATGGTTTCAATGTGGAAAATGACATGAATGATTTGAGCCCAATAGAACACACTGGGCCTCATCACGAGTTTGAAGGTAGCCATGCCGTTCAAAGCGGCATGGCTGCCTCCAAACTCGTGTCCGGGACCCGAAAAAAGGGAATTACCGGGCCATTCTGACTTTTGCGGTCCGGGTAATTCCCATTTTCGGGACCCAGACCCGGTACATCCCCATTCCCATTCGAGCCCCCAATGACGGGTCCGCTGTTAGCATCCTGGTCTGCTTGCAGGTGCCGGTATGCACGTCTGGTCAGGCCCAGACGTGCATACCGCCACCGTGAGCAAACTCGTAATGTGGAGGCCCAAAATGAACGGTGCTGGTACTTTACTGGCACCGTTCATTCTGCGGCTGCCAGGGTCATAATGACCCCCACTGAATCAATGGCCCTAGACATGGGACAACAATCGGAAGACAGCTTATTACAACCAACTTGTGATCCGTCAATGCAGATTTAACCAACATCATTGAGAGGGAGAATTTACAAACCTTAGGATCAAGACTCCCAGATGACGAAACATGCATTGATGAAAATTGTATGCACCACACATTGAGAGAAGTGGATGAACGGACTGGTCTGAACTCTCCCACCCTTTCTGCTCTAAACATGGTCCTAAGCTCTTTCGTTACGCTATATGATAACACCTGGGATGAGGTGAGAACCCACTCCTATAATGTTATTTGACTTAAATCTGAAAATCGAAGAACGGGGCCCTTTTAAATACCAGAAAACACCAAGTGAACCAATCAAAGTACCAACAAAAGAACCGGCAGCAAAAATGCCAACCTATCCTCCCATAGTAATCTTACCTGACACAGAGAAAGGACTTAGAGATCCACAAAATCAAAATGACAAATCCCTTGTCCTGAAAAATCAATTGCAATTATTCTAACTTGGGAACAACCATCGCTAAAAGGTAACCTGAGTGCTGAGGACAAAAGGCCCACAATTAATGAAAAAGTTCATAAATCCACGTGCTTGCGAACAAAAAAACCGAAAAAACGAAAAATCACGAAATGAAAAAACGTCACAGTGTGAACATTTGCAAAGAAGGTCTTTTTTGCAAGCAAAACTAGTGAGAGGAAATAACACATGAATGAGAATGAACTTTCTACACTTTTGTCCCTGGTGCTAGAAAAGAAAACAGCTTGAGAATGAAGTGGAGGACCCCGGGACCTTAAACTGTAACATAATTGAAAAAGCAAAGGAAACCAATCTTACTATGAAAGATCTACTTCAGTGGGGAGACTGACATCCACAATCCGTAACATCAAAGGAATCAGAACTACATGCAAACAAAGGCCAAGACAATATCAAATTGTCAACCGCATTAGGAATTGAAACTAGTTCAGATCTGCTAGGCTTGAGAGGTCCTCCTTCTACGCTCCTCACTGATCCTACAGCTGTTGCATTTGCAACAAAATATCCAACCACGACTCCAATTATAGCTCAAAAGGCATGTGAGGACTCTCGCCTAGCAACCACGTCTTGCACTAAACCAGAAAACCAACTAACATCTAGAAGTAATGACAATTGTAGTTGCTGTAAGAATACTCTAAATACCATTAATGATACTCAAAGGGGAAGTTGTTGCAACATAATGATGGAACCTCACACAGATATTATAAATTGTAAAGAAATGTGTGCTTATAACTCCACATGACATAAAGAACTCAATGTAAAGAACAATCTGGTAAATTTGAAAAACAATGTAGGTCCATCAATGTGCGACAACTTGCCCTTTTCGAAGGTAATGTCATGTACATGTCAATTAAAATCGAATGTGAAAACTCCCACAGAAGCATCAAATGCATTCTGACTCACTCTAAAGACACACAAAGTCATGGCCTAACTCATGCGAACAATAGAAACAATACCCCAACTGGCTGCATCACAGCAGGACACCACTGGTCACAAAATGGACATGAATCAAATACAGATAAAAGAAGCAGCTCAGCTGACCCACAAGAAACCATGATAGGTCCTGGGAGGATAGCTCAGTGGCAACGTGCTCGCCTTGGAAGCAAGATGACATGAAGCAACACAGGTTTGATCCCTGGGTCCGCGCTTAGAAACCTCTGGTTATTTAAGCGCATTATAAATATGCAACTAAAACAACAACATCAAATTCTGTAACAGCGCCTCAATGCCCCCGGGCTGTGTGAGCGCTTTAAAAATGCAAATAAATAAATAAATAAATAAATAATAACACAAATTCGGGAGAATATTAAAACAAATATACAAACCTCGGTTGGTTGAGCTGAAGGGTGGATGTGAAATGAGCAAGGAAAAACCTACATCCGTTGAGAGATCACAACAGATTAATGGCTTCATAAATCCATACTACTCAGAGTTATGACAACGACTACCCAAATGAATCTCACTAAACAACAAAAATGAATTAGGAAAAGACCAAATTATATCGACCATCTATACATGACGCAGGTCACTCGGTAAACTATGACCTAAAAATTATGATAACTCATACCTTTGGACAAGACCCTGTTCTCTGCCTAAGTAGATCAAATGTCATCTTGATTCTTGGTGAAATACCAAATATTGAAGCCCTTGTAACTGCTGATATTGAGATAATCGAATTTCCAGACAAGAGAGACACTAATTGTTGTATTATACACCTCAATAATTTTATTTGCTCTTATCTTGTCAGAGAGAAAAAGAATACGTGATTTAGGTTTTCTGATTGCAGCCATATTTTTAAGAAAAACCCCTCAGAAAGGGAAAAAGACCTAACATAGAGAAAGAGGGAACAACACTATATGAACACCACTAATGGCCAAGTACACTCGCCCATTAAAAGAGATGTAAATAAAACCAACTGGGCTGGTGTTGTCTCCACCGGTGTCCAGTCATTTGGTCGACTGAAAACTGGTCGAATGACATTTGGTCGACGCAATTTGGTCGAAAACCAAATGGTCGAATTTTTTTTTAATTTATATATTTATTTTTCGGGTTTTCGTTTTTTAAAAAAAGGGGTTTTTAGAGAAAAAAAGGCGGTTGGGGGGGACCCCCCCAAAAAAATAAAAAAAAGGGGTGAAAATAAAAAAAAATAAAAAATTCGACCATTTGGTTTTCGACCAAATTGGTTCGACCATTTGTCTAGTCGACCAATTTTTTTCGACCAAATGTCTGGTAACCTTCTCCACCTTGTGGCACAAGTCGCATTAATAGTCCCATAATAGATGTTACATGTACCGACACAACACTGCCAGAATCTGTGGGCTCCGCTGATAATCAATGTTGCATGATAGGAACTTGGAATATCAGAGGATTTAATAAACTAACCCGGTATAACAGGATTTGAGCCCTTATTGAGAAATATCCAATTCTATGTTTCCAGGAAACTAATGCAGTGGACCAACGTGTTTGGGATGGGCATACCATCATTCAACAAACAGCTGCCAGAGCGAATGGTTGGAGACCTTCAGGAGGGATGAATACTATAATTAAACATGGCCTTGTGATCATACTGTCACTAGTTTCCAACGACCACAGAGGAACAATAGGGGTAAACCTCCGTATTCAAACTGAAGCTGTGGAGCAAGGCATATTGTTTTTTAATATATATTGGCACCCGACTCACTGAAAACTCTCCACCATGATAAAGCGTTTAGAGAGACGTCCGGAAAGTTACAAATAAATATATCCTAAATCAGAAATAATAATGGTCAGTGATCTGTATGCACATTGCATACCCCTAAATATAGATTTGGGAAACACAATAGATTTCTCTAATCATCATACACAACACCTAATTGAACATGGCTCTTATTGGAGGAATCTTTGGGATGGATGGGGTTTGATTGTTACTGATGGTGAAACCCCACGAGGTCAGCCCCTGAAGCCAATGTGGCACAGAGATAATTACAGCTCCTGGCTTCATTATATCATAGTCTCAGAAAATATATTCTCCCTCTTAATTAAAATGGAAACTACATATATTCTGGCCAGTGATCATGACTTAATAGCAATACATTTAAACATCTTGCTAAAACAACCTAAGAAGTCACAATGTAAAAATCGCACCTTAAATCACAACGAATAGACTATTGTGGAATTCACAAACTATGGAAAACATCAATAGAGTGATAGAAGACTATTGGTGCACCACCACATATCCAGACAAACTAAAAAAACCTCTCAGAAGCGAATTTTTGCCAATTTGTCACCAAAAAAAACAAGTGTGTCCTAACTAGCAATTCAGCTAAATTGTTCTCTAGTCAACCACACAGCTACGTAAAGGAAATTCAAGATAGAAAGACCCTTATGCGCAAAAGAATTTGGATAGTAAGACAAGCCCTAATAAAAATATTTTAAAAAATGAACGAATTTGAAAAGAGAAACAATCATAGAAAAATTGGATTAAAAGTCACAAACACTTGTTACTGCAAAAAGATGGAGAAAAAATGCTAAGCGCCCCAGCGCAGAAAAACAGCAAGAATTTTTGGAACTTAGTGAATGTAAATACCAGACACGTGCCCACTGAGATGATAAACTCCATCTCTGAGGATGCATGGTGCACACATTTCACTGAATTGTATAAAAACACAGGGGGCATCTTCCAAAACACAAATCTTGACTTACCCTGGGATATAGATATAACCCTTGAATTCATATACACATTTATGAAATCTTCCTCTAACTCTTGAGCTCCAGGACCTAACGTCCTATGTAACCTAATCTTGAAAACCAATCCAGAAATGTGGGCAAGTTTTCTTCACACTCTCTTTAAGAACATACCAGACATCAAACCCCTTCCTACCTCTTGGTCCCTATCAATCATAAACCCAATCTATAAAAAAGGTAGCAGACTGCATCCCGCAAGTAATTGTCACATCACCCTCCTCGACCCATAGAGTAACGTATGATAAAATCCTCAGATTCCTTGTAGGCAGCCATCGGACCTCGGACGAAGAACGAAAGGGGTAAACCGTACCATTCTTTTTCCCAGCAATGTCATCAACTAATGTCTGGCATATCAATTGAAATGCTGTGTATCTATTCAGAAAAAGCAAAAATAACATTCTTAGACACAGATTGGGTAAATACTTGTGACGAAGGAAGATACAAATTAACCACATAAATGAGCCAGAATGTAAAACAGGGGGAGCATTGCCATTCTATCTAAGGCAAAGCCCAGATAGGAGCTTCTGTGAATCTTTCATGTATTTCCCCTTTAATTTGCTTCATACAGGGGAGGTCCTACACATTGGAGGCTTCCAAATAAATGGAATTTGCTAATTTTGTCAATATTTGAAAAAAAGCCAACATCATAGACTGGAAATTAATTGTCAGACCTTAAACAAATGTTACATGCATGTAATCATTGATATAACTGTTGTCTGTCTTCATTCTCATTTCCATCTTTTTCTTACCTCAAAAACTGGCAATGTTTACTTTAGAATGACTTTTAGATTTCCTTCTTCTGTTTTTTAAGTTTTAAAATGTAATGTATGTGTTTTTTTGTTTTTTATTTTCTTTTCCTCACGAATGTATAAAGTTTAATATAAACTATTTTACAATAAAAAAACAAAAAAAGGCCTTGCTCAGATTAAATGTTATACACATTTTTGGGGGAGCTGGAATTGTGCAATACAGAACTTCCCTGACGATTTTCAACAAGTACACCTAGGCATCTATACTCCTTAACCAACTCAAACGGACTGCCATGAAGTTTCCAGACACACATATTCTGTCTTCATCAATAATCATTATTTTTGTTTTATTGATATTAATCAGTAAATCATTATCTTTGGAATAATTAGTCACAGTCATTAAGCTATGCTGCAGTCAAACAACAGTGATGTCCATGATGATGGTATTACCAGCATAAGACAACCAAATCAAAGAGATTGAACCCACACAAGGAGGACAATTATTGACAGTTTTCAGGGAATCACACATATTTGCAATACACCGATTGTAAAGCAGCGGGGTAAGGGCACAACCCTGCTTTAAGCCATGATTACTCTTAATTTGAGTAGATAATTATAAAGTCGAACAGCTGCAGTTGTGTTCATATGTAAAATAAACCAGGGTTAATCCCCCACTTCTCTAATTTGCTCCACAATCGATAACGGCATACCAAGTCGAATGCACCTGAGCAGTCTATAAAACAGATATACAGTCTCTGGTCTTTGGCCTGAAGTTTGGGCCAAATGAGGTAGAGAAGTGTACACATGTTGTGCAAAGTACTAAAACCTTTCCTAAAAGCACAGTCTGCTGAGATGTCAGTACATGTCTTTCCATTGGCCACTGATTCAATTTATTTAAGAGATATATCGCAAAAACAATCTTAGAAATTGAGTCAGACAGGGCCAATAAACAGTATTTGCCCCAGATCGGATCATGATCTCTTTTTGTAAACTGGGATAAGTAAAGATGTTCTCCAGCTGGGAGGGATAATCCCTGAATTTGAAAATATCCAACAAGATAACATAAAAAAGTTGGCCCAAAGTGAAGGACAATCTTTGACAACGACAATTAGTAGCCCATCCGGGCACACAGGCCCTAGAAGATTTTAATTTCTTTATAATATCTTCTATATCCTGGCTTTGGAAAGTAAACCAAGAAGTATCCAATGCTGCAGCTGAAGAAGAAATACATTCAGAATAAGCTGTTTAAGCCGCTGGGCAAATCTTTTAATAAAAAATAGAGGATACATCATTCCGAATTGCTTCAGAAATGGGATTCGTTTCTTTATCCTCACCATTTAGCAGATGCTTACAAAAGTAGTGCCAAAGCTTATGACCATCCTGATCTCATAATGCAGAGAAAACTATCCACCATTGCCCACTACTTGTCGAGAGTCTCTGCGATTTAAACCAGTTTTTATACTTTGTTTTTAAATTAGCAATCCTATGATATTTCTTTGCATGATCTACTTTGGATTTTCTTATCTTCCTAATCTGGAACCATCCATTCTTTTTTTAGTGGCTAAAGCAGTATCCTATGTTTTAAAACAATTCTTATCATAATAAATAGGGCATTGTACCAGATTAGATAACTGATTATAAGTACCACAAATAGTCTCCAATTTACAATCAGCATACAGAGACAAAGGACAATGAGAACAACAACTTTCCTCAAATTTACGTAACAAACTAAAAACTAAATTCTTATTAAATTTGCCAACATTGGCCATATTCAAGTATAACCTATTCCCCAAAGAATTACACACGGCATTATTCATTAGATATTCCCTATTTCCATTCACTTCGATTTTAGCACACGTTGGAGTACTGCATCATCACTAAGCCCATTGCGTATCAAGGAAAATGTATCTACCAAGAATTCCATCTGCATCGTTACAAAAAAATAATCAATCTTTGATTGCACATCCCCAGTAAACCACATATTGGCATTGACTGGTTCAGTATCATCAGAAGAAATAAAGTATTTCATTCAAAGCTCACAAATAACAAGGTCCACAAGGACACACTGGACAATCTAGTTTTAAAACATGCATGATTCAATCCAGAATCATGATGACAAATAGTATTGAGGTCACCTACAACAATAAACTGCTGCCTGGGAAATTGATATATCCAATCAGACAGTATAAAATCAACATGATTCATTATCAAGGAAGATTAAGAACCATGCGGTGGAACATAAATATTAATGACTAATATCTTAAACCTAGGGGACAACTGATTATACATTAAAACTGCAGGAAGCAATAAGGAATGATCAGGACAAATGGTATACTCCAATATCAAATGCTTTGATTTCACACCTATCACAAGACCACCCGCTGGTCTACCCAGGGCTTCTCTAGAGGCATACCTTTGTAGAACAACATAACCATCAATCATTACCTTGCCCGTTAACCAAGTCTCTTGAAATGCAAATAGGTCAGATTCAATAATAACATTAAACCCATTTTGATTCCTAAGAAAACAGTGAAAACCCCTGGTATTCCAAAAGATAACAAAAGGTGGTTATTTTGAATCCTTACTTTGAGCAATAGGTGCCCCAATTCAATTATTTTCACTGTCTTCTTTAGAAGAGCCAGATAACCACAAGAAACCTGCTAAAATAGCTTAAATTGATCAATAGCTGTCTTCATTAAGTGCATCAATCACTCTTCCAATTCCTTATGGAAAGTAATATAATTTGTCTTTCGAGGTGCCATATAAACTCTCTGATACACCTCACACTCCTCATACAATTCACATTCATACCCCATCCTCAAAATATCTTGTGTATAAATTATAACATATTCAAAAATAATCGGGGAAATTAGTTGAACCAATGACCAATTGGTTGAATAAATAGATACAGGAATTTCGACCAAGTCACTGTCCTTAGTTGTAATCATCTTCAATTGGGGAATACAATGTAGAATCTGTAAGATGTTGTGCCTATTCATAAAAGGGCTATTGTTAGTTGCAAACCATTCAGTAAGTAGAAGTTTACATCATTCCAACTTATTAGAAGAAGGCACCATATGGGTGGCAGAGGGAGAACCATCCTTAGGATTATGCACAGGCATACATGAGGAGTCTTTCTCTCCCAAGACCCAATCCTTGTTCAGGACCATTCTCACCATAGAAGTTGCATCCTGCGGAAGGCCAGAAGCAGAAGTAATAGATACAACTCAATTAGCCTCAGCCAAGATCATAGCAGGATCCTCTTCACAGTCCAATAAACTGTTTTTGGCCGAGGAAGAATCAGAGGACATTCTAGTATTCTCACAACGGTTCCAGAATTTTATAGTGGTCTTTTGAAGGCAACTATCAAGAGGGCCAGATCTGGAAGGGACTTTTAATTTCTAATATTTAGTAATGTCTGTCGAGGGCATAAGCAAGTCATAACTGTTAGAAGTGGGAATAGAGGCAATGTTATTAGATGACATTTTTAGCCAATGCCGATGCATTAGATTTTATAGGCTTAGGTTGGCACAAGACACCAGCCATGTGCCCACTTTTTGCTCTACTTCTTTTATTGCACATATTTTTCCTCTGCACTCTGCATTTAGAAGGGACTTCTTGGAGCATTGTTTGGAATAGACATCACTTCAATAGGAGAGAAGCAGGAAAGAGCATCTATGTCCCCCAAAACAATTGAACCACTAACAGTAGTTGAAGTACATGGTAACATTTCCCCCGACACAAAATCCAGTGATTCAGAAGGCCCACTATCCTCACACGGTTGATCATTGATAGGCTCACTACTTCCAAGACTAACATCCACAATCCTAGCAACAATGTTACAAAGATCATTCTGTTTTTTGGAGAAGTTCACACAAAACACAAAAAAGGCCTTACCAATTGTAAGTGTCTACCTTTGTTCAACACATGCCAAATCAGACTTAGAGGAAAATTTAGTATTACACTCAGTCTGCCCCTTCCGTAACTCATCAGCGATTTTAACTAGATCAAGCGATTTATATGAATTATAACCAATGAAATTACTTGTGATATCGGTCTGCTGAATAGGGGAACTAGGCAGAGCAAAACCAAAAGATTCACACTGCACACTATAACATAAGTTGAGAAGTAAATGTTTGTCGATAGCAGGCAAAGCCGAGTTATCCCCTTGAGACACGGTAGAATGGACTGTAGACTCCGGCACCCATAACGTAACTACATCTTCCATGGGATGGCAAGTCAGTGCAGGATTTACATTAGGCCATTACAAGAGTTACTTAATTGAAAATAGCCCATGATTTTTCCTTTGTCTGTCACAGACATAGATATGGGCTCACTTGCCTCTTTGACCATAGTAGAGCAATCAGCATCCCTCACAAGAGGTGTTTTTTTCATGTTACAGCTTTTTTTGTCAGGCATTATTACCATAGAATTAGCATGTGCGTTACTGGCAGCTGTACACTTTCCAGGCATATGTGCACAGAATATGTAACGTTTACTGACAATATCCCGCTGCGGTCGTAGCCTGCTGCTCTTCTGCCAGTCTGCACTTGCTAGAACGCTTGGCTTGATGCACGCAAGGAGCTGTTTACATTTGCACAGTCCTTTTATTAGGATCGGCTGCTTCAAAAAATGAAAGCACAATGGAAAACAACAGCACCGTCTGCACTTTATAGCACTTGGTTTGTTGCGCATGCGCAATGCGCGTGAGTAGCTATTTAAGTATGCAAGGTGCTTTGACTAGGATAAGCTCATGCACAAAATGGTAGCACGAGGGAAAATGGAGACACCATCTGCACTTGCTAGAGCACTTGGCTTGATGCACCTTTTTCCTATTTGGTCCAATTTTGGTTCTGAGGAGAATTCACAACTTGATCATATTTCTGATTTTGGAATCAAAGCAATCTCCTTCCCCGCTTGACCAAAATTGTGTGATTTTGGGCAAAATTGCATTATCACGCTACCACAGTTATATTTTGGTTACAGGTTTAAAATATGTGACATTGCTGGGACAATGACACCTCTTACAATAACACTTACGTCTTAAGCAGTAAGAAAAAAGGCAGACACTGGTGTGCTCTCTATAAAATCTTCTTCTTCTTCTTCTTCTTCTTCTTCTTCTTCTTCTTCTTCTTCTTCTTCTTCTTCTTCTTCTTCTTCTTCTTCTTCTTCTTCTTCTTCTTCTTCTTCTTCTTCATATTATTATTGCCATTATTATTTAAGTGATTATGTATTTTAATTTAAGGGGATTCTTTAGTGGAAACAAAATCCAAACTTAACCACAGCACATTGATTTTGAAATCATGTCTACTAAAAGCAGCCTGACACAGCATGTTAGCATATTTCCACATTGAAGGAATGCACACACATCAATTACCTCACATTTAACAGTGAAGAAGCAAGAGGGCAGCAAGTTACTGATGACTTCACAACCATTGTAGGGGACCAATGGGGCTGGGTGGCAGGAGAATGGGTATGGGAGATATAGCAAGGCAGGAGGTGAATTTGTCTCAGGGGAGGTGTCAGAAATGGCTTGGAGTTTAACTGGGAAGGAATTATTGGTAGAAAGAACTTTACTGGACAAGGATTTGATTAATATTATTGGTTTAATTGAAGGCCATGGTGAGATGGAAGCCCTGACAAAACTGACCCTGCGCCGGGCGGTCCTGGTGAGCCCAGTAGAAGATTCCATCCATACTGAGTGCAAGGCGTTCCACAGCACGGCACAACACTTGTTCTTATTGGCCTCTTTCATCACCGGCTCCAGTAGAGAGCCCATATCGTTACATCACATTTTATAATTGGGACCTTAGACCTTACGTTGGACACTACGGTAAATGTACAATGCTTCCTTCGACCAGTTAAAACATCTTTTTGCTTGGCAGGATGCTGGTAGGAAGGTTCACATGTTAATCACAATACCATATTAATGCAAACCACTTTTTGAAGGTCTTTTAAAATGAATTATTCAATGGTTCCAAGTCTTGGCAGATAGTTCTGTCCTAGAGGAAATTCGAATTGCTTCTGGTTACAACTTGGATTTGGTTTCTATGCTGTTCATTGTTTTGGGATGTTGTTTATTTATTTATTTACATTTGTAGAAGGACGCTTAACCAGTGAACATCTAGGCCTAATGTTTATTATTTCTCATGTTATGCATATTTAAATAGTACAATTATTTTGTTTGTTCCGTTTTGTACATGTAACCCATCAATTCTTCAAAATACTCATGTGCTTCAATGGTATCTACGACAACTCTTTGGATGTCGGGTAAAGTGGAACTTCCATCATGATAGGTCTTATCCTCACAAAGACTACAAAATGCTAGGACATGGCCTGAGACCCTAAGAATTGAAATACATTTGCTATGCTTTAAAAAAAAACTGAAAACACTGTTTATTCAAATAAATCACTATTAAATCCAACACCTGAACATCTGAACCATACACACAAAATTGTTGTCTCGTCACTATGTCCCTGTCTATATGGAACGCTCTCTGATGCCTGCGTGCTGCAGTGCTATACAAGTAAATAAATAAATAAAAATATCTTAATTGGGTCCAAATTAACGAGAGATTTGTATTTCAAATTTGTTGGATTGGTCTTAAAACTGCACTTTGCATGGCTCAAGGAGAGCCCCAAACCTGCATCCCTGTACATGAGCCCAATAGCTCCCAACACTTTTTCTGCAGTCGTCAATTCTGCCTTGTTTCCTTCCAGAAGAACATCCTCACAGTCCCTTGAGCCCACTCTCTGGCTGGTCTTACTTTGGAGTGCTCTTAGTCGACCATCAGACCGGTGCTTACTACATACTTTGAGAAAGCGCATTATGATGTCACGAGTATGTAAATGCCTGAGCAGCTAACCTCACATTCACTTTAGATAAGAAGTTGGTTGTTTTCAGTTTCAAAATGTACTGATTCTGAATCTTGTTTGGGGTTTATGGGAAAGCCAGATAGATTTGCTAGAATCTGATAGAATTTGCTAGAAGGCCTGAGCCGTTAACCTCACATACACCTTAGATAAGAAGATGGTGGGTTTCAGTTTCAAAATATACAGATTCAAAATCTTGTTTTGAGTTTTTGGGAAAGTCAAATAGATTTGCTAGAATAATCTAGGGTAGCACCTACATTAGCTTCAGGCCCCACTTGTTAGACAATCCTTGCTACGCCTCTGTGAATGGGGCCAGGTTTCGGCATGGGCGTTGTGTGGACGGCCTGATGTTGTTCAAAGTTTTCAACTAGGGAGTTGGTAGCTGCAGACTCACGCCCCCCCCCCCCCAACAATCCCTGGTGCATAGAAAGGGATGCTATGTTTATCTTTCCAGGGACAGGACACATTAATTTGTCGCATGACAGTGGGAAATGCTGACAAGAGGTATTTCGAGGAAGAGGATGTAGCTTGTGTGCATCGTGTACACTAACCAGCCACTAGCCATGGTCTTCAACACAATACTAGCCACTGGACATGGCTTTTGCCTTTGCCAACTATATATTGTAACATATTAATGGGCACTAGCTATGGCCTTAAGCCATGGCCACAGAATACAGCTTTCAACGTTGCCCACTGTACATTTTAAAACAGTGATGGGCTACTAGGCATGGCTTTTAACCATGCACATTGGTATTTTTGAACACTAACTCACCTCTAGCTATGGCTTTTGGTGCTGGACAGTGACCCCAGCCTTTGACATGGCCAAGTCCATGGCCAAAATTGTTATTACGATAATCAAACTTTTTGTGAGGTTTATCATGTGTATTGTATTGTATAATAGTGTTAGGAAGCGCAATCATACACCAGAAGGCACCACCATCCTATAGAAGGACATTTCTGCTACATCATTTCGAAAGGGTAGGTCTTCCAATGTATGAAACAAGAACGCTTTCAAAGATTTATGAATCAAGTATTGTATTAACCCATCTAATGGTGAGAGGTAGTAGTTAAAAAGTTTACAAGTCTGACCACCCATCTTTGCTTTATGAAACTTGTGCAATGTCAACCGATAAGTGCCCATGTATTATATGAATGACATGTATGTAATGCATAATGCATAACTTATAATTAACCAATATGCATTATACATGGGGTGACATGTATGTGCTTCATTGCCAACCTGTGTCTCTTGACCGTTCCTAGGGATACCACAAGCTGCTGCTGAAATGGGTTTCTTGTTCCGATACAAGCGGCGAAAGTGGCTCACACCTGCCTTTGGATCATAGTTGATCAAAATGAAGGAGAATGGGAGATGTAGCGTGCTGGATGGGGACACTACCTTAGCCGCGCTTGGGCACAATAAAAAATGGGGACTGCAATTATATAATTAAAAATACATATTTTTAAAATAACCCCAGATTCATACATAACAAATATTGTCACACAACATTGCTAAATGGCACAAAAGGAAAGAACCATATTACCTATCTCTGAACATAGGATCTATCACTTTCCTTGTTATAGGATAGTATACATTACGCCTATCCCTTCAACTATATTAACCGCAGTCACAGTACAAAGTGATGACACATTTTAAATGCATGTGTGTGGAAATTTCTCTGGGCATAGGAGATGCATTAAGTTTCTTTTATACTTAGTAAACTGAGGAGAGGGGACTGCTGTGTAAGGCGTTTCATAATTAGACTGAGAGCAACTTCAAAGCATTCTTGCTGGTATTGTGTTACGCAGAGAGAAAGAAAATTGGAAAATATATACTGTCAGCCGCCAGCCCCGTCTATTAATTCTAACAGCTGTGGCAAAATAATCCAATATCAGCTGACAAAATAACACAACTGAAAGTGTTTAAATATGCATTCTCTCTCTCTCTCTCTCTCTCTCTCTCTCTCTCTCTCTCGCTCTCTCGCTCTCTCTCTCTCTCTCTCTCTCTCTCTCTCTCTCTCTCTCTCTCTCTCTCTCCAAAAATGTAGTTCCATGGACACAACAGCAAACACAGCAAAAACACTGAAATTCAGATAAAGCCACGTTAACTTCACACCCTCTGCTGCGCAGCCTAAGACCACAATAATGACAGCACAGCTCACATCACTGATGACATCACTAATTACATTACAACAGTAGCGGGCATTAGGCATGGCCTTCAGCTATAGTCAGTGCGTATGGCCAAATATATTTTAACACATGAATGGGTGCTAGGTATGGGCTTCAGCAATGGACAGTGGTCACAACCTTCACCCATGTGCACTGAATATTTTAAAATGCTAACCGACTACCAACCCTAGATTTTGGTCTTTACTAGTGAATACTGGCTTTCTACCGTGTCCACTGTATATTATGGACGTTAGCACAATAATGGACAGATGCATAAATCTTTGACTGTGCCCACTATATATTCTAACATATAAATGGGCCACTAGCCAGGGCCTTTGACCTTGAGCAGTTTGTGCATCTTTTGGCCATGTCCACTGAATATTTTAAAATAATAAAATGCAATAAGCCCACTGTCTATTCTATAACACTAACCAGCCGCTAGCTATGGCCCCCAGTCGTGCCCACTGTTTATTATATACACTATAACAAGCCACAAGCCATGGTCTTCAACACAATATTAGCCACTGGCCATGGCCTGTGGCTCTGCCAACTGTATATTCTAACATATTAATGGGCACTAGCTATGGCCTTTGTTTTTTCCACTTGCCCACTGTATATTTTAAAACAGTGATGGGCTACTAGGCATGGCTTTTAACCATGCACATTGATATTTCTGAACACCAACTGACCAATAGCTATGGCCTTTGGTGCTGGCCAGTGACCCCAGCCTTTGTAATGGGCAAGTCCATGGTCTAAATTGTTATTAAGGTAATACAACTTTTCATGAGCTAACTTACAACTGATGTTATGTCTAATTCCTTTATTGATGTAATCAGTTATATTCATATTGTCAAGAGTAATGGCATCAGTGATGTGATTTTTTAATGTCATCCGTGTTCTCATACAACATGTAATTAGTGATGTCATCAGTAATGTGATATGTGATGTTATCATTGTGGTCATGGGCTGCTCAACAAGGGGCGCAAAGTTAAGGTGGCTTTGTTGCGTTAAGTTCTCACCTTAACGTCTCTGCAACTAATGTTGTTTCCTTGAATTTCAAAAGATTTGTTATTCCATAGATATTTAGAACACTTCCCGACCACTAGCATGGTCTTTGGATTGCAGGCTTTGACAACTCACAATGTTTTTAGTTAATGCACAGTGAGATTACATTATTTGCCATGGACCACACACTTTGGTTAAGAAGCATGATCCAAACGGTACACCCCTTTTCGGCAATGTCATTTTGCAGCTTGCTGATTTGGCATGGCCATTCCGCTGCAGCACCCATTTCGGCGTGCCTTTTTCAGCATGCCCTTTTTGGTGTGAAAGCCATTCCGGTGTCGTTACATTGGCTTGAGGGATGTTTGGATGTAGCTGACATTGCAGTCACGTCTAAACACCCTCATGCCAGATAGGAACACAGGACTGCGCTGCAACAAAACTTGCCGCCTCCCAGTTGTGTTGCTTTACTTTTAATTAAATGAAATCAGTTAAATAAAAAAATGAATATACAGCCTTGAACACTGGTCTGCCAGAGATCAAGGCATAGCATGTAACCACTAAGCAACAATTGCTTGTTGTTTCATGGGGCATACATGTCATGCTCAGCCTATAATTTAATATGTTAATTAAGAAAAAGGCTAGGTATGAAACTTGTGAGTATCCAAACAATATCATCATTATAGCATAATGGTTAAGTGCTGCGTCTCGAAACTCCTACAGGCCACAATTCTACAATGGCAGCGTTCTGCATAAATGTGATTTTTTCAATAACATTTTTTCTGTTTTATAATGTTGCCCAGAGACGACTAAGTCACATTATTCCATTAATTTATTGCACTACGTTTAGACTTTGAAAACAGCGTGGGCAAGTAGACACCATGCCTCTCCTTATTCGCACTTTCCCCAGCTGAAAAAAACATATTTTACTTTTTTTCCCACTCCTCTGATTCTACACTACAACTTACAGATCCCCTACTGCCATTCAACCCAAACAAATAGAGGTGCAGGAGAAAGTCTTGTTTGTACTGGCTCACGTACAATGGAAGCTGTGCAACTATTAGTAACCTAGTAACCCACTTGTAGTGCAACTCACAAGACCTTCTTAAAATCATGCAGTGATTGGGTGAATGTTTCCATGAAGGAGGACACATGGATCAAAGGCATGCCTGATAAGACTACACAATCCAGAATGCAGAGTGTTTACCAACATATATTGTTTTCAATTTAAAAAAACAGCCTTCGATCCAGGACTGCAAGAGTTAAAGGACCAGCATGCCACAATGACGTAGTACAATAATGTCATTGTAGCATAACAGTTAAGTGATGTGTCTTGAACCCCTGCAGGCTAGGGTTCTTAAAGGCAACGTTCAGCACAAAAGTGTTTTAATTTCATTTTTTTCCATTTTATAATGTTGCCCAGATACGGTGTAATACATGTTCCATTCTGTTTTATAATGTTGCAGTAAATAAATTTGTTTCATGTGTAATACGTGTTCAATTCTGCAACAACGGTGTAATCCATGTCCCACCCTGCTTTATAAAGTTGCAGTAAATAAATGTTTTTCACGTTTAATCCATATTGCAAAATGCGAAGTGCCTGCAGGTTCATGCCAATTGTGACCTCTTGTGTCAAAACATCCTTGTACTGAGAGGTACAAAATGCAAAGTGCCTGCAGGTTCATGCTATGCCAATTGTGACCTCTCGTGCCAAAACATCCTTGCACTGAGAGTTCCCTGCGCCCAACTGGCTACGTCTAACTGACCATGCCCAAACGGGACCTGCAGTGAAACGGTTGTGCCATAACATCATGCACCTAACTGGCCACGCCGAAATGTCTTGTCCTGTGCTCCAAGCCACTTGTTTTTTGGCCGGTCTCTTGATGACTGTTGTTAAAAGTTGCACAACCCCAACTAACCACATTTAAGCAGCACAGAACAGGAAAAAAATGTCTGGCTGCAAGAATAACATTTGCAAAGGTACTTTCTGCACCCATAGTGAAAATCAAAAGATGGGACACATGAGTATAAGCACAGTATTGCTTCACTTCAAAGTGAGGAAGGGGCCCATCTCCCTCATGCCATGTTGCTCTAAGTGGTCTTGTACATTTGCAACACTCATTAGGCTCCATGGTCTGAGGGGACTGGCATTTTCCTCACTTTGAAGCTAAGCAGGGTTGGTTCTCGTTACTGCATGGTTGGGAGACCCGGGTCATCAGTGATATTTCACCCCCAATTTCACTGTAGATGTAAAAATATATATTTTTTTAATTATGTATAAAAGATTGCAGGCTTTGAGAACTCCCAATGTTTTTAGTTAATGCCCTATGGGATTAACTTATTTGCCGGGGATATTACACTTTGGTTAAGGAGCGTGCTACAAGCCCCTTGTTTTTTGGCCGGTCTCATGGTGACTGTTGTCATACATCGCACAACCCCAACTAACCACATTTAAGCAGCATGTAAAAGGGAGAAAATTATCAGCTACAAAAATAAAATATGCCCAGGTAATTTTGCCCCCATAGTGAAAATCAAAAGCTGGCACCCATCAATATATGCACATTAAGTGAACATATATCTTAAAGTGAAAAATACAAATGTAGTTCAGTAGACCTACTGCTTAGATTAAATTGCACAAGATACAATTGCATTGGACTTTAAAAAAAACTAATGAACGCCAGAAAAATAATTTGAGAGATGAAATGTTCCAATAAATATGCTGCCAAATTATCAAATGTGCTGACCTTTTAAACCCAAAAATCTGTAGTGAAACATTTCATGAATAACTAAATCCCAACACGAAACAAGTGCTTGTTTGTTTGTTTGTTTTGTCTTTATTACTTGTATTGTGCTGCAGACCCATAGATATCAGGGCGCATTGCAAAAGAAAACTTACAGCTTAGTTGCAAAGCATTATCATAACATCCGATTTACAGATATGTTACACATCAATATTACGGTGACATGATATCATACAGTTTACTTCTTATCTAAACAATAGAACAGATAGTGTACTCATATACAGATTAGTTACACATCAATATTAAAGTATCATAGTATCATACAGTTACAGCTTATCTACACAGTAGAAGAGATAATGTACGTATATACAGAGTGGTCCATAAGTCCAAATAATTTGTCCGTCATGGGGGGTCAAGGCAGGCATTACTTGTCTGAGTCTTTCAGCCACATTATAAATTTCTGTCGGAATTTAGGGTATCTTTGATCCACTCGCAGAGGCAGTGGTAGTGAATTCCAGAGTAAAGCCGCTTTAACCTGAAAGAAACGTCCCCCTACTCTAGAAAGTTTGAATCTTGGAACTGAAAGACTGTTGGTACTGAATGATCTAGTATGTCTGATGGGGATTGTTTTAGTGAATCTGTCTGCAGGCATTGTTCAGACATTTGAATGTGAGTGAAGGGACTTTTAACTGGATTGTTTCATGAGTAGAGAGACAGTTTTTTAATTTTTTAACTTCAGATATATGCTCTCTCGGTGGAGATGCCAAGAGCTGCTCTCAAGGCGTTATTCTGGAGGAGCTGAATTCTTTTAATGGTTGCCTTGTTAGCTCCAATGTATAGAGCATTACAGTAATCCAGCTTCGACAGAATAAGCGCTCTTGCCAGGGTAATACAACTGTTGTTGGAGAGGAAAGTGTTACCTGATCTAATTAATTTGCAGGTATATGCGGTGGTGGATGCCATCGTATTGACCTGCATATTGAAAGTGAGGGTCGAATCCAGGTAGACACCCAGAGTTTTCACCTTGTTAGTGGTAGAGATAAGGTTATTGTCTATGTTGAAGGATGAATAGTTTGGTTCTAGTTTTTTTAGGGTGGAGGAAGTGCCCAAGATGATAATCTCTGTCTTGTCATCATTCAGGCATAGTCTTGTGGTCTTGCGGTCTAGTGAGTAAGCGTCTGCACTGGGAACATGACAACCTGAGTAAACCTGTGGTAGCCAAAAACTCTAGCAAGCTTGACAACCTCAAAAAAACCCAACGAGTTGCATCCGCCGTCTGAAAAAAGTGATGCTGTACATCCACATGTGTTCTTTACTGGTGCCCTGAAAAGCAGTCACAATCAAGGGAAAATAACGGCACCAGTGTGCAAGATTGCAAACTCTCTTGCCACATTGTGGACAAATACACACGATTTACTGGCCCTCTCATCATTTCCTCTCCTCACGCTCATGGCTGGCTTTCAACAATACTCTGCTTTACAAAGCTAACTTGAAAAGTACACATACCATATTGTTACTCAAATATATAAATCCTTATATAACTATTCTAGGCAAAAAGTGTACAATTGTGGCATCATTCCCCCCATCTTGACTGTGAGACTACAACTACCAGAACATATTTTAACAAAAGGCAATACTATTATCTCTGAGTTGAAGACCTTCAAGGTATGACAGTAGCACGGTTTACAAAAAGCAATGCGGATGCAGTGTGTTATGAGATATTTAAAACTAAGAAAACACACAGCATTCGGGACTGTGGACTGTCTCCCATCCATCCAGTAAATGGGGCCGACCACACTTAGTTTCAAAATGAGGATGGATCCATCCCTCTTAGGCCCTGTTTTGCTAAGTAGTCAAAGGTGGGCTCATTTATTAGGCGACATGGCCTTAGGGGCTGACAACCTCCTTGTTTTTAAGCTAAGCAAGGTTCATCTCAGTTACTGCCGGCATGGTAAACCCACTGTTCCTGTAAAAATATAAATTTTCTTTTTATTATTGACTGGCAGACTACAAATACCAGAATGTAAGTCATCAAAAGGCAAAAAATGGTCTCTGAATGCAAAGCTCTCAAGGACTGGAAATAATTAGGATTCCCATTCAGTCACCCATCCATGCAGTAACTGGGACTACCGCTGCTTAGCTTCGAATGGGGACGGACCATGCTTAGCGTCCAAGCAATGAAAGGGCCGGCCGGTTTCTTTAAGTGGTCTTGTAACGATGGCTCATTCATTGGGCAACATGGCCCGAGGAGGCTGGTGCCTTCCACTCTTTGAAGCAAAGCAGCTTCGGTACTGGTTACTGCATGGATGGGAGACCTGGATGGCATTCATGTGACTGGCCATGGCTGATGATTTTTCACCCCTGATGTTACCATAGCTATAAAAATATCTTTAAAAAAACTTGTAATTGCGGCTACTGAACTATGTAGTCCTTTATAGCCGTGAATATCGCCAAAACAGCTAAAAAGAAAATAGATCTTTGCTCCCTCCCCAGTGCCCCCACATCTGTGCCACCTCCCCCACCCCCCAAATGGCCTCCTAACCTCCCCTGCTCTCTCCCCTTTCCCCACACAATACACACTGTTTCTGTGATGAAATTTGCTTTGAGATTTCGGCTATTCAATGCTATAGCCAAGGCTACAGAAAGTTTTGTGTTGCAAACTCAGACCCTAGATCCCCTTTTCTCCCAAATTTCACTTGGTACCCTCTAGCCACCCACCACCTCTAACCCGATGACATGTACATGTTTTCTGACCAGTAAATAGCTTTTTTAGTGTGTTTCATTTTCCCATATACTTGGCTACAACCTTGAATATATCGCATCGGGAGAAAAACAAGATCATTTCTAAAAAACCCTGGTTTTGGGTAAATCCCTGAGAGATAACTATCTATTTTTGAGAAGGGGAACCATCAAATATTGACATAACTGCTGCGAGAATAGTCCCAAACCATGCATGGATCGCAGGTCAATGCTTTGTGGCCAAGTTGTTTCGGACCCGGTCCAAGTCCATTCAGCGGTTTGGGCTGTGCGATTTGGGAAAACATTTTTTTTTTCTGCGTAATATCTTTTTCAATTTTTTTAACGAATGCTTAAGTGAATTTCATAGGTTTTTATTGGGGAAACTTAACTATAACGTCTCTTTAACAAAGTTTTTTCAGTTAATTTTATCGGTTTATACCAGTGCCTGCTAATTTCCTACAATTTAGCAATATCATACTCACCCCAATATAACAACATTTCTGTCCTATTTATAAAGTTTCACCTTAAAACTCTGCCATTTCCCACCTTCTAGAATAATTATTTACACTTCTATACACTTTTTGCGACTTTTTAAACTGTTTTTGCATCCGTCGACGTCCGTGAAGTCTGACGTCATCGCAGAATTTGACCTTGCGCGCTGCATGATGACGTGTCCACAAGCGCGTCCACGCTTCGTGAACGGGTCGGTACTTCGTGGATAGTTTTGAACTGCATTTTCTGCTGATCTAGTAACTTTCAAACTAAAAATTTACACTTGCACAGCTCTTTCACCTATTCTTACTCATTATCCATTAACAATCTAGCACAGAGCACATACTTGGAAGAATATTAGCAAAACTGCTATTGATCTTAGAAATGGCATCAGCTATTGCCAACCCCCCTCCCCAAGAGCCACCACCACCATCAGCAGGAGGACCTACACAACAACAAAAAGCTCAGCTTTCTTCCAAAGAAAATGAAGAGGGCCAAGAAGTTGAGGTAGAGGAAGGGCTTACCTTTAGCACCCGAGAGAATCATGGGTGTGGTAGTTCTTTACCACTGTTGGGAATGTACCAAAGGCTAAAGCTACCAAAGTGAAATGCACTGAGTGCAACGTTGTACTCAGTCATGGAATACCTGGACAGTACTCCTACAGGACCACCCCCATGCAGCGCCACACCAAGTCCAACCATTGCAATGCTCTCAGAAATGTTGTTCCTTTCTTATCAAGTAGTAGGCTGTCTTCTTCCACCTCATCTCCCTCAACCAATACTGTAGCCAAACCGCCTACTTCTGTGGGACACAAAATCCCACCAGCTGCTTTGCAAGTGATAAAAAAGGCTGTTGATCCATATCTTTCGCAGACAACAGTATTCTGTATATACTGCAACACACCACTCTCTAGGGGGGGAACAATTTAGAAGTGCTTTTGAAACTGTAATGACGGAGCATGAGAAACACTGCCTCCTACCTTAGATGTAACACATGTGCAACATTTTACCCTGTCCACCTAACCCTCCGTATTAGTGCATGGTGCCTCTTTCTTCATTTACCTTCCCACCTTACTTTCTAACCTCTCCTGCAAAAAAGAAAATCAAAAACCAACAAAAAAAAGTTCCTTTAGGAACCAGCTTTCACAATTAAAAAATAGACCTTAAAAATAATATGATATACTCCACCTACTTTACATTTTTCAGTAAGCAGATAGACTCTATGAGATTTTCCAACATTCCATTAAAATTGTGTGTTATGCTAAGGGGAATAATGTGGTGTTTATCCCCCATTCCAGGGGCTGAAACGGGGATAACGGCGCAGCAGCCCAAGTTATCGGCCCAAGTGAAGCAAGGGCAGATAATGAGGAACCGGACCTTTATCCCTGTCCCAGCCTCTGCAATGAGGGATGAAGGCCATTAGCACCCTGGGTAACCCGGGGTGCTAAAAAAAATGATTTTCCTTCCTACAGCGGGACATTCGCGGGGTCCCGCTGTCGGAAGGAAAATATTTTCTAAGATGGTCACCATGGAAAGGGAAGGAGGGGAGAAGGAGCGAATGCGGCGGCGGCACTCGCTGCTGCCGAAATAAGGTAAGGAGGGGAAGGCGGGGGTTAAAAAATAAAATGCAACGAAGGGTGGGGAGGAAGATGGCGGCAAGGAGAGCTGGACATCAGGCAGCTTACAACACGGGCTTGTACTGGCGGTTCAAGCCCGCGTTCCTAGCTACCTGATTGACTGGCTCCCCTGCCCAGAGTGCTAATGTACAATTGTATATTAGAGAAAAATATAAAATGACAGAAACAATTTTCTGTCCCAAATACTTTTCTCTAGCATACAATAAGGACCACAATCGATATATATTAATAACTATCCACAGACTCCACAGTCCTCTTTCCACGCCATGGATCATTAAAACACCAGTATGGCAAGAACACACGATTGCACAGGGCAGCGCTTCTACCTTTTTTAATTTTGTATTTGTAACACTCCCTCAATGACTGCTTTCAAACAGTCACACATCCATCCAGCAATCTCTTCCAAAAACTGCACATATAACCCTATGACTATATTAAGCTTCCACACACCAACTGCCACTTAACAATCTTTTACAAATCTTTTGCATCTGCATTTTCCTTACTTATACAAAACAATGATATACACTGCTCCCATAAATGCACATAAGCATTGTGCAGTGAGAGAAGTGCATAAATAGAAGAGGCAGTACAGATGGCCAAGTGTTCATGAGAACCTAAGAGCCAAATGCCAAGGCTTCCCAAGGTGGAACAACACTGGGTAACTACTGGAGCAAAGGAGTCCCACGGGTGGGATGCATCTTAACCATAACTATTGCATATAACTATATAGCTTTTTGAGCTATTTGCAGTTTAAAAAACATACAAATGCCATCCTGGTAGAGGCGGGGGGATGGCTAGAAAGAACTGCATGAAATTTGGGAGTTGGAGCGGGTCCAGGGACAGAGCTTTCTGTAGCCCCAACTGTAGCTGTGAAAAGCTGACATCTCAAATCAAACAGCGTGTGCTCTGGGGTGAAAGGGAGAGGGCAGGGGAGGTGAGGAGGCCACCTGGGGAGCGGGGGAGCAGGCACAGATGAGGGGCACACTTTGTGATGGCCTGGGGGGGCAGGGAAGCATTATTCTTTCCAGCTGTTTTTCACAATATTCGGGCTATATCTGAGGTTACAAAGGACTACAGATAACTGCGGGTAGGTGTAGCTCGGTACCCGCGGTTAAATTTGGTAAAAAGTTTTGGGGAAATATATTTTTATAACTATAGTGACTTCAGGGGTGAAAAATCACTGGCTATGGCCAAAGGCCATGGCCATTAACTCAATTGCCATCCAGGTCTCCCATTCATGCAGTAACCAGAACAGACTCTGTTTGGTGAGGAAGGGGCTAACCTCCTCAGGCCATGTTGCCTGATAAATGAGGCACACTTACAAGACCACTTAGAGGAGCTAAGTCGCAGTTACTGCATGGATGGGCGACTGAAGGGGCATCTGAATTATTTACTTTTTTAAAACAGTGCTACTGTCAGTCCTTGAAGCTTTTGAACTCAGAGAATTTATTTTCCTTTTGCTGAATTGCATTCTGGTATTTGTTGTCTCCCAGTCAATAATAGAAAGAAAATAGGTATTTTTTGAGCAACAGTCGGTTTCCTATCTCTGCAGTAACTGAAATGAACCCTGCTTAGCTTCAAAATGAGGAAGGGGTCAGCCTACTAAAGAATGTTGCATAATATATGGGCCCCTCGCCTTAGAAGAACACTTACAGAAACATGGCCTAAGGGGGCAGGATCCTTCCTTGCTTTCAAACTAAGTAGGGTCGCTCCCGGTCACTTCATGGATGGCAGACAGTCCACGGTCCAGAATGCCATGTGTTTTCTTAGTTTTAAATATCTCATAACACACAGCATCTGCATTTTTTATAAAACAGAAAAAATATGAAATCACATTTATGCTGAACACTGCTATTAGAGAACCCTGGCCTTAAGGAGTTTGAGATGTAGCAATTAACCATTATGCAAGAGTGATATTACTCTTTCAATTTTCACATGTTTTATACCTAGCCTTTTATCATTGAACATATTGAATTATAGGGTAAGTATGAAATGTATGACCAAGGAAGCACCAGGCCATTGTGGCCTAGTGGTCAAATGCTGGTCCTTGAACCAAGGTTCAAGCCTGTTTGTTTTATTTTTTATTTGATATATTTGGCCATGCACGCTTACCATGGCTGAAAGCCATGCTAAATGCCAGTTACTGTTGTAATGTAACTGGTGAGGTCATTTGTGATGCGATCTGTGATGTCATCATTGTCTTCATAGTTTGCGCAACAGGGGGCACGAAGTTAAGGTGGCTTTAGCTGAATTTCCAAGGTTTTGTTTCATTAACGTCCGTGCAACTAAAGTTTTTTTCTTTGAATATATATATATATTATGGCCACGGTAGTGGCTGTGTAGTTATGGTTAAGTTGCTGTTTCCATAGGAAGAGCCCTTTTTGGGTGGCTTATAACTTTGCTCTCCCTAGACCAATCCTCACCAAACTTTGCAAAAAAGTACATGGGTCACTCTAAATTGTTTTGCAAATTTTGATGAGGTTTCGTCCAGGGGGGGCAAAGTTATAAGGCTGGTCCCAAAACTTCTTTTTTCCCATAGACTGAAAGGGGAAAAAACTTTGCTCACGCCTACAGCCCAAACCTCTGGACGGATTTTCACCAAATTTGGACCAGGAGCAGCGGCTTGGTCCCGAAAGTGAGCTTTTGCAGATTTGGTGAAAATCCGTCCAGTAGTTTTTTTTAAAATGACCAAAAAGTAGGTCACAAAAAATTAGTGATATCTTTGTTCGGTCCGCGGACACATTCCCTGTTCGCTCCGCGGACAGTGTCCTGATTGGCCAACCGTCTTGCGTCATGTCTGCGGACATGCAACATGTTCGCTGATTGGATGGTTAAGAGCGTGAAGCTCGTCAGATTTTCGGGAACGCCTGCCATCTTGGATTTGCGGACGTCCGCGGACAGCGCAGTGAAACTTGGTGGAAAAATACTGTTTAGTATAGTGTGTTGGTGTGTAAGACTGTTTGGGGAGGGTGGGGAGTAAGAGATGGGTTAAATGTTGTATTTATTTAGGTGGTAGACACCCCTGTTGTGTTCGCTTTGTCCGCAGACAACACGGATGTCCTGAAATGTTCTAAATAAACGAAATGGGGGTGACCTGAGGACACTACGCCTGCACAGATGGTTCGTAGGCAAGTTGAAACTGTTCTAAGAACACATGCAGTGCCCTGAAATGTTCGAAAATAAACAAAATGGGTGTGTCCTAAGGACGGTATGCCTGTCCGTTTTGTTCGCAGGCAAGTTGAAACTGTTCTAAGAACACATCATGTGTCCTGGGATGTTCGTCAATAGACAAAATGGGGGTGTCCTGAGGATGGTGGATGTTCGTCAATAAACAAAATGGGGGTGTCCTGAGGATGGTATGCCTGTCCGTACTGTTCGCAAGCAAGTTGAAATTGTTCTAAGAACACATGAAGTGTCCTGGGATGTTTGTAAATAAACAAAATGGGGGTGTTCTGAGGACGCTACATCTGTCCGTATTGTTCGCAATCAAGCTGAAACTATTCTAAAAAAACTTGCGGTGTCCTGAAATGTTTGTAAATAAATGAAATGGGTGTGTCCTGAGGACGCTGTCCGTATTGTTCGCTGGCAAGTTGAAATTGTTCTAATAACACATCATGTGTCCTGGGATGTTCGTAAATAAACGAAATGGGGGTTTCCTGAGTACCCTATACCTGTCCGTACTGTTCGTAGGCAAGTTGAAATTGTTCTAATCAAGTGTCCTGGGCTGTTCGTAAATAAACAAAATGGGAGTGTTTTGAGGATGCTAGCCCTGTCCGAATTGCTCGCAAGCAAGCTGAAACTGTCCTAAGAACACATGTGGTGTCCTGAAATGTTAAAAAATAAACAAAATGGGTGTGTCCTGAGGACGGTATGCCTGTCCGTTTTGTTCACAGGCAAGTTGAAACTGTTCTAAGAACATATGCAGTGTCCTGAAATGTTCGTAAATGGACAAAATGGAGTGTCCAGAGGACGCTGTCCGTATTGTTCACTGGCAAGTTGAAAGTGTTCTAAGAACACATCATGTGTCCTGGGATGCTCATAAAAAAACAAAATGGGGGTGTCCTGAGGACGCTATGTCTGTCCGTACTGTTCGCAGGCAAGTTGAAACTGTTCTAAGAACACCCACCATGTCCGCGGACATTAAAAGTGCCCATATAGCATAGTTAAAATGTTTGACTCTATGGGTATGATATGCTGCGATGGTTGTGGCCATGGCATAGAGCCATATGGCCATGCACCCAAGACTCTATGCCCTTGCCACAACCACCGAAGCATATCGCACCCATAGTGGCATATAACTTTGGGATCTAAGAACAAATTTATAAGCAACAAAGTTATAAGACACTATGGGTGTGATATGCTGTGGTGGTTTTGGGCAGGGCCTATAGTCGGGTGCATGGACAAGACCAAATTTATAAGCACCAAAGTTATAAGTCACTATGGGTGTGATTTGCTGCGATGGTTGTTCTTATTATAATATACTTACTGTTTGGTTTAGTAACTGGAGTACATGTATTTCTTGTTCATTTCTGTGATAAAAGAAAAGATCATGTTAGTATTGGTATTTTGCAACTACTTGTAACATTGAATAATCAACATTTTTTTTAACCCTCATATTTAGTAGATTACAAACCAGTGTACTGTGCAATTTGCTCAGTTTCTGTGTTTGTTGCTGAAATCATTGGGTCTGTGGGAGAAAAAAATATCCATGTTGGATTAAAAAAAAAAACGTGTTATGCTACAGTCTGTTTGTTTGTTTTCAGTGTTCACTTGTTGTTTCTGGCTAATGCTCTATACATTGGCTTGTGGCAGATTTTTGGAGCAGTTAGATACCTGTTGACATATTGTAACTGTGTATTTTTTGTTATAATGAAGTGGTATTGATTTATCTGTTTGAATATTGTAAAATTCTGGGGCAGTTAGATACCAGTTGGTGCATTCTAACTGTTTATTTTTTGTTATAATGTAGTGGTATTGATTTATCTGTTTGGTTATTGAAAATCTCGGGGTAGTTAGATACCAGTTGGCGTATTCTAACTGTTTATTGTTTGATATAATTTAGTGGTATTCATTTATCTGTTTAGTTGTTGTAGAATCTTGGGGCAGTTAGATACCTGTTGGCATATTCTAACTGTTTATAGTTTTTTATAATGAAGTGGTATTGATTTATCTGTTTGGTTATTGTAAAATCTTGGGGCAGTTAGATATCAGTTGGCGTATTCTAACTATCTATTTTTTGATATAATTTAGTAGTATTCATTTATCTGTTTAGTTGTTGTAGAATCTTGGCACAGTTATATAGCTGTTGGCATATTGTAACAGTTTATAGTTTTTTAATAGATGTTTAGTTAATGTTTAAATACAGTTTAGTTAATATATTTTGGTTTTAAGAAGATTAAATAAGCATTTGTAGGATTTGCAGGTAATCTCTGCTTTAGAGTAATGGTACTATCATTAAATTCAAACCATCCACCCTTTTTTTTATATATGCAGTATAGTGATCTGCATTGGTTGTGGCTCCTGTGTGGTAGATTATACCTATTGTTGTGAAGGTTTTCTTACCAAGTGATACTTGACCATGTGTGAATCTTAGCAGTGCACGTTGGTGGCGCGAGTTAGGGTTGCTTAGCTTACCATAATATTTTATATAGCAAACCAGCTGTGTTGGAGATACATTTTTCTAAGCTATTCGGTCGTGCTGCTGCTTGTTGACACATAGGGAGTGTCATACTGTGCACTTCTAGTTAGTCTGTGGAGATAATATGCACTATTGGTTGCATTTCTTTTTTAACATTGTCTCATTGAATTGAGTACAGCTTGCTAAGGTTGGCATTAAGTCCATACATTTTACATTTCTTTGTGCTAATTGTTCCATGACATCAGGAGGAGCTGTGTCATGCCCATATAGCTCAGGGATGGATCTACTATTTATTTATTTTTTATTTTAATTTTACATTTTTTAAAGCGCTCACACAGCCCGCATGCATCGAGGCGCTGTTACAGGAATTGTTTGTTTTTTGTAGCTGCGTAATTGTTTTTTTCTTTCTCTTAGTTGCGTAATTATAACGCGCTTAAACACCCAGAGGTTTCTAAGCGCGGACCAGGGTATCGAACCTGTGTTGTTTTGTGTCGTCTTGCTGCCAAGGCGCGCACATTGCCGTTGAGCTATCCTCCCGGGACAAATATAGATTGAGCATCTTTAGAGCATTTTTAGAAAGAAGACCAGTCCTAAAGCTTTTTTTTAAATGTTAGCATAGGTGAGGTCTTTAGACTGACGCATGTTTTGAGTTAGTTCTCTGTATTGGAAATGTTGCCAAAGATTTACATTCCTATGCTGCCAAGTGTGCTGTGCCATTGTTTGTGTCCTAAGGTTTTAAAAATAGGTTGACCTTTCACTGGTGTTAATTGTAGGAGACCTCCAAAAACAATAATGTGTTTTCCTCCAAAGAGTTCTTCATAGTCCGTTTTAAGGATATCTTGTAATCTGAGGTGAATTAAAGGCAACATTAGGTTGTAGACCATGCTCACCTCATCTATTGGGAGCATTTTCATTTGTTTCAGAATGCTGTGTAGTTTAGTAGCAGCTTCTGTTGACAGTTTGCAGTACTCTTATTTGTTTTGGTGTTCTACTGGAAGGAGCAGTAGTTTGTGTAAAGTAACACCTTCTATGTTGTAGGCAGCTAAACCTGTGGGGGATGTTACAAAAGCTGAAAGCTTGTTGTTTGTTAACTTTTGTAGGAATTTGCTGATGATTGTTGTTAAGAATGTTTTGCCTGAGCCAGCTTCGCCACTTACATACAGAAGTACCGGTTTATAATTTTTATAGTTACAAGTTTTACTTTAATGCTGCAAACCATGTTCAATTTCTTTAGTCACTGCTAGGAAAATGCTAAGTTGCTCATCATTGAGTTGTGATTTAAGCAGTGCCAAGTATTCTTTGGATTGTTCATATTGATACATGGGGCCTCATTACACGGTAGGCGCTAAAAAATGTGATTTACCGTCATGGCGCTATTAGCGTGTCCGCCATCGTAGGAGACCGCTAATAGCGTTCCATTACGAGTTAGCGGACACGCGCATAGGGCCATGCCGGTAAATGACCCTACCGCCATGGCGGAAAAGCACCTTACCGGCTCCGACCAAAGTGCTGATAGCACCTCCGCCCTCATGCTGCACGCTATTAGCGGTCACTGCTGTTAGCGGTCACTGCTATTAGCGGTCACCGTAAAACACCAGAACCGGAAATAGCGTCATCGCACCGGAACGGGAAAGAGCCCGGAGGCCATCTTTAAAAACACAATCCATTGCCATCCCCTGCACTCAGGACCTGCAGCAACACCACGACTGGCAAAACCACATCCCAGAAGAACAAACAATGCCCAAGGCCCTAAAGAAAGCCGATGCGTGCCAGCGCAAAGAACGCTTCTCAAACGAGGAATTGAAAATGCTGGCAGACACCCTGGCTGCAAATGCAGACGTAGTGTTCGCTAGCGACATGCGGCGCCCGGCACTCCTGAGAAAAAAGGAAATCTGGGCTGAGGTGGCGCAGAAAGTCAGTGCGGTGGGCTCCACCCCCCGCACCGTAAAGGACATGCGCAAGCGGTGGGATGATCTGCGCCTCCGTGTACGCAGCATTTTATCGGCCAACAGGAATCTGGCCATGGGCACAGGAGGCGGAGGTGGATCCCCGATGAAGATGTAGGAGTGGGAGGAGACATGTGCCAGCACCATTGGCATAGAATCCATCGAGGGAGTGGGCCGAATGGAGTGTGGTGTGGCAACAACGTCAGACGGAGGTGAGTGACCACGCAAGACACAGCAATGCCAAGCATGAGTCCCTCCCCCAAATGTGAATTGGGAATCAGCTAATGGATGGGGTCATCACACACACATGTACACAACCCTGCATATATGCCCTGCACATCCCCACACAACCACATGCATGCAGCACCTCACACACGTGTCACCCTGACACATGTCCGGATGACCCACCCATCTGGCCAACAACCTGCAGGCCCAAAGTAGATGTCCAAATCCAAAGAACTGCAGCAACAACAACATATGCATGATGCACGTTGACCCATCACTGATGTTATCCCTGTCTTGCTCCCCCACAGGGTCACAATCTGACAGTGAGGAGCTGGACTCTGCAACGCAGGCCCCACCACCCAAAAAGCAGGCCAAGGGAAAGGATGCAGGCACCAGGCCCAGTACATCGAGGGGCACTGGGATATCTGGAGTGGCCCAGCGTTCAAAAGCCACCCACGCAACGACCACACCAAGGGTCGAAATGCCATCCGACACTGTGGCAGCACCCCCACCACCCAACCCCACCACTCAGGAGCCAGTGCCAGAAGGCACACCGTCCGCAGCCAATAGCTCCGTTGGGGAAGCAGCAGCCACGGCACCTATGAGTGATGTGGACGACCCATGTCCGACACCGGAAGGGCAGCGTACACCCAGCCCCCAGCTGTCCCCACTCCACAGCCCATGCAACACATCCAATGGCAGCATCCATGAGGTGCATGCCGGAGATGCAATGGATGGGTCATTCAGTCCCGTGGCGAGCTCACCTGATGTCGGCCACATGCAGCAAGCTGCGCCGAGGAGTAACAGGGGCAGGGCCGCAGACGACACCATGAGCCTGATACGCCAGCGCCAGGAGGAGCTCAATGCCCTGGTTGCCCGGCAAGTGAGCGAGGCTGCCTCGACCAGGGAGGAGATCCGGGTGTTGTCAAGGGACATGAAAGCTGCCATGGACAGCAACACGACGCGCCTATGTGACGAGATGGCCGCTGTGAGGCAGGTCCTAACGCGCATTGCTGAGGCGATGGAGAGCATGCGTCACTCACAGGGAGCAGATCAACCAGCCACGCCCTCGTCTACTAGCTCCGACCAGACAACCATCCTGCGCAGGTCCAGCCGGTCCTTGCGGCGGTCAGACTCACAACCCCCCAATGGTGGTAGTGGAGGAGGGAAGTAGGGCCAGCCTGTCCCTGTTGACACTTGGGAACTAATGCAGCACTGATGTGCACACCATGTTCGGTGGAGTTGTGGGGGGAGGGGGGTGAGGGTGTTCGGTGGAGTTGTGGGGGGAGGGGGGTGAGGGTGTTTGGGGGAGTTGTGGGGGGAGGGAGGTGAGGGTTGTTGGGGTGGAGGGTACATGCACGTTTGAATGTCATAATGCTCAATACACACGTAATGGCATGGATAATCACATGACTGGACATTGATAATTGTGTATGTGTGCTTTATTGTTGAAGGGTGCACTGTGATTATGTCCTCCATACACCCCGTGCCCTGAGCTGAACACCAATTGCACCCTCCTAATCCATGTGCATCAGAAACAATGGTCTATCAGGTGCTGCCGCACAGCACGTCCCTCATGGGCATCGCCACCTGCATGACCTGCAGCCCCCTCTCCTCCATCCTCATCCCCGTCATCATCCTCAGACGGTGGTCGCAGTTCTATGTCAGGGGGCATTGGCACATTCCGTCTGATACACATATTGTGAAGCATGACACATGCCATGGTGATCTTGGCCACCTTCTCATGCCCGTACAGGAGTGCCCCGCCCGACCTGCTGAGGGACCGGAAGCGTACCTTGAATAGACCGATTGTCTGCTCGATCACCACGCGGGTACGGGTGTGTGCATGATTGTAGTCCTCTTCGTGCCTGTTCTGTGGGTTCCGCACAGGGGTAAGGAGCCACCTCTTCAGGGGATAACCTGCATCACCTGCATGGGTGCAACAATGGGTATGTGTAAGTGTCTACATAATGTGGAGCGTGCACATATCACACAAACAAACATTGCATATTCAACGACATCCACTGATCCAAGCACGCATGGCAATCAGGGTAACTGCAATGTGGGAAGGTGAGGTGGTCCTTGCAAGTGGACATGCACCATGCATGCATACAGCAGGGATTGCCATGTCCCGCCAGAGTTTAAGTGATTTGTGTTTCCTGGCCCTGGCAACGTTAGTGCCACACTGCTAGTACACTGCCATTCCTTAGTTGATGTCCCCATGCTGTTTGATGGCAATTCTGTGGTGGGGTACGGGTGTGCCTCACCACAATGGCTACAGGGGATCCATTTGTATGCACTCATGTGCGCGGACCATTTCTGATGTTGTTCAGCGTACATTTCAGTTGTGATTTTGATATGCATGTTGCTGATTTGTGTAATGGGGGAATGGTGTGTTGTGCGGTGTGCATGTTGTTTGGAATGGCCTGTTTGGCGTAATGGATTGATATGTTTGCCGTGGCACTCACTTCCGGCATGTGGTTTTGTCTCTGGTCCATTGTGGGCTGCCTCACTGTACAGTGATGCAAATATGTATGTCCATTCTTCTCATGACACAAGTTCACGCCCAGTTGGAGTATGCATCTCCCCCCCCATTCACGCCCAGTTGGAGTATGCATCTCCCCCCCCCATTCACGCCCAGTTGGAGTATGCATCTCCCCCCCCCCCATTCACGCCCAGTTGGAGTATGCATCTCCCCCCCCCACTCACAATCCACATCACACTGACATGTGGTCGGCCTGCTACTCACCAAGTAGCCACGAACGTTGTCCAGCATGTCGCTCCATGTATCGTGGTATTGTCGGGTTCCGCAGGACCATTGCATCATGGGTTGAACCGGGATATCGGGCACAGCAATGTGTGATGATCTTATTGGAGTCACATACCATTTGGACGTTGATGGAGTGGTATTGCTTTCTGTTACGGTACACTACCTCATTGGCATGTGGGACCAGCAGTTCTACATGGGTACAGTCGATGGCCCCGATGCAACTTGGGATGCCTGCCAGTGAATGGAAGCCAACTTTGGTGTTGGAGATCTCCTGGGCAGTCCGTGGCATGTATATGTGTTGACTTGTGTGCTGCAGGAGGGCATCGAGCACCTGGTTCAGTGTGCGTGAGAATACTGGTTGTGATATGCCATGCATCTGACCTACCGTATGCTGGTAGGTGCCTGTGGCCAAGAAGTGGAGCACTGTTACTACCTTCAGTAGAGGGGGGATGGCAGTACGGATGTCAATGAGACTCACAATGTCGTTGTATATCATGTCTACTATGGTGGTGATGGTATCCCAGTCCAGACGGTACAGGGTGTGTATCTGCTCAGGGGTTAGGTTGACTGGACTGGCTCTGATCCTGGGAATTGGTGGCTGCCTCTGTGGTATCACTAGGTGCACTGGTGGTGCTTGCTGCGCCTGTCTTGCCCTCCTCCTCCTCCTCCTGCGTCTCCTCTGTGCTGCCTGTTGTTGTAGCTGCTGCACAGCAATCATGTCCTCTAGCCCATGTAATGCTGCTAGTATTGCATCCATCTTGGTGTGGGAATGGGTGTGGGGAGGGGTGTGGTGTGCTCTTTTGTGCTGCCAGTCTCCATTGCCTCCACCTGTGCTGATTTTGTCCACCTGTGGCAGGTGGGAACTCTGCTGTGCTCTTTTAACGTGTGGTTCGCGATGCCGGTATTAGCGCCTTGCCGGTAAGGGTTCTTTGGGTCTACTACATGCCGGTATTGCCATGTACGCATGGCTCGTGATGCCGTGATATTAGCGCTATGCCGCTATTTCCGGTCTGAGGGGCCGCGCGCTCACGGACTTGCCGCTAATAGTGCCACCGTACTTTGCGGTGCCGCTAATAGCGGTATGTCCGGTTCGTGATTGGGGAGGGGATTTACCGATACCGGTAATCCCTTCACCGGTAACGGTATGTCCCTACCGCCTACCGAGTAATGAGGCCCATGGTGTTTTCTATATGGCTAATTCTGCTTCATTTACTATGAGTGGCTCTCCATGTGGTTCTTGGCTTCCTGTAACAGAAGGTTGACTGCCCTCAGGAGTGTCTTCATTTAGTTGTGCTTGAATTTCTTCATCTTGTTGGCTTTCATTGTCCAACACGTTTCTGTATTGCTTGAAATTGACATTTGTTATACTTCTTTCATTTGCATTGAAAGCAGCTTCAGATGAGTCATGGGCGCCCAATAAATCTTCTTTCTTTCTCCATGGTTTTAAAGTTGGAGTAGGGACATGTAGTAAAGTTCTCTATTTAGAGTAGTTTTAAATGATAATTTCATATGATTAATTAGGCTGGGTTTGGTAAGTTCAACAAGGTTCCCTTCACAAGGTGAGACCATTTATTTTCCAGTTTTTTTATCTGGTTTAACATTCTTGTAGAAGAAATGTTGGGCTATTTGGTATAGGTACATGTTTTCCAAAGAAGTATTTCTGTTTGGGTAGTATGTGTTTAATACATTGTTGTTCAAAATGTCCTGCCTGTTGGGATCATTTTTGACTATTGTGTCTATGTCTTGGTACGATTTGAGCACTCTTTTTCTGGATGCAGCAGGACCAAGGCTTAGCCAGATTATGTGTTCAGATTTGCCATATAAGGCTGCACATGTTAAATGGTCTACAGCTTCGTAGCATCCACATTTTCTATGGGAGAGAATTTTTATGCCAAAGCTGTGCACATTTTGAACAATGTTTTGTCAGACGATATGTCATCCCAGAGGTCTTTTAGCTCTGTCTTCTCAGGCTGTGACATATCTTGCAACAGCTGTGGAATTGTCTGCAATATATTGTCTATCTATGTTTGCATTCCACAAGTGGGCAATTATTGGATTGTAATCATTGATTTACTTTGAAGCTTTGTTTCTTTTAATGCAATATGTGTTTCTAGGCAATTTGCCTTACACACTGTGCCTAACAGAAGACATGCAGCTGTTTACTAGTCCTTTTGCTGAAACCTGTATAGGGAAACCAAAGCAGCATTTGGTTTAGTATTTACCTTTGTTTTTATATCTGTGTTGGCAATATTTGCCAAACTTATGTTTTTGGAAGCGTTAAATTTGTGTATGTAGCTCACTCTGTGTGCTTTCTGATGGGATGTTGGAGGTTACATATTTGTGAATAAACTGCTAAGCAGTGGCATCACTGTCATGACCAAATTTAGGAACATCTTTTATGCACCAAAGCATGTGGATGTGTGGTGCTCCTCTGGATTGATATTCTTTTCTCCAAAAGCTGTATTCCACTTCTCCGAGGGGAGGAATTGTTTTATTGCAGATGAAGTGCAGCATGGCAATAAAGCGGTGGTTAAAGTATGATACATTTACAGGGTCAAGAGAGCAGAGTTCTCCTGGTGTTTTTATGTCTATGTCTTCTTTGTTTTGGTTTGCTATGCGTAGGAAGTTGTGCAAGTCCTTCCATACATATTCTGCACAACTCAAAGTGACAAACCATGTGGGGGGGCCAATGTTCTGTAGAATAGCCCATACATCAGTGTCACATCGGAACCAGTATTCTTTTGTACCAAGGCATGTTTGCCAAGAGATTTGTGATACTTGACTGCAAAACCTCATCTTTGTCTTTTACCTTTTGAAGTAGTTGGGTAGTAGACAGGTTTAAAAAATCGGAACCTGTTTTCAATGTGTGTGTAACTCCATAACATAGAGGTGGTTGTTCACTTTCAAACAGGAGGTGAAATATGTATTCAACATTTTGTCTGAATCAGGGGTCTTCAGAATGCATTCATAAAGAGTAGTATTCTGATGCCGTTATTTGTGTGCATCTTTCATCATATCTCCCCCCTTTTCCTGTAGGAAAGAGCAGAAGAACGGCTCATGCTTCTACACTTTTTTCCTGTATGCTGATTGGAGATCCTTTGACTTGACACATTTGATATGTTTTAGTGCCTCATCTATGGTGCCCTTGTAGTATAGTGGGTGAATTGTATAATGGTCTAAAATATTGGATGCTGTAGTAGGATCTACAACTTCAACTTGGCCAGTTGGTGAGGAATCCTGAATTACTTTGGTGGTTTCCTTTAGGTTTTGTACAGTGTTTATTTCTTTTTAGTACTCATTGTTCCCTTTAAGATATTGTAGGGCTTCTCCAAATTTGTTTAAGGCTGCTAGGTATTGCCACATTTTTTTGTCTTTCTTTGGTACACCATTCACTAGGATAATCAAAGATTGATCTATTGGCCGTTGTACTCCTAGAGTGTCTGCATTTTCTTTAAGATCTAATGGCAAATAAACTACTTTGCCACAAATGCCTTTTAGTAATTCAGAAGGAGGCAATTTAGCTGTTTTGATTTGAAGGCATATTATAGCTTGAAATGGGTGTACTGTTTGGATTATAATGCTCTCAAACAAATTATGCTGTTGGAGAGGTTTTGGAAATGAGAATATTTCCAAGTTATTAGTGATAGCCCGAGAAGTCATTTAGCTATTATCGAGCTTGTATTACAGTATTTGCAAAGATTTGAGGGGTTAGTAATGTTGTGTTTGTTTTCTGCTATGAGATAGAGCTAATTGGAATCATTGGGATTCCTCATTGTGTTCTATTTTGTAAGTTATATCTACAGTTTTGGTGCTCTTTTTATAAAAATATCTGCGACAATACACACATGCCTGGTTTGGTACTTCAGCAGGTGTGTTTTCAAACTTTGCCATTTCTTTTTTGTACATGTTTATAAGAAGATTGGCATTTGTAAGTTTTCACTACTCTTCTCTAAAGTTACCGGATTTTCTAAATGATCTTCACTTCCAAAATATTTACTTTAGATGTGGTCTGTTTTTTGAAGGAGTTCTTCAGCTGTGCCATGTAGGAGAATGTTATTAAAATGTTACAGTTCTAAAGCAGGATATTTTGCATAGCACAGTTACTGGACAAGAATCCGAATAATGGGATGGTGTGTTGCTAACATTTTGATGTGCTGGAATGTGCTTTTGCAAGCAGGTTCTGAAATGCAGACTAATGAATGTTCTCGCAGTCCACTGTATTTGCATACTGGGCAGGAGTCGATGGTTTGCAAAGTTTTTATTCTAATTTTCTCTTTTAGTTTACTTATTTACTTTGACATATTGGTTGAGGCATTGGCATAAAGATTTGAAGGATTGTTTCCATATGATACACATTGAGGTGCAGGGACATTTGTAGACTGGATGGATTGGTTTGGTGGAATGAAGAGTTGATAGTAAGTTTGTTGCGGACCTTTTTTCAGTGAGGGTTTCTTGTGCCATAATGGCCTTGTCTACCATTTCATACCCTCAACCAATACTATGTATTGCAATTGGGGTTTTCTGTTCTTGTTTATGTGCCTCTTCATTGGAATATGGCTCTGTGTTGTTTGTGTGAATCCATTCACCTACACAGAACTTTGAAAAGGTATCTATGTTGACATTGCTCATGTTTAGAAGCACTTTTTGTAGTTTACTGATTCATTTTGTTAGTGGTTTCATTCTGGTTATAGTTAATATAAACGATTTTCTTTTGAGGAGCTTTGTACTGTCAATGAGTGCTTCCATGATTAGTTTTCTGTAGTCATTTTTAAGGGTTGAGCATGACTTTTCTGCTGTTTTTATAAGATTGTTAAGTACTCCACGGGGAAAAATTGTTTGCAAAATAAAACATTTTGAATGATTAACTGTTGCTAGATTAACATTGGTAAGCGCTATTAGCAGTTCTATTCTTCTTTATACATTTGTTTTATTTTTACTTATTGGAATAGGAGCCTGACTGTATTAGCAGTATAATTGAATATTGGCTATACATTCTGCTAGAGGTGCATGAGTATTTTGTATGCTTTTAGTTTTATCTGGTCTATTTTTTCATTGTTTTCCTCGTAGTTGCTTTTTAGCAGGCATTCTGTTCTGTCTTTTGGAGAAAAAAAGGAAAGTATGGGTTTGAAAGTTGTGGAATGTATTTGCATGCATTGTGAATGAGTGTGTGAATACGAGGGCAGACACAAATGGAGGGCTGTGTGATTGTGTAATGGGCTGTTAGTTCTGGTTGGGAAGGCTATCGGAGCGGCTGTGTGTAGATGTATGAAGGGTTTTGGTTAGTGTGTAAGATAGTGTACTGTACATGAATAAGTAAGGACATTGCAATGTTTTCATGATAGTAGTGGGTGTTATGATATTGGTGTTCAGATGAGAATGCAAAGAGTCTACCTGCTGAGGTAGAATGAGTAAGAGTGAAGTAAATGCTGTTGTTTTGGAAATAATTATGTAGGCTTGTATACGGCTACACTGTACTGCACAAGTAAAAGAAACAATAATACTACACTAGTGTACTTATTGTGTAGGATTTGATGAATACTTTTCTTCAGGTTGTTGCTTTCTAGGAGAGGTGCTGTTGTCTTTCAGGAGCCTGTTCTTCACTGCAATTCGGAAAAGAAGAACTTTAGTGGGTATGTGAAGTAATGGCAAAGTAATTGTAGTAGAAGAAGACATTATGTTGCACTGTAAGAGGAGTTGTTGGGAAGAAGAGTTAGTAACATTAAACGTGATTACATGTATGGTTGTAACACTGCCTTTGCTGCAGACAGGTTGGCACACAATTCGTAATATTGTTTGGCAGCTAGCTCCCCAGTGTCACTAGGACATTACAGCTCATGTTGCCCTGGAAAGTCAGGTGGTGGAAAATGGTAGTCTCTATTTCTGTGGAGTTGCATAGCACTGTGTTGCAATGGGGCATGGGAGCACCGGCAGCATTGGTAATGGGGCCGGTGGTCCCTTGATAATTATGCTCTGTGGAGCAGAGTTTTGAAAGTGTGGAAGTTGTTGTTGCACTATTTGAAATGGTGCAGTGCAAGTCCCAATATGCAGAGAAAAAACAAGAAGCACAGAGGCAGGTACAGATTAGAAAGGAGAATGCTAGGTAGCAGGTATGCATATGTGGGAAAGTTAAATAAATTCCACACAGTGAGTTTCATTGCAATATGTTGGAGAAATAGTTTCCATTTGGTTTCATTTACTTATTAAAAATTACTCACAGCATTGCTGTAAATGTACATATGCATTTATTTGTTTTACTTAATATGGTGCTGAAATGAATAGTTTTAAACTCATTGGATTTTGTCATTTTTCATTCCATGTACAAGCCATGCTTTAATAACATACATGCAGTTTTCCTTTTGCGTGTGGATTATGGGAGTTTTAGTGTAGCTTTGTTAGTGGGAGAAGTGGTTTCAAAAGTGACAGAATGAAAGACGAAAATAACAGTATGTACATTAGAATGGGTGAGCACGCATGTCTTGGTAATATATTGAAGTTTGAGACAGGATCTGGCACTTAAACATGCTGTGGAAATGTTTCAAATGTGGTTTTCTTTTGTTTCACAAAAAAGTCACAGAGAGTGGTGCTGAAATGCAAATATGTGTTTTGAAACTGTTATGAAAATGCAGGGTAAGTGTCAGGCAACCTGTTTATATGCATTTGTAAAAGAGTCGGAAATGTACTTTACAAAATATATGCATACCTGTTCTTTGTGTTGATGGATGGATGCAGATGTGGTTGAATCTGCAAATCAAAATCTTGCAGATTTGTACAGTACTTTCTGATGCATATGCTTTGGAATAACAGGAGACCTGTACTATGAGTGTTCAACAGTACATATCAAGTGTTGAACTGAGATGGCAGAGTTAGATGTAGAGTTCTTGGATGTGATTGGTGGATGGGTGTGTGACTGCTTAACAGTAGCCAATGAGTAAGTACTGCAAAGAGTGAAGTGGAAAGGGAAGAAGGGATGCCCTGTGTTATGGGGTCTGCGGACACTGTGGTAGTCTGCGGACAGATTGCACCATATCCGGGGCTTTTCAGGATGCGTGGCATGGAAAGGGGACTGTTGGGATTAGCCAATCAGGTGTTCTGGTTGTGCTTTATAGGAAGAGAGGGTATTCATTTTTTTCATTGCTGTGTGTAATGAAGATAGCTGTGGTTGAAGAGATGGAGAGACTCAGTGTGTGTATGGTGGGGGATTGTTTCTTGACTAATCAGCAAAGGTATGCAGCGATAAGTGGCATTTCTGCCAACCTTGGATTTGAGGGAGTGGAGGCTTTGTGGTGTGGTGTGCCTGGCCACCATTTTACATTTTTTTTCTTTTTTTAAAAAACTTTCTTTATTGGCATTTCATATAAACAACAACTCCCAATCAACAACATACCCCACACCGCCCCCCAATACATACACACAGGTGTTAACCGTCACACATCCAGACGAACTAGGGTAAACAACAAGTAGAATGTACCATCCATTAATGAAGGCTATATGCTATTGGGCGACACATCCAAGGATTCAATGATAGCAGTTCCAGAGAACTGGAGTTTGGTGCATCCCTTTCCCCCCTCCCAATGTTTCTGTATGTCCGAGGCCGCATGTCCATGTTAGGTGCCGTGTAGCAAATGGGCCTCCTATTATGGTGGGGGCTGACTCAAGAGTTCTTGCGAGGACCGAGGTCCAGGATCCTCTCCGCCTGATTGTTTGAGATAAATTGTGTACGCGTCCACAACTGTCTGTCACCCCAACCTTTCCTTTGCATTGTGCCCCATCTTGTCTCCATGTCATTGCAATACAAAATTTCCTCAGACCATTGGGCTATCGTTGGGGCACGCTTCTTACCCCATCCCATAGCCACCCTGCATTTGGCCAGGGTTAGCAGTAGGCTTATCAATTTCCGAGTTTCTTTTGGTACCTGTGCGGTGTACCCGAACAGGCCCATTATACGGTCCGGTGCAAACTGCTGCCCCGCTACTTCACCAATCATTTCAAACACCCGATCCCAAAAATGCTTAAATTCCTCACATTCCCCTGCCACATGGAGAAATCCTGCAGACTCTCGCCCACATCTAACACAAGCTCCAGGCCTTTGAGGGAAATACTATTCCAGTTGAGCCGGAGAATAGTAGTATTGATGCAAACATTTAAGATGAGTGAGTTTAAAATTAGTATTGATAGTGCCCTTCCTAATCATCTCACAACAGTATTCCCATGTGTCCTCTGATATCTCCCTACCCAGCATCTTTTCCCAATCCTCCCGTGATGTCGTCGCAGTTAATGGCCTGTTTTTCAAAGCTATTGCATACAACAAAGAGAGCATCCTCTGGTCCAGGCCGCCCTATCACTTTGTCCAACATCCCTGCTTTTGGGAGTTGCTCAGGGAAAGACGGAAATAGCCGCTGCAGTGCCACATGCAGTCTAAAGTACAGGAACATGTCCAGTGCCGAGAGGGCCCCTTTTTCCCTCATCTGAGCAGTGGAGATGAACCTCCCATTTGGGAACAGGTCCCCAAATTTGGTGAGTCCTAACCGCTTCTTCAAAGCTATGTAGCCCACCTCGCTAGTCAAGGAGACATCCAGAATAAATATAATCAGGAGCTCTGGCGAGTAAAGTATACTACCCCTAGGTTTATGTTCCAGAAGGGACCAAGCTCTACACGTCTTCTCTACCGAGTTCCGGGACACCCTCGGGTGGACCTGAGCAGTCAAAATGACCGACCTCAGCAGCGCCGGAGACGCAATCGACCGCTCTATGTTCAGCCGCCATCCCATACCAAAACTGGAGGAAACTGGCCTGCACTACATTATAATATAATTCAAAATCTGGCAGGGCCAAACCTCCTTCCCAAACAGGTGCTGCGAGTTTATCCCAAGAGACCTGTGCCTGCTTACCAGCCCAAATATACTGTCTCACCGACGATCGGAGGTCTCGGAAGTACTTCTTGGGTATTTTTATGGGAACATTAAGAAACACATAGAGAAGTCAGGGAAGAATAGAAATCTTAATTACTGAAATCCTACCAAACAAATTGAGCGGGAGCGAATTCCCTCTCTGCATTGCCAGTTCGACCGACTTAAGTGCCTCCTCATAGTTATTGAGGTACACCTCCTCCTCATACCTGGCTGTCATGATTCCCAGGTAGCGGGTACTAAGTAGGTCCCACTGGAACCCCCAGATGTCATGAAACCGATCCAACCCATCGATCAACGGAAAAATAAACGACTTGCTAGCATTCACCTTAAGCCCTGACAGCTCCCCGAATTGTTGCATGACCGGGTTTAAGTTGATCTCAGGGTGATGAATAAACAGGACCATATCATCCGCATATAGCGAAATCAACACCTTGTGAGTGTGTAGCTCATCCCTCCCCCCCGGTGTATATGCAACTCTCTGACCCTTTTGCCCAACAGCTCTATCGCCATTGCAAACAACAGAGGTGACAAGGGGCACCCCTGGCGTGTCCCCCTTTCAAGCGGGATTAACTCAGTCATCTGCCCATTCACCCTCACCCTGGCTACCAGTTTTTTGTATAAGAGTGACACCAAGGAAAGGAAGAACCTCCCCAAGCCCATTCTGCGTAGAACCGTGAATAGAAACAGCCACTCGATAGAATCAAATGACTTAGTGTCATCTAATAAAACCGTTGCCACAGGATCGCCTCTCGTCAAGGCGGCCATTAGCCCAAACATCCTCCTCAAACTAAACGGTGTCGACCGGCCAGGGATAAATCCTGCCTGATCAGCACTGACCAACGTTGGCATCAGCGGCGCCAAACGCGTCACTAGGATTCTAGCTAGGATCTCATTGTCCAGAGTCATAAGCGATATTGGGTGATACGAGGAACAATCCCCCCGGGCCTTCCCTGGTTTCAGCAGCACTACAACCACCGCCTCTCTAAGTGACTCCGGTAACCAACCCTCGGATACCGCTTCCTGGTATACCCGCAGCAAGTGTGGCGCCAGTTTGTCGACATAGCAGAATTTGGCCGTGAAGCCACCTGGACCAAGAGATTTCCCAGCTGACAATGACTTTATGGCCCCCACCATCTCCTCCAATGTCACCGGACTATGCAACCACTCCCTTTGCCCCTCCGAGCACCAGTCCCACCTGGTCGAGGTAAGTGTCAATGTCTGCCAGCGTGGTGTGTGACTGGGTAGCATACAGATGACTGTAGAATTTCTGGAATTCGCAGACTATCACCTCATCCTTAAAGTGATCCGTCCCCCCCTTATCCGTAATTACTGCCACCCTGCTCCCCGGACTGTTCAACCGAGTGGCTCTGGTGAGCAATCGGCCCAGAGCCTGGCCCTCGCCGTATTTCCGAGGGGCCGACCTATCCCAATCATATTTCAACTTTCGCTGGGCCAGATTATGAAACTCTTGAAGGTTCCGCATTATGTCCCCTTGCTGAGCCCTAGATGGGGTGGGAGCCGCCTCCTGTAAGGTGCCTATCACCTCCTCCTTCTCAGCCAAGTCTTGGCGTATCCTCTTCAAGATTCCCGATTCCTTGGCTATGCATTCCCCCTTATCACACATTTAAACCCTTCCCACAGGGTACCCACTGAGGATACCGACCCCTCATTCATCTCAAAATATTTGTCTATGGCGCTCGATAGTTTCTCCCTAAAAACTGCATCTGTGAGCTCATCACTCCTGAATCTCCACGGGGGCCTCATACCCACTTCCTCCTCTGCCGGATGATTAATAAGATGGGAGCATGATCAGAGAGAGTACGGGCCAAGATTTCCACCTCTGTTGTCTGCTCCATGAGCCCTTCAGACACCAGAAACTAGTTCAACCGTGCAGCCGAGTTATGCGGAGTGGAGTAATGTGTAAATTGGTTAACCGACATATTTCTCATCCTCCATACATCTTCAAGTCCCCACACCACCAGCATGCCCCGGACCTTGACAGAACTACTGCTGCTCAAGCGCGAGGTACTCCCCACCCAATCCTGAACCGGATCCAGCATTGAGTTAAAATCCCCGCCCACACAATTTCCCCTTCAGGGATAACCCCCAGCTGTCTCTCCACCCACTCCAACAACTCTATTGTGTCCTGATTAGGGCCATAGTAGCAAATCAGTGTATACAGCCTCCCCTGAATGACCCCCTGCACTATGAGCGCTCTGCCCTCCTTGTCTCTTAAGAACTTGGTCAGCCGAAACCCCACCGAACAATGCACCAAGATGCAAACCCCTCTGGAATATTAAGAATAGGAGAAGTACCTATGGAACCCCCAGCTTTTGCCAAACCTAGATTCTGAATCTGCCGTCAGGTGGGTCTCCTGGAGAAAGGCCACCACCACTTGGTGACGTCACAGGTATTGTAAAACTTTCTGACACTTAGGTGGGCGGTTAAGGCCCCTAACAATCCAGGACATACGTTTAATTGTTGCCATTAAGAAACAACCAAAACCTGCTTTCCATACGCCTTTCCTCATCCCAAATAGTCGCACCTTTCGTGCCTCTAGATTTCCACCCCTCTCCCCTACCAACAAACCTACAACTTGTCAGTGCATCGCCCCCCCTACTCTCACTCCCCTCCCTACCCCCACCACAACATCCCCCCCTCCCACGCTGGGCACCCCAACTATCCGGCTCCCCAGTTGCCCATAACATACTCTCAACCAGCTTTCGTGCCGGGGGTGGCTACAAGCCCGACCCTCCAGCACGCCGCTCTGGATATTCTGACTCCTGTTCAGGTAATCAAGCCCAGACATCATGACAAACCTCTTGCCCGGAGACCAAGTACACTCAGGCCCCATGTCAGGCATTGTTGCCCTGCTGCTCGGGTACTCCCAGTAAAATATCTAGAAAGGATGTGGCTTCCTCAGGGGTCTGGCTGGATACAGCATTGCATACTTTATATTTCTGTCCCAAATCCGTTTTTTCACATCCAGAAATGTCCTCCTGGCCACCTGCACTTTATCCGAGAAATCGGGGTAAAGCATGATGGTATCTCCTTTGTAAGTGACAGTTCCTTTCTCTCTCGCCTTCCGGAGCGCAGTATCCCTGTCCCGATAATTCAATAGACGGGCTATCAGCAGTCTCGGCGAAGCTCCAGGGATCGGTTTCCACCCACTAGGGGTTCTGTGTGTCCTCTCCACGACGCATATTGGGGAGAACCGTTCCGGACCCAGCACCTCCTTCAGTATTCCTTCAACCAGGGCTTCCATGTCCCTCTGGTCCACTGATTCAACCAATCCCACAATTCTAATGTTATTTCTTCTCAACCTTGACTGGAGATCCTCCTGCTTCTCCTTGAGCTCTTTCAGGGCCCTTTTCACTCCAGACATTTCTCCCGAGACTGAGGCTGCCATGTCTTCTACTCCGGATATCCATCCCTCCGCCTCATCTAGTCTCTTCCCATGCTTATCTAGGCGGACCTGCATGTGGTCAGCCTTACAGGTCAATGTGTCAAGTTTCCCATCGAGAGATTGTATCCCAGATTACAGCTCCGTGAACATGACTTTGATGTCTTGAAACACTGCGGTGGGGTCTGTGTCCGACTCCGGGTCACACTGTTCGGGCAAGTCTGCCATCACCCCACTGTTTTTGGCCTGGGCGGATATTTCAAAATGCAGCTTTGATTGCTGTTTTCCCCCTTTACCAGACCTCAACATAGTGCACAGGCGGGGGGGGATGAGCATTGCACAGCTCACTTAGACTGTTGGTCCTTCCTGCAGTTTCAGCTGTGCTTCGCTACTCCCTGCACCCGGACAGAGTCCTGTCACCCCCCGTGTGCCTGATCCCGCCCGTGTCTATGGGTGAGGATGGCACAGGGGTGACAATGTCACACTGCTCGTACTGCCTGTGAAGAAAGAGCTGCTATGCATGGACAAACACATATGCTAGCAGAACGGAGCACAATTATTGTAGTGTTGCCCCTCGGGGCCGACCACTCGGACCTCAAAATAAGGTAGATGCCTCTTCCAGGGGTTGTCTCTGGTTCGGCCTGCAGCACACAGTCCGACCCTACATTGTCAGGCCGCTCCCGAGTCCCCACCAGTCCCCCCACAGCTCAGACACCAAATCCATTAGGGGGGACCCACCAGCCGCAGACCACGTCCCCCTGTGTGCAGCACCCCCTCCAGGCTTCCCGGCAGCACCAGGTCCTCCAGGGCCAGCCTTCCTCTCACACTCCCCTGACTCCATGGGGGTGTGCAGAGCGTATCTTCAACACCAGCGCGGTGCTCACTGATCTTGGCCGCATCGCCCCCCCGCCCGCAGTCACTCCACACAGGACGAATGTTCCCGAGGAAGCGTTGCAGCCTTGGATGGCCCTGCGCGGGCCAAGGGTTTTCGCAGGGACTCACTGCTCCAATGCCCTCTCGGGCCGGGCTGCTGCTGATCTGGGCCAAGCCGGCAGTACTCCAGGAGCCAGCTACACCACCCGCACAATGCCACACCCCTGTCCCGCAGCCCGGCCCCAACTCTACAATGTCCTGAGTGGGAACGCCTCCACAGGGCGCACCTCCGGGTCCTAAATGGCTGGGCATCCCGCGCTGTACCTCGCCACTGCCTGGCCGGGGCAGACGATTCCTGTTGCCTGTTGGCGCCTGCCAGCTCCTCACTCCACCATTCCCTGCCGTGCTACGCTCACAGCCAGGCCACCCCTCCTCCACACCACATTGCCGCTTTCAGTCACCTTCAGCCGCCTTGTGTTCAACGTTATTCCAGCCCCGATTCACCCCAAATTCCTCACCATGGGGGCTCGGAGTTACAGGGTGCCGGTGTATATCAACAAATTGCTGAATTGAGTCAGCTGGATAAGCATCTGGAAAGTCACGGAAGCTGGAGAGCTTCTCAGACCCCCGGCCATTTTGGTCTGGCTCTCTAGCGCCTCCCACAATTTGAAAGTTGTGCTTGCACGTTGTCAAGATATGGCTTTTTTTAATACTGCAGATGTCTTTGTGGTGCACTGTGGATGACTGCATTTGGGGTTCATTAGTTCATGTGCAAAGGTGATATTTTCTCATATACCACCTAGAACACTATGGAACTGTCCCAATGTCTTCTGTTCTCAGCAAGACACATGAAGGTATTTGTGAACAAAGGCATAGCTTCTTTTTTGTGCAGTGTTGGGATGTCCTCTTTTGAGAATAAGAACATTAATTCTCAGGGTATGATTTTTTTGCGGTGGATGACATTTATTTGTCAAATATTGGAAATTCAATTTTGCTTTATAATGTAAGGAATGCTTTGAAGAGGTTACTCTGAGCCTGTAAAAATAAACCAAGAGAAAATCCAAAACAAATGATGAAGAAGGTGTTTGTTTACAAGCCCCTTAAAATAAAAAAGGCATTTTCCAGAGCCCCCACTAAATAGAAAATACCTTACCCTGTGTTTAATTTGTCTCCCCACACCCTTGAACTATATAATCTGTCCGCAGACACAGCTTTAGTCCGTGGACAGCACGTGCCACATCCGGGGCTTTTGACAATAGGAGGCATGGAAATTGGACTGTGGATACCAGGGAATTGGCCATTAAGGTTTCCTCAGTGTAGTATGCAAGGAGAGAGTGTGGCAGAAGGTCTGTTTGCTGAGAGGAGTGCAGATGGCTATGGCTGTGTCTTTCAGGAGGCAGAGCATGTGGATTTTGGGGAACTTGTGGATCCATTGGTTGCAAGTGTCTGCAGGGCAGTGTGGAATGGCTGAACATCTTGGATTTCATCATGTTGATGTGAAGTGGTATGGAGGGCACGACATGAAGTGGGTGGACCTGCTTCCATTTTGTGTCAATTTGGTCACGCTTCAACACCCGGGCATTATCGTTGTTCATTGTGGAGGGAACAGTTTAGGCCATGTAACTGGGATTTCACTGCTGTTTGCAATGAAGGAGACATTTGGGAAAATGATGGACATGTTCCCCAACTCCTGACTAATTCTTTCCTGCAATGCACAGAGACAAATGTGGATGCGCTCCAGTTCATTCGGTCCACAAATGTAGAAAGCGAGGCGCAATGTCAACAAGGCTGCCTGTGCATTTTTGAGAGATGTTGGCATGACGTCTTTCGATAATGAAAATATTAGAGTGCAATCTTTGTGATGGCACCACCAGCCACCTTTTTCAGTGTCTGCGGACTACTGCTCTGTCTGCAGAATTCGCAGGCTGGGTAGGGGCCTCAACATTTCTTTGGTACTTCTGTTTTTGAACTGTGAAAGGTGGCTGTGAAAGAACAGTTTTTTTTAATTTTTTGTGTATTTATAATTTTTTTTACCCAAGAGCACAAGGGAGGGAAGGGAAGGGAAGTGAAGGGAGGGTAAGGAAGGGGCACCAACCATAGGGATGAAGGGGCAGGTGGAGTGAGGAAGATGTTGGGTGGGCCTTATTTTGGTCGGAACACTGTTTCTACTACTCCGCCCACAGAGTGGTGTGTCACCATGCATGCAGAGCACTGTCACCCTCGAAAGGTAAGGGTTGATTGCTTCATGTATGGACTGCCTCCAAGGTATCCGCAGGGATCCTCTGCCCCACAGGAGTGTCTCTTGTGGTGGCAGGATCGGATGATAAGAATGTGACAGAGGATGTCAACCTGCTCGACACTTCAAAGGTACAACCCTCCAAACTGCTGCCTTGTGATTCAACCTTAGGTGTCCCACATGGCGGTGGTCCTGTAGCTATATAGACCAGGTTTTCCACGACTGAGTACAACTTTGCACTCAGTGCATTGAACCTTGTTTGCATGCGCCTTGGGTACCCCCCATCAGTGGTAAAAAGCCTCCACACCCAAGATTCACGCTGGCAGCTGGTGACAGGGATTTCTACTACCTCATCCTCTTTGTCCTCTTGATCCCGCTCTGCACCACCACACCTGTTCCCCTCCCCGGGCCCTCCAGATGGTAGTGGTGGTGGTGGTGGGGCAGCTGCAGAGGCCATGGCAGTGGATGCCATCTTCTCACAGAAGAAGAAAGTAGAGATCAGAGTCCCAAAATCTGCAGCAGGTGCTCCCTCCTGGACAGCCAGAAACACAATGAGGAGCAGCTGTGGGTTTGTCCCTTTTGGGGTGCGCTCTGAGGTCCACGTGACTGTCCGTAGACAGTTCGTACCACTGGTGGGGCTCAAAAAGTTACTAAACGTCTCTAGATCAACCAAGACATGGTCTAGGTCCTCTCCCATGTTGAAGTTTCAGCTTAAAACACCCTGGATTGGCCATAAATGCACTTTTTAACTGTCCGGTGGTATGGACAGTGTCCGCGAATACTCCCAGCATGCAGTACATGTGCGGTCACATGGTGACATCCCCGAACCTCCGCTGATAGGATGGGTGTCCGCAGGACACCTTTTGCATGGAAGACGGTGCACGGATGTGCCCAAGTGTCCGCAGGACAGGGGTGGAGCACTCAAACAAATTAAAAGTACTTCACAACTTTACGGACATCTGCGAACAGGCATGCTGTTCGGTGACACCTCCATTTTGTTTGCTGACAGTCTGGACAGTCGCGCTGTCCGTGGACTCCAAACGGGGCTTTAAAAAAAAAACACACACACACACCAACAGTACATACATAGATATTTATTAAGACACAGAAATACACTCAATTAGGAAAGAGAAGAGGTAACAGAATGGGAAATGGGGGAATTGGGGTTTTCTACAGACTGTTCATGAGGGGAGGAAGGAATTGAGGATTCATCGTAGTATCGTTGATTGAAGGAATTTAGTGGGGATGATTGGCTGGGACAGGGGCAAGGGGCACAGAAACACATGGGGCAGCGGTATTGAATATTGTCTTCAATAGGACTTTTGACAAGTGTCATTAACTGTATACAACAATTAGTGTTCAGTTCATCCATTTTTGCAGACAGACTTAATGGTTAATTTGCTGCATTTGGAGTTTGGGGCTGTCTATGCCCATCTTCTTGATCATTTAGCAGTAATTCGGGGCCACTGTCTTCCTTTGCACTATGCACTGTTGAAAAGAAAACCATATTTTAGTGACATGTGCAACAATTTACATCACTTCTTCTATTTTAAAAATGGTATTCTGTACTATTAGAGTTATTTCCTTCACTCATTTCATCACGGGGGACATTTTCTTCTAACCACTCCACGGTGCTTGCCATTTCTGTTTAAAGAAAACAATACTGCTATTTCTTACAAGTCATGTACATACAACAAACTGTAATATTAAAAGAAGAAATATAGTGTACTTTCTACTTTCTGTAAGGGTTTCTTCTGAGTAGCTTGGTGTTGCTTATGAGTGTGTACGCAAGGTTGCACTGCGGTAAACTGTTAGATGTACAGTTCACTTTTTTGCTTGGTGCATTCCATTATGTTACACAACCTATGATATTGTACTTCTGGTTTCATAAGTACGGTATTTGTATACATATTTAATTTTTGAATGTGCTACATATATCTGTTGTAGTTTAAAGTACATGGGCCTCATTACGAGGTGGGCGCAAAGGGATACCGGGCACCGTTAAGGACATCGGTGCCGGTAATCCCTTTGCGCCCTATTCCGAGGTCCCTTAGCGGGTCCCTTCCTTAATGCCTGGTTTTACCAGGCATTATGTACAGGGCCTGTTAAGGGACTTCAGAGCTAATAACGGTACCGCAATTTGCGGTACCGTTATTAGCGCCTTCCCATTGAGCCCTCTGGTCAGACTGGACCGGTAAATTCCCATTGAACGGGACCGGACAAGGTCCCGTTATTGGTGGTAGTCATGGCGCTAATAGCTAATAGCGCCATGACTACCACCAACCTTGGAATGATAGCCCATGTCTTTGTTCGTTGCATGATTTAATAATGTAAGGTAACCCCAGTGCTTTTGGGGAGTGCAAATGCTGCCCAAGGTCCGCGGACTGTGCGACTGTCCACTGACTCGGTGGCTATCATGTTGTGGGGGCGGGGGTTCACTGTGATGTAAGGGACATGTAGAAAAATTAAGGGTATCCTGGTAAAAACCCATGAAATTCAGTGAAAAAACGTTGTTAAAGGGATGTTATGGTTATGTTGCACTAATAAAAACCTATCAAATTCAGTGGGAAAACTTTGTTAAAGGGACGTTATGGTTACAAGTAAAACCAAAAACCCTCAGAAATTTGCCAGTTATGGTAAGGTAAGCAACCATAACTTGCGCCACCACCGTGCACCGTGCACTGCTAAGACTAACACCTAGGACATCAAAGATGACATCACAAATGATGAAGAATATTTGAGTAATCCTGCAGGCATGGGTTTCTCATTGCTGCTGTATGTGTAATTCATTGCTGTTATCAGGGAAATATCGAGGGAATCCTGTAGGAATCGGGAGAGAGTGAAAACAAAAGAAATGTTACACCTGCAGTGATCACATCTACTTGGCAAGGGGCAATAGGACTCTGAGCCACTGGCTACGGTCAAAGGCCATGGCTACTGGGCCCCAAATAAACCTATTGGTGCAACATGTACAGAGGCCGAAGGCCATGTCCAGTGGTCTCTAAGAAACGTACTGGTGCAACATGTGCAGAGTCCACAACCAATGGCCATGGCTAGTGGGACCTGAAGAAACCTATTAGTGCAATATGTACAGTGGCCACAGCCGAAGACTGGCCACCTGGTGTACCTCAGAATCTCACAGGTCCAAGGCACCTCTGCCAGTCTTTTTGCATTTGAAGTAAAGCCCTTAAACCCACTGCACTTGTAATAAAAACCTTGAGAGCTTCTCTCTCTGCACTTCACCAGTTTCTACTGACTGGACGCACTGGTTCCCCTGCCCTTCTCTTGCCCTCCCGCACTTGCACCATCTGTTTACAGCCCTGCCTGAAGATCGTTCTCTCTGTCCTCACTTGTCTTCACCCCCTAATGTGCACTTGGAAAACAATGCAGAATCCCTGGGAGGCCTAATTGCTGTATCCAAACTATTAAATGTATAATATTCACTTAATCTGCCTGTTCAGACCGTTATCGTCTTAGAAATTCAAGTATTCTGAGTGACTGTTGGTTTTTTCCCCGTGTTCCTTCCCTCCTTGAGCACTTTGAAACACTTCCTCTATATAGGTGCTATATAAATATGCATTATCATTACCATGTCTAGTGGGCACAGAAGAACCCTTTTGGTGCAACATGTACAGTGGCCATGTCCGAAGACCATGGCTAGCTGGCCCCAAAGAAAACTATTGCTGCAACAAACAAAGTGGCCATGGACGAAGACCATGGCTAGTTGGCCCCAAAGAAACATATTGCTGCAACAAACACAGTGGCCATGGCCAAAGGCCATGGCTAGTGGGACCCTGAAGAAAACTATTGGTACAGCATGTTAGATATTATGGTCACATATGTTGAAAAACAAACATTTGCACTACAGTAGCTTTAACTAGAATGTACTCTCGCTGGATGCTCATTCTCTTTATAGAGATAGATTTAATTGCTTGGTTCATGCAGAAAAAGAAAATGGCAGACAACACTCTGGAGGTACACAAAGTAGAAATTTGCAGCAACAAAATACCTCTTGATGCAGGCAAATCTCCCAACAAGTTAACACCAGGCACCTAAGTCACCACCTGAATCCTGTTTATGGAAATGTTTCAGCACTAATAATAGCCTTTCTAAAGCATAAGGCCATCATATAATTTGTTAATTGTGTGATCCCATGTTAAGTCGTGGACAAAATGGACACCTACACAGTTAACACATCTTTAATGTACAATCACCACTAAATCGAACAGTAGCAGCTACTGGGCCTCATTACACAGTAGGAGGTAACCATGGCGCTATTAGTGCCATGGCTACCCCCTTACCGCATTCCGGCTCTGTGGTTCTGGAATAGGGACTTACCAGGTCATTCCGACCTTTGCGGGACCGGTAAATCCCCATTCCGGGAACCATTCCCCATTCCCATTTGAGCCCCCATTGGGCTCAATGGAAATGGGGATGGAGCTAATAATGGTACCGTAAATTGCGGTACCGTTATTAGCTCTGAAGTCTCTTAGCGGGTCCTGCCCTTAACACCTGGTAAAACCAGGCGTTAAGGAAGGGACCCGCTAAGGGTCCTCGTAGTAGGGCGGTAAGGGATTACCGGCACAGGTGCCCTTACCGGTGCCGGTAATCCCTTAATGCCTATCGTGTAATGAGGCCCTCTGTCCTGCAATATAGCAGTGCTTGTGAAAAATATTAACACCAGGGAATGGCGCGACTCAATTAGGAGATAATATACTATTTGCATGTACTCAACTTGCGTAAGAACAGAACTGAATTTCCAAAGGCACTACTGATATTACACAACATCTACAAAGGGCCAGAGAGGCCATCTGAGTTGGGGATTATTGACCTAGGTTAAATTAATATTAAATTGGGAGATCAAGGTTCAAGATAGAGGGTCGCAAGATGTAAAAAGTGTTGCATATGGGTAACTATAACATTCTGTTTGACTCTCTTTAAGATTTTAATTTGACCCAGTGCATCCAACGGTATACGTATGATCCTTCTTGTTGATTAACGTATTGACCATCTAAAGAGAAGGTCAGGAAAGGAGGCCCTTGTCATAGTGGCCAAATATGCCAATCTGCAATTCCAACCCATAGAAGTTTTCCTAAAGAGGAGTACTCAGCCTGGGACATCCCCCAACTTAAGGTAAATTATCCTAAACACACATTTAAAGATACAATAGAGACAGCATGCTTTTCATATAATTCAGGGTTCAGGGTCTGTAATGGAAGAATCCCAGATGATCAACCAGCAAAACCAACTTTCATGAAGGAGAATTAGAGTTGCACATCGATAATGTGATAATTTCTGCTAAAGACTGGGCCTAACTGAATAATTTACAGGTCATACATAGATAAACATGAGAGCCAACATTTCCCACAATGTGTGGAACTACAAAAAAGGGATGTTCGCTCACGACCACCCACAGTGTGGCCCAGGATACCAACATCAAGATCGATAAACACAGTAAGAGAGTGATTAGATTGGTTGAAATTGGGAAAGACAATCTTATATCAATAATGTATTCAAAGATCTACACTTTATTGGAAATAATTGTAACCAATGAGAACCTAGACCAAACTGATGTGATAGCCTCTTTTGAAGAGATTGTTAAGGGCATCAGACCACTTGTAACACAATCACAGAATATAATAAGAACTCATGCCATTAAACATGCAAAGTGGTTTGACAAGGGCTGTGAAGCCACCAAGAAAGTGTTACTAGAGGGATTAATGAATAGAGAGGTGATTGGCAGAGATATGCTCTGCCAGTTGAGACAATCTTACTGAAACCTGACTGTTAGGAAAAAGGAAGATTTCTATGAAGAGACTGTGATGAATTAGATTCTGCTTCACAGGATTACAAGGATGAGCATAGGTTAAAGCGCCTGCTCAGCCTCACACTTCTACAAGCAAATAGCCAACACAGTCACAAAGTTAAAACAGGCACATTTACGAGATGTGCATCCTTTGCCTTTTGTGGTAATTTAGGCCGAGGGAAGGTCATACTCTCAAGAGTGATGTGAATGTTGTTCAGAAGCAACCTAAACTGCAGCGTATAACAATGAAAAATAGAGGACTGTCCAATTAAGGTTCTATAAAAATATATATACTTTAATTACACAAACCGTCTGCAAAATAAATAAATGCAAAATAAATAAATAGAAAAACACTACACAAAACCCACCAAAGGAAAGATCAGAGAATAACCAAAGTTAGCACAATGCAGCACTATGCATAATTAATCAGGGATGTAAGGCAAGTGAAAACCAGAGTGTTCTTTTAAAAGAATGTGTTTCTTGAATGCAAAAGATTAATTAGTGATCTAACCAGTCTTTAGGCACCAAAACGGGACAAAGAGAGCAGTTAATAGTCAATAGTATCTTTTTGGGGTTCTTGGGAGTTTGAAAGCAATGAACTTGGCCTCTAGCAACAACGTAAGTGGATTGATCTTAGTTTGGTTATGTTGGATTGTGTGTGCCCAAGCATTGAGCAGGTTCAAATGCGGTATCTCTGTGTTGTTTGAAGGCGGCTTTCGGCAAAGCAGGTCAGAGCACTAACCAGGATCTGTTCCCGATCGAGCTGGGTCGAGTCGGGTTGTAACCGCCTGGAAGAATTAATGAGTGATGCACCAGCGGTTCGAATCGGAGGGCAGCGTTTGCAGAAACGTGATACTGTCGCTCCGATGTGCATTTTGGAGAAGCGGCAGTTCGAGGGTGAGTAGGATTGTGTCATAGCGTAACCACTGGTTTGAGCCTGCAACTGACTCTTCAATAGTTTGATTCAGTTTCCGGTGTCAAACAGTGACAGGCTCAGCAAGAGCATGATGCAGGGTCAAGTTGGCTTGAGATGCAGATTTAAATGTTCACATGATCACGAAAAAGCAGCACCAGCTGGATCCCTCAGCATCAAACATGGCTCGACATCAGTTCAACCGGTGCTGTGGTGGCAGAAAGGAAATAATTAGCTAATCTGATCCTCCAGATGCTGTGGGACCCACTTCAGGATCTTGAGGACTTGATGAGTCTGTTCAGAGCCTGCTCTCCAGCTTCAGTAGAGTCTGGTGCACAGTGGCGGGTTCTGTTCCACAGCAAGAGTCACCATCACTGTGGCCTGTGAGTGGGTAGGGTGCAGAGATTTCCACTGTGTTGGACTGGTCGTTCTTCACCTAAGTGGTTATGGACTTTGGAAAGTACAACTGTCCCAAAAGAGGTCCAGTGAATCCTTCTCAGGTGTTGTTCCAGAGTGAATCAAAGAAGCGGTGTGAGACCCCTTCTTTTAAAGGTAAAAGTCCACATGTGATTGGACTAAAGCTAGCCTGCTTTAGGGGTCCAATCTGTGTTGTTCAAACAATAGGACTTTGCCCTTCTGACATCGCACCCAGAGTGCATTGTGCTAGAATAAGTGGAGGGGACAGAAAGGAGAGGCATATAGAAACACGATGGTGTAAACCCCCCTGAACTGTACAGAGCTCTCTCTATCTACACTAGCCGTGCCCCTTCCATTCTTAATAGGATCAAAGGCCTTGAGATATGCAGCACCCTGGTGTGAGGCCGTGCCTTTTGTGAATGTGTGCGCCCTCTGATTCCTGTTCTCATGCAAGCTTCCTGTGTATTGACTGTCCCTGGGAAAGGGTGTTACCTGCCCTTACAAAGGAACAAAGAGAGGAAATCCCCTAGGCTACATAGTTGCCAATAGAGCAAGGTCAAGCCTGTCTGGGAAGAATACACATAACCCTTCCACAGCTGAACTGTACCTACAGGGCCGACACATGTGATATAAATGTTATGTGGCTGCAATGATTAGGACTGCCATGTACCATGCCTTATCTCAGGCATGGTTATATTTAGCGTTTACCCTGCCACCAGCATGGGTTACTCCTAATCATGATATTGTGGAACAGGGGTTCACTTCTTAAATGCCACTCCTGTACTTCAGTGACTTTTACTGTCACCTCAGCTGTCAAGTGCGCACCTGTGACCTGAACCTGTTCTGTGCCACAGTTGGGCAGGTGCTCTAATCAGGCTACTGATACAGCAGTGCACAGGTGTACACTATGCTTTTGGCATATAGCATATGAAAGGGGAATCTGATCAGCAGATTACCCTTTCAGAGATGGAACTACCTGCATAATTTGATTAGATGAATGCAAATAACAAAAGACAAGGCTTCTACACCCTGCAAAATGGCAATACATGAAAGGGAAATGGTAAAATATAATGGAGGCAGTTTAAAGAAACAATAGTGCTACATTCTGGAAGATGGTAACAATAGGGAACATGGATCGTAGACATTTTATCTATGGTAAGATTACTAAAGAAGCATGGGTTAACAACTTTACGCTATTTTACTCCGATATGGGATGTTCTGATCTAGGTACAAATGAGGGACAACAATTTGCTCTTCCACAAGAGTCTCATAAAGATAAACAGTCACCACAGTTCACACTAAATGAGATTAGGGAGACCATGAAACTGCCCTTCTAGATTAAAGAATCTAATCAGCAAAATAATGGACACAGGCAAACCTGCTCTCCTTCTACTGCTCGATCTCTCTGCATCATTTGACCTAGTGGACCACAGCATCCTCACCTCTCACCTATTCAATGCAGCACACTTCTCTCAAAAGGCAACCACGTGGATCACCTCATTCCTAGAAGGTAGAGCCATGAAAGTGTACTCAGACCAGGCCAGCGCTCCCCCACCACCATCAGTTGTGGAATTCCACAAGGGTTTTCCCCACCACCGACCCTCTACAACCTATTCACCAAACCCCTCTTTGACTTACTGGACTCCCTCGGCATAGCTTACACAAACTATGCCGACGACACACAAGTTCTCCTCCCCCTCTCCGGAGATTACGACCAAGACAGAGTAGCTCTCCTTAAAATTTATACCACTATCCAAACTGGGATGTCTATCAATGGTCTATGTTTAAATGGCGATAAAACCGAAATCATCATCCTAGCCCGCAGCGAAACATTAACCAAACTCAGCCCCGAATACTCACACATGACCATCGACAATGTTAGCATACCTGTCTCCTCAGCCGTGAAGACCTTAGGAGTCTACCTAGATGCCACACTCTCTTCAGCATACCCTCAAACCCCATAGCCCATAAACTATCCTACGGAACCTATTCCCATGCCTAATCCAGTCACAACCTGCTGTTTCTGGAGCCACAAATTGACATTTGTTCACAAAAAAAGGGCCAGACCCCATCCTTTGAAGTGCATACATATTTCCATAGGGTCAGGACAAGCTTTAAAACCCTTTTGTATGGTCTTTCTTTAAACACAAGTGCACTCTTTGTACGGTATCTCAGTGGAACTACAGATGGGGATCTGCAGGTCTGCAAACTGTCTATAAATTTCACATGGAGAAAATGTATTTCCAATTGTAAAAAACACACTCTACAATCATTTGTACTCATTCATACTCTTATCCAAACTCTAATTTACATTAGTACCCGGCACGTGCGGATCAACGGGAATACAGCGTGGTGATTGGCTCATTTGCGAGCCATACCACACGGTATTCCCTTTTACGCTGTGTGTGCCAGGTACTCTGTTCCCGGCGAGGGGCGTGGCAGCCCCTCAGCCAATGAGGAGGCTCAAAACGGGGCAATCCCTGCTCCGAGCCTCCCCATGGCTGGAGGCTCCCTTCGTCCCCGCCGGGGACTCAGGTCAGACTATTTTTTTTCAGCCTTTCCTCCCTCCTCCCACCCCACCCCACTTACCTTCTATTCCGCGGTCTCCGGCGGGGGACGAGGGAAACCTCCAGCCATGTGGAGACTCGGAGCGGGGCCATCCCCGCTCCAAGCCTCCACACGGCTGGAGGCTTCCATCATCCCCCGCCGGAGACCGTGGTACGTTTTGATTTTCTTCCTTCCCCATCCCCTCCCTTCCGCCCTCCCAACCCCACTTACCTTCTTTTTTTCTTCTAGTCTTGGAAGCAAACGCACTGGGAACACTTCTGTTCCCAGCGCGTCCACTCCCGATGGCTGCCATGGAAAGGGAAAACGGACTATGTTTTCCCTTTCCCAGTGGCCATTTTTTTCCACTTTTTTTGTTTTCTGTTTCGAAACGCGTGATACAGAAAAAAAATGCCATTAGTATCCCAGTCTAACAGGCCAGGTGCTAATGGCAATAGGACTCTCGGCGGTGGCCCAATACCGCCCACGGTAATGCGCCCGGGGCTTCGTTAAGGCCCTCGCTACGCTCAGGCCTGTAACTACGGCCCCGGGGGCATTACCTGGGGTGGTACTGGCCCACCGCTTCGGGTCTTATTGCCACAGTAAACAATCCCTTTATGCACTAATATATTAATTATTCCCCGCTGAGTGACACACATTGATTCCATCAAAATCGGTGGTTTCTGTGGCCAGAAATTGGAGCATGTACGGAGCTCCTGTTTGTTTTTTTTAAATTATTTTCATTTCACAATTTGGTACTGGATTCATAAGCTCTGTATGGGGCCCACTGATTCCAAAATCCCTGTTCCTTTTTCACAAAGAAAAGGCCATATCCCTTCCTCCTGGAGCATGTCCTCGTCCAGCCTGAGGTAATGACACATCTCAGATGGTTTCTATTTATCTCGTACTCAACATTTTTGACCAAACTCTTAAGAAGGTGTCGTGGGATCTGTGGCTGAATGTCCACAGGTCGGCAGAAGGTCTTCAGATACATGTTTACACATTTGTATTCCACTTCTGAAAAGCACATTTCACAATGATTGAGCATAGTGCTGCTATTTTCATTAAGCAGATCCTCACTTGTCAATCGACCAGTTTTGGTAACACTTATCTAGTTTAAGCCACCTTCTTCTGGACGGGTAGGTCTAGGGTAAGTTCTGAACCTCCTAATTGTGCATTCTTTTGCCAGAAAACATCCACAGCTGGTCAAGGTACTTGCTGTGTACAGCCCACTATCTGTAGGGACATAAGAGAGACAGATATAGACGCTCTTGTTATCACATAATTCGGAAGTCACAAAGGATCTGTAAATGTCTCACAAGTACATTACTCCATTATGGTGTGTCAGGGGTAAAAGTGGTGTAAATTCACTCATTGATAGAGAGCCTTTTGTCCGGTGTATATCTTGTTGAACTAATACTAGTTACGTTTCTTTAGGTATGCGAATTTATGTGTCAGACTTGCATTCAACTTCTGCATTTAGATCTAGTAAGGAACAAAAGGCTGCTGAAAAGAAGCAGCTAGATAAAGGGGGGTATTTTGTTGTAATGCTGCTGACACAACTAGGTATAGTGTCTATGCCTGGCCCTAGGAGGGATAATGTTAGCAGTAAAAAGCTAGTTCAGATCAGCATCAAACATGCCCCTCATAATATAGGTGTCGGGTAAAATGATCCCCATGCATAATGTCGCCATACATATAGTCGCCGGGAAATGGCATAGGCAACATTATTCATGGGAATAAAGTTGTTCTCAATTTGAATCAGCAGTATAATTTTGCCGCTGAGTGTAAATAGTTTTTTTTTATACAAGTAGGATTGACAGTAAGAAATAAAATAATCGAAGATACTAGTCCAGTCATGTTATTTTTTCTACTTTGTTACTCTTTTTCCTTTTTATTATGATTATATTGGATATTCATGGAAGATATTGACAAAAGTATCTAGATAGGGTAAGATTTTTCCTTCTATCCCTCACCTAGATAGGCGGCCCATCACCGCCGGCTAGTGTGAGGCACCCACACTAAGGACAGAAAGAGTCTTTTGTAGCGACAGGTACCTAGGTGACTGGTGACAAAAACCGTACAATATACTCTCTTCTTTTATAATTAATCTGCAACTTTGTTCTGTTGAAGCCATATTTGGGACGTATATGCTTTGTGTCTCAGTGTTGCTGTGTGTTTGAAAATGCTTCTTGTGCACCTGCAATTATTTTGGGTTGTTTTAAGATGGAAATTGTGCATTGTCTGGAAGCATGTGATTATTTATTACACACATTTTTTGGGTCACTCGTTTCTAGGTTTCTTTACGTTCTTTTTTAGTTTTCCATTGTGTACTTTTCTAGGTAAAACTGTCTTCACATCTGTATGTATTCTCTTCTTCACAGAATACCTTTTACTATGATTTTATTATATGGTCGATATTCCTTTTGTAGTTTTATCGTTGATTTATGTTTTCAGGAAACAGTGTTGATACCAGCACTGGCTTTGGAGGGTCGAGACGCTCTTTCTGACAAATGGAACATGATGCAATAATTTGAGCAGAAAAGGGTTAATATATTTTAGGTCTAGTTTGCTGTACCCTCTTTACCATGCAGAAAAATGCTTGGCCTAGACATGATAATTCCCTGATTTTTAAAAACATCGCCAAAATCCAGGGGGATCCCTTATTATGTAACATTTCTAATGCAATGCTGAAGATAGCCCTATTCCCTCATTCCTGTCATAAGGCTATTACATTTCCAATTTATGTTATGTTATGTTGCTGTGATTTATACAGAGCACTGCTGCCATTTTCATTGTCTATAAACGCCCAGGTGGATCTACAAAGTGAGAGTGTTAGGATGGGTTAGTTAGTCAGATTGAGAGGGAAAATTACAAGGGAGCCTTGATGTGCTGTTGGTGGCTTCAGTTCAGAAAAAACAGTCACTGTGTGCTGGTATGTTTTTAGTTGATTGACATTGTGTGGTGTTTGGAGGGTGGTTGTCTGTGGGTGTTTTATGTGTTTCTTCAGTGTTGCAGAGAGACGGTAGCGTGCTTGGAGTTTGTGGTGTTTTTCTTTTTGTGGCAAAGGTATGTGTCTTGTTTCTTCAGTGTTGGGTAGGGGTATGCAGAGTAATAGAGGGCTTTTAGTATGGTTAGTCGGGGGTCGTCTGAGTCTTTTTCTGTGCATTGGGTTGATCCATTGGGTTAATCATCTTCTAATGAGTTTGAGGTCAAGTGTTCTGTTTCTTTGGGTGTTCCAGTTTCGTTGTTTCTTATTGTGTCTTGCGTTGACGGTTTTTCTTTCGCTGGTGTTCCTTATTTAGCTTGGTGAGTTGAAGAGCCATGTTTTTAACAGTTTCCTGAATTTAAGATGATCTTTTGTTAATTGTATTTTCTTTGGGTGCGGGTTCCAAAGTTTTCCTGCTATGCAGGAGAATTCTGAGCAGCTGAATTTGTGTTTTGTGCAGTGTTTCGGTTCAAGGCAAATGTTGTTGCTGGACCTTAGTGTTTGTGTTGGTTTGTAGATAGAGATTTTTCCCTGTATAAATTCTGATGGTTCCACATAATACTGTAAATATAAGCCATAGCTGACTTAATGTATGGTGGCCAGCATTTTTCAGAGCTATCCCAGCCACATTAAATTGATTTTGGACATGTGGCAGCCCTGTGGGCTCAGCTCAGCTGTTGAAGGATTATGTGTTTTCCTACCGGACAAGGCCCACCCATGTCCACTGACAGGACTATCCTTGGGGTATTGCTCCTATGTGTTCCTTTGTAAGGCTAGGTACAACCTTTCCCCCAGCAAAGCCACTCCACAGGACACTGTCCTGAGAGTGGAAACCAAAAGGCAAACCCATTCAGAGAGAGCCATGCCACAAACTAGGGTACTGCATTTCTGAAAGGCCCTTTGATCCTATTGAGAAATGGAGGGGTTGGAGGTAGGATAGCCAGAGAGGGGTTGGTACAGTTTTTGGGGGTTCTGCCATCTTGTTACTTTCCCCCTCTCTTCCTCTTTACTGTCCCTTCCACTTACGATGGTGCAAAGCACTTTGGGGTGAAATCATAAGGGTGAAGTCCACTCATTCCAAGAGGCAGCATTGGACCCCTACAGCAGGCTAGCTTTAGTCCAATCACCTTGAGCTTTTTTCCTACAACATAAAGTGAACCATCCTGAAGATTTTGCTGGACCCTGCTGAGAGAGCAGTCCTTTCTAAAGTACTCCAGTTGGTGGGTGTAGGCAGGTTCCAAAGGCAGAAGGAAGATCTGATCCATAACCATCCCCAGGGATCATTGGGGGTGAACAATGCTGCTGGACCAAACATTTGCCTCTCTGCAAGCCACCCTGTGCCTAGTGCCACACTGTTATGTAGGTCCCCTGAAGGTGTGTGCCAGCCTGCCCCATGTTTGGGAGCCCGGGAAGCAGACTGACATTGGCCTTCATGACCCTGGAGTGAGACTCACAACTCCTGAAAGCCAAAACAGCCGAGATTCCTGTTGTTGATGACAACCTGCCCTGAACCTTGTTTCAGTGTGCAATGACACTGAGCAATCCAGCATGACCTGTTGACACTGCTCCTTGGCATAATTGTTCTTCAAACCGGCATCGGCTGTTTGGCCTCATTTGCCGCCGCAGAGTACCAGCAAAAACATGTTGTTGCCCCAACTTGAACTACGAAGGTCCACTGCCTTGCTTTGCTCGAGTCACCATCTGAAACACCATCATCTAGACTGCTGCTTCTGTGAGTCAAATGACCCGACCCTGGTGTTCCTGGACCCGGGACTCTGAGCCATTGCATTGAACCAACCTGACTGCTGTTGAACCCCGACCGCCGAACTAGACCTGATAACCACCTGATCTGCACACCTCAAGTAGATGCTTCAAGAGTGCAGGTCCCCTTCTCTTTGACCTTGCCTCGATGCCAGCTTGCAGCTTGACCATCATAACTGCTGTATCTGCAACCGATCCAACACCATGGACGACACAGAGCAACCCGGTTCAATGCTGTCATCCCTTTGCAGAAGGGATTTGACCGATATCTACACCCACCCCTTGGTCCATCTTTGAGCCCTAGAGACTGGCTTCACTACTTTTATCCCTTTTTGCAACTTTAAACAATATCCCTTTAAATATTGTGGTCTTTTGAATGCCTTTCTCCCTTTGTCTCATCACCCAGAGTGCTGCATCTATCCTATCTGTGCATATTCTGTGTTCTTCTACAAGGTTTTGTTTTACATTGTTTTCTATCTAGTTAGTATTGTACAAAGGGTATCTTTTTAAAGTATATATTTGTATATACCCTTGATTGGATATTCTTTTATTTTGGATTGTTATGCCTTGCTGTTTGGGTTGCTACAGAACCAAATTCACACCTATCTAAGAGTATAGCCTTCCCTCGGCCTGCGTTAATACAAGTGAAGGGAGTATATCTCTTGACTCGGCCGTTTTTCCTTTATGATTATGTTGGCTCTCGGTTTGTAGAAGTGTGAGGGCAGAATGGGTGTTTTAGGCTCTACTCACCCTTGTACTCCTGCAGGGCAGGAAGTCAATTTGTCACATCTCCCAAGGTCATGAGAAAGCAATACTACGTTAGAACGGGTAAGGAGTTGTTCACAGAACTACATGAATATGATTCCATTGCATGTATATTTCATTCACCCTAACAAACCTGCACTGTATTGTGAAGCAGGCTTGCCTTATGAAGCATGCCACTGGTGGGTTCTTTAGGATTACACAATATTTTGGTGCCCAACCAGTGAACCACCTGATAAAGGTATACAAAGCCAAAGCCTGCATTGTGACACTTTATCGATCTGCCATTTGGTTGGGGCTTTGATAAGAAAAGTGTGGTGTTGTAGGCCATACAAAATGCCTTCTGTAGGGAAAAATGGTATTCACTGATTTCAACAGTGCCACTTATTTCAACTGTGCATGTTGAGAAGATGAGAAGACAAAAAAGATAACAGTACATGCAATTTTACACTGACGGTTTACTTTTGTTCTAGAACCCTAAACTAGCATTCATTGATGATGTATGTACCATCATCATGACTTCTTTAGCCACTTCCCCCTTATTTACTATTAGTACATTGGGAATGAAATCAGGACACAAACTGAAAAGCACTTTAGTTGGTTTATGAAAGCAAATGCTCTTTCGGAACAGCCTCACCTCCAATTTACCCTTTGCCCTATTGCTACAGTTAGGTTAATATGAGATTAGAGATAATGCACTCTCTTGCATAACAGAATTATTCCCACGAGCAATTTTGATCAGGCAACTTTCTTGCTCTCCAGGTACCATGGAGATAGAGGGAGTTGCCTTCTGAGTCAGTTTGACCTAAGGTGTGTCCTAATTTAATTCCCAATGGACCAATAATAAACAAGGGGGAAGTGGCTAAGGATGTCATTCCATGGTAAATACATTATCAATGAATGCTAGTTAAGGGTTCTAGAATCCAAAGTAATCCATCAGTATAAAATTGCTCTTCTCAACATGCACTGTTGAATCTACGTTTTGCAGATTGATTTATACCTTGAATATGTTTCATTTTTCTTTTATATACCCAATGCAAATGGAATTAACTTGTTGACTGAGCTAAAAAATCTTCATTAAAAAAGTGTACTTGTAAGCCTACGTGATAGACTGTTATAGTGTAGCCTACTCAATGTACAACATACAACATTGAAATCTGGTGTGTGCTTAGTGCACTACTAAGTCTTCTGATGCCTAGCCGAGAAACCCACAATTCTATACATCGGTATTAACAGAAAGTGGCAGGGGAAAATATCTTATACTTCTGCAAGTGGCTATATGTCCTTGCTTAATCTGTGTCCAATTTTGCTTGAAGACCAATTTAATGCCGAGCCAGCTACATTATTAATTTGGGTATTAGATGGCACAGCCACCTATAAGCTGAAACTATTGCATTAGAGTACAACTAGGGAGAAATGTCATATGAGGAGGGACACACATCTGTTAGGTGTTGCTTGGTTATTTGCCAACTGTGACGATTCATGGGATTTCATCACATCCCTCAATAGGGGAGCCCTTCCATGTGAGGCTAGGGAGATGAGCCCACTATGCAACATCGCCCTGGAGGTGTCAGTCAGCAGGTCCACACAGGGAGAGACTCCCCTCTTGGGGATCAAGGACTCACATTCTGTGAAGGAACTCCATGCTTCACTGTCCTATGAACCCATCAGACCAAAACTGCCTCATAAGACATAATCTGCAGAGACCACTGTGTGTCAATACAAATCTACTGAGAAGAAGATGAAGAGAGAAGGCGTAATTTTGATCGCTCCTCTATGGCAAATAGGGGAAACTGTTGAGTGGGAACTATGGAGTAAGAAAGAATACACCAGAGAAAGAGAAGAAGGACAATGATCTCCACTGGAACCGAGCTAAGATGCATAAAACACTTGCATTAGAGAGTTGTGTTCACCAAGTAAGTGAAACCCGGGAAGTTCAAAGCTGGAAGAGAGATGCTGGGCAATTCCATGAAGGCCTCAGTCAAGAGAATGTTGAGAACAAAGAGTAACATAAGTAGTGCAGATGCTGGCAGCGATCCGACTTGTGTTTGTGGCAAGCATTGCCAGGTAGTGGCGTGATCTCAAGTAGGTGGACCGTGTGGTCCAACAACAACGTTGAGACCTTCCAGCAGAATCGTCCACGGAGCCACAAAGACCAAAGCAGAGAAGAAAAGGAAGGTGCTGGAAGCCCTCATTGAGTTAGCGTGATCCTGACCACACAGGAAGAACCAGGGATGCCAACCCGACAAGCTAAAGATAACAAGAATGGCGGAAGACCTCGGAGGGGCAACGGGTAGGCACTGAACAAAATAGAGTATCAAGAATACCAGGATATTCATCATACTTGTCCCAGTAACTGTAAAAATCGTAACAAATATACTGAATATCGAGAGACTTGTCCCAGTAATGGTAAAGGTAGTAAAGAGGTGTTGTAAAGTTACATGTCACTCCGTTCCACACGGAACAGAGAATGTTTCCCCCCCCTCGTTCCACCAAGGAACACTGTCCTCATTTTCCCCACCGACTGCCCTTGTCTCCGGGGGCCGTTGAATAAAGCTTCTCTCACTCACCTCTGCCTCCGTATTTATTTCAATTGGCGACGAGGCCCCACCAGCGAGCGACATCCGGCCCCCGGAGCGCCCCTGCCAGCAACCCTGCCATCCTCCGACACAACAGCAGACCCGGCGGCTCCTCGGCGGCCCTCTTCCACCGCTGCCCTCGCCCCGCCCACCCGCTGCCCCATAGGGGGGGAAGGAGCTGCCGACAGCACAGACACAGCAACGGTGATAGAGGTACGACCCGTCTTTGTTTTATTTTGGACAAAAAAACCTCATACGCCGCCACTAGGCATTGCGCGAGCGCGCATCTTTCAAGTTGCTGATCAACGGCAATTAGAGGAAAGAACCTCTATACGTGCCGTACGTGCGGCCATCTTGGCAGGCCCGACCATTGTTTCCACGGCGACGACGCTGTGATTGTCCATCAGCTGTGCTCGGCTGCCCCGACATAGTAAACCATACGCAAACACAATTCACAACAGCACGCACTGCATTGAATTGAAGGCGCACCAAGCAAGTATTACAAATCACCACAAGTATTTAATTAGAAGCACATTGAACACCAGCACTCAAGAGGTGTTATGGTGAAACTGTGACACCAGGCACAGTGCACATTTCCAAGACACCTGGACTGAACGTGCATCCAACATTTGTGCTCAAGAGACATTATAAAATAACTGTGACCACGAGCAACAGTGCACAGCCCCCAGGACACCCAGGATTGAAGGGGTACCAGAAATTACACACCTACATCACACCTTGCCTGTCATCCACAGCGCCACGCCGAAGCACACCACTGTGAACACTGCCTGGGAAAGTTCACCAACTGCCATAACGCACATTGCATCACTGCCTCCCTGGCCTTCCTTCAACGACAGCGCAATTTGAACCGCAGAACCTCCACCATCCATACCAGCCAACCATGCAGAACGTGCCACACCCCACTAAGTTTCTTCCCTGCCCTGGAACCCCAACCTGCCCTTGGGAGCAATGGCTTGACAGCTTCCAGATATATCTCAGGGCCATTGGAGAAAGTAAATTCAATGATGACCTTAAGGAAGCAACCCTCTTAAACTGCATAGGAACCGAGGGCCTGAGGTTATTTAGAGCGCTTCCAGACCCAGATGGCGCAGGGGGAGACGGCAATCGAAAGTTTGAGACTGCCTTGGCCAAACTCACTAAGCACTTCGGCAGCAAAACAAACGTGGTGCTGGAAAGATACAAGTTCTTTTCTCGAAAACAAACCAAGGGCGAGTCAGTTGATGCATACCTTGCTTCACTCAAAGTACTCATGTCCACGTGTGAATTCACAGGTGCTAGCGACGAGTACTTGAGAGATCAACTAGTGCTCAACGTAGCTGATCCCCGCATACAGCAAAAACTATGGCAGACAAAGAATCCCTCACTGGACCAAGCCACTGAAATAGTGAGAAGTATGGAATTTGGGGACCGTTGCATGAAGGAGAGACTGGTCCTGAAAGAAGGTGTTGAGGTGAAGTCTGTGGAAGGCGGTTTTGACCATGACCAGGATGGGTGTTAGTGGCAGCTGTAAGAAGTGCTCCTCAAAACATTAGAGGAAACTCCAGAAGGGGGAGAGCATCAGCCTACGACAATCAAAACCCCACGCGCTGTCAGAAGTGTGGATGGTATAAACGCCACGACGCTGGGAAAACGTGCCCAGCTAATAATGTTGAATGCTACAAGTGTGGCCAGTTGGGCCACTTTGCCAAGGTCTGCCGAAAAACCCGAGGGGGACCACATAGATCTGGCAACAGCAACAGATGACCTATCAACAGATATGGGTCAGTGAAAACAGTGGACTACGACCAAATGTCAGACAGCATGCTGTCTGTAAATCAAACATGCCCACGAGTGCAAATCCTCACTGTCACTTCCTTCCAAGAATCGAGTGGCCCATGGGTTGACATGTATATCAACGACATACCATTGAAAGTGATGGTAGATACAGGGTCCCCCTATACTATGGTGGATCTCAAAACCTTTGTGAAAGTGCTTTCGGGCAAGGTCCACGATCTACGGAGCTCTTCGGTGAGAGCCACAGGGTATGGAAAGACACCCATTGACATCATGGGGTACACGTGGATCAAACTCAAGTTTCATGACAGACAAACTTACTGCAAATTATTCGTAGCCAAGAATGGATCCTCTGTAGTAGGATGGGAAGAGCAAGCAGCCCTCCAAGTGAGAATCCACCCCGGGAAGGATATCCCCATACTGAGTGTGTTCAAAAACACTACTGACATCAAAGCTAATTTGGCTGAACTATTTCCTAAAGTGTTCAGCAATGAAATAGGATTGCTTAAGGGCTTCCAACACAGAATCATATTGAAAAGAGGTGCTGTCCCCGTGGTCCATCGAGTGCGTGGAGTACCTTTTGGGACCAAAGCAGCACTTAAGGACGAACTCACACGTCTATGCAAGGAGAACATCATACAAGCCATAGAGAGTTCTGAATGGCTTGCCCCCATTGTCCTAGTAAAGAAACCCGACAATTCCATACGAATGTGTGTTGACTTAAGAGATCTAAACAAAAACAGGTCGACAGACACCCACTTCCTAACATATCCGAACTTCTCTCGACCATGGAACCGGCAAGTTTTTTTAGCACCTTAGATCTCTCATCAGCATACCACCAGATTGCCTTAGACGACAGCTCAAAAGCCCTCACCTCCTTTGTTACACCTTTGGGAGCATACATGTTCAACAGAATGCCATTTGGACTTGCTTCGGCCGCAGCAGTGTTCCAGAGACTCATGTCACATCTTTTCGGAGGCCTAAATGGAGTACAATGCTTCCAGGATGACATTCTTATATCAGCCAAAACTGAGGAAGAACACGATGCCAAGCTAATGGGCGTATTACGAATAATCCAAAAAAGTGGACTCACCCTCAAATTAGAGAAATGCAACATAAAGTGCAGTCAGGTCTCCTATCTTGGCCATTCCATCGACGCTAGAGGCATCCGTCCCAAAAAAAAACTCCTGGACACAATACTGAGCTTAACTGAACCCACCAACAAAGACCAATTGAAAAGTTTTTTAGGGATGACGGAGTACTACTCCAAATTCGTGAGCAACTATGCCAACAGGACGGAAAACATGAGGAAACTCATGAAAAAATCCAACAGATTTGAATGGTCCACAGAATGCAAAAACGAATTTGAGAACCTCAAGTCCGACATCAACCAAGCTCCAGCCCTAAGCATGTTTGATTATAAAGCCAAAACAATGGTGTCAGTAGATGCCAGCAAGATCGGCCTTGGTGCAGTATTAGAACAGCAACAGAATGGCAATATCGTGACCATCGCATTTGCATCGAGAGTACTTAGGAGTGCTGAACTGAACTATTCCACTATCGAGAGAGAGGCTTTGGCTGTCAAGTGGGCCTTACAACATTTCAGGAATCTGATCTGGGGCCTACCCATCCTCCTAAAGACTGATCACAAACCTCTAGTCAACATCTTGCAATTGAAAACGCCACACCTTATCTTGCCGAGAATAAGGCGCTGGTTTCTAGACATTATGCAATACAATCTTCAAGTCTACTACACTCCTGGCCCTCAGAATCAAGTAGCCGATTGCCTCTCTAGGTTACCCACTATCCAAGACAAACAAGACATTGAAAACGAAGATCTATATGAAGACATCATAGCCACCATAAACCCCGCCATCCCCTCCAATGAATGGGCACGCATCACCAAAGCTGACACAGAACAACAAGAAATCGGAAGAGTTGTGATGAACAACTGGGTTGATGTTAGACAAGAATTGGCGAACTTTTCACCTTTTAAAGATGAGATATCCATGAACGAAAATCACATCTTTAGGGGAAATAGAGTAATTCCAGCCGTGGCATTCAGAAGGAAACTGCTTAATCTAGCCCATGAGGGGTATCTGGGAAGGAGTTTGACGAAGAATAGACTGAGAAACAACTACTGGTGGCCCAACTTGTGGAAAGAGGCGGAAGAGACAGTCAAAAACTGCTATGCCTGCGCTTCCAGTGATAAATCTAAAACCTTAAGGAAAACACCACTTCAGCCTGTGGAAACCCCCGAACATGTATGGTCAAAGTTGGCAATAGACATTATGGGCCCTTTCGAAAACCTAGAGGCAGTAAAAATATTCATCATCGTAATTGTTGACTACACATCCAAATGGACCGAATGGGGTGTGGGGGAAGGCAGTGTAACCACTAAGAATGTCATCGACTTCCTCACTGAAATATTCAACAGGGAAGGTGACCCCAGAGACATTGTATCAGACAATGGGTCCCCGTTCACTTCGTCAGAATTCAAAGAGTTCCTAAAAAAACAAATCCATCAACCACGTCACCACATCACTTTACCATCCGATGTCCAATGGATTGGTAGAAAGAATGAATAGACTGATAAAAGCGTCATCCAACTAGCCACAGCCAATGCTCTACCATGGATGGAAACCCTCAAGGATGCTATATACGCATATAGAACAATGCCACACTCCACCACCAAATCAGAGCCTTTCACTTTGATGCGGGGCAGAACCGCAACCAACCAACTGAGACCAGCATGGATCTTCTTAGATACTGGTGAAGCAAGAATGAAATCAGAACTAAAAGTAGATATGGAACAAGTCCACAAAACCAAGAGAAACAAAAGAAGTATAAAACATACTACGACCAGAAGAACGGTGCAAAACAAATGATCCTTCAGGAAGGAGATTGGGTCTGTGTCAGAGAACCCAAGAAAATACTCAAGGGTGAATCCAAATTCAGATCTCCACAAAAAGTCATACACTGCCACAAAAAATCTGTCACATTGGACGATGGAAAGAGATGGTCCCACAATCTCGTGAAAATAGCCAACGACACCTGCAGACCGAGCACTTAAAAACACAACTACAATGATACCTGGTCAAGAGAAGATGTGAAGAGAACAACCAACGACGCATGCAGACCCAGAACTTCCACAGACTCACATGATGGCGCAGGGTCAAGAAACAAACTCATCCCTGAAGAGACATACTACACCAAACATACAAGAAGTAACGAACACGGTCCCGACGATAAGGAAACTTCCGCTAGGAGCCGGTCGAAAAGGAATCGCAGGATCATCCGGAACCTCAGCATTGATTTCGTCTACTGTTGATCAACTACTGCCAACCGGTTAAATTCTTCAACCAACCTTCCCACTCCTCCTTCCTTGTTTCTCTTCCCCCCTCCCAACCCCTCTTTCCTATAGATAAGGAGATGTTGTAAAGTTACATGTCACTCCGTTCCACACGGAACAGAGAATGTTTCCCCCCCTTCGTTCCACCAAGGAACACTCCTCATTTTCCCCACCGACTGCCCTTGTCTCCGGGGGCCGTTGAATAAAGCTCCTCTCACTCACCTCTGCCTCCGTATTTATTTCAAGAGGGTAATGAATACTGAGATACTCATCATACTCATCTCAGTAACGGGAAAACCAGTAAAGTGTATCACAAATGTTGAGAAACCCATCATATTCGACTCAGTAACATCAAAAGCAGCGAAGAGTATAATGAATATAGAGAAACTCATAATACTCATCCCAGTAACTGAGCAAGCCACTGAACACATAACAAACACCAAGGGACTCATCAAACTCATCCCAATCAGTGTGAAATAAGCAGAGTGGACACCTTACATTTGTCCCAATGATTACTACAGTAATAAAGACACTGAAGAAAGTCAAAAGACTGGTAATAATTGTCACAGTGGTTGGGAAGACCGAAACACTAGCAAAGCAGAGCAGAAGAACCTATATGGTGGTTCCCCTAAGTGGGAGTGTTTGTAAGACACCAAACTGGTACAAGGAATCAGGGACACTCGTCTCCCTTAAGTGAGAGACTGTGAAACAAGTACAATTGAGAAAGATATTGTCATGATGCCCGCTCCCGGGGAGCCGGTTCAAGCCCTGCGTCCCCAAAAGCGGACATCCAGTCCCCAAGGAAGGACCCAGCAACCCCATATAGGGGCCCTTTGGACAGTGTCCTGGCGCCTATGGCGCCAGGCTCATAAAAGACATCAGTCCTGGCGCCATAGGCACCAGGCTCATTATGGAAGTGCTTGGGTGCACTTACCTGATGCAGACCATGCTGCAGGATCCCGGTCTCCTTGAGACCTGAAAGGAACTACTTTACCTGTGGGACTAATTTACCATCCGGGCGTGGTCGGGGAAGGATACATACCTGATTGGAGGAAGGATACATACCTGGAACTTCTTCCAAGGCTATTTAAACCCCACCCGAACAGCCACACGTGCTTCGCGTTGTTCTGCATCTAGCAGCTGGACGCTCACCGTGTCTGCTCCTGCATCCCGACTTCTGTCACGCCTGCCAGCATCCTGGATCACCTGCAAAGGAAGAGAAGAAGAGAACAGAAGAAGGAAAAGTCCTTACCTGCTCAATCCGCATCCCGGAAACATCTCACCGACAATCCTGAAAAGCAAGACTTTTATTTAAAAGCTCATCGCGTCGATCGCTGCAGTGCCGCATTCCACTCACCTTTACAGGGCGCCTCCATGTTCAGCAGCGATCATCCGGATTCACAGTCACGCCCCAGCGCCTAGGGAGAAAAAGACCAGAACAAAAGGTGAGAGAGAGAAGGGAATAAGGAAAGCTAAATCTCCATGCTAAGACTTACCTGTTGATTCATTCCCTCTTCATTTCGGGTCCGCGCCGCATCCTAGCATTTCTGGAACCCGGCCCCTAAGGGGAAAAAGAGACATCAGCGTTAATGAGCGAATGAAAAGACATTACCAAAAAACGCTCATTAAAGACTTACCTGATTTCTACAAGGATTTCACCTCTCATCTCGGGTCGGTGCCTGTTCCCCGGCATTCCGTACCCAGGCCCCTATGGGGAAAAAGACACTAGCATTAGTACATTAATGCATGGACACAAGGGGAACCTCTTATCAAAAAACGTACCTGGAAGCCAAGCAAGTTTGGTTCTCACCAATCCGAAAATCCAGTGAAGTAACTGGATACCAACGCGCCCCTGCATCAGAAGCAGGATGGAGAGCTCGTCCTTCCAGACCCTAAGGTGAGACGCTACGAGGAATCACAGAAGGGTTTCGAGGAGGGTGAGAGGGGAAAGTGGGAGGCTGATTGCATTACCCCGCAGACAGTTAATCCCCTATTTTCGCCTACAGAAGGATACTTCTGCGAGCCAGACAAGCCAGATTTGGGGGCCCGGTCCAGTCCGTCTTCTGAACCCTGCGCATCACCTTAGAAGAGGTCACATCAGCGAGAACCAGGCCAGCACCTTCGTGGGAGTCAGGTGAGCGTTACAGATATATAGGCAAAAGAAACCCAAAGAAAAAGAGCCCAAGACCGAGGAGAAGGGAAACACAGAACTGTGAATAGGTCAAAAAAGGGGACACCTGAGAGAAGGTGGAAGAGTTCCCTTGAGGAATTAAAGGAACTGATTAACTACATTACAAGGAACTATCTCAAGATAGACTATGAAGGCTGAGAAGGCCTGTCTAGGAGAAGGGAGTAATTTTCCGGAAAAACCTTTTTGTTTTGTTAGTTGATGATTAGTGTTAAGGTCAGAGTAGGGTCGTTTTTGGACAGAGGATGGACTATTTTGATTTGGACAACCTCACTTGCAACAAGAACCATAGTTATATTCTGTTAGGTAGGGACACCCTGTTTGGTAAGGTTAGATAGGCCTTTTGTTTATTATTTTAATACAATTTTAGGTGGAAATGCCACCTCTTTACCTGCTTCCTTTTATTGACCTACCACAAAGCCATTGATTGTCCATGGCCATGCTAATCCCTATGGCCATTCCCACCCAGTTCCTGCCACTCTCTGCCCAAAACACCTCCACATGGGAACTTTTTCCTTTAATTTTAATCAAGCATTACCATCAAACCTTCCACTCAAAGTGCGTACCAGTTTTTATTATTTTTAAAGCAGTCTTGTGAGATTTAATTCTAGGTATAAACACACTACTGGTGTAATTGAAATGTTGTAACCAGGTCTGCCTTCAGCCACTCACTTTATAAGCACTCTTCGATGAACTCTAGTTAAAAATAGGCATTGGCAAAGCCAATAGTTTTGGCTTGTGTATAAGCATTAGGTATTTCTCGTGCCTACACAAAAGCCCAAACTGTTGGCATTGCTTGTTTTTTAACTTTCTCATCTGTTCCACAGCAACCTTTATTCAATCTCTAATTAAATGCCTTTGGAACTGTTACAGGGTTGATGTTTTCCTGGGTATTAGATAGGCCGAATAGTATCTTTCTGTGGTGACTTTAACTTGTTCACATGCACGTTTCTTTAAATATAGCAATTGCCAACCAGTTCACTGCCGCTCAAGTTGCGGATTATGGCATTGTTAGAGGTGTTGGAACTGAAAAGACGCAGAAGAAAACCCACAATTTCATGTTTTTTTTTCCTGCATCAAAGCCTTATTCAGGCAGGTAACTATGTTTTCTAGACTATAGATCAATATTCTCAATCTTAATGCTATGCCTGGTGGCCAGAAAGAGAGGACGCAAGCTCTGCAGGCACTTCTTGTGCAAACTCTATTCTTGTGCTATGAATTTTTTATTTTCTCTGGATATTCTACAAGGTAGAACATAAACATTTATGTTACCATTGTTGCATAAACATAATTGTAGACTTTGTCTTCCAGCACTATTGTTTGTATTGAATGCACATGAATGATCTATATTGCACCTGAGACCTTATGAGGTTGATATTTGTGTGATAGTTTGGCCAATTTTCAATTAATGAATGTCATATTATGATTGATTCTATAGGTGACAGTTTGGACTTATGTGCTGTTATGTTCACTGATTTTCTGTTATATTCACTGACTTATGTCATATTTATGCCACTAACATAGCTCAGTTGGTTGAGTGCTCGCCGCTGAGAAGGGTGTGTTGTGCATTGTCGAATACCAGCAAGGCTGATTCTGAATTTCACCCTTCTGTAGTGAAATATATAAGCACTTACTTTGTTTGGGTTAATAATAATTGTATATAAAAATATTCTATAAACAGTGCATTTTGCATTACTAGTATATGGACAGGTATATACAACTGTAGGATGGAAAAAGGGAATGGTTGGGAGCAAAGCACATGCACTCCTGGCATTCGAATAGAAGTAGTACAAAAGGAAAATGATGAATGCCTCAAGTATTGGGAATCAAGTGCACAATTGCTCACCTGCGTGCAGAACGATGCTGGCCCCATGCCAAAACTACCAATCAAGAGTGCTTCATTGTGTTTCCAGAATGATGGTTCAGAATGATGGTCCAGTGAAGGTTGGAGAGAATAAAGGATACATTGGGGACATCAAGCCCTGTCGAGGTGAGACCTCTTCCCACCAGCACAAACACGATTTGTCGCAAGAAGAAGAAGAAGACAAAGGAGAAGCACTGCAACAAAGATTGTCTAGATCTATGACCAGAGTTAGGGAAGAACAAAATGCAGAATTGCATCAGTCACTCTATCTTTTCCTCAAACTAGGTATTCATCGTGAAAGTAAAGGACTGGTTTAAATACATGCTTTTGTATCTGAACACACACTCTGAGGAGCACTTTCTTATATTTGTGCTTTAGACTGACCGGATGATACCACCTAGAATGTTTTTCAATGTCTTTCTGCTTTACGTGTCACAAACGTACACATTTCTGACCCATTTCTGACCCAATGAGACCCACGCTATTGAGCAGTGCCAGAATCCATTTAGTGTGGGAGCAATGGTTTTTTGCAGTACTTGTCCAATATTATAGACAGAGAGCTTAACTAACATTCTAAACTTAAAATAACATTTTTCTGAAGCTTTTCGGGTAGCTTTAGGGACTTTCAGAACAACACAGAGAACAACCAGTGCTACAAAAAATGGGAACTGTAATTCAAAATACTGTGTTGATTTTTTGTACCTTCTATTGTCTCTACCTCTTTACCCTCTTTGCATTATGCAAGATTTTATTCTTGAATGCACTTGCCTTTATTCCTACAAATGCAACCCCTATCCATGCTCTTACAGAAGCCATATCTGAGTAGATGACTAATGCCGCCAGAGAAGTAAAAAGATTTAAACTTAGTGCAGACGTATACTTTGAACAGGTACATTTGTATCTAACTGATTAAGCTCATGTGACCAACAGCATGTGGTACAATCATATGACCATGGTGGGGAAAGAAACTCTGAAAGACAGTTGCTATGCATGCTCTCTCAACCCCTATGCCATGAGTACATCCAGAACATTTGTAGCAAATGAAATTCCCACCGCCAGAGCACAATGGCTCATGCACTTGTCACTCTGCACAACCAGAGGATGACTTGAAGATAAATGGGCTACTTTAAGATGGATGTCACAGAAGACAGTCCTGTATAAAGACAGGAATATCAAGCCTCAATAGATGATAGATGACTACTGGAGCACTGACAAGTCAATAGAGTACATTCCTGATGACCCACACAAAGGAGCAGGCAAAATAGTGACACAAAGGTAATTACAATGCCCCAAGACAGGACAAAAGGAGATAGGAGGAAGGCTAGCATGCTGGGAAAGACCTCAGTCACTGGTATATGGACAAGTATATGCAACTGCAGGATGGAAAAAGGGAATTGTTGGGAGCAAAGCGCATGCGCTTTTGACAGTTCCAGTAGAAGTAGTACAAAAGGAAATTGACGATTGCCTCAAGGAATGGGAAGCAAGTGCACAATTGCTCACCTGGGTGGAGAATGATGCTGGTCCTATGCCATTTCTACTGCTCGAGCCGGTATCTTTGTGTTTTCCAGAATGATGGTCCAGTGAAGGTTCGAGAGAATAAAGGTTACAAGAGAATATCGAAGATACCTGGCATGAAGGTCAGCACAGCACTACTAATGGACCACTATTGGGCCTGCGGGTCCAAGTCATTCATGAAACTGCCGCCAAACTCCAAACTGGGGAGGGATATGCTCTCTAGTACAGCTAAACACACCAGCACTAGTAGTACCCTGGAAGTACACCCAAGTAGATGGGTTCCCTAAGATGGATGCTCATCAGAGGACGAAGAGATGTTTAGAGCTGACAAGGGTTCAGAGAGGAAACTATACATAATCACAGATGGAAGAATCCCTGGACGTAATGCCACCAGAACATAGGTTGTCCTGCAGGACCGAGATGTTCTTTGAGTCCATCGTTCCCGCAGTTCAAGCTAATGTAAATGCCAAGTGGCTCCAGATCACGCGATGGGAGCTGATACAGACAATAAACTCAACCATTAAGTGGTTCAACACCATCAAAGAAGAACTTAGAGCTGTCAGATTAATGGCCCTACAGAACCAACACATTTTAGACCTTCTCACAGCTATGGAAGGAACTGTTTGCGCGAAGTTTGGGTCCTCCTGCTGTACATACACTCCACCCATGATGAAAAAAATGGGACCCTAACAGAAGCTATCACTAAACTATCAGATCTGCATGCTAAAATGTAGCCAGAGACAAATGCTATAGGGCCAGATGGTGACGGGTTATCATACATCTCTTCCTGGATACCACCATGGATTGCCAATGGACTGTAAGCACTGGAAGCAGCATTGATACTAGTTTTATTCGACTTTTGTGTCATCAGAGTAGCAATATCACAATGCAAGAAGACTATTTATACGACTATAGGGATGAAGGTATTACTGGATGTAGAGACTGAAGAAGACAAGGAAATAAATGGCCTCATTATGAGTGTGCTGGTCCGGAAAAGGTGCCAGTAAGCCTACCGGCACCGTTGTTACCGGTACAGCACATTCCAAGTCTGCCTGCTGGAGTTGCTGTGCCAGGCAGGTCTGACACTGTCAGGCACAGCGGCCATGGTAGGCAGAGTTTCACAGAAGCACCAGCACCATTATGAATGAAGCCAGTGCTTCCATGTTCCTCATTCCCATTGAGTCCTATGACTTTCCGGACTGGCGGGGTTTGAAACCCCTGCTGTCACTGGCAAGCCAGGCACCGGAAAAATGTGCATGTCTGGTACCGCCAGACTTAGAATGAAGGCCAAAGACTCATAATGCACTGAAGTCACAGTTGACGTAGTGTCCTCTGTTCCCGCCGGGCACAGTGTTACAGTTTCCTTTTAAAGCACACGACTATTGGGGAACATGGGTATGGTGGGTATGGCAAACCTGGTGGAGATTGCAGCTACACGACATGGAGTGTGGTCAACCACACAAAGTATTTGTATTTTATTGAATTTATATAGCGTTTTAATCGAAACTGCTTTACAAAAGGAACCAACAATATACAGCAAGCATTACATAACAATTGAATTAAACCAGAAAGCAGTACAAAAACAATTTACATTATGGAAGGGGAAGAGGAGAAGGGAGGGGTCAAGGATAGAGAAGAGATAGTGGGTGGGAGGAAAGGTGAGAGTAGAAGTATGAGAGGAGGCAGAGGGAGTAGGGAGAAGGATTGAATAGAGGATGGTGAGAAACATACAGGACATAGGGAAGGAGAGAGTAGAGAGAAAGGAGAGAGAGAGGGGGAAGGGGAAGTAGGAAAGGAAAAGGAGGGGTTGGAGAGAATTCTAAAAGAAGTAAGTGGAAGCAAAGGGTTTTAAGGAGGTGAATGAAAGATAGTATTTTAGGGAGGTACAAAAGTAAGTGAAGAAGGAAGTAGAGTGGATGGAAAGAGGAAAGCGGTTCCAAAGGTAAGCGGCAAGGAGTTGGAAAGAGCGGAACAGGGTGGAGGTGGAGAGGAGAGTAGGTAGAGATTGTAAGAGCGGAGAGAATGAGAAGGAGTGTAGAAAGTGAGGAGGGAGGAAATATAGGGGGGCAAGACCATGGAGGGATTTGAATACGAGGCAGAGGAAATTGAATTTGAGCTGGGAATGAAATGGGAGCCAACCTAGAGAGGAGAGAGAAGAGGAGATGGAGTCATATGGAGAGAGAAGCCAGAGGGAGCGGATGGCAGAGTGGTAGATAGACCTGAGTGGGGAGGGTGAGAGGAGGGGAGTCCAAAAAAAAGAGTAGAGCAGTTGAAGAGTCTAGAGAAGATAAGTGAGGGGATTAAAAGTTTGGTAGCATGAAAGGTTAGGAAGGATCACATTTCACGGATGTTGTAGAGGTGAAAGCAGTAAGATCTATCAGTAAAGGAAATATGGTGAGAAAGGGAGAGGTGGGGGTCAAGATAAAGGCCAAGGTTACGCGCATGGGGAGAGAAGGAGAGGTTGGAGGGGGGAAAGAGAATGGAAGGAGGAGGGAGAGTGCATGCAGAAAAGAAAAGGACTTCAGTTTTATTGGTATTGAGAGTAAGGAAGTGAGAGGACATCCAAGATTTAATAGCAGAGAGGCAAGAAGAAAGCTTCTCATGGATGTCAGGAGAGAATGAGGAGAAGGACAGAAAGAGCTGGGTATCATCTGCATAGAAATGATGTGAGACTCCAAAGGAGGAAATGATGGGTGCTAAGAATGAGGTGTAAAGCAAAAAAGAGAAAGGGACCAAGGACAAAACCTTGGGGAATGCCATAGTTGAGAGGAAGGGTGGGAGAGGTGGAGCCAACCCAGGAGACGGCAAAGGTACGGTTAGAGAGGTAAGAAGCGAACCATACAAGGACAGAGTCTTTGAGGCCAAATGAGGAGAGAGAATTAAGTAGAAGAGTATGATCGACAGTATCAAAAGCAGCAGAGAGGTCGAGAAGTATAAGAATAGAGGAGTGTTTGGTGTGGCATGAGGAGAGGAGAGAGTTGAGAACAGAGGTAAGGGCAGTTTCAGTGGAGTGTAGAGGCTATCATACCAAAGTATCATGGACATCTAGGAGGAGGGACAAAGGTCTGGATACCAAAACTGTACGTGAATAGGGAAGGTCTTCTGGGGAGTGTGGTTGGCTTGTTGACCAGAGGGGGAATTGAAGTGGAAGACGCAAAAGTGGCCTTTGTGTCGCCCTCCCAACTTGCAGGCCAAAGGTAGAGAAAGGAGAGATGAACATCACTCCTAGGCCCTACAGCGCCATTGTCTCGGGAGGATAGATCAGGGTCAATGTGCTCACCTTGGAAGCAAGACGACACGAAGAACCACATGTTCGATCATCGGATCCGTGCTTAGAAACCGCGGGTATTAAGTGCGTTAAAAATAACCTATCATATCATATCATTTTTGATGTATTGCAGATGTGAGAAACAATATTTGCTCAGACAGCCATTCAAGCCTTACCCTGTTGACAATATGGAGGAGATGCAAAAGTCGTTGATCAAACAAGCGGATGACATCATCACTGACATCATGACATATATGTGTTAGACATGAAGCATATAGGCATCCATGGATGAAGCTACAAGAACACTTTAGTTTATTTTTGATAGACACAAAGCAAATGCTCATGACTCATAGTAGTTAGAGGACTGACACAATTGCACCAGTAAATCTTTAGCTATGCTGAAAAAGCAAGATGCCAAGAATACATACAATTAGCTTGCTTATGCTTAATTGTGACTAACATGAATAGCCATAAGAACAAAGATGGAAGCCATAGGTGCATTGAAGTGAATAGGGAAAGCAAGACAACCTTTGAATACATGGAAAGACTGATAGCCTGATTCATCTAAAAGCAGACAGACAGCGCTTCCAGCGCAGACACAGTGTAAATCCTAGCCAAGGACAAGCAGAGATGGAACATATTCAGTTTACCAAGGCGATAAGATCCTGCAAGGAATATAGCTTAAAATATTCATAATTAAAAGCAGGAGAGCTCAATTTTGTGGTGCATACACACGTGACCTGGAAGAATAGGGCAGTGCCTATTCATTGGCGGCAGATGGAGGAAAGCTGTTTCCCTCGAACCAGAGGTGGAAAGATACAATTACTACACAAGTTCAAAGCTGGATGTATGCTCTCAGGGCTTAGGCATTCAGAGATGGCAACTTATTGGGAACACACAGCACCTTTCTGATTGTTCCCATTGCCTTGAATAGTTTCACTCAGATTGGTAGCTGTCCAGGGTCCCAAGGCTGAGAATTCCTGTTCAGTCCAATCCTTAGCTACCTTTCATGTTAAGCACACTATGTTGCAGTGGCCAATAATATCCCTGTTAACCTGCAACTTTGCAATTGTAGCATTCAGAGGTATTCCTAGGACGTGCACACAGATATGTCTATCCAATGGTTATATTAACCTCTATGTATTACATATATACGTGTCCTCAAATACCCAATCCCCATCCCTGATTGGTTTTTGGGGCTGAAACTTATTTCTGTGACATCACTAACCTTTGTCATGGTGTAACCCAAGTTTGGAAGACAATAACTTTTGGAATGAGATGCTGTTCTAGTATGATCCCTGTCATTTCGATTGGTAATAAAGATATTAAACTTTTCCCTATGGTTGAGTCTTCCGTTCTTGCAGTTGGGATTTTGGTGGTGCCCAAGTACCCTCTCGCTGGTAATCAGGGTAGCTGCTAAGAGTGCCCCTGCCAACTACAGTACATGCTGTACTGTCACAATGGCAGAGGAGGGGCTTCTGACATTCTGATGGCACACCAGTGCAGCACATGGATCTATTGGGCAGACTAATAGACACACTACAACTCCCATTAGCCATTGTGGTTGCAAAGTGCCAAGCACATACCAGGGGGAAGGAATTAAACTCCCATGGCAATGAAGCTGCAGATGCAGAAGCAAAGCATATTTCACATAAATACATTAGTTTGACACCCCATCTAACATACGTATACGTGTGCGCAATATGGTATTGAAGGAATGGTATAGCTCACTACCTGCCATGAAGATAATGGAATTTCAGGGGAGGCACCATTGGAGGAAAAGGAATTATGAGTAAGGAGTAGTTGTTCAACTTCCCCTACAGACACATAATGGTGACAGGACAGTACAGGCAAGCTAGTCTTTCCAGTAGCATTGTTGCAAATTGAACTCACATAATTGCAACATCCACCTCATTTAAGTAGGGGCATACTTGATGCACATATTGGGGAAGTGTGGTTCTGTCCAAATATGGCAGAGCTTACAGCCGCATTCATGGCAAATCGTACTATATGCAAGACATATAATGCAAGTCATACATTGTGAGTAGCACAAGGAGCAATACCCCACCCAATTGGGCCTTTCCACCAACTCCATGTAAATCATGTAGATGTGATCCAGATCTGCCAAGGCTACCACTACATGATAGTAGTTGCATGTCCTTTTCCTGATGAATGCAGTTGGTCTTTGTTCACACCCCGATGGTCTCAGGGCAGCCAAATTCCTCATTAGAGAGGTGTTCCCATGATAGGGGCTGTGCGAGGTCCTGTGGTCCTTTTGTTTGACAATGGACATCATTTTGTAAATGAGACCTTTGAACAATCAAAAAAATTAAAATAAACATACAAGTTACTGATGTTTTATGGGCATCTACGGAAAATAAACTAACATTGATTGACTGCATAGTTTTCTATACATGTTAAGTGGCATATATTTTCCCTCTAGGATTAGCAAGGGGTGATTTTGTTTTGGTAGGTCATGGTGTGTTCTATGTTAAAGAAAACTCCATTTCTTGTAAAACACTTTTTTTTATTGTCAAAAGTATTATTTGTTTTTTCAAGCATCAAATGATGCTCTGTGTGTACCAAGATGACTAATCCTGGGCAGGCATTGCTTCATACATGGATGAAATGATGTTCTCTGTTTAGAGACAGCATTGCTTGCGAGAAGGTAGGTTTTACTTTGATCCACGGTTCACACATTGTTCAGTGTCTGATTGTTTTTGCATATAGTTTTAGCAGATACACAGATGAAATGATGCCCCAGGTATATCAAGATGACAGTTTTAATGAATTGTAATTTTATCAACTAGCACATTGCCCTGCCTGAAATTATTGTATGTGTTTATTTGTATTTGTGTTTTGGGTACAATATACGTGTGTGAACATTATGAATGTAGTTTATTAAATTTGTTTAAAGAAGATAATAGTGGATTTGTAGCAGCACATGTTATGAATGATGGGCCTTATACGTTTGCGACACATCAATGCTTCATATTCCAAGCAACCTGTGGCCTTCATGTAAAACTATAAAAGGATTAAATATTTGTTTTTTTCTTTCCTACAACACGTTTGTGGAATAATAGCACAGCAGGCATTTGTCTTTTCGTTTGTAATATTAATTTGTGGTGCCGCATTCTTTGCCAACATGTTTGCTTAATTAACAGCAATGGAATTTACCCACACTACAAGTAATATACCAATTGTCTGAATTCCATTGTTTTTATGTGGAGGGATTATGTGTTATGATTTGCATGCTTCACATTGGATGATCTGATTAGTCTATTTGAGTGTTGATTATTTTGGTATTATTGTGAGGAATTGCTATCTGGCAAGAATGCAAAGCTCTGGACTTTTTGTTTTTTATTCAATTATGAAATCACGTGGGTAAATCCATCTCTAAAAGGGTATAATGCTGATCAGAGTCCCATTTTCATAAGCTTCATGTGAAAAGCATAGTATGTATCTGTGTTCTGCTGCATCAGTATACTGATCCACAGCACCTGTTCTACAGCAGCAGTGACAGATACAGCTCTGCCACGTAGGGGCTGCACTTAAGATATGCACCTATGTGCCAAAACTACGACGATCGTGATTAACACATGATGGTGGTAGGATAATTAACAGGCGACTATAATTCTGATGCCAGATCCCTCATCGCCATTTACACCACAATCCAAGCTGGGCCATGAATGAACTATGTCTCAATAGTCACAACACTGAGCTTCTCCTGACCGGGTCAACTGAAACCCTAAAGAAACTCAACACACAATTCAGCCATTTCACCATTGACAACATTAAAATACCAGTCCCTGAATCAGTTAAAACACAAGGAGTTTACCTAGACTCCAACCTTTCCATGACTAGGCAAGTCAATGCCATCGGCTCTGACATGGCATACCACGCCAAGCTCTTAAACACAGTTGGACCATTCATCTCCGTGGACAATTGCCTTACCATTGCCAGAGCTATAACAGGCTGAAGACTCGACTACTGCAATGCCCTCTTCCTGGGCACATTAGTAAAAAATATGGAAAAACTGCAGATGATCCAAAACGGCACTCTCTGGGCAGCCTTAGGTTTACCCAAAAGGGAACACATAACTGGCCCCAGGAAAGAAGTGCACTGGCTACCCATAAAAGAGTGCATCCTATTCAAAACCCTTGCTCTAACCCACAAATGTATCCACCAAACTGCCCCCTCCTACTTGTCCCAAAGAATACACATCTCGGCTTCCACTAGACCAACCAGAGCTCTCTACTTGAACTTGCTTACAGTTCCTAAAATCAAGTGAGTCAGAACTGGAGGAGCCAGCTTTCCTTACCTTGTGGCCCTTCAATGGAACGCCCTTCCACCATCCCTAAGAGCTGAAAAACTCACACATTGCCTTGCGCAGAGCAGTCAAGATGCTACTCTTCACCTAACCACCACCACACTCTACTTGTATACTATGCTCTCAATATTGTCTGCTTATTTATAATGTATAATGTATGTATCTCATCTGTATGTACCCCGAGGGCCACTCAGATACCTAATGTAACTAAGCTCACCACTTGTAACAGCGCCTCGATGCACTGTTACAGCCTCGAGGGCTGTTTGCGTGCTATATAAATCTAAATAAATAAAAAAATATCACTAAAATAAAGCTATGCCTGAGGTTAGGCATAGTGCATGGCACCAACTAGGATCATGGCCACCACATCCCAATTGATATCGCACATGTGTCAGCTCCTGTGAGCCAGCTCTGCTGTGGAAGGTGATGCATATTTTGGTCATCCAGGTGTTGCCCGCCAAATGGCAGGACAGGTACCTGGAGGGCCGGACTCCTATCTGATCTCATTGTGAAGGCAGGTAACAGCTTCTGCCTGAGACAGCCGCATATCAGGCAGGTGTCTTGGACCTGGTCATCAAAGGAGCACACCCATTCAAATGGAGTAGCAACACACTAGGCTGCTGCATCTCTAAAGGCCTTTGTTCTCAGTGGGAAGGGAAAGGGGCGGGATTGATAGGTAGGAGGGCTCTGGTTGATGGAAGAAGGCTTCCACCATTTTGGATCTCATAAAACCTCTTTCCCTTTCCTGTCCCCTCTTCTTTCTGTGGAGCAAATCACTTTGGGAATTATATCGGAAGGGCAAAAAACAACTCTGTTCAAGAGCATGGATTAGACCACTTAAGCAGGCTAGCTTTAGTCCAATCACATGGGGACTGTTGCCTTTAAAAGAAGGGGTCTCCCACCCATCTTCAGATTCTCTCAGATCCTCTCAGATCCTTTAAGGCCGCAGATTCATTCTGAAGAACTCACTGGACTTCCTCTGGGAAAGTTCCACTTTCCAAAGCCCTCAGCTTGAGATGAAGAAGGAATCCTTAAAGGCAAAAGGAAGATCTGTCTGCTATACGTTCCTAGCCCACATCGGTAGTGACCTCTGCTGTGGACTACGACTGTCCATAAATCTGCTCTATAGCTCCCAGTGCTGGGAGAGCAGACCCTGAACAGAATCATCCTGTTTCCAAGTCTCACTGTGAGTGGGCCTCACAGCAACAGGAGGGCCAGACCAGCCAAAGCTCCCGGTTTCACTGCACCAAACCAATCACTCCGTGTTCACCACACCTGGAACAAGAGGGAAATAGCCGGTGCAGGTGGTTGTGCTCCTCCAGCTGTCAAACACTGATAAGCTGTTGGTGCCTTCCTGTTTTGCTTCCCATTTCCAACCTATGCAGCCCTCCAGCCTCTTTTCCTTTGTAGTTGGTGAGCAGCGGCCAGTGGATCTAGGTCATGTGGCCTAAGCCTCACCCTCCTTATTAGGCCTGCCTCTTCTTTTCTGCCATTAACTCTTAGATCAAGGGAGTCTGAAGTGAAGGGTAGATGGAAAAAAGGGCAATTCCTATTTGGACCTGTTCCGACGAGGAGGACACAGCACCTGAACCCCTAGTCAGGCAACAGACATGCACTGACATGTGTTTTCTCCTTTGATCCCCTCAGGCCATCCCAACCATAACCAGGCAATGCCAACATCATCCCTCCTCTAAGGCATGGCCTCTGCAATGCAGCAACCTCACCCACATCAGCCTCAAGCCCATCAGCAATCCCTGACCATCCACAACACAGAAGTTAATTCTCGCCAACGTCCACTCAGCTATCACCCATTCAGCAGTCATTATCAACTTCATCACTACACACAACCTTGATGCTATCTTCATCAGTTCGAACTAACTGACACTCACCTTCACCCACATCCTAGATGCCCTTGTTCCTGATTGCTACAGCATCCAACCTAGAGACTGGCCCAACAAGACAGGTGGAGGACTCACAGTCATCCACAAGACCTGGTGGCCCTGCGCTAGCCTTGATGTCAACAACATTGGCTCCTTCGAAGTCCTCTCCTGCCACATCCCACTCTCCGTGTCAAACACATTCACCTTCCATCTCATCTACAGACCACCCAATTCAAACACAGTCTTCATCCGAAACTTCACTGACCTGGTCACCACCATGTCCCTCACACATGACAACAACATCTTCCTAGGCGACTTCAACCTCTCAGGCAGCAAGGCCACCAAGCCGATGAAAGGAAGCTCTCCTAAGCCTTCTTAACACTTTTAGCCACACACAGGACATGAAACACCCAACTTAAGAGAAAGGTAAAATCCTCAACCTAATAATTACTGTACTGCCTTCCCTCCACTACAGCTCTCCTCTACCCCTTGACTGGTTTGACCAACTGTCTATGTATTTCAACATCCTGATCACCACCCCAGTCAAGAACTCCCAGCAGAAAACCATCAGACAAACCTTCAGGTCCTTCAAGAGCTTCCCAGTGGTAGCCCTCACGAAAAGCCTCACCAACCTCCACCTCAAATGGATCGAACACTGTCAACCAAACAGTAAATCTCTAATGTAAGCACTCAATGCCACCCTCTCAGCCTCCATTGACCGACACGTGCCTCTGAAACAATTCACTTGCAAACTGAAACTGTCAGCACCCTGGTACACCTAAACACCCAGCCTCTGCATAAGAGAGTAATCAAGAAGCAAGACAAATCCTGGTGCCGCTCAAGGACTGTATCTAACCTGGTGCTCCTCAAGGAAGTCCGAGCAACTTGCCAACAACTAATAAACATAGCCAAGGCCTTCTGCTATCAGATCACCATTGAAGAAGACAACAACAAAAGCAGAGCCCTCTTCAAAGCAGTCAAGCACTGCATCAACCACTACCTGACCCTGACATACCACACTCCATTGGAAAATCCACCACCATCAGCACCTTCTTCATTGACAAAGTCTGCAAGATTTGCCAATACATAGACACCAGCTCAGAATCAACAGACGCACCTCATGTCCCTCCTTTTTAAATATCCACACCCTGGGCATCATTCAAGACACTCTCTACTGAAAACTTGGTAGAAACCATGGCCACCCCCAAAGCCACATTGTATACAGATGGCATCCTCCCAGCATCCATCCTCAAGACCCTACCTGCAGAAGCTCTGCTTCCCTACCTGTTGATCATCAACAGCTCCCTAACTGAAGGCACCTTCCCAAAAACCCTGAGGACAGGACAAATCCTCCATCTACTAAAGAAACCCACTCTGGATCCCCACAACCTAGTTAACTATCGACACATCACCCATCTTCCCTTCCTATGTAAGATGATTGAGAAAGTGGTGGCTGTGCAGCTGCAGCAACACATCGACACCAACAATCTCCTCCAAACCTACCAATATGGATTCAGACCCAGATGCAGCACAGAGACAGCAACCATACAGGTGGTTGAAGACGCACTCAAAATCTGTGACTAAGGCCACCACTGCCTCCTGGTTCTACTCGACCTCTTAGCCGCTTTGAACACAGTAGACCATTGGGCGCTCATGGACACCTTACATCAGTGCATGGGGATCAGCGACCATGTCATACACTGGCTTAAGTCCTATCTTGCCAACCACCAGCAGTTTTTTTTTCAGTTGGACTCCTCTAGATGGCCAATGCTACCCATCAACTCTGGAGTCCTGCAGGATTCCAGCTACTGCCGGGTGATCTTCAATCAATCTATAAATGGAACCGCTGGGAGCCCTCCTAGCCACACACAGCATCTACATGCACCAATATGCCAATGACACACAGCTATACCTCAATATTGACTCCATCAAGGACATCCACAGGCTCAAAACTGGCCTCTTGCTGGATGTCCAGTGCACACTTGAAGCTGAACCCCTCCAAGACCTAATTCCTGCTCCTCACCAACAACAAAAACCCAGGCATACAGATCTGGCTATCAACCATGAACCCTAATAGAATCACACACAACCTCACCTTCTGCGCCAAGTCCTTAGGGGTTGCATATCAACAATCACCTCTCCTTCAAGATACAAATAGCTCATAAAACTCAGACAGCTTGTTATCAGCTCTCGCACCTGTAAAAAGTCAAGTCCTTACATCCTTCAGACAGCTGTGGATCCACTGCTCAAGCACGGGCCCCATCCCACCAGGATATGGTCAATGTCCTCCTTCAAGGCATCCTGTTGTCCTCCTTTGTGCCCTACGAGACGTGTCCTACACGCGGCCACATGCCACATCAAGGGTCTCCACAGATACAACCACTTCACTCTGGCTCTCATCAACCTTCACTGGCTCCCAAGGCATGCACAAATCACCTTCAAGTCTTGCTGCATCATCTATAAGGCAGTCACCCTCAAGTCACCTAGCTACCTCACGGAGAAACTCAGCATCTCGGATGGACAGTGCATCACTAGAAGCCAGATAATGTTCAGACTTGATATCCACTGCTACAAAAAGGAAAGGACTAGAAAACAAGTCTTCTCTGCCTACGCCCTCAAGACTATGGAACTTCTCCTCGTCTGCATCAGACTCGTCCTCACACTCCTACAATTCAGAAACTAACTCAAGACCCACCTCTTCACGGAGTCTCTCCTCTTCAACACCTAGGTCATCACGTTGCCCACCTCACACTATCTGACTCATTACAAACTGTCCGCCCCTCTCCTGCCTGCCTCCCTGTACAGCAGTACCCCTCCTATGTGCCACTCTGTATCCTAGCCCTGCTGTATATCTGTTCTGTTGCTAGCTCTCAAAAGCGCTCTCTTATGCATCTGTACTGTTGTACACCTCTGTGAAGTGCTCTGTTGAGTATCAGTATTGTTTTATACCTCTGTAAACCACGCTAAATAAATACAATAATAATAATAATAATAATAATAGTAATAATAATAATAATAATAATAATAATAATAATAAGTTCTTAGGTTGCATATGTGGACTTTCCAAACATGTTTTCATGCTTGATGGTACAGGTGAAAGTTTGATCCACATGCAGTTTATAATGGGTCGATTCAAACTGTTATGAATCATTGATGAATAGCACATGCAGCAAAGAATACCCTGTTGCATGATATTGTGTTTGGGTGTGGGGTGAGTGAGCACCAGGGGAACGGTTACAAGAAATCCCTGTTATTAGCTATCATATTTGGGTTGTTGTGGTGTGTTTTGTGATACATTTTTAATGTGATAGCTTTGTTTTAATATCACACACCTGTGAATGCGATTTAGTTATGTGATGTGTTTACATGGTGTGTAAGCAAGTCCTGTGCGTAGTTATGGGCATTCCCTGTCACTACCCAATAAAATGTAACTTTGTGTGTCATACCATTTATTTGTTTGGGGGTTGGAGTGGTTATTCACAAATGTTTTTATTCTTGGCAGTTTGTGTTGAGATGCATGATGTTTAAGACCCATGAGCACAGCCAAGAGCCATGATGCTGACATCTCTTGGAAGGACTTTGAACAGCGTGCAATCACAGTAGCCAGGTGCCATAGATTTATGTGGTGTTCGGGATCTAAGAGCAGTAACAATGCAATCTCTTAAAGTATGCCAGGCGGCATTGCAGAATATGCGCCTGTTGTAGTTGGCAGTTTTTTGTGATGTTTAGGACATGCAAGAGAAACCAAGTCATCCTATGGATGTTTGCAACATGCACAGGGGCTTGCAATGCATGACAGATGAGGTTGCATGATTGGGTAGGGAGGTGGTGCACTGATCTGTGAGCTATCATGCTTGATTTCCCAGGATCAATGTACACTTTGCACAAAACACTTTCGACAAAGTATACGTTAGCAGTGTCCAATTGCCACATGTCAGTTTCTGTCCTGCGGTTCTTTGAAGAAATACAACCAAATATTGATTTTGCAATCAATTTTTTTGCATGCCTGCTTCCGCTTTATCCAATGCATCACCTCCATATCCTGCTCCTCCCTCCATTCTCCTAAATGTGGGAGACACTACTGCAACCGCCACCATCTCCTGCTGTCTCTGTGTGCACAGTGGAGAACCCCCCAAGGGCCTCCTCCCCTCATGGTCCCAGTACTCCCCACTTCTTCCTTACCTATGCCCATTCCTCCTTCATGCACCAGAACCCATTATTCGTCACCCACATCCTGCCTGTGGCATGCATACAGCACCATTGCAGCATCCCACAACCTTAGTAAACATTCAGAGGATGCAGCACAGGGCTTAGTTTGCAAAAGATGGCCCCTGCATAAACAACCTCAACAAGAACATAGATTACCTGCTGAGAATACTACTTACTGTACACCATTTGCTTTGATTTGCACCAGATTTGGTGAGTTTCAGAATAGTGGTTTAATTGTGGGTGCATCTGTCTGTATTAGGTGGTGTCATTTTAAAAGGTATTTTCACTTTAGTACTTTTATTTATTATTTTCATTCTATCTGTTCACTAGGGAGTCCTGTCTTGAAGAAGGCAGCAAAGGTTTGTTTGCCGAAACACAGCTACTCTGCGTTGATCATGTACCACTCACAATAATTAACTTTGTGTTTTCCACCTCTGGAATTATGTACATAAAATGAAGTTTGAAGTGTATTCTGTCACAGCACTTCCCTCTGGAATACTGTCTATGTGTAAACCTCTGTTGAACTCTTTCTTTAAAATGAAGTGAAATTATGCACAATGATGATGGAGACTTATGCTCAAAATTAAATATTCTTGATTAAATCTAGACACCAACAATCCTCCTAACAATCTCTATTTTCCTTCAATGAAATGCCATTAGGTACTGAATTAGGGTCATATGAAGAAATTGCTAAATCGATGCTGAATGACCACTTGTAGGAACACCCCTGTCTGTGTATTTTAAGATGCAGCATACATCAAAAGTGCTGTGGCTTGCCTTGGTTCAAAGAGGGGCACAATGGTATTTTTCTTGGGGTTAAAATTGCACGCCCCATTCTGGTGGACGTAGATATAAGGGGACAGATTCTCAAAAAACTGTGCAGATGAAAAATGCGCAGAGAATGAATTTGTTTCATTTGCACTCATTGCAGAGATGCAAATATCACCTTATTGTCTAAGGTGACCTGTGCATTCCAGGAGAGGGTTAACAACAGCACACATATGCACTGTCCAGCTCTCTTGCATACATGAGGGTCTGGATCACACTCCCTACACTAATGTCTGACAGGCTCCCAGGCACCACTTGCTTGTTGGGAACGCATTTCACAGAGATGGGTCCCTAAAGTGACCATGTATATGAAATGCTCGTAAAAATAAAATATAGCATTTCCATCCCTGTTTGGGGGTGGAAAGGTGTTACAGTTGTGGTTTAAACTGCAGTTTTCATACTTAAAGAAAAAATCATGACAAGGTCAGAGGTGACCCTGTCATGATTTGCACCTCCCTCTGCACCTATTCCCAAAAGGCACAATGGGGTGATCCTCATTTCTGCGCATTTAAAAGCGCATTCCTTTTCTTACTTTGGGATGTGTTTTTAAATGTGCAGAAATGCCTCCTTATTTGTGGAAATGGAGAAAAGGGTCTCATCTCCCCACTTGCACCAAAAATGTTTTCAGAATCTGGCCCATGGTAACAGCCTGTTTGTAAAAGTAAAAGGAAATATCGAGGCTGAATACCACAAAAGGAAATAGACCAAACCCGGGCTTATAAAGATTCACAGATCTTTATTCTATAACTGTACAGTTTACAAAGAAACAAAGTATCAGATAGCTATCTGGCCCTCAGTACATCACAGTGAATACCAGCCCTTTCGGTGTGAGACGTGAGAGGTACTGGACGTCTAAATAGTTATGCTTTTTATACATTTCCAATCATAATGTCCAGCCCCCCTTCGGTTAATGATACTCGGTCTAGGGTTTGTGCCGAGTTCACTTCTAGTTTGTCCAACTATATGCATGTGGATTATCTTCAGTTTGTACAACAACAAGTCACAATGGCAACAGTGTATTCTCGGATTTAACAGTAAGTCTTAATACACGTCCTATACAATGTAGTTCAACAAGTGTCCACGTTCAGTATTTAGACAGCATTGTAGTTGATGTATGTCCGCAGATCGGGCTTGTTGGCGCAGGTAATCCTCTGTCTACAAGTCAGGTATGGGACAAGATCTCTTTACTTGACCCAAACATTCGGCCAACTGACAGTTTGTACATTAACATATGTACAAAGGTCAAGACGGCTCAGTTACAAGCGGGAAACACTGTCCACCATTTTAGAACACAGAACTACTTTGGAGTGGAAATCAAAATGGCGGACAGAGCTAAGATGGCGGCTAAGTCGATCTAAAATTGGAACTTTGCTTCGTGGTTTTCTTCGCAGAGCGACTGGGTTTAGGGCAATATATACAATAAAGGAGGCACGATATGATATCCCATTTAACATGTTGACCTAATTAGAGGCCTGAACAAGGTCCCTGCCAGCTCATATATTTTTGCCTAAGTGGTTTAATCTAACAATATAATCAAAGGCCAGATGTATGTTTGTCTGATGCAGTGGCTTTGCTTGTTGTCACCGCTAGAGGGAGCTTTTGCCTTAGGATATATAGAGACAATACCAATTTGCATAGCTTCACCTATTGTCACCGCCAGTGAGAATGTTGCCTTAGGATGTATAGAGACAATGCTAATGTGCATAGTGTCACCTGTTGTCACCACTAGAGGGAGCTGTTAGCTTATGATATATAGTGGTCCTACTGTGTCAATGAAAATCTGCACTTTGTCCCATGTACACAGGCTTCTACACTAGTAAGCAATAACGACATATTAACACATAGAAATTCAGTCTGATGTATATGGACTCTTCAGTTTAAAATAATCCAAATTAACAATGAAGTTGCAGATTCTGTAATTTGAAAGTATAGGCCCCATTAAAACACATTTGAAAAAATCCTGTGCTATTTATACACAGAATCAAGATAACTGTCGCGCGGCTCACTTTTGAGTTTAATTAATCTTTTATAATAATCCGAATTGTTAACACCACGTCAATCCATTTCTGCGATATTTCTGACACTAGCCCCTTGCAACACTCCTTTCCTCGCCTGGGAGGATGATAGCATTTCAGTCAGCTGTTTTAACTTCTGCTCTGGTCATAAAGCACCCGCCCGCCTTGTTAAATATTCGGAATGCTTAAAGTCTAATGAACCACCCCAGGGTTCTGTCAGCACACGTAAAAGCTTTGAGATGTAAATGACTGTTCGCCTTTCCAGCATCTGACCGCAGTATTCAGTGTGGAGTAAGCTTGGCTTACATTACAGTAACTGGAGGTACTCATGATTGTCCGCTGAAGGATTCATGTGATGTGCGGTAGTCTTCCAGCCACTGGATCATGTATCTTATTCCAGACAAATCAGAAATAATTTGGAAGGCAAACTATTTTTTTTTAAACAGGTCGGCAATATTGCCCCTCCCTTGCTCACATATGAAAGGACCATGCTAAGTACATCTGTTGTGGTTTATTATACCATGTCACCCGCACAAATGCTGCACTTGCCTGCATTCTTTACTTATTGAACCTATGCACTTACTGGGTCTGCAACCTTTTGCTCTCCTGATATTTCGCACTATGCCATCCATGATGCCGCATCATTGGCCATGCTGGTGGGAGTTTTTTTTATGTAGGTCATTTATTATTCACGTTTACACGTGTGTGTCTCAAGGCACAACAAGGCAATTGTGGGTGTAAGGGTGGAACGATCCTACTAGGCCTTGTACATTCAGATCGTGCAATTGCAGGTTATTTTTAATGCACTTGGTTTCAAGCAGAGATCCGGGATTCAAACCTGTGTTGCTCAGCATGATTTTGCTTCCAAGACCCGCGCTTTGCCAGAGAAATATCCTACCGTCACTTGTAGTCTAAAACATAGTGCTCTTGCAGTTGAGATGATTCGTTTTCCCAAACATGTTTTTACTCATTTTCGATGTGACATATGCCTAGATGCCTCTGGGTTAGGTGCGCTTAACAAATGCCAAATTAAATAAATAAATAAGTAAATAAATAAATAAGTGCTGCTCATGTGCCTCTCTTTTGCTCATCTGTAAAATATACCAGGAAGATCTCAGTTGCCATGTCCTGGCTAATGTTCCGTTATATTGTAAAAGAGGTGCCACAGCGAACCCTTCAACAAACCAGAGTCTGGTTATTTCCTGGATACTATGCTTAATTACCCATATGGGAATGTATATGGGCAGTCTTTCTCAGTTTTATGTTTGAAAAATACAGGTTTGAAAATTACAGTAAGAAAACTCTATCTCCTGATCAAGAACACTCCTGCAGGGTGACACTGACAAACCAGGTAAGCCCTAACTGGGTCTGACACTGACCAACCAGGTAAGCCCTACTTGGGTCTGACACTGACCAACCAGGTAAGCCCTACTTGGGTCAATACTTCATGCACCAGTTTGCTGGTTTACCCCATTGACAGGGTGAAACTAGAGAATGGAGAATGACCAATTGACATTTAATACAAAAAAGACCAAGATTGAATTTGGCCATCCTAATGATGCCTCTCTCCACTCCTAATCACCTGTCTTTTCTATTTGCTATAAGGGCAACACCAAGATATAACGTAAATAAGCTGCCACCGCCCCTGGAAGGGCTCAGCACCTGACTCCCGCCCACCTCCTCATTGAGAAATACTTGCAGCTCGCAGCAGATGCTGACTATGAAATATATACAGTAGATTGGTAGTTCTAGAAAAATTGATGGCACCATTTCCAAGTGCTGCCGAATAGTATACAGGCACTAAGTACTCATTATATTCTGTCCCAGTAGGTGAAATGCACAGTTATGTGCCCAGAAGCACAACATATGGGCCCTAGCAGATGGGGGTGGGTGCACATTAGGAGGGCTTAGGGCACATAAATGCCCTTTTTGATGCGTTTGAGTTATAAAAAAAAGTATCAAGTGGCCGCAGGGCCAGGTGCAAGGCCTTAATCTATAAATGTTTACGATTATGGGGACAGTACAAAAAAACGATAAGATGTGGCCGCTGAGCAACAGATGCTTCTTGGAATTTCAAGATTAGTCCTTTGTCCATTTCAATGACAATGCAAGCAATGGCTGGTATCATGGATGTTTGCGAAGGGCAGTGAAGCAAAGGACGATTTCACAGAGGAAGAGCCGGCAATCAGATTTTGGAACAGCTAAGAAAAAAGCAGCCACTGCAGAGGAAAGCCCAGGGAGTTAATTAAGTACAGGGCAAATGGGATGATGTGGCAGTCATCCAGGGTGGCCAGTGGCATGCTGAGAGTGATCAGGAAACATGGATAGGCCTTGGGGATTTGCATCCTGATTGGATCTGTAATTTCCACCCACCCTCTTTCTTCTGAAAAAAGAGCTAATACATCACCCCATCATTGTCCCTGACATTATGGGATCCGACCTTGCCCCTCGCCAGCCAGTGTGCTGGGGATCGGCCCAGGCTGAAAACAAGATGTGCACTGAGCCATGCATCTCACTCTATGGGGCTGTTTCTGAATGAATGACTTCATTGTTCTCTTCGGTAAGCACAGCACTGTGCATTATCCAGTTGTTATTGAGTTGTGCACCATATGGCTCTGTAGCTAAGGAATGAAAAGGTCATCATGACATTAATAGCTACTGCAACACCTGCTGGTGAGGAAATGCAACACTGCCCACATCAGAAAAGGCAAATGCTATCATGGGAATCAAATGACATGACAGACCAACAGTCAGCAGCATGTATCCGCACAGCACCATGACATGGCACAATGCCACAACTTTTCGATTAGTTCACCTGTTCCTCTTGAAATGCAATGCCTGGCCCTTGCACAATCATCACACTGGCCAAGCTCACATATCTTTCTTGAAAGCACTCCACTTGGCCATTGTTTACAGCCCACTACATATTGCATTGTCTAATCACACTTGTAGTTCCAAGGGGAGATTGGCCTTATTACGAGTGTGCCGGTCCGGTAACAACGGTGCCGGTAAGCTTACCAGCACTGTTATTACCAGACTGGCACACTCCGCACTTCCACTTGAATCCCTGTAGTCTAATGTCCAGGAAGTGATTCTTGACTGAGTGAAATTCCCTGGTCTGAACCTTGAACTTTGAAAGAATTGTAAAGCCCAGTGATTTGTTTCGACAATCACACACCCCCCTTGAATTATGGGATGGAAATGTTGCAATGCCCTGACAGTGGTCAGAAGTGCTTTTTCACATTCAGTAAATTTGGTCTCTACCTGCGACAATGCCTGGATATGATATGTTATTTATAACACGCTTAATACCCAGAGGTTCCTAAGTGCGGACCCGGGGATCGAACCTGTGCTCCTCTGCGTTGTCTTGCGTCCAAGGTGAGCACGTTGCCGTCGAGCTATCCTCCCGGGACTTACTGGCATATGCAATGGTTTTGTTATTTGCATCATGTTTTTGGTAGAACGCTGCTGACATACATTGATCTGTGAATCATATTTCTACAAAGAAGTCTTGTTTTTTTATTGGATAAACTAAACATGCAGCTTTCATCAGATAGCCTTTTAACTTGGGCACTGCCTCACTTTGTTCCTTTTCCCATTTCCAGTGTACACCATGCTTCAGTAATTTGGTAAAAGGTTGCGTGATCTCTGCATAATTTTCAATAAACCTCCATTGCTAACAAGCTTTTTTGAACTTTTCAAGTTAGTGGGTCTTTTAGATTCTGAATTGCTTTCACCTTCTTCTTTAGGAAGTTTTCCCTTTTTCTGCACCACTCTGCTTTCTGTAGAGATACCTTTGCCCCAGCCTTCTCTAGCTGACTGAGAACATGTATCATTTCATTGAAATGACTTATCAAATCTTCATTTTTGATTCACATCATTCACATAAACTATGGTTCCTCTCTCAGCTGCATGTGGGAATGATTTGCTCAGGAAAATTACAAAATCGGTTCCACTATTGACATACCCAAAAGGGGTCTGATACCATGCATATTGTGATTTGTCAAAGAAAAATGCTAACATGTTTGCATATCTTCAACTAGTAGTCCACACCAGTATCCAGCTGTAAGATCCAAGGAGGTAAATACCTTTGATTCCCTAAAATTTGCAAGGCCCTGATCAATAAATGGAAGTAGCCATTGTTCAATTCTCTTAAGTCTGCACACAAACACCATTTTCCATTGGGTTTTAGCACACTAATATGGGGCTTTTTGATGTACTATGAATAGGCCTAATGATGCCTCTAGATTCCAAATGTGTAATTATTTCAGCCAGTGACTCCAGACATGCCAGGGTAACATACATTGTCGTGCAAATATTGGTTCCCTGCCATATCCTTGTGGTACTGTGGTAACATGTAAATCGGTCAGGCCACAGTCATAGGCATCTTTGGCAAAAAGCTGTTTGAACTGCATAAACAGTTCCCTCAGTTATCTTTTTCTTCTTTATTTGTGCAAGCATATGCAGCCTGAATCTGCTCCTCAAGCATTTTAGAAAATTCTGGAAAATCCTACAAATGCAGGTCTGCTGTACTTTCCTCTAACAATGTGGCAGTGTCTCTTTGGAGAGTAGCTACCCTCAAATATTTTGGAATATTGACCTCCACTTCAATATGCTGCTATTCTCTTCCTGATTCAACTAACTCAAATTGAACACAATTATGCCGAGGACAGCATCTCACTTTATCTGGCTCATAAGGGTATACAGACTCCATCCTTAACATTTCCTTTGGTTTAGAAGCCAGTGATTCCGGTAATTCACCCTGTGCAGTCACATAGCTTTCTGGGATATTCCTGATAATAACAATAAGCATGTCCATTTATATAGCGCTACAAACCCTCACGAATCTGAGCACTGCTTATTATTACCCTTGGTGTGTGGCACTCATTTATTGACCTCAGAAGGATGAAAGGCTGAGCTTGGCCCTGCCGGGATTCAAACCTGTGTCAGCAGGCTCTGCACGGATGTCAAAGCAAGCGCTTTAATCACTGTATTACTCACTGGGTTACTGAAATCAGCAGTGTAATACGATTCCTGTACTGCCATTCCTAATGCTGTATTTTCTTACAAATTAATGTCCTGACAACCTTTATTGTCCACCAGGATTCGAATGGGTCCATCTCCAATCTTTACCAATGGTGTATATTTGCATTCTAACCCTTGCTATTTAATGGATTCATTTAAACACACAAATGATAAGGATCTTTCATCTGTCCCTTTCCTTATTTTTTTCTTACTGTAAATTGTCTGGTAAATGCAGGAATGGTAACATCCCTTTACACTCGAAGTTCAATTGCACGACACCATTGGGGTACAATGGTAAGCTTATCTCGTGTTTTCAAATTCAGGTGCAGCTCCACCCAATCTGCACCCGACCTTTTGATTCAGAAAGCCTAACACCATACACATTTTGTGCATGATGTCATTTCCCATATAGAATTTGGTTTGTGTTCCACTCACAATCCACACCTTGGGCCTCATTATGAGTGTGTAGGAAAGGCAAAAATGGTGCCGGTAGTGCTGCTGGCGCCGTTGTTACCTCTCCACCATACTACGAGTTCTGCTCGCCGGTGCCGGACTGCACGCCTGGTCTGACCAGGCATGCATACCGGCACCCGCGAGCAGAATTCATGATTGCACCAGCACCATTATAAACGGTGCCGGTGCAACCATGCTCCCGACCCCCATAATCGGGATCGGGAGGACGGCCATAACGGCACCCGCGAATGGGCAATTACTGCCCATTCGTGGGTGCCAGAAAAGAAACCAATCCCGCAGCAGCTGTGTCCTTAGTAAGGGCACGGCTACCGCCAGAGTTAAAGTGAGGCCCATTGTGATGAATGCATTTAGAGACAACTGCTTCCCACAATTCTTTGTCCAATTTCAGGGTCATCTAGGCCAAAGATGTATTGATTTTTTATCATAAAATGTAGAATCTCCTCTCTGTTAAGTACTTGCCTGAATACCTTTTCATTAATGAAACTCCTTTCCTGCTCAAGCGCCAAATCGGCCTCAATCATTTCAGAATGCCCATTGGCATGGATCCAGGGCTGCCCTTCTCCCATGTGTATTTCTGCAATTGTTGAAATGCATTTTTCCTGATCTGGAGTCATATTTGGTTGTCAGTTTTCCTCATTTAAATAAAAGTGCAATGTGTTTTCATCTCTTTCTGTTTGCCAATTTTTCTTATGGTCCAAATAAATCTCCAAAGATTGCTTCTTTTTCTCTCCTCGCAATTCATCCTGACACATGAGGATAACAGTGGCGGCAGGCACACAGCCATTCTGAAGATATACTTCCACTGCACTTTTTGATTTAGCAATGGTGTGGCATTCTTGTATGCTGTTACTTTGGGTCATTATTTTCTTAGGTTTCAGTGGTTTCTTGGCTAAGGACCACAAAACCCCATTCACCACTTCAATGATGGGCCACAGCCTCCTTAGGCATTTCGTCCCTATAAGGAAGGGTATTTCATTAATGGGTGTGACCAACACTTCCTGTTTCATACTGTGATTCCCTATTTTTTATGTCGACCTCGATGACACCTTCGATAGGTATTTTCTTCTCATTGAAATTGTGCACAAGGCCTTCACTTTGCTTCACCTTTATATAGTTTTGTGGGGATCTCTCCTCATAGATACTTTGCATCAGTTCTCTTGACATTATTGTTGCTTGGGCACCTGTGTCAATCATAGTAAATGCATAAAAATTTTCTTCAACAGTGATGGGAGCATAAGATCTACCCCCAACTGTGTCTGGATTAGCTGGAAGGTGCATTTGAAGTACCTATTACAGCCGGCAGGCGTAAGCCGGCCCACCAGAACGAAGGCCCCAGGAAACAAGGTCTTCGCCTGTCCCAAGCCTGTGTTCTGCCTTTCGTAGCTCCACTGGAGGAGCAGGAGCACCAGGACCGCTTCTGGAGCAGTGGCCCCTACCCCTCGAGATGTCCTGAGGCCCAAGAGGCTCCCTTACCCAGATGGAGAGATAATATCCATTTTAGGCAGTGTGATTCGTATCGCGCTTGGCAGCCTAATTTCTGCATTCTCCTCATCAAGAATTGAAGGAGAAATCATCTGCATCATTTTCGCTGCATTCAGCTGCCCGTGTAGGTGCTGAGACCTGCACTACATAGTAAGCACCATTGTCTTCCATGAGGTTGGCTTAGTGCCATGTCCAAGATGGCCGCCCCGATTTCGGAATCCTTCCCTTCTGCTTAACTGTGCCTCAGCTGTGTCTGAATTGGCTGGGATGTTCATTTGAAGCACCTATCACAGACAGCAGGCGTAAGCCACCCCACTGCAATAAAGGCCCTAGGAAACAAGGTCTTTGCCTGTCCCAAGCCTGTCGCCAGCCGTCTACCCCGTTAGCAAGAACCCCTGCTCAAGTTGGACCAGTATTCGTAACATAATACCAAGGTAACTTCTTTCAGACATGCCTGGCAGCGGACACTTGCTTCTACCGGTAACCCAAACTGCCTGAATTTACTAGCCTGATTGTGCATTAGTTGCTCATTGTATTACCAGTGCAAGTTTGTCACTGTGTCCCGCCCAATCAATTTACGCATTCCGATCTGCGCTATTTGCGAGTCTGTTCGAGCTGCTACTAATTTACACTGCACAGATCCTATTTTCCAAACTGCGTTCACCTTACCCCTATAACGTGTGCTCTGTGCATTGCTCAATCCACTATTTGTCTGCATTATATCAACCACTCGACTTGTCATGTTATCCGCCCAACTACCAGATTGCGTCTCTATCTTTACCATGCACTACTTTAATGTGATCTGATCGTGTGCATCTGTATGTATTTTGCCTCATGTACCCATGCCATGTGTATTGTTGCCAGTTCGCCAACCAAATGAGCATATTTTACCCACATTGTACCGCATCAACCTACCTGACTTTGTCTAACTTGCCTTGATAATGTGTAGCTTGCACAATATTCTCCATGACCAGTTGACTGCGTATATATACTAGCTTAACTCTTAGCCAGTTCCCCTTTCCATCTCCAGTTTCACTACCATTGAGCATCGCTCTATGACTTACTGAACGTGTACACATTGTACTCATGTACCTGCGCCTTGTACAATCATCATATGCCCACTGCCTGCATGTGCACGCTGAATTTGTGCCTTTTTACATGTAAGCATGAGTGCCTAAAGTATTGCCTAATCTCTTGCTCCTACCTATGATTTGCTTCTGTGTGCCCTTACCCCATTTCACATTGGCTACACTTACCTCTCTCTGTGCCTTGGAAACCCTTGCCTTTGCATTGCCTCCTTCTCATTACACCAACAGCCTAGCTGCAAAAGATGTTAAGCCTAATTATTATTTACTGTATAATGGTTGCCACTACACTCCTTGCTACTAGCAGTCAGGAATGTTATATCGGGCTCCCACCACCAGAGATAGAACCAATCTTACCCAGCCTGCCAATTACAGTTATGAATAACTTTGGCACCATCGGCCTGAAATACCTTTGTGCTACAGGGCTAGGAGCCTATGCCTCTCTTCCATGTACCATGACTGACAGAAACTCTAAACTCTGTGCCAGACTTACTAAACTGCATGAGCCACTCAGAAGATCCCTACTACCAACAAACTTGAAAACAAACCGCCAGCATAGTATGAAACTTAACCATACTAACCGGCCCTCCTCCCCATCAGCCTCCAACACGAATGCCTTCCAAACCTTAAGACTTAAGTCCAAGCCCATTGTTACAAACATATCCATTCCTGTCCAGGTTAAAGCTGAAACAGAGGCACATTCCTTTAAAGGAGCACTCCTTAACGTGAGATCGCTCGTTGCCCATGCCGTAGACATAGCAGACCTAATTACAGAAGGTTATCTGGACTTCCTTGCGATAACAGAGACTTGGCTACATAATGCCGCAGGACCGTCGCTTATGTTAGTTATCCCAGACAGATACACAATATCCATGCAAGACCGAGATGGCACCCGAGGTGGTGGAATCGCCATTATATTCAGAGTGAGCCTATCTCTAAGACTAGCCCCTACGCAAACTTTGCAATCATGTGAAATCCTTACTGCTAAACTACCAATAAATAACTCCCAATCACTTACCATTCATCTAATATACAGACCACCTGGTCCTCTTGGGACCTTTGAGGAGGACCTGCACAGTATATTAACTAAAACATCAAAACAACCTCACAATTACTGCTACTAGGTGACTTCAATCTAGGCTTTAACGATCCAGCGTATAAGCACACTTCGGACATAGCTAATACCATTAACGCCTTAGGATTGTTTCAAAAAGTCAACTATCCTACCCATATGAAGGGGAGAATATTAGACTGGGTAGCCGATTATAACTGTACAGCTGCTATTTCCTCCATCTCACCTCAACTCTGGACAGACCATTCACTTGTGTCCTTTAATCTGTTAACCACCAGACCTTTTCCTATGGCCCTGCTAATGGCGCCACCATGCTTAACCAGAAACAAAAAGAAGATTATAGCAGACAAAGTAATCCCGGCTATCCTCCCAGCTCTAAATGCACTGCTAGACAATCTAGACCCCAGCACACTAGTCCATGAATACAACAAAATCATGCTTGCTACAATGGACAAAATTGCCCCACTTAAACTTAGAACAAGTAAACCTAAAGCCCATCTAAATAAATGGTTCACGCCAAAACTAAAGGAACTACGCCTTATGAAAAGAAAATGTGAAACCACCTGGAGACTATGCCCATCTAATGAGAACAAAGTAAACTTAACCTCCATCTCTCTGCATTACAAAAATGAAGTCTTCCTGGCAAAACGGAACTCCTATGACAAACGCATTGCCAAATCTAATTCTAGCATGAAGGAACTTTTCTCCATACTGAAAGAACTAGAGTCACCAATTGCCACACCTGATATATGCACCAAGGATAAGACCTGGTGTGCAGACATCCAACATGCGCTAGCAAATAAAATAAATACACTCCAAAATAAAATACAGCTAAAAAAAGACACTCTGAACTTACAGCACCTGTCCAATATCGCGCCACCTGTAGTGATACACCCACTGACCAGACCAACAAATTTCACTTTACCAAAACTTCTACCTTAGAGGTAGAGAAAATTATCCTATCTCTTAAACCTTCCAACTGCAAATGTGATATCTGCCCAGCACAGATAATAAAAGACGCTGCCAGAGACCTATCACCATTCATTTCCAAATTGATCAATGCTTCTTTCTCCTCAGGTACTATTCCTGCCAATTTAAAACAATCCTGGGTGCTCCCACTCCCCAAGAAGCAGACACTAGATCCTCTCATCCCCACTAATTAACCCCCCATTACCACGGTACCATTTTTACTTAAAATACTGGATAAAGTTGCATACACCCAGATTCAAAGATACCTTGAACTGCATAAGCTCATAGGAGCTAGACAATCTGGCTTCCGTCCACTACATGGGATGGAAACTGCCTTAATTGATTTAAAAACCCAAATTGATGAGCTGAAAGATAAAGGGAAGACAGCACTTCTCCTCTTACTTGATCTCTTTGCAGACACTTTGACTCTGCAGCTCATTTTTCCACTGAGGCTAGCAGAGGGATAGAATCATTCCTGAGCGAGAGAACCATGAGAGTGTTCTCCCCCTCGGCAGCGGCAGACCCCACACCTATCCTGTGCAGTCTTCCTCAGGGTTCCTGTGTCTCCCGACTCTATGCAACATTTTCACCAAACCTTTGTTCGATGATTTGGACCCTCTGGGTATCACCTACAGTAACTATGCAGATGATACACAGATTCTAATCCCGCTTTCTGGGGATCATAGCAAGGACCTGGAGTTGGTGAATAGGGTATATCTCATCATCCACGCATGGATGACTACCCATGGTCTATGCCTCAATGATGATAAGATAGAGTTGATAATCTTGGGCACGCACTCCAACATTAACAAACTAGGCCAGGAATATTCCTCATTCAGTATCGCCGGAAATATCATCAAGGTATCCAAGGAAGTAAAAACCCTTGGTTTTTATCTTGATTCCACTATGTCCTTTGATAAACAAGTAAAATCTCTGGCTTCGACCACTGCCTACACTTGTAAATTGATAAGAGCTGGTAAGCCTTTCCTTTCAAACGACAGCTGTATGATTTTGGCTAAAGCTTTAATACTCTCCAGACTTGATTACTGCAATGCCCTTTACAGCGGTGCTAACAAAGCTACCATCCAGAGGCTACAAATTTTACAAAATAATGCCTTGAGAGCTGCGCTTGGCATAAACAAAAGAGTACATATCTCTTCCATTAGATGCCAACTCAAATGGCTCTCCACTGACAATGAAATACAGCTAAAAATGATCTCCTTGACCTATAAAGCCTTAAACAATGCTGCCCCTAGAGACCTTATGGATAAACTAAATAGAAGAACATCCATCAGACCGACAAGAGCCGGCAAGGCCAATTGCCTTGTAGTACCAAGATTCAGACTTACCAAGATTGGTGGCCACAGCTTTCCTGTGAAGGCTGCCAAACTCTGGAACTCCTTGCCCCATAATTTGAGAGTAGACCAACCTTACCTAAACCTCAGAAAGAATTATATTAAATACATCAACTCTAATTACCCCTAGACACCCTGTTGCCCCTTAGAAATGTTGCCTTAGCCCACCAGCCCCATCTATGTCAACTGTATATAACCTGTATTCTTAGAATCGTAGTTGAACAATGTTACATTGCCTTGTAATGTTATTTGTAATTTATTCTGTGTATCTGTGTACTATTCTGTAACTTGTACAAATTTGTAAATTTGTAAGCTTTGCACCTTATTGCTGCGCCCTGTTACCTCCGGGTTTGGTGCGCATTAGAAATAAATAAACAAACGTCTCCTAGTATGCATAGAAAGTGTGAATTGCTACCAATCTCAGCACTTACTTTTCTCAGATGAGCCTGGCTTTTTGCTAGGCAAAGGGGCCTATGAAATGACATTTTACTCTCCTTTTTACCCATTTCTTTTTGAATTTCTTTGTCTATTTTTCTGTGCTCAGAACTCATTTGAAGAGTAGTCTCGGGTCAATTCTTACATTACACAGCCAATAGGTTCCAGAATAGGAGATTGGGGTGTGAACACTGACTATCCCTCTGACCTGAGACCACCAGTGTTCACACCCCAATCTCCTATTCTGGAACCTATTGGCTGTGTACTTCTACAAGCCTCAGGTGTCAGCATGTCAGTTTCTGGTGTCTGAAATGTACCTGCATTTTGCACAGTGCCTGTGATTCCCGTTTTTTGGAATGTCTGTCATTCAAAATACTCCTCAGGTAACCGACCTACATCTACCATTTGGGAAACTTACATTTCTGTGAGGGTACCAGCAGTATTTTGATTATCAGGTAAGGGTTAAACTGTCTGTTGATTCTGACTCTTCGTTTTGTGTTTCATTTTCACATTGCATATTCTTTTTAAATCTACCTCTCTGTTCTTTAGGTTTTTTCTTGTTCATTTTCTCCTTTTTGCTCTTCATTTTCACAACCCTGAATGGTCTGGTTCAAATCCAAGTTAAACCACTCTCCCCTTTGGTTTGTGTTATTGTTCCCTGTCTCACTTTCATTAATTTGGTTTCTTGTTTTTAAATCGGCAAGCAATTCAGTGTTTTTATTCAAAGGTAATTCATGGGCATCTGTGTTCTCATCATGTAAGATGTGACTAGCTAGTCACTTATTGTCGCTACATGCAAGATCACTCCAATGACCTTCTGTGCCTTCACTTGGTTGTTACTTTTGAACTGCACATAATTTCCCTATTTGCACAGACAACATTTTAACCTGGGCCTATAAGCACTGAAACCTGTCCATGTATCTGAATTCCTCTCTTTGTGGTCTGGATCAGCAATGGTTAAATTCACCCTGATTAGGCCTGTTCTGGTACCTTTCAGCAGATTGACTTGTGTTTGTATTTCCCCTAAATTATCGTGATACATGAGGTGGAGAGCGTGGGGTGACCATTCTTTCCCCATGGTCAATCTGTGGTGGGCACTGACTATATTGGCGAGGTATATAAATCATATTTTGGCTTTCATGTTATGGGAACTGTTCCCTATGCTTGTTTCCATTTTCAATGAATCTATCCACATATCTTGGTCTTTCTTGATGGCCATACACCATTGTGCTTGGGTTAAATCTACTCTGGGCACCTAATGTCTGGTATGGACTGTTATACATATGATTTTGATTGTTATTTAGGCCTGGCATATGATGGCGATACCGCCCTCTGGGAGAATTAATGAGATACCGAGGGCTAATGTAAGAATTTCTATCGCTGAGATCAATGGATTGGAACATAGGAGCCTGGGGTGGTGTTCTCTGTGGAGCCACACCCCTTTGATTAGGTGTCATGTCATTCGTTGCCTGAGGTTATGCTGGTACTAGCAGCATCTTTACAGACCTTACTTCTGAAATTTCTGGTGTGAATTCCTTAGACTTTGATTTTGACTCTTTATTTCTTAGGCCCCCTCCTCTTTCTGATTAAATATTACCTCATACAGTTTGGTTGCCTGTTCAATTTTCCCTATCAAATTCACAGATTCATTGGGAGACAATGGGGGTCATTACGAGGTTGGAGTTAGCCATGGCGCTATTTGCGCCATGGCTACCCCCTTACCACATACCAGGTCCGGGTTCCCTGAATGGGGAATTACCAGGCCATTCCAACCTTGGAGCACCCGGTATTTCGCCATTCAGGGAACCCATCCCCATTCTCATTCGAGCCGCCATAGGGCTCAATGGGAATGGGGATCATGCTAACAACGGGCCCGTTAATAACAGGCCCGTTGTTAGCATGCTGGTCCTTTAGCGGCTCCCACTAAGGGCGCCTGGTAAAACCAGCCGCCCTTAGCGGGACCCGCTAAAGGACCTCGTAATGCGGCAGTAAGGGGTTAATAGCACCGGCACCTTTACCGGCGCTGTAAACCCCTCACCTCCAATGTATTTTTGAATTCCATAGAAATACACAGTTTTAAATTCTACTGAGTTAGGGTTAAAGGTCATATGAAAACGTGAGAATGTACTTTTTAAGTTTTGAAGAACTGGCAAGGGGATACATTTGGTTGTGCAGACATGCCATAAACAGCTTTCTTGGTTTGGTGTATAGACTTACAGGGAGAGAATTGGTGTCTAAGTTCTTTCTCAAAATCTGGCCTGACAACTTTTCCTGTTCATTCAGGCCACGGATAACACTAGCAGAAACAACATCTAGAGTGAGGTGAAAATGCCACCCATATTGAATCTGAGGGGTTTTAAATATATCATGGACCACCTCCAAGTGATCTTCTATGTAACAATCTCCTCCTTTTTTGAATGGTCTAATCAAGGTTTTGATAGACTTCGTAATTTTTAAAGGACTACATGGTGCATTCTCGGATGTGCCATTTTGTCCCTTACTCCTGTTCTCTTGTGGATGAGAATGTGCGTGAGCAGTTGCAGCTGATTCAGACCCAGTATTGGATCATAACCAGGCATGGTCATGTGGACAGCTGCTGGCAAGATTTCCCTGGCTAGGACTGTGAGTAAATTCAGCTTCAGTGAACATGGTGCACTGCCACTTTTCTTGAGGCTTAAAATGAAAAATGTTCTGTTTCAATTCTCTGCACTGCGCATCAAGCTGCTGCAAAAATTAGAATTCGCGTCCCTGACTTCATTGATTATCTCTTGCAATGCTTTAATCTGTGCCTGACAATGGTCAACTGCTTCAGTTTTTTCACCATTCTCATCCAATAATGTAAATAGTTCTTGTTCCATGGCTCAGAATTCCTCATCTCTTTCACTAATATCTTTTCAAAGGGTCTGTATTTCTGAGATTGCAACATCTTTGTCCTGTTTTACATCATCTAGCACCACTTTTAAATTAATTAATTCTTGCTAACTTTCAACAAATTGCTGGTCTCTCTGAGCCACCCTGGCACTAAACTTGCTACAATTGGCCTGAAATTGCATGTCTAACTCCCCATTTTCTTCCATTTGGAGCAACTGTATTTGTTCTGCATCTAAATCATTTTACAACTTGCTAATTGCCTCAGTCTTACCCTCACAGAATTTTGAATCTATATATAACAAACCATATTTTGCTGCACAGCCTAATGATGCAGTCTTTCTCTTGTTTGCCCTCTGAGGTTTGAAACAGTCTGAGAGGACATGTTTGCACAATTCTTCATTTATTAAAAATATCTTCAGAGGCCTCTTTTTCCACTTCATTGCAAATCCTATCTTTCCATGTTATCAGGTTGTCAGATGACCAGGTGGCAAATGCAAAATATTTTGTCTCGATATAATCTGATAATTCAGAAAACTCAGCCTCAATCTGAGACATGGTGGGATTAGTGCCAATAACACTATAAGGAAAGTCAATGTGCACACATCACTATCTTCCTCACAGCTTTAAATAAGAGATGGAGTGCACAATATGGTTATGCTATGTTATGCAAGACCATGCCCAGTAATGTATTTATTTATTTATTTATTTATTTATTTATTTATTTATTTATTTATTTATTTATTGTGCGATAGCCAAAATTTGACTTTTAGTACATTTCAACACACAGTACACAAAGATAAAACAGATACAATTCATCCATCACTATACATACTCTGAATATCAAAACAAAACATACATCATTAGAAATCGAGAAGGGAAAAAAAGCGAGAAAAATAAGCAAGAAAAAAAAAATTAAAAGGGAGAAAAAGAAATTCCAATCAACCCTAACAATTCAGTCTGTTATTAACTCTAATTCCTTTAGACATCTTCCCACCTCAATCGAAAGAGCCATCTCATTACCAGAAGATAATCTCGCCCAGAAATCATCGGTATTAAGATGAGACTCATCATGAACAAATCTACTAAAGTGTCTGGCCCTGATACTCCAGGTCCCAAGACAATTAGATAATAGATGCTTAATGGTCTGGACTTCACTGCTAAGGCACCTGTCGCAGATTGGTAAAGTGCCCCCTTCCTTATCTCTAGTAGCTAGTATTTCTAGAGTAGGGAGTAGGTCTAAGCGAAATCTCAGGAAAGAAGAACGAAACCAGAGGTTAGGGGACTTCTTTAAATAGGCCGGCAAAAATGATAATCATTTATCCAGCACTGTCAAAGAGGCTGATCTTTTGGCTTTTGACCTATTATCAATCGTGCTTATCCAATCACCCAATTTCTGTTTTTCTTTCACTTTTAGTGGGTTCAGAAGAAGCAATTCAACATCACAGTCACAACCTGACAATATTTCCAAACATTTTTACCCAAATCTATACAGAAAACCATTGTTCCCCAGTTGCAGCTCTATAGCTGTTTCCTCAAAGAGGGAATTCTTTGGAGGATCTAGGATTCATCTGTAAAGAGCCAACCACTTCCATTCCAACCATTATCTAAGTGATGAAAGACCAAGTTCATATCGCAAGCAAACAATAGGAGCCCAGTCTGGCAGACCCAAAGTATGTAGTCCAAACCATTAAAATTATGGTAACTACCTTCCCTATGTAGAATCTTAGGAGGGGAAGGATAGAAAATGTGCCAAACTTAGAATTGATTTTTTTCATCTCTGCACCTAATTTCACTAGTTTTAGGTCAATAGATAACAGCAAGCTATTCTTTGTAGGAAAAGATCTTAATGTGGCTCCCAGAAAAGTTAATTCTGAGACATCCTCTACCGGAGACTGATCCAAGTTCCAAGCAAAATTGTTTGCTATTTTATTTGGTCTCTTGAATAGTAGAATCTTGGATTTTAAGGGGTTAATGTTTAACTTATTGCTCCTGGCATAAGATTCTAAAGCGGACAACAGACTTTGCAGCCCCACTTGCAAATAGTCCAGGACTACTACGTCATCCGCATAGGCTAACTAGTTTATTTTTGCATTGCCAATAGAAGGAGATATTAAACCAATATCCTTCAATCAGTTAGCTAGATCCGCCATAAAAAGGATGAAAAGCAGAGGGGCCGATAAACAACCTTGTCGAACCCCTCTAGCTATCCTGATTGGGTTAGAGAGCAAGCCTGATCTACCAAGTCTGACCCGCATGTAATTATTGGAGTGCAGTTCTCTCAGAATGAGAGTAGACCAGGGGGGATTCCCAAAGCATCGAGTTTTTCCCACAGTAAGTTCCTATCGACCATATCAAATGCCTGGGATAGGTCAATCCAGGCCCCAAAAAGGACAGGGCCTCCCTTGGTAAATTACTTTGCAGCAAGGCAGTTCAAGACAAGCCCATTCAATGAAGTAGATAGGCCTTTTCCAAAGCCTGATTGCTGCTTTGGGATAATTCCCTTTGTTTTTGCCCAGGCTTCTAATTCCCCTAAAATAATGCCCGAAAAAGATTTTACTATCGGCATCTAGCAGGTAAATAGGGCGATAATTAGAAGCCAGTGACCTATCGCCCTTCTTATAGGTAGGTAAAACTATGGATTGTTTCCAAGAGTCTGGAATTCTCTTCTGGATAATGATGCTATCAAAAATTAACTTTAAAACCTTCGCCCAGGTAAATGAGGCCAATTTCAGAATTGAATTGCTCAAACCATTCGGACCAGACACTCTTGAAGCTGAGGATTTCTTAATTAACAATTCAAGGTCCAAGACACTAAATTCAAGAGACCAGTTGGACACTATATCCACAACCGAGAACACTGGAACCTCAGAGTCATAAACCTTGGCAAAATGGTCAATCCACACCCACTCCTGGATAACAGAATCCTGTTTCTGGTGATGAGTTACCTCAATCATTCCCACCATTGACCAAAAGTTTCGATACTTCCTAATAGATAAAGCACAAAGCATTCTCTCAGCATCCTGCTGAAGCACCAGATGCCTATGGGCACGAAGCCAGTTCCTATAGTTGTTTTTTAGTTTTGTTACTCCATACCCATAGGCTTTCATGTATAAACCTGATCTCTTTAGCTTAGATCTCTAGTGCCTCAATTCATTCTTTTGGGCTATAATTTGATCATTAAAGGAATGTTTGTGGATCTTGTGGGATTTCTGCATGGAGTGCTCCACTGGAGCCAAATCAGACAGAAAATTCAAAAAGACCCCAGGAGTACAGGACTCAGACAATTTCTGGACAGATAAATAACTCACCCTATTTCTCAGCTCCTTATTTAATAGTTGTCCCCCGTTGGCAAACTTTCTGATAGAATTACCTGCATTATTAGTAGAGAGCTCTTGACCATAGCGAGGGGCCACTGGATCACAATCATAAGACAAGGCCACCTTCAGCATTGCATGGTCATCATTGTTCCCATCCCCCACAAGCAAACTACAGCAACTCTCAAAGATATTTCTTGAGGCAAAGAGGTAGTCAATCGAAGAGAAAGAGGTACCTCTGTGCCAGGAAGGGGAATTCGGGATGTCCCCCCGGATGTTTCCATTCAGCATGAGGAGATTCCAATCCCGCATGAAATCTACCCACTTTTACCATTGCTGGACTTCTGTTTAAAACTTCCCGACCTTGGATCCAGTGTGGAAATACATTGAGAGTTGAAATCCCCGGCAATGAAAATATCATCTGCCGGGAGTCGCAAAGAGCATTCAACTAAACCATCATGTAAAAACTAAACCATCATGTAAAAACTCACATAATGGAAGAGCACCAGGGTTCCAATACAAATTTACTACTATCCAACTTGAGCATTCTATAGAACCTCTTCTTGACAGTCTCACCATAAGGATCCCCTGAGTACGGCTTGAAATAATAACGGAGGTTTTGAAGACTTCATTACTAGAAGCCACCAAAAGACCCCCCATTGGTCTACCTACCCCTGAGCCCAAGGCCAACTGCTGAAAAATAGAGTACCCATCCATGCCCACTAGACAAGTTAACCAGGTTTCCTGGAAAAGAATTAGGTCAAATGTTTTAAAAATGTCTGATCTTCTGGGCTCCTCAGAAAAGGAGGCATAACCTCTAGTATTCCACGATAACACATTGACCCAAATAGACCCTAGAGCTTCGGTTGGGTCACACCCATCTTAAGAAAAACTTGTGAGATTACTTCAGGCAGCATATCCCACACATTCGGTTGGATAGCTGCGGAGAAACCTTAGTTATTGCTCCCCAAGCATGCTCTTGGTTAACTAACTGGCGAGAATGAACAGAAACGGGAACTGGGCGAGTCGGAGAAATCTTCAAACCCCTCTGATCCCAAGCTACCGCCTATCCCTTAATTAAATCTAGAGCAAGTCTTGACTTCAGTACTATTTCCGCCATATCCGTGTCGAGACCAAGTGGAAAACTCACTGCCTCAATGGCTGCTGATGAAAAGTACTTCAAGGCTGGAATTGACTTTGTTTCCAGTAGAATTGCAGACCGATTTAAAGGTGAGTCATTACGTGTAGATGTAGATTGTCTTGACAAAATAACTCTCAGATCTGAATTCTGCTTGCATGGATTAGCTATCCTCTGGCATCCTAATGGGATATTTCCATTACCAATCGGAGCTCCTGTACCATTACAAACTCCAATTCCAATTACTGGAAGCAATCCTTTCTGTTGATCTTGTGAATGACCATCAGACCTGTGAGGAGCAGATCTATCAGTCGGGCATTTAATTAATATAGCAGTATTTACTTCCGGATTTTCAATACTAGAAGTCACAACCTTAGTCCAGGGTCCTAAGGCCACCCTCTCTGATTTTCTCAAAAAAATAGGTGCAATTTTAACCAGAGGGTTGGGCGGTGTCTTTTTCTGTCTTGCCAGTAAAAAGATAGGCGCAATTTTCTTTGGTTGTTCTATAGGTTCGGTTTGACTTCCGACATTTAATTTACCTCGAGGCACTTCAATTTCAGCCATTACCTGGTCTTTTTGGGCTTTCAATTTAGGGATTTTCTTCCCCTTTTTAGAATCTGAGGGCATCAAAACCTTTTCCTTTTGAGATTTTTCAAGGTTCTTTAAACCATCTTTTAACTTTCGCAGATGTTGGTTGGTTTCTGAAGCAATCTGCTTTTTTTCCGTTTGTGCTGTTTATTCGGTGGAGAGGTGATTTCGGCGGCTACTATCGCCCTTCTTTTTCTTTTCCTTTTAGACTTTCCATTCAGTTTCTTTCAGTTTCTTTCTCCGGGGAACTTCCAGATCCGAATCAGAGGATTAGATGTTAATTGAAAGCCCCAAGTCCGGGTCCTTAGATTGAAGTTCATTATCCGCCATCAAGGCTAATCTCAAAAACTCCTCCATCACATATGCTGAGAGAGGAGTATCATTTAGAGTAGAATAAGGGCAGGAGATTCTAGTAGTCCATCCTGAGTCTGAAGGTCATGACGTTCTGCTTTTTCAAGTAGAATCACAGACACCCATTTTTAGGTCCCCCCATAATTTGTTCAAGTGATCCATTTTACTTATTTATTTATTTATTTTATTTTTATTTTATTTTATTTTATTTATATTGCGCACCTTGCCCAGAGGCTTGCGGGCGCATGTTTAGGAGGAAGTTACACGTTACAGAAAAGAGGTTACATGTTGCAGAAGATGTGATACAATAAACCGTTACAGATGATATTGACATAGCAAGTAACAACATAGTATCAGCCCCCCGTTACAGGAGAAGGGTAGGACTGTGAACAGTTACAGGTAGCAGGATAAGTTTACAACTGATCCGTTTAAATTACAGCAGAATCACAGGCAGGCGAACCTAAACGCGTTAGGCAAAAGTGAGAGCCGGAGTGACAATGAGCAGACAGCCGTGCAGAACAAACATTAGCCGCCAAAGGATGCAAGGGTGGAAGGTGGGGTATCTTGTTCCCGTAGCCAAAGTTTAGCTTTGGCTTTAAATTCGATGCAGTGCGGAATGTTCCTTAGGGCGTTAGGAAGTGAGTTCCAAAGCTTGGCAGCAAGGACCGGAAAACTCGATCCTCCCGCCGAGCGTAGTTTGAAGCTGGGGATGACCAAAGTGTGGATCTGGGCAGATCTCAGGGGTCTGGTGGCCGTGTGTTGCGAGAAGCGTGATACCAAGTAAGCAGGAGCTGCATTGTTCTGAGCCTTGTGTGTGAGCACAAGTGATTTGAGTGATATGCGGTGGGAAATAGGTAGCCATTGAATGTTGCGTCTAAAATGGGATATGTGGTTCCGTCTAGGTATGTTAAGTGCTGCCCTTATGGCGTTGTTTTGCGTGACCTGGAGTTTGTCCAGATTTCTTTGGCTGGTCCCAAGGTAGAGGGCGTTACAGTAGTCAATTTTGGACAGGATGAGGGTTCCCGCCAAGGTCAGGCAATTGTCCGGAGTCAGGAATGGTCTGCAGGCTGTGATCAATTTACAGGTGTAAGATGATGCAGAAACAACTGCATTAGTTTGTCGAGTGAGGGACAGTGTGGAGTCGAGGTAAATTCCCAGGGTTTTGGTGACATTGGCCACTTTAATGTCATTCCCGTCAATAATGAAGGATTTATAGTTGGTGTCGAGTTTCGAAAGTTTAGATTGGGAGCCCAGGATGATTAACTCCGTTTTTTCATCGTTGAGACAGAGCCCGTGATTAGCCATCCATGCTTGGATGACGGAGTAGACTGTATTGAGAGATTTTGAGTCGGTTACAAAATCACCCGTGATAGGGATGAGTATCTGGGTGTCATCCGCATAATTAGTGTAAGAGACACCCAGATAGTCAAGGATATCAAAGAGTGGTTTGGTAAACACATTGTAAAGTGTGGGAGATACACAGGATCCTTGGGGAACTCCACAAGGGACGTGTGATGGGTCAGCCGCTGCTAGTGGAGAGAAAACCCTCATGGTTCTGTTTGCAAGGAATGAGCTGATCCAAGAAGTAGCTGCGTCTGAGAAATGGGCGGCAATTTTGAGATGGCGACAGAGGATTTGGTGGTCGACCAAATCAAAGGCTGCTGAAAGATCAAGGAGGAGTAGGAGCGCCATTTTGCCCTTGTCTTTCAGGATTTCAGGATTTACAGGATTGCTCCTTGACTTCTTTATGAAGATCACTCAGGAACCCTCCCATTGAGTCATTAATTGCTGATTTTAGAGCCACCATGGTTATTTAATTTAATTCCAAGTCCTTCGTGATCTCTAGTAGTAAGCCATTATGCTGATAAACCTCAGTTTTCAAATTTTCTGAAAAACCTGGACCAGAGAGGATAATACAAAATTTAGAGCCGTTATGGTTGGAGGCACAAGTTCCTCGGGGGTGTTCTGAGCATGGTCAGAAGGCCTCTCTTGTTGTAACGCTCACCTGATTCTCGCAGAGGCGCCGGTCTTGACTGGGCGACTACCGTATCTTCAAAGGTGATGTGTAGCACCCGGTTGGCTCTTTGGGCTGGACCTCTGTGCACTGTATGCCTGACGTGTAGAGTAAGATGTCTGCAGATAGAAAATATGGGGTTAATGAACTGGGGTTATTGGGGTGTCCCTATCTCTTTCCTCTTCTCCTCTCCTGTAGACCCCCAAAGGTTAACGCTCTCACCTTAGGTTAGTGAATGCCGAGCTCTCCATCTGCCTCGGGGCAGGGTGCTGTAACCAGTTTCTTCACTGGATAGGTAGCGCAGGCCTCTTGACTTCAGAGGACTGCTGTCCGTCGTTTACTGCACGAACGGTAAGTTTCGAGTCATTCAAATGTCTTTAAAGTCTTTAGTAATGATGTCTCTTGTTTTGCAGGGTTCCGGCGATGGCGGATGACGGGCTGAAGTGAGTTGAAGATGGAGCCCGTGTGATGAATAGAAGCGCCTGGAAGCACGTAAGTAAGCGCTTGTTGCCTGCTTCACTATGCGCTCTAACTGTCTTTTTATTTTGCAGGTACGAGTTCGGAGCGGCTGCAGGGTGCCGGAATACCCACTGGATTAGATGTGGAAAGGAGTAATGGCACGTGAGTATTAAAGTTCCCCAATGTCTTTAAACGCACCTTGTTTTGTCTTTCAGATGCGGGATGCAGCGCCGAAGGCCTCCGGAGCGTGCGAAGAGTTGGTAAACTTTTGTCTTTCAGATGCCGGAATGCAGTGTGAAGACCTCCAGAGCGCACGAAGAGTAGGTAAGCCTTTGCCTTTCAGATGCCGGAATGCTAACCTGTTCTTTCCTGTCTTTATAGGTGTTGCTGAAGACTGGATTCAGGATGGTAAGCCTTTGCCTTTCAGATGCCGGAATGCTAACCTGTTCTTTCTTGTCTTTATAGGTGTTGCTGAAGACTGGATTCAGGATGGTAAGCCTTTTTCCTTAGGCCCAGGACCGGATGCAGAAGACACGATGAGCGTTCTGCTGCAGAGGTTGCAGAATAACGCAAAGCAAGATTCATCCACCGGGTGTGGTTTAAATAGCCTCCTGTAGTGCTTAGGTGTCTCCTTCCACAGCCACGCCTAAGTAAGAAAAGAGTTCCTGGTAAGAAAAGAGTTCCTGCCTTCCAGAAGAGTTCCAGTGTTCTGAATCTAGGGAGTGGCTCCAGCCCCACCCAACAGGAAAAGTAGTTCCAAACAGAAGAGGATCAGAGGCTCAACTGGCAGGCAAGTAAGCAGCATGGTCTGCTGAAGGTAAGTCCACCCAAGCATTATGAGCCCGGCGCTTCCAGCACTGGTACTGGGCATATTTATGAGCCTGGTGCCACTGGCGCCAGGACTGGGTCCAAAAGGTCCCAATTGGGACTGGTTGGCACTCGGAACCTGGGTTATGGATCTGCTTCCAAGGGAGTTGGGAAAACCCTGACCTTTTGGAAGCAGAGATCATGACACTTGTTCAGATGATACATTTTGTGGATCATATGACTTCCCTTTGCTCCTCTCTTCATCTGGTCTCAGTACAGCCCCAAAAATGGAAGCCGAGACCACCGCTTCCAACTCCAACATATCATCGTCTCTAGGCTCACCAAGATCACAAGAGGGGTGAGCCAAAGGAGCCTCTGGTTGAGCTGAGCCCACCCCTGGAGCTAACAAAGCAGCCGTAGTATCAATCAAGAAGGCGCACTCATGGAAACTAGATGGTTTGCAATCACATTCTTCATAGTAGTAGTCCTCAGGGTAAAATCGCGATTACCTTAGAAGAGGGTACGGATGGGACGGTTTAAAGGCGTTGACTCGCCCCCCATCTGCCTCATCCGTGGTGATAAATCCCGCAATCCCGATCCTGTTGGTGACTGGTTATCTGAAGGATAGACACTATGGGGTGGAAGGAAGATGCCCTCTCCTGATTTATAGGGTTTAAACAATGACGCTCTATCCCTTCCCTTCTCTTTGTGATGAGGCTTCTTGCCCATTTCCACCGGGACAATTTAATGTCCCACAGCTTGTGAAGGTAGAGCCGCATTGTGAAGGTCATACATTTCTCCCTTTTTTATTAAAATATTTGATTTAGGCAGGAAATCACACTTCCTTAAACTCAGGTCAAAGGCAAAAATGCCAGCAGTCCCCAAGTCAAGATAAACACAGAAAAAGCAAAAAATGGTGTGATAGAAAAAGGAGAAATGACCAGTGTTCTTTGTTTGTCTCCATGTGGCAATATCTCGGGTAAAAGGCACTATCAGTCCACAGCCCCCGGGACCTGCTCAAGGGTAGTAGCCCAGAACCTTCACAGCCTTTATTAGAATAGTGCCAACACAGGAACTAAAAAAATAATAGTAATAAACCAAACGTGCAGGGGCAGTGGGCGGCCAACGGGCCTCGTCTCCGCACACTTACCGACTCCAACTCCTGTCAGAGTAAAAGATTCCACAGATCCCAGGGAGCAGGAAGCGATGAGCCAGCCGGTGGATAGTTAATCGGCTTGGAATTGGAAGGAGCCTCTACCACATACACTCCTCTAATCCTCGGCTTTCACCTCCACAGTGCTCCACGGTGCTCCACTGCACTGCACTGCACAGCACAGCACGGCGCGACAAGGCTCCGACAAGGCTCTGACACAACCCTGACTCCGGCGTAGCAACTATTAACTATCCGCTTGAGTCAGGTCGAGCCTGTGAAACAGGAACAGAGAAACAGAGGCAAGGACCTTGCACACAATAGTCCCCGCTCATCAAGGACCGTCAAGCCGCGCTGATCGAACACACTTCAGCCGCTTCCGACAGTCTCAGTCCCTTTCTAATTTCTTTACTGCTTCCCAGCCAATGCACCATAAATCTGTTAGAGATATCTTGCCAGTAAGTTTAGGTGGTATTTTTGGTGTCATTTTTGTAGTATAGTCATGAGACTAGAAGATAGGGAACTGCCTGGTGATTGTTTCATACCAGGGTCACTAACGGTAAGCCAAGTCTGCACTTAGTACACTCTAGAGCATAACGTCCTGCCCTTGCAGTATTTTATTTGCAATACCACGTTATGCCCTTTTGGTGGTATCTCAGAATACATTTACCAAGCAAACCTAATATGAACATCCATTCAGAGCCTCTTAGAAGAACACCATTTATAGTGACCAACTTTGCTTTGTATTTTACTGCATGTGATACAGTGAAATACTGCTGGTGGTAAAATGCACATACCACTTGATTCACATCTGTCTGTGTGCTACCACAAATAAACAGTATTATAATATACTAAATACTTATGTGCTATCACATAATAAACAGACCAAGGCTAACTTACTCTTTTTGTAAGCACTTTATAAGTAATTTAGACTCATGAATAAAACTAAACAACACAGGTTATGCACTGAAGATATATGTACCATTGTTCATTTATCCATGCGGATTTCACAATCTGTCAAAATGATGCAATGCATTTACAATTCCAGCATCAATATTTAGCATACAGTTTGCCTACTCTACGCCCCAGGTGATGATCTCTCCAGAAGATCAGAGAATTACCATAGCCCTCTCTGCCCCCGATAACAAGCAGAGAATGCTATCCAACAACCTTGAGACACATAGCCTGAGAGCTGCAACTTCTAACCTTTGCAATTATTATTTTTTGGCAACCGATTTCACATTGGGAAATGCACTTCACTTTAGTAGAATGGGGAAAGAACAAACGTTGGGATGCCTGATATGTAGAAACCCATGCAAAATCAATATCTACATTTGTGATTTTAAAACTACACACACCTCAATTAAACTTTTATGCTCACCTAGAGGATGTCTGGTTGATTGTGTTCCCGGACCAAGCAAGGTAGGGATTCCCCCTCAGAGCGGCTGTTCCAAAACACCCCCAAGGCAGCCCTCTGAACAGCACTTGCAGTGTGTTTTCCTTTATCTGCCTTCTCCCCTTCCTGCTTAGGACAGCACAGCCCACACTCTTCCAAGATATATGATAAGATGTTTATAACGCGCTTAATACCCAGAGGTTTCTAAGCGCGGACCAAGGGATCAAGCCTGTGTTGCTCTGTGTCGTCTTGCTTCCAAGGTGAGTGCATTGCCCCTGAGCTATCCTCCTGAGACTATCTCCCGAGATGGCCTGCACACCACCAGCAAGTGCCCCACACTCCAAACAACAGCCCAGGAAGAACTCCCCTTTGACTTCACTGCACAACCCTTTTAAACCAACTCCGGAGATCTGCCCCCTGATGTATGTTACCTTAAAGAAAATGTAAGAAAAGCCTACCTCTGTTAGTGACATCATGTGCTCATCAAGCACCACCTCGCTTTAGAAAGCTCCAAAGAAACACGTGTTTTGCCTGCCACCTTTGACCGTGATCCAGTCTGCAGCAACAGATGCAAATAGCTCCATCTCTGCACAGGTTTCCTGCTCTGAAAGTCTTTTAAACAATAAACTAGTTTTTAGTCACACGGATTTCACATTCCACAATTCTGACTTGTCACGTCTTCATTCAAACGCAGCACAGTCTTAATTCTGCACATTTTATTTCTTGCATTTCCAAGCTAACCTTGCATAGCCCAAATGCCTTTGCACATTCAGGTATCAATCTGCACCAAAGTTTGTACTCAAATAAATCATGAATTGTTTGATTCTGAATGTTAGTAGGGGATATTAGTGTTTAGCTGATATAGATTAGGGCTTAATAATTGTTAGTTTTATGCTTCATTGCAATTCATGATTTCAATAAGAAATCATGAATTGATTAATTCTGAATGTTAGCAAGGGATATCAGTGTTTAGGTGATATAGATTAGGGCTTAATAATTGTTAGTTTTATGGTTCATTCCAATACAGTCCATAACTGTGATGTGGAGCAAAGTTCTAACATCATGTTGTGTTATACCAAATTCAAAGCCTTTTAGGTCGCATGTGCTTTATGCATTCACAGTACTACCATAAACTAGATTCAGCATGAGTTTCACACTTGGGTCTCACACTCATGCTCAATACTGGGATCAATTGTCATCCCTATTCAAATGTGGAGCCTTTCCTCACAGAAGGCAGGGCAAAACAGTACCAAATGGGCCAGGTCCTCCTTTGACTCATCACAGAAAATACACAATTTCTTTGCATCACCATTAGCCCAAGCGGGGACCATTGCTCTAAAATATATATAGTTTTGTTTTACATTTCTTTGCTCAAACAATCACCAGAGCGTAGACCATATGTGAGATATAGATGCTCACACAGGAGAGTTTCTATACTTACCATAAACATCAATTATGACCTCCCTTGTCCACATTTCCCTGTATAACATGTTGGCAAGTTTAAAATGCCACTTGCACCAAATAGCAGATACCATAAAGTCCAGTATGGGTACTGATGTGTTTCCAAGGAAAGTGTGTATAATTGCATGGCTCTCTCCATCAGGTGGAGATGAGAGAAAACTCATAAAGAACGGAGGTAAAACCAGAGTATTCTTTTGCTCTACTATTCAAGCAGTATCATCATATACATACATTTTTAGCAACTGCCAGCAAGCTTTTTTTAAGGATGATATTGAACATGGATTCGAGTACAAACACCATCCCCATCTAATTTTAATGTTCAGAGACCAATTCATGGTCTCTTGCTCCACCACAGTAATGTTCTCAACAATGTGCACACAAAGGTATAACATGTAAGGACTATTGCAAATACAGACTTGACGCGAGATAGAGGACCAGAGGATAAACCTTCATATTTATGTGTCCAATCTCCCCAACTAAGCTATTGACAGCAGGGACCATGCAGCTACAGCCTTTTATGCCTTGCTAACCATTGCCTCCTAATTCATATTTACAGTGATTGCATAGGAGTTGGCAGAAAAGACACCCAAATATATGATTAACACTGGTTGACGGATTCATTCCGACCAAGTTAAGACAGAATAGAAGCATGAATCGGAGATTAGAAAAATATTTGTGTTGTCTTTATTTAGTTTACATCCAGAGGCCACTGCACATTTTTGGATGGTTTAAAAAAAAGCGCTCATGATGAGCTCCACTTTGGCAAATACACGCGAATGCCGTTGGCATAATTGCTGAGGTCTTACATTTGGGTTCCTTTCCCCTATTGTAACACTGCAACTCTGGAATCATTTGTTATGTCCTGCAGTAGGTTAACACTTGTCAAAGTAAACAGAAGCAGAACAAAAAAAACATCTGACAGGTGCTACTAGGTAAAAAGTGTAGAGACACAAAGGAGTCATTCGAAACAACAGAAGCTATCATCTCATTATACCTCAATTTCACAACACATACTCAAACATGTCTGACAATTTTGCAACTATGAATTCCAGGTTATTTTTTTACATACAAATGTTCTCCACAGTTAAGGTAATTTTAGCCGAAATACCCTATTCCCATTTCCTGTACCTGCTGTGGGGCTGACTATCTAGTGTGTGGTGTAGACAATTTATCGTTGGCAAACATTGTTGCACCAGAGTGAATCTGTGAAGGGAATTAACTATTCATTGCATTAGAATGTTGGCCAAGAATTGCAATTGGCATTGCTCAGACATATACAGTGTTACTTTTTCACCAGGATGTGATGACATCATGGTTCAGGAACGAGAGTTAGCATTGTTTCTAGAAGAGAGGCACTTGCTTAAATTTTGTGCATTCTCTTTGACAGATCAAGGAGATTTGAGTACAAGGCCATATTCATGTCTTTGTTTTACAAGATGAATTTTTGTATACTCAGATTCCTTGCATAGCTCTAGCTATTTCTTTCCTTAATGGATTATTGTCTCCTTGCATAGCAGATTCCTTGCATAGCATTTGCCTGTTCAATCTCATTCATTGCTGCATAGCCAGAATCACGGATCATAGTCCAATTTACATGTTTACTTAATCAGATTAGTTGTTGCATAGCCCCACTCACATTTCATAGCCAGATGAAATATTTGCAAAGACTGATTAACATTGCATAGCCAGAATGTGTGCATGCTTTATCAGATTAATTGTTCCCTATCTAGATTCATGTTGCTTAAGTCAGACATAAGGCCTTCATATTTATAGTACATAAGACTTATTGTTACATGCTAAACGCAATCTTTGATAACTCATTTGGCTCGACTTCACTTACAGCCGCACTTAACTTCCTTCTCATATACAGACCACAACCTTACAATACTCACTTTGCCTGATTGATGCAGCTGCTGATCTATCTGTAGACGACCAACGCCACAGCATGTTTTGAGACGTCAAACCAAATTCTCCATACAAAAATATTACTAGACGCAACATCTGTACTACCACTGCTTGTTGCCTTTTATTATTTATTTATTGTTATTTATCTGTTTGTCCTCTGCTTCGCACTTTCCACTTCTCCGCCCTTCCATGCACTTTTCCCCTCCCGCTCTCCCATGCACTTGCGCATTCTTAATGTCACTGGGCCTAGTAAGATCGCTACTTGTTCTCCCCTGTACCCCTCCCTTGCCTTGTCGCACTCTGAAACACTTGTGTACGAGCGCAATATAAATAAAATATCAATATCAATGGGGTAATATGGCATTTTTCCTAGGGACTCCAAATGGGGAGTAACCAAATGGTCTGCATAACTCGGAATCATGCAGACCCATCCATTATTGAAAGCTACGTGCATGTGAGAATGGCAAAAGTGTCTGGTGGTCTTACCAGAGGTAAGACCACCATACCTTTAATGAGGTCTTCATTACGAATTTGGCAGAACAATAAAAAAGTAGCAGCAATGAAATTACCATCACAATCGTTGTGCCGCCAAATTGTGTGCTTCAATTCTGAAAGTTGTTGAGACCACCTGCTTTTGTGCGGAGGACATTTTACCACTGGATGGGATATTACTGCTTGCAGGAATGTGGTATTTCCACACGCTGTCCTGTGAGGCATCAAAGTGTGGAATAACCGAAGGGTCCACATGACACTGAATCATGTAGGCCCTTTGCCTTACTGCATACCACATTGCCTAATGTTAATAGCGATTGGCGCTACTGGCAGAAGGAATACCGCCAAATTCTTAATGAGGCAAAGAGTCTGCAAAATAGGGATCTTTTTACATTAGGGAATATCTTTTAATTTCTGCATTCATGATCTTGATTGCATTACAGGTGTAGTCGATTACAAGAGGCGGTACAACACAGACATTGTCCCTGAAATTTGTAGCATTTGGAATACAGTTTCTTTTTTACTATAAATTCTGATTTTAATATTTTGCTTGAATACCCAACACTTCTTTCAATCTAGGGAACACATGTAAGTGATACATTGTGAAATTCCCTTGTTTGTGACTGTATCACATTCATGTCTAACTGTGAAATCAACATATTTTTTAATTCCCCTCGCTCTTCCTTTTATGGGGTAATTGATTTGCACAGTCTGTCTGGGAAATGTGTTCCATCAGAGCCACAAATCCCACAAAATCCCACAAGTAGGGCCCCAGGCCAGCATTTCATTGCCTAATTACCATGCTTTGCAAACATGTGACGGCATATCTGTTCTAGTAAGGAAAGCCATTTTCTGAGAAGAATATATCAGATCAAGAACTAAGAATACCCACAATGCTTTGCCATTCTTATGCAGGGCTGGTTTACCAAGTGTATGTACGCACACATTCTTATAATATCAAGCATCTCTATAGGCAAATGGAAATATTTTATTTTGTTTGGCGTTTTTGACTATTGCTCAACCCCACCAGTACATTGTTTCACAGCATTGTAAAAGCTTTACGGAAGAGCGTGGGACGGGTAGAAGGGGCAAGGGAAAATTCAATAAAACGGGGTTAGGATAGCGGAGGATATTTTGCAATTTTACATTCCCACGCTCACACATACCAGTTAGCAATTAGAAGGGTTTTTAGTGAAAACCTTTTTCTAAATACTTTCTTAAATGCTGGGCAGTTTATTTTGCCGTTATACTGGTAATACTGCTGTATTAATGTGAAGGCTAGACTTTTGTAAACATTGTAACATGTCATGGAAAGAAAAGTAACAACAGGTAACCAATTATTTTGTAATAATGCTATATTTTTATCAGAGCAATGACGCTATTAATCAAACAGGAATCAATAAATGTAAACTAGTTGTCTGTCCATCAGAGTTACCAGAAAGGATGCAGATAAGCTACTGTACACAGAATATATTACCATCAGAGTCTGCAAAGTAAAAACACATGAAGATAAATACAAGTATGGGCCCTTCCCAACTGTCTCAACTTTCTTACTTTAAAATTGGAAACCACATTCTTTACCTCCCACCTTCTCTCCTTAACATTTCCCTTTCCCTCTGTATCTTTCCCCAAACCCCCTCAATCCAATCCTCCTCACTTCCCTTCTCCCAGGACGCTCTTAGCCAAATAGCCATGAATAGATGGGCATTGCATTGCAGGTACAAGTGATCTATACTTCGGATTTTTGCTCCATTGCTGAAATATGATGTATATTTTAGCTAAATAAAGAGTTACAAACCAAGCATTATGCAAACCTACTGTAGAGGTTTGCATAAAGAAACAATCTTCCGATAAATTACAAACCTCATTTGTGAATATGAACATATTTGGACATGCCAAATAAAGTGTTTAAACGAATCTATCACTCAATGTTACATGTTGATAAAAGCAGGAGTGGCTCGACCATAACGGGCGACAGGGTGTCAACCCACCCATTTTGGATGAGCCACCAATCCTGCCCACTGAAAACAACAGGCAGATGAAGGAGCACTCCTGTGCTGGCATCACCTGTCAAAGGAAAGCAGGGTTTCCCTTTGACAGTTCATAGCCCGGGTGTGCATGTACAATGAGCCATGAAAAGCCTGGGGCATTTTGCTTCCCCAGCCTAGCATGGCGCATTGGGGATGCAGGCTGGGGTACTGCAGCTCTGAATGTCTGTGGAGGGGTGGCCCTCCTGCACCACCTTGATCATTCAGAGCTATGGGGCATGTTCCGGTGTGCAGGAACTAAGATTCAGCTCTCTGCTTCCTGTTCAAGTTGCGCATGGCCAGAGAACGATTGTGGGACCCACCTAGATGAGTTGATTTTGAACATGGGCTGCAGCTAAGTAATGTGCATGGGTGAGTAGCTGATTGTGTGATGAATTGATGTATGTTTAGGTGTGTATGTTGTGTGAGCGATGCCTATGTGCATGAAAAAGGCACTGCCTATCCACAATAAGTGGGAGGTGGTGGATTAGTGTGCATGCCACTCATTTGGTGACAACCCTTTCCCTGTGCCCACAAATCAAAGGCTGCTCACCAGTATGTAGAGCAGGCCTCTGATTGTGGATGCAGGGGTAGGGCATGTATTATTTACTGCCCATGTTTTTTCACAAGGGGTGCCTGGCAATTCCCTGTTCACGCCAGGTATCAAGACTGCATAGAACTATGATCAAACAGGGCGATTCCCAGTCTAAAATACACCCATTCCACTCCTCTTTTCATAGTTTATATTCAATTTATTTCATATAAATATGCACATAGAGACGTCCATATTCATCTTTCCACATTGATGTAATCACAATAACCACATCAACATTGAACCACAGGTCTATAGAGTGCAGTACATTACATGGGTGCTCAATTCAAAGCATAAAACCTAAAATGGGGTGATCATCTCCCAATTTTTCAGCTATCACCAGATAGGGGCTAATTTACTGTGCGTGCCTGATGTACTAGGCTATTAACGTGGTGTACATATGGCACCACTGATATTCTTGGCTTGTCGTCAATGTGATGCTGGAAAGGCATTGAAGGGACAGGGCCTCCATGTCCTTATCCTGTACTCCCCTATCATGTGTGTTATGTGTTGTTTTCTGCACAGCAGTCCAGTTGGGACTCCTGCCAGTGCAATTATTCCTATTTTTTGTTGTGGTGAACAGAGACCCTTGGGATACCCTGAATGAACCCATGGGAGGGGGTACAACCCTGTGCCCCTATTGTATGTTTTTGGGCACCTGTGTGCGGCGCAGAGAGCAGGGTATGGGCTAGTGGCAGCTCCATGCTGAATTTGACAAGTGCCCTGAGTATCCTCCATTTTGGGAATCCAGGCCCTGCCATAGGAATCAGTGGATTCCTGATAAAAGGCATGATGGCCCCTGTGGCTCTTGGTTTCTATTACCTGTTACCTTGTTTTCCCAAAGTCCTGGGAATCCCTGACTCTGTCCCTTCCCCTTGACTGGTTGTTGGGTGGAAGAACCATATATGTTATTGTGGGGAAGTCCAGGCCAGAATAGCTGCAGCATTCCCAGTGACTGTATGTTGTGGGTACACCCTTGGGGTGGGACCTGTGTGAAAAGAGTCTGTGACCAATATGCATTCTATGCTATGGGTGTCTGGTATCTGTGTGTGTGACACAGATAATGAGACAGCCCTGCCTGAATCGGACATGAATGCAGTGTGGTGTGCTGAAAGCCTGGGTGCTTGCCCCAATCCACATTCCTTGTTATAGACTCTGGGTGGATGTGAATGGCCTAAATGCACCATAAGCCTGATTGGCTGCCTGCCTGTATGCATGCCCATCCGTCTGATTGGCTGACTGAACTTGGTTCAGCAGTGTGAATGAGGGACAGATGTGTATATCTGGGCACATCTCACTTCCCAATTTGTTCAGAATCTGAAGTTGAAACTTGAAGCTGCTTATCCTTGAAGCCCAGCTGGAAGAAGAAGTTTTGCTGCTGCTTTCCGTCGACAAAATCTGACAGATGTCGAGTCAGTCAAGGGCTGATCCAAGAGAGGACCTGGCTAGGAGACCTCTCCGTGAGCTATGAGGGAATATCGTGCAAAATCTGATCTTCATCGAAGCACTGTGGAAGCCAGTCCCGAAATGCTATCGACCGGAGACAGGGTCCACCAAGAAATCTTGAAGTAAAGCACCAAGACATCAAGGCCATCAAAGTCCATCGTTGTCGATGGGGGTTCAGAGGATTTTCGTAACTGATGGAAGCCAGTCGAGTCATGTTGCCCAGAAGTGGGGACAGCTTGATGCCGTGCTGCTCGACGACCGGAGACGCACCACTCTACCTTTTGCTGAAGAACATTTTGAACAAAGGGCTCCCTTGCCATCACTGTCGATTGCTTTGTCCCACTGGAGAAAGTCGAGGTCGTTGACGACTAAGGAGAATCGCGCTGGTGGGTTTCCCATTACCCAAAATCCAAAAAGACACTGACAAGCGAAGATCCGAAATCCAGCCGTGGTCGAGTCCCGATCGTCAATGCCAATGCCGACACCCGATGCCTGCTGCTGGACCTACATTCATCACTGAGTCCTCTTTTGGCACCAAACTCTTTTACATCAAGGTGCACCGTAGGCCTCATCTTCACAGGACATCCACAATCCATTGTGGACGAGCACTGGGAAGGTTGAATTTCATCGAGGAATCTCAATGCCCTGTGGCTCCTGCTTTAAAGGGAGTCCATGCACAAGGGATCCGTCGACAAACTATCAAAGAAACTCTTCTAACTCAGGTGCATTGGGGTAGTTGAACATTTTGACCAGTAAACGAAACTATTTAAACATTAATGCACTGGGCTTGTTAATACTCTTTATTCCAGGTTGTCCAAGTGGGGGGATCCTCACCCAGAACTGTCTCTATGTAGAGGGGGCCAGTATTCTGCATGGTTTAACCAAACTAATTTTCCTTCCTATGATCTATGCTGATACACATTGTTATATGATTTGTATGCCATTATAACTGTCAGCAGTTGATGCATTTTAAAATAATCAATAGCTAAGTGTGGTACCACATAGACCTTTTACATAATTGCCATCTTAGAATTGACACAGTACAAAGTGTCTTATTAGTTGATATATATATTGTGAACCTTATTTTTATATAAATAACTGTCTTAGCACATAACATAGTGTGTGGACATTCCTTTTTCGGGGGCTTGGGGACTACACTGTACTTAAGAACCAGCCTGCATCACCTCCTGAGAGTGTAAGTCTTGGTTGCTCATCCATAGCTATCCTATAGAGAACCTTGGCTGGTGGACTTTGTGCTTCTACTCAGCCATACAGAGGGCAGGAGTACAGATACCCCCCTACAGTCTTTACAGTCGACACATCTGTGTTTCGGCCCCTGGAGCAATTGGCAAATGCTCTAGTTGGAAAGGCCTTCATCAGGACAAAACATGTTGAATCCCCCTAGTGAGGATTCTGTGTTCTAATTCTTTGCTTTAAATATAAAGATTTAAAATGGTGATTAGGAACAGGTGTATGACTGGATTTATTTATTTGTCAATTCATGTAGGAACATTTCTTTTAGAGACCAGAATAGGGCAGTTACGTGCATATTCTTAGAATTGTATGCACGACTGGTTAGATAGCGAGATGTCTGTGTCATTGTTAAATTGGTTTCTGTAACAAATAGTAATAATAATAATTTAGCATTTATATAGCGCTACGAACCCTCAGGCATCTGAGCGCTGCTTATTATTACCCAGGGTGTGTGGTGCTCATTTATCGACCTCAGCAGGAGAAAAGGCTGAGTTTGGCCCAGCCGGGATTGGAACCTGCATCAGCAGGCTCTGCACACATGTGAAAGCGAGCGCTCTGCTCGCTGTGCTATCGGACCGGCTGTAACATTACAAAATGTAAGGTCCAGCTTTAGTTTAGCTCTTAAGTAAAATTGCTTCCAAGAGATACTGTGCAGTGACCTGCTGCAGTTCCTCTTCCTCTTTTGAGGCCACTCACAGTCTGTTTTCGCACCACTTGCACAATTTATCTGTCAAATACCAAACAATTCTATGAGTAACCCCTGTTTGGGTATTCTACAATGCTTGCTTTATCCATGATGCCCATAAAGAAAATGCTACGTTTGCATGATAAGTTCGTAGTGCTATATAAATGCTAAATTATTATTATTATTATTATTATTATTATTATTATTATTATTAATATTATTATTATTATTATTATTATTATTATTATTATTATTATTTATGGCTAGACTGGACTACATTCTAGTTCAAAGCTTCTTGCTTAGTTCACAAAGCTTACTATCTTCAGGTGGCAGACTATCTCTGTGATAAGTTCTCCCCCTGCTTCCCAGGTCGAGCTCTTTGCTCTGGCAGGGCCTGCCTTGTCCTGGTCCATACGTCTCGCCTCTCCAGGATGGGGGGCCAAGCATTCTCTATTGCTGCTGGCAGACTTTTGAATGCACACCCCCTCACCCTCAGATGATCTTCGAACCATCTGGTATTCAGGCATCTTCTGAAGATACTACTTTTCTAGGTCTGGTCCTGGATTAGCCACTCAGTGTGTGTTCCCAGCGCCAAGATGCCTTCGGGTGAACAAGTGCTTTACAAAACTAGCTAACATAACATTGCTGCAGTCAGTCTGGATACGCTTCATGCCTCTGGCATGGCATTTATTACTGCCCATTTATGATAACGCAAGCATTTTAAGTGTTATTATGTGGCTAGACTGGTCTTTTGGTGCATTGAGTCTAGCCATTTCTTACTGTGGCATGGCTTTTTTTGCAGGGCATTCATGATAAAGCAGACATGTTAAGTGTTATGTTGCTAGTTGCCATTTTGATGCAGCCAGTTTGGCCATTTCTTGCTGTGACATGACATTTTTTACTGGGCATCTAAGTTTTAAGCAAGCATGACAAGTGTTATTATGTGGCTAGTCTGGTATTTTGGTGCATGTGCTTTACTGGCAGAGAAGATGACCAACACTGCAATAACCCCAGGTGTATTTTATAGGCACAAAAGGCCAAATCAGGCATAAGCACACATGTCAGTGTGTGTTCCCAGCGCCAAGATGCCTTCGGGTGAACAAGCGGTTTACAAAACTGGCTAACATAAAATTGCTGCAGTCAGTCTGATATGCTTCATGCCTCTGGCATGGCATTTATTACTGCCCATTTATGATAAAGCAAGCATTTTAAGTGTTATTATGTGGCTAGACTGGTCTTTCGGTGCATTTAGTCTAGCCATTTCTAACTGTGGCATGGCTTTTTCTGCAGGGCATTCATGATAAAGCAGACATGTTAAGTATTATGTTGCTAGTTGCCATTTTGGTGCAGCCAGTTTGGCCATTTCTTGCTGCAACATGACATTTTTTACTGGGCATCTATGTTTAAATAAAGCATGATAAGTGTTATTATGTGGCTAGTCTGGTATTTTGGTGCATGTGCTTTACTGGCAGAGAAGATGACCAATGCTGGAATAACCCCAGGTGTATTTTATAGGCACAAAAGGCCAAATCAGGCATAAGCACACATGTTATTTGTTGTCAGAGGTGAAGAGCAAATCTGTGTTAAGCACACATTTTTTTCTGTTGGTGAAGGAGAATGGCAACGCTATGTTATACATATCTATCTTCTGATGGGGGAGGAGAATGCCAATGCAGCAAGAACTCTACATGTGTTTTAGGTGGATACAGTCAAATCATTACTAGGCAAACATGTCTTTTGCTAGCAGGGAAGACCTTGGCCAAGGCATTGTTAGTCACACATGTCTTTTTTGTTTGAGAAGCAGACCAAAATACTATAGTCTTAGACACACTTGTATGTTTCGGTAGTTGATGGAGGAGGGGGCCAATTATGTTTCGGCCAAACTGTGTTTTTGTTGGCAGGGAGACAGGGCAATGCTAGGGACTGGTATCTTGTGCTCGTGGAGGAAAAGGCCAAAGAAGTGTTACGCACACATGTATTTTTTTGGCTGGATGGGAAGACCAAAACAGTGAAAGAAGTAGGGAGCAAGTGTCTCTTTTTTAGCAAAGGAGAAGGCCAAAGCAGTCTTAGTTGCATCTGTCTTTTGTGAGCAGAGAACACGTGTGTTTTGTTGGTAGAGGAAAAAGACAAAATGGTGCTAGGCACACATGTATTTTGTTGTCTGAGTGTAAGGTCAATGTAGCGTTAGAATCATGTACTTATTGGCACATGAGTAAGCCAATGCTGTCAGAACCCCATATGTGCTGTTCAGGCAAAGAAGGGCAAAATAGAGTTAGACATACACATCTTTTGTTGGTGGTGGAGAAGGCCAAAGTAGTGTTGGGAAATCTTCTTATTTTTGGATGGAGGTTAATACAATTAACCTGTCTGTATCTTCTTCAGTGTCAAAAGGCATGGATGTGATAGTTCATAGGAGCCTGAAGAGGAGGGTCTTTTGCCATTTGTCCCCTGCTACAGCAGTGGCAGTGCTTTTAAGATGCCCAGATCGTATGTGGACCTGAGTGCCAGCCACTCAGATTAAACATGGACATCTGCAACAAGTGAAGTCAATGCAGTGGGAAGAAATGTGTATACACCTGCCTGTCGCACTTTCATCAGGTGACAGAGGATGAAGTGCAGGTGGAGGAGAAGGAGAAGTTGCGCCCCTAACATATTTTGAACAAAAGGGAGAAAGTATGACACTACCTCAACCAAAAAGAGAGCAATTAACAGATGATGAAAAAGAGGTGATTCCAAAAAATTCCCCACCACTCATTTTTTCAATAAGAAAACAATGAGGAATGTGACAAAGATAATTCTCTGTCACATCATACAGGATTAAAACTCAGAGACACCTTCGTTTAGGATATCACAGATCATGGGGGAGACAAATGGAGTGGGAACAGGAACTGACAATTGTCAAGTGCAAGGACTGTGCACAGGAAGCACACTTCAGAAATTCCCTTTGAGCCAGTGTACAGTTTTCCCCAAAAAACAGCATCAAAGACACATGCTAGAGGTAGACAGCTTTGCAGTGAGTCACATGAACATCACCGGCACATCTGTGAGCAGACCACCAGGAGGTGAAGGGTTTAATCCCCTAAAATAAAGCAAGTGTGATGAGTTATTTTGCAATAGAAAAGGAACACACAGCTTGCTCACTGCCGTATGTGCAAAAAAGTATCTTGCGAGTGAAGTTGAGAACCAATTTAGCCAACCCTTCCCTATGGGCCCCGATGAAATAACACAATCAATATAATTAGCAAAAGGTGAGAGGTTGGGCTCACAACCCTTGACTTTAGGCAATAGATTCTTTTGCAGCAGCAGTCTGCATCATTATCTCAGAGATTATTAAAGATTCACATATGTTAAAAAGATATCGTGGGTCCCCATCTTTGCCTGTAGATCCCCCTCCATGTGCCTGTCCACCATTGCTGATGATTTTAATTATGTTTCAAAATACCAAACAAAACCTGCAAACTTGTTTTGTACAATGACAACCGTAGCTTGATATTGGCAATTCAGTTTTTGCCCTACTTCTTTGCGGGAAAATGTGGCTTCATCTGTCTCCTTGTGTGGCGAGAAATGGAAAAGGGAGAAGGTTCAACCTTAAAACTTTTATTAAAGGAAAGAGTGCCTCACCTGTCCCTACAACTTCAATTACGGTTTCCGCAACAGCTTCAAAAGACAATAACTGGTGCTCTTCATGATGTCTTACACAAACTCAGTCCACTGTCCACATAAAATCTACCCTATTATCTGACCCACCTACTAATAGCAAAATAAACATAAACTTAGCTTAGTAAAGTCTAATTGCTTGGCTTGTGGGGGCTGGTTCCTGACCCACTACCCAACTGTGTTTTGGGGTCTCTCTTTCAGGCCCTGGCTTGCTATTACAGTTCAAATAAGTCCTTTCTCTTTTACTAGAAAAGATGACTGAACTTCCACATAATTGTCCCTGTCAGTTCAAAGAGTTTGTTTCTCATTTGGAGTAACAGGTCCTGAAACCTGGCTACTTGCTTAGTACAAGTTCTGAACTTATAATTAGCATCTGGTTCTTGTTCATCCCTCCAGGTGTTTCAGTCACTCCTGGTTTATTGTATTCTTTAGCACAGAGTGGTCTTCTGGCTCTTCAACCTGTCTAAGCTAGACATGCTGTTTCCCCTTAATTGTTCCAGTCAACTGTATGCTGCAGCTGGATCTTCATTTCACTTTGACACAAGCAATAGTACCCCTCCTTGTCGTCCTCGTAGTGGTAAACTGGTCTTTCTTGCCATGACCCTCCTACTCCAAGCCACTTTCCTTTGGGTGACTTCTCACAGTCCTCCACACTTTGTTCACGGCGGTTAGTTGCAGCAACATTTGGCTTTCCTTTGGCACTCCCCTCCTAGGTGACTTTCATAAGCTCCATGCAGAGCCCCCTTTTGTTTGCACTCTTCAATGGTTCATGGGGCATGGCACAACTGGAGTGGATGCACTAAGTGATACCCCTCACTCTCTGGTGATTAGTTTCCACACTGATTGATGTGTCTTGTCACACTTGGGTCAATACCTTGTATTTATGCTATATTTTGTTATACTGAGACTATGGTTTATTCATGTATTAGGGTCCAGAACTGACTTTTGGTCCTGAAGAAGGTGGCTTGAACCCTTCCACACCGCTGAAACACCATTGTTATTTACTACCAGAATACTGGCAAACATGAAATGAGGCCCAATATGCTTTTCTTATATATTAGCTATAAGGGAGAAACTGTGTCATATGGCAAGATATACGAATCCTTGAGAGAAGATCTGCCTGTTTAATATGCACTGCATCTCGGAGTTGTATGTGCCTTTACCAATTCTTCTGTAGCAGAACAACAAGACTGGAGGACGTAACAATAATTATTGACACAAAAAAGCCCAGACAGAAATGTACTGACGCTTTGCCCTTAGAGTTTACACACATGTTAAGTACATAGATATGCTCATATATGTGGTCAGCATGTACCAGAGATCACAGTAAACTATTCTCTTGTTAGAAGCATTCAATGTGTTTTTTTAGTCCTAGGCGTCCAAGGGAATCTGCCAACATTAGCATGAAGGACAACCCCCATGTCACCCACAGTGCGGTGGCGATTACGTCATGTACTGGCTCGATTTTGTTAGGGTGACTGAGTGCTTTACGGTAGACAGCACAACGCCAAAGCTGAGGATGGTTCCATGACCATGCAGTGTAAAAAAGAAACCTCTTTCAGAACTACATTTAAATTGATGCATTTTTACTTTCAGTTTGATATATAGTATGGTACCTGGCTATCTGTCCCTGGTCATAGTCGTTCTGGAGACACCACTACAAATGTTGATTCTGATGAGACGCCCATAAGACATTGATGCAAAAAAAATGGATTTATTTTGGGTACAATTTTGATCAATAAAAGTACTAGCAGGCAAAATTCAAACATAAGCATATAAACACCATAGAATACACATAGGGCCTCATTACAAGCATGGCGGTCCGGGAACTATGGTACCGGTAAGCATGCCGGTACCGTAGTTCCCGGGCTGCCATACTACCAGCTGTGCCTGCGGGTGCCTGTCAGCCTGCCAGGTCTGCCTGGTGGGCACAGTGGCACCCCCGAGCACAGCACATCAGATAAACCGGCACCACTCTGAATGGTGCTGGTGCATCCTACGTCCTATTCGCATTCAGCCCTATGTGGCCGAATGGGTAGTCCCTCATTACCGGCACCCGCAAATGGGCAATTACCGGGTCCGGCAAACTCGGCATGACCTGGTAATTGCCCATTCGCGGGTGCTGGAAAAAAATGGATACCGGCGGCAGCTGTGCCTGTACTACAGGCACGGCTACCGCCAGCCTCGTAATGAGGGCCTTATTATCTTAGAAAGTCAGAAAAATAAATCACCCCCAAAATCAATAAATACTAAATCCGATCTAGTTCCAGACCAGAAACTTCTAAGCTAGGTGCCACCATAGACTTAAAATGACTAAAATGCAATAACTAATAACAGTGTTGCAATACATATTCAGCATATGAAACTGCTAGGTTAGATATCTGCATAGACCTAAAGTGACTAAAGTGCAATCATTCATGACAATAATGGAAAACACATTAACCAAAAAACATCAATGGCAATAACACACTGATTAAGGAACATACTGTCAACCATATACACATAAAAACCATTTAAATGTGTTCATCATTTTAAAGGGGGATAAAAGAAAGAAAAGCTAGCAACAACAAACACTGATATTTAACCAGACATATAATGCATCTACAACATGTAGAAATAACACGCACACTCACACCACACATCCTAGCCTTTCTGGCTCAAGTTCTTTAAGGATCAGGTTGTTCAGGGTTTCTTTGTTTGCGTAACATTTGAGTTTTCTATCAATCCTGAACAACTATCTAGGACAGCCCCTGGACTCGACTCAAGGTCATTTGTTAAACTCTCTGACTCTGGAGTTTGGTAGCTAGATATTGCACAGTAAGAATATTTTTCATTCACCCTTTTTGCTGGCATTATTTGGTGTAGACTTCTTGATAGTGCAGTAGTTCCTCTCCACTGTGTGCTGGTCCATTTCAGAGTAGTATTTATTTAATTGAATGAACTCAGTAAATATGAAAGAGAGTATTCTGTACCACTGCATTGTGAGGAATTGCCATCTAATGAGTGTGTGAAAACCCTAGCTTTTTCAATTTGAATTAAATAAAATGAGCAGGTAATTCTGTCTCAGAAAGGGTGGTCTGCTAAAGAGCCCCCCTTTCAGAAAGCTTGATCCCATAGACAGAGTGAACACAAGTGCCCTGCTACATCAGTCTCCTGATCTGCTGCTCCTGCTATTCCATAGCACAGTGTAGGTTCAAAGGTAGGATGCACCCTGTGTCACTGAAGAGAACGGTTGGAGTTATATTTGCTCCTGTGATCCAAATGCATGCCAATTGTGCCGAACTATCCATCTGGTGGTAGGGTAATATCTAATAATAACCCATACCTCGGTTTTGGCATGATGACAGATAGTTCACACAAATATAACTGGCATGAAAAATGTTCCTAATGGTATTCCCCATGGACCTAGGACAAGCAATCGCGTCCTTGACACTTAAGGGGCTAAAGCCACATCAGACTTGTATCATACTCATATCAACACTGTAAGCTCAGGACAGCTATAGAAAGGTTATGTGGATTACAGCCAAGACAGTGAAAAGCTCTGTTGACTACACATCATCAGGGAACGTAGGGTGGGGGGCCTGCTGTTTGACCAAGACCTGCACCCTCTGCCAACTGTGCCAGTACCCAGACTCCTTTCTGAAATTAAAGTACTCTTGCAGGTGGCAACTAGCCTGTCATGCCTGGGGGTGAAGAGGAAATGGACTAATCTTGTCCCTGAGCCCTTGGGCTGGCACTCGCAGCACACAAAGTAGCCAAGGAGCTAGACTATTTTATTATGCAGCTTAGAACCACCCTTGCACACGAGTTGACCATCCTTGCACACGAGTTGACCATGTTTGAGTGTCTTTGAAACATCAGGGCCTATGCTGCTTTTGGCACTCTCTCAACTGACATTTTTCACTCATCAGATTGCTCAATGCCATGTCGTATTTATCCTGTTCAGCTCAAATGCCAGTTCACCACAGCAGACAACTTTGAACTACTGCCTCTTGGAACAACACATCGAGCCACCAAGGTCACAACTTTGATCCACTTTGCACTGGAAGCATCATGCCACACTCTGACTTGACCCTGTGGGACCCATCATCTGGAATCAGCTCGACATCCGGGCTTCCCCTGTAGGCTCATTGAACTGTATCTGTCAAATGCTGCCATTGAACTACACAGAGACAAACTAACTAGACACTGAGTCTCTGCCTGGAGCACAAAGACCAGCTGCACTCAAATCTGGTTTGACACCCAAAAAAAGTCTCAGGTACTTTGCGAAGTCCAACCCACATTGGATCTGATTGCTCTACACTCAATCTGATGAGAAAGATCTCCTAGAAATGGAAAAACGTTTTTTGAAAGTGCCTTTTATGAGGCATGTGAGGACTGGTTGGTTTGGATTTTAGGGTTATGTTGGTTACCCAAGAGTCCACTTGGATGAGACAACATGTATTCTTGGATATCCAATAGCCATATACGATTAGACACCTGGTGAGTTCCGGATTAGCTCTATGCCAGTCTGTCTGTGCTAGTCTGCATTGTGTTTGACTATGATTTGTGTGTCATCTGTAACATTTTTTTCGGTGAATCTGTGATCAGGTATGAACCTCATGGTAGAGGCCATAAAGATGTTGGTGTGGAAGGGCAAGGGCCTGGATCCGGGGGAAATGTAAAAGGTAATGTTGGATGGGTTAAACTGAAAAAGAGGTTTCTGTTCTGTTATGTTAATGTTAAAGGATATTTGTACCACACACTATCACCACCAGAGTGTTCCCCTGGTGCTCTGGAGGCTCTGAAAGAGGGAGGGGGTGAGGTAGTGGGAATAAGCTGGAAAAGTGCAAGAGAGCAGTGATGTGCTGATGGCAGCCTCAGCCCGGTGGGTCCATCGGCTGGGCTTGGGGTGTCTTACGGTCGGTAGTCGTTGTGTGCTGTTGTGCAAGTCTATGTGCGGTTTGTTTTGTTGTTGCAGTGTAGTGAAGTTAGTGCGGATTGCTGCGTTTTAGGCTTGTGGTTGTGTTTGGTTAGAGCATGAGAAATGTATGCAGAGTGATGAAATTGTTAGTGGATTGGTTTGTTGGCATTGCTGTCCTTGCAGTTATGTCTATGGCTGATGTTTGCTATCATTCACTATTCCATTGTTGCTAATTTTCAATATTCTGTCTAGATGTGAGGCAGGCTAGTGATCACGATTCCAATCATGTGTTGCACTTTCCATTATTCACAGTTTCATCCAAGTGTGGCACATGCTAACATTAACATTTCTATCTAGAAGCAACACAAGCTAAAGTTAAGAATTCCATCTAACTGTGGCGCATGCTAACATTCACATTTCTATCTAGATGCGACGCAGGCTAAAGTTAAGAATTCCATCTAAGTGTGTACATGCTAATATTCATAATCCCGTCTAGATGTGATGCTAGCTAACGTTAAGAATTCCATCTGAGTGTGGCGCAAGCTAACATTCACATTTCTATCTAGATGCGACACAAGCTAAAGTTATGAATTCCATCTAAGCGTGGCACAAGCTAACATTCATATTTCTATCTAGATGTGATTCAAGCTAACGTTAAGAATTCCATTTAAGTGTGGTACATGCTAATATTCATAATCTTGTCTAGATGTGACGCAAGCTAAAGTTAAGGATGCCATCTAAGTGTGGTACATGCTAATATTCATAATCCCGTATAGGTGTGGCACAAGCTAACGTTAAGAATTCCATCTAAGTTTGGTACATGCTAATATTCATAATCTGGTCTAGATGTGATGCAAGCTAACATTAAGAATTACATCTAAGTGTGGTGCATGCTAACATTCACATTTCTATCTAGATGTGATGCAAGCTAACTTTAAGAATTCCATCTAAGTGTGGTACATGCTAATATTCATAATCCTGTCTAGATGTGATGCAAGCTAACGTTAAGAATTCCATCTAAGTGTGGCGCAAGCTAACATTCACATTTCTATTTAGATGCGACATAAGCTAAACTTAAGAATTTCATCTAAGCATGGCGCAAGCTAACATTCATATTTCTATCTAGATGTGACGCAAGCTAACGTTAAGAATTCCATTTAAGTGTGGTACATGCTAATATTCATAATCTTGTCAATCAAGTGTCGCACTTTCCATCATTCACAGTTTCATCCAAGTGTGGCACATGCTAACATTAACATTTCTATCTAGAAGCAACACAAGCTAAAGTTAAGAATTCCATCTAAGTGTGGCGCATGCTAACATTCACATTTCTATCTAGATGCGACGCAGGCTAAAGTTAAGAATTCCATCTAAGTGTGTACATGCTAATATTCATAATCCCGTCTAGATGTGACGCTAACTAACGTTAAGAATTCCATCTGAGTGTGGCGCAAGCTAACATTCACATTTCTATCTAGATGCGACACAAGCTAAAGTTAAGAATTCCATTTAAGCGTGGCGCAAGCTAACATTCATATTTCTATCTAGATGTGACGCAAGCTAACGTTAAGAATTCCATTTAAGTGTGGTACATGCTAATATTCATAATCTTGTCTAGATGTGACGCAAGCTAAAGTTAAGAATGCCATCTAAGTGTGGTACATGCTAATATTCATAATCCCGTCTAGGTGTGGCACAAGCTAACGTTAAGAATTCCATCTAAGTTTGGTACATGCTAATATTCATAATCTGGTCTAGATGTGATGCAAGCTAACATTAAGAATTCCATCTAAGTGTGGTGCATGCTAACATTCACATTTCTATCTAGATGTGATGCAAGCTAACTTTAAGAATTCCATCTAAGTGTGGTACATGCTAATATTCATAATCCCGTCTAGATGTGATGCAAGCTAACGTTAAGAATTCCATCTAAGTGTGGCGCAAGCTAACATTCTCATTTCTATTTAGATGCGACATAAGCTAAAGTTAAGAATTCCATCTTAATGTGGCACATTCCAACATTCACATTTCTATCTAGATGCGACGTACGCTAAAGTTAAGAATTCCATCTAAGTGTGGCGCATGCTAACATTCACATTTCTATCTAGATGCAAAGCAGGCTAAAGTTACGAATTCCATCTAAGTGTGGCACACTAACATTCACATTTCTATGTAGATGCGACGCATGCTGAAGTTAAGAATTCCATCTAAGTGTGGCGCATGCTAACATTCACATTTCTATCTAGATGCGAAGCAGGCTAAAGTTACGAATTCCATCTAAGTGTGGCACACTAACATTCACATTTTTATGTAGATGCGACACAAGCTAAAGTTAAGAATTCCATTAAAGTGTGGCGCATGCTAACATTCACATTTCTATCTAGATGCGACGCACGCTAAAGTTAAGAATTCCATCTAAGTGTGGCGCATGCTAACATTCACATTTCTATCTAGATGCGAAGCAGGCTAAAGTTACGAATTCCATCTAAGTGTGGCACACTAACATTCACATTTCTATGTAGATGCGACGCATGCTGAAGTTAAGAATTCCATCTAAGTGTGGCGCATGCTAACATTCACATTTCTATCTAGATGCGAAGCAGGCTAAAGTTACGAATTCCATCTAAGTGTGGCGCATGCTAACATTCACATTTCTATGTAGATGCGACACAAGCTAAAGTTAAGAATTCCATCAAAGTGTGGAGCATGCTAACATTCACATTTCTATCTAGATGCGACGCATGCTGAAGTTAAGAATTCCATCTAAGTGTGGCGCATGCTAACATTCACATTTCTATCTAGATGCGAAGCAGGCTAAAGTTACGAATTCCATCTAAGTGTGGCACACTAACATTCACATTTTTATGTAGATGCGACACAAGCTAAAGTTAAGAATTCCATTAAAGTGTGGCGCATGCTAACATTCACATTTCTATCTAGATGCGACGCACGCTAAAGTTAAGAATTCCATCTAAGTGTGGCGCATGCTAACATTCACATTTCTATCTAGATGCGAAGCAGGCTAAAGTTACGAATTCCATCTAAGTGTGGCACACTAACATTCACATTTCTATGTAGATGCGACGCATGCTGAAGTTAAGAATTCCATCTAAGTGTGGCGCATGCTAACATTCACATTTCTATCTAGATGCGAAGCAGGCTAAAGTTACGAATTCCATCTAAGTGTGGCGCATGCTAACATTCACATTTCTATGTAGATGCGACACAAGCTAAAGTTAAGAATTCCATCAAAGTGTGGCGCATGCTAACATTCACATTTCTATCTAGATGCGACGCACGCTGAAGTTAAGAATTCCATCTAAGTGTGGCGCATGCTAACATTCACATTTCTATCTAGATGCGAAGCAGGCTAAAGTTACGAATTCCATCTAAGTGTGGCACACTAACATTCACATTTCTATGTAGATGCGACACAAGCTAAAGTTAAGAATTCCATCTTAATGTGGCACATTCTAACATTCACATTTCTATCTAGATGCGACGCACGCTAAAGTTAAGAATTCCATCTAAGTGTGGCGCATGCTAACATTCACATTTCTATCTAGATGCGAAGCAGGCTAAAGTTACGAATTCCATCTAAGTGTGGCACACTAACATTCACATTTCTATGTAGATGCGACGCATGCTGAAGTTAAGAATTCCATCTAAGTGTGGCGCATGCTAACATTCACATTTCTATCTAGATGCGAAGCAGGCTAAAGTTACGAATTCCATCTAAGTGTGGCGCATGCTAACATTCACATTTCTATGTAGATGCGACACAAGCTAAAGTTAAGAATTCCATCAAAGTGTGGCGCATGCTAACATTCACATTTCTATCTAGATGCGACGCACGCTGAAGTTAAGAATTCCATCTAAGTGTGGCGCATGCTAACATTCACATTTCTATCTAGATGCGAAGCAGGCTAAAGTTAAGAATTCCATCTAAGTGTGGCACACTAACATTCACATTTCTATGCAGATGCGACACAAGCTAAAGTTAAGAATTCCATCTTAATGTGGCACATTCTAACATTCACATTTCTATCTAGATGCAACGCACGCTAAAGTTAAGAATTCCATCTAAGTGTGGCGCATGCTAACATTCACATTTCTACCTAGATGCGAAGCAGGCTAAAGTTACGAATTCCATCTAAGTGTGGCACACTAACATTCACATTTCTATGTAGATGCGACGCATGCTGAAGTTAAGAATTCCATCTAAGTGTGGCGCATGCTAACATTCACATTTCTATCTAGATGCGAAGCAGGCTAAAGTTACGAATTCCATCTAAGTGTGGCACACTAACATTCACATTTCTATGTAGATGCGACACAAGCTAAAGTTAAGAATTCCATCAAAGTGTGGCGCATGCTAACATTCACATTTCTATCTAGATGCGACGCAGGCTAAAGTTAAGAATTCCATCTAAGTGTGGCGCAAGCTAACATTCACATTTCTATCTAGATGAGACACAAGCTAACGTTAGAATTCCATCTAAATGTGCCGCATGCTAACATTCACATTTCTATTTAGATGTGACGCAAGCTAATGTTAAGAATTCCATTCAGGTGTGGCACATGTTAACATTGTTACACCTGTCTAAAGATGACAAGGGCTAATCTTAACATTTCTGTATAGCTGTGGCACTAGTTAACATTGGCTAGTGTGTTAGTGCGTAATGCAATGCAACATTTACAGTCAGGCCAAGAATGGAATTAGGCTTGTGGTCACACATCTCTCTATGAATGCATGGCATAATTCTATGGCAGTCTACGTTATGGAGAGGTGAGGTAGAGTGGCGAGGGCTTTCTGGAGTAGAGTAATTGCTCTACACCCCACCCATGCCACACTTACAGTTTTGTTGGTGTCTGTTGGCTGCTGGCTTCCTTTGCTTTCCTTGCGGACACCTGTAGACACACCTTGGAGCCGCTACTATAGGAGTTGCCCTTTGCCTAGGGGCCCTTAGCCGAGGGGGCAACCGGGCAGAGGGCTGACCTGGGATGGTCAGTTATGACCAGGTGGACGCACCAATCAGGGGAGGTGGACGGGTTGGAGGGGGAGGGTGGGACTGTGAAAAGGCCAGACACAAACAAAGGACTACACCCCACAGACTGCACCCTTTGGATGCAGCCCAGAACAGAAAAAACAGGCTCAGAAGCCAAAAGAAACACTCGACAGACACCAGATTAGCACACAGTGCTCACCAAAGAATATAAATACATACATGATTAAATAAATACATTATTTTTTTAAAATATATATATTAGAAAAAACACTTACACCACTCCAAAAGAGTGCATAAAGCATGCCAAAAAAGGATTACAATCATTGTGAAACTACTCACTCAGAATCAACCAACCCCTAAAGGTGCTTCCACACTGGTTTCTCCTGCCACATCCTTCCACATGGCAGTCCTCAAAGTCTGTCTGCAGAACGGGTATAGTGCAGCATGTTGCTTTTGCATTGGGCAGAATCCCCCTACCCTTTCAATGAGGATGCTGTGGCTGGTGGTTCGACATGCTGCAGATGTGTCCAGAAAAAGACAGGTGCATGCATTGGCTGCACAGGTGTCAGTTCTTGAATCATTGAACATCATAGCGAGTGATTGTCAATTTTGTCTTACTGCCACAGGTTTGCTGTAGAATAATGTTTATTTCAACGTGGTTCATGAGATAACAGTTTGTATAGCTGTCCAGGAATCTTTTGAGTAAGGCATGTTGGCTATAAGGCCGTTGTTTACCAGGGCTCTGGTATAGATGTTGTTCTCTTCAAGATAGGTTGAGAGAAACTGATTTGAAGTCTTCAGTAATGACTTATAGGGAAGAGTTGAACAATTTAAAGAGTCAGTTAGTAATGACTGTCTTGAAAATGTGTGGTTGACATGGGTCTACCGCAAACCCTCCTTGGTTTCTGTGGTTAGCAAATTCTGTTCCAGTGTTGGTTTAAAATGGGTAACTCTTTATCTTTGCAACCTTCCATCTCAGCGGCAATGTATCAGTTCAATTCTGCAGATTAATTTACCAGATTAACTTTAATTTCTTCATCTCTGCAAAAATGCACACTGTGACTGTGCAAAACCACAGATTTGTATGAAATAAATTGAAAACCAGAAATATTGACGTAGCGGTTCCGTAATGTCTAGAATAGAAATTCATCTAGGCGAATCTAGCACATGATCACTTACTAAACCCACCTCTTAGACAACATTGATGTAGATAAATGTATATTTTTCTACTATGCGACATTGTATAATGTCTTTTACTTGTGCAATTGTTGGATAAAATATGCTTTATTTTTGGGATGACACAGAGTAGTTGTGAGAGGACTTGTCTATGAAATTTCTAAATAATTTAGACAGTAGACTGCACACTAACCAACAGGGTGAATCAAGAGTGGGGTGACTGCCTTTCATGTTCTCTTTACTTTCCTGTTTCCCACCCTACGAAAGGCTGTCCCCTATAAACAAAAATAGGGTCTACCCATTCCTGTCTCACTACACACATGTTAATACATTGTTGTTCTTAAATAAGAAACATGCCATGTGGATCAGTTCAATTCCATCACAACCAAATCAAGAGTTCTGCAAAACCAATGAAATCAAATTAACATAATAGTTTCAACAAAAGGAGATGTCTGCATTAGTCAAGCCATGACCAAAAAACAAACATTCAGTTTTCCATAGTTGGTTAGCTGCATAATGACATTGCCACATTACAAGATATTACATTGGTGTTATTGTGTCCAAAGATGTGTTGCGCACATGATATATGAGAGAAAGAGATTGATGTAATCCATAATAACAGAAATTAATAATAAAATTAATAAACAATGAAAGAAAAACAAAATGGGGTGAAAAAAATGCAAGAAAAGCACACGTGAAAATATAAACTCAATTCAAAGAATCAACACTAACTCATCTCCTCACAAGGAGCCATCAATCCACCTTGTGACAAATCAGATTGCCCAATTTTACATCAAAACTAGGTTGGAGAGATGTTTCTCACTCACACCCTTGTGAATCCGGTTCATACTTATGTTGCTATTAAATGTTAGTACATTTGTTTTCCCTTCATGCTATTTCCAAAAGTTATTTCTTAGCATCTCTATATTATGCACATAACACACATGCACCTTAATGTCCCAATCAAATTAAAGTAGTGAAATGGAACATAACACTCACCCTGATCCTTATCTATTCTCAATTACTCGTTCAATGTAATAGTTTGCTATCCTTATTGCGGTAATGCCAAAGTTAGTAACAACATGTCACTGCTGATAGTTATGGGCTTGCACACTATGAAAGCTCTCTGATATTAAGAAAAAGTCTCATCACTTGTTTTCTTGGGGGAATTCCAAACTGCATATGTTGTAAATGTGGTATTCCCAATATGTAATAAAGGGCTCCTCAGTTGAACAGCATCTACAAAATGATGCAATCAAATTAAGTTTAGAAGATCGAGTTAGGCTCTTCCAAACACCTTCTCTAAGTACAGTGGAAACGATTTGTTAGTTCAAATGTGAAGTTAAAATTAAACATTTACCTACAATCGGATCTATTCGATTCATAAAAGCAGTCTGTGATGGGGTGTTCAGTCAGGATTCACCCGTGGCGAGCCACATGATGTTTCCATACAGCCGCCATTTTGAGAATTGTTTATATAGCCACAGTGACATTATGTGTATTCAGCGCGTGGCGTCACCTAAACATTGCTGTGTTGGCAGCATTGCCGAAAATGCTTGCGCTGCACTAATCTCTTGGTTCTGGATTATAATGGTATTGCCAATATGAATGACAATACCAAAATTCTAAATGTAACATAGTTAATACATGGTTCCACTCTAACCATCAAAATAATTGAATTCCAACATGATTTAATGTAATAAATGGTAAGTATGCAATAGCACACTGGTAAATAATATTGCACCTATGTTGGCTAAGTAACCCAAGCTAACAAGTTCCAACATTCTCCAGCTTAATATCATATTGTCTCTGCAATACAAAAAACATTTTCTATATACAATTAAGTAAATATTAGGCAATAGCAGCTACCAATGATATAAGTAATATAATTAGAACCTAAACTTCCACTTCAGCTCCTTTTAAAGTTTTAAATACTCGTGCTCTTAATATGGACTTGATTCCTGAATTGGTTATGAGGTTCCAATTGAACAGCTTGCTGCCTCAGCATAAAAATGCTCTAGATGGTCATATACACTGTAAGTGTGACCATTCTGGTGGTCTGGGTGTGCAACTACCTTCTTTCATGTATATATCAATAGAAGTTCAATCCACAAGTTGTAAAATTATTCACAAATCCTAATGCAGTTTTCGATAATCAACATTACAATTTTTAATTTCCATAGTTACTGTTGTTAAATAGTTACAGAAGAACATTAATTTCATATTCACAATTAAGGCCAGTCTTTAGACATTGTAATTTACAAATCGTTCTCGATTCCATCTGTCTCAATCTGATCACCACCTGGGTGCCGGATTTTACCTTTTGTAGGCCAATAAACTGTATGTCATTCTTATTATACAATTGGTGTGATTCCTGCAAATGGCTGCCTTATATCCTGGCTGTTAAGAATGGACAAATGTTCACGTACACGGATACGCAATTCTCATATTGTACTCCCTACATACATTTTGCGGCATACACAAACAATTGCATAGACCACAAATTTAGATCAACAATTTATGAAGTCTTGGATTGCTGTAACCATACCATCATTGCATGTGAACTTGTTACTATCAGGAGGTGCATAAATGCACATACTACAATTCCCACATTTGAAAAAAAGCACGGTTACGTGGTCTCATCCAGTCACATACACTCCTTATAGTATCGTCTTTAGGTCTAAGAAACGATGGATTTAGCATATTTCTAATGGTTGGTGCTCACATGAATATAAATGCTGGTTTGTCATCTATATATTTTGTCAAATCAACGTCCATCTGCAAGATATGCCAAGATTTGTTTACCATTCTAAATAATGCATTACTGTCCTTAGAGTATTTGGTGATGAGTCTCACCCTTTGTTGGTGTTTAGTTTTCCCTTAGACAGTTGGGTTCAATATGATTTGTCTTGTCATGCCCTTGATCTTAGTACAAGCTTTGGATGCACACTCCCTTGAATAGCCTCTCTCACAGAATCTATTGGTTTGTAGCTCACATTCTTGATATAAACCATTGTCAGTGTTGCAATTCCTCTGTGCACGATACAATTCACCAACTGGAATATTCAAAATGGTTGGCTTCCTGTGATAACTGGAGACAAATAGGTTGGAGTTAACCTCTGTTGGCTTCCTATATTTTTACTTTCAATTTTGGCATTCTCATTATATATGCAAATTGAGAAAATCGATGCTTTTTTATCACTGTGACCAATCAGTTCAAGACCAAAATCATTGCAATTAAGATAGTCAACAAAATCTTGAAATGTATCTATACTGCCATTCCTGATCATAATAATGGGCCTCATTCCGAGTTCGGATGTAACCACGCCGCTATTTGCGGCATGGCTGCTCCGAACACATCCAAACTCCGGCCTGATGAATGGAGTAATTACCGGTCCATTCCAAGGTCAGAAGGACCGGTAATTCCCCATTCACCAGGGCCATTCCCCATTCCCATTTGAGCCCCCATAGGGCTCCATGGGAAGGTGGCAATAACGGTACAGTAAATTACGGTACCGTTATTGACCCCGGAGTCCGTTTGCGGGTCCCGTCCTTAACGCCTGGCATTAAGGAAGGACCCACAAAGGGAACTCGTAGTAGGGCCGTAAGGGTTTAACGGCACCGGTCTCATTACCGGTGACCGTTAACCCTTACCACCCTACTCGGAATGAGGCCCAATGTCATCAACAAATCGTTTCCAGATAATAATCTTCTCTGTAAATTCCATATTAGTTGATGTATGAGTTTGTTTGAACTGTCCCATAAATAGATTGGCTAGCACTGGGGCATACTTGGCAGCCATCGCTACCCCCTTAATATTCAAGTAATAGAGTAATAGTCCTTATTAAATAGGAAATTGTTGTTATTCAAGGTAAATCTCAGAAATGCCTTTATCATTTCCACGGGTTGTCTACTGGAAGCTGAAAACTCTTTGTATGTATAGTCTATTGACTGAATTGCCAGTTCATGATCTATAGAAGTATATAGGGATTTCACATCTAATGCTGCTAACAAGAATCCTGGTTGCAAATTGATGTTTGTTAATATTTGTAGGACATGAGTCGAGTCACTAGTGTGTGAGGGTAAGATCTCAACTTGATGTCTAATCACAGAGTCAGTATATGTTGATAGACCCCCAGACGCCCAACCGATTCCACTCACTATTGGGCGCACTTCGGGCAGGCCTTCAAAAGGCTTAAGTATTTTCAGAAGAAAATAAATTGTGGGCATAAATGGTTCTGTTATGATAAGAAATAGTTTATCATCATCCCTAGTACCCCTTTCTTGTGTCATTTTGTGGATAATGCTAGCATTTCTCTCACTACTGGTTCAGTTGAGTTAGTTTTCAATTTCCCATAGCATCCTGGTGTTGATAAATGAAAGTTGCCCATACGTACATAGTCATCTCTGTTCAGGTCAACCACACCCCCACTCCCACCCCCCTTGTCAGTCTCATTGATCACTATAGAGCTTGCTTCTGATAGAGTTTCTAAGGCTCTATTCTACAGGACACAAGACTATTCTGCGCTCCCCGCCAACATGCTCTCACCCACATTAGGCTCCCGATCCCACCCAGATAACCATGCCTGCTGTGTAACCACTCAGACACCTTACACAGTGCTTCATGCACCCCCACAACTCCTGACAAAATCCCAAAACCTGCCCCCACCCACAATAGTGCCACCACACTTCCTTTATGCCACACATGTAAGTCCTTCTTCTACAGCCTTGAATTTGCACCTGCACATAGCACCCTGCCTGGGCATAGCACGCTTACACAGATTTCACTCCAGATTGGCAGGCCGATAAACCACTCCAAGCAAAAACACCACCAACCTCATACAGACGGGACCAAATCACCACCTCACACAGCGACTCTGTGACTCCACCCACCACCAAGCCCACTACTGACCTCCCCTCACCACCACTGCTGCCCAAGCCCTTGCCCGGCTCACCTACCACCTCCCCATCACCCCTACCAGCACAGAACACGTCGCCTGTGCACTCAATAATGCCCATGCTCCTGACATTCACAACCTCATACTTGATAACAATCTCGACGTTCTGGCCATAACGGAAAACTAGCTGCACAAATCAGCTGGTTCCCCCCTTATCTTTCGCCATACCCACCGGATAATCCATTCTGATAAACAACAGAGAGAGCAAGCGATCATCTCCAAATCCTTCCTCCCCATCAGAGACTCCCCCCTGCCACCTTTGCTGGGTTATGAACTCTTGCTAGCAAAGATCGAATCCAACCCCCAGACCACCATCAACATCCTACTACTGTACTGCCAACCCAACAACCGTGGCACCCCCGGCACCAACATCCCCCTGCTAATTGCCCCTCTCCTTAAACCCACAACCAAATTTCTATGCCTAGGCTGTTTTAACCTAGGTTTCTAAGACCCCTCAGATCATAGGTCCACTGCCCTCACTACAGCTCTCGATGCGATGAACTTCTCTTAAGTTGTTTCCTCACCAACTCATGATAAAGGATGGATCTTTGACTGGATACTATTCATCAACACTCCTATCCAAGTCACTTCCATTGAACCTGTACCCTGGAAAGACCATTCACTGATCTGTTTCACCATGGCCACTGCCTCTACCCCAGCCCACAAAACCTCCCATCTGTCACTGCCACCTATCACTGCCAGTCACACTGTAAACTTACCAAGGAACTACTGGAACCCACCATCCTGGCCTCCCTCGAGATAAGGCCCGACAGCACTGACCCCCCAAAGCCATTCTCACTGCCTATAACACTGCACCCCTCAACGTTCTAGACCAGCATGCCCCCGTCAAATCTACAACTCACACAAATATGAGGAACTAATATCCCTCTGCAAATTAAAATGTGTCCACAAACTTCTCTGGAGAAAAAAAACCTACCCTTGCCAACAAGGAGGCCTCAGCCGCACTGCTAGCACATGCAGAACAGCTATCTTTACCACTACTACCAGAGTGCAAGCGGGTGGTTCCAGTTTCCCCTTACATGGCATCCACCTACTGGAACTCCCTCCCCCCTTTCATTAGGATGATTGACTCCCATGCATCCTTCAGGAAAGCTATCAAAACGAGTATCTTTGTTTGACAATGCTTGTATGCCTTGTGCTGTCTATGCACTTTACACTCATGTATGCCTTTGGATCATGCCCAGCCCACCTTGTCAAGAGGTGTGCTGACCCTCTTGCTCCCACTATTGTCACTTCATCAACTCCTCCTTTGTCTCCCACACAGTACCCAGCTCTATCAAAGATGTTTGGATCATGCCACTCCTGAAGAAACCCTCCCTCGACCCTGGCCTCCCCACCAACTACCGCCCTATCAGGATGGTGCCCTACCTCCTGAAAATTCTGGCCTGTATTGCCTACTCACAACCCCAAACCCACCTTGAAGCCCACAATCTACTGGACACTCACCAGTCAGGGTTCAGACCTAAACACAGCACAGAATCAGCCCTCCTCAACTAATGAATCAGCTCAATCACATTCACAAAGAGGGGACCTCGCCATCCACCTCCCAGTCGACCGCTCTGCCGCTTTTGATCTCATTGACCACACAATCCTTTGTCACCACCTCACTGCCACCTTCAACCTCTCCCGCAGAGTGACCAACTACATCAAGTCCTTTCTGACTGGATGATCCTTCAGAGTCTTTGTGGAGGTAGGAGCAGCTGGCCTCATCCCTGTCTCTTACGGTGCCCTACAAGGATGCTGCCTCTCATCAACTCTGTACAACATGGGCCTCATTACGACCCCGGCGCTAAACCATGGTGTTATTAGCACCATTGTCCATGCCGGGGTCCACCATGGTGAATGGCGGAATTACCGCCCCATTCCAAGGTTGGCGGGGCGGTAATTCCCCATTCACCATGGGACCTTCCACATTCCCATTTTTGCCCCATAGGGCTCAATGGGAATGGGGAAGGCGCTAAGTACGGTGCCGCAAATTGCGGCACCGTACTTAGCACCAAGGTCCCTTTGCAGCACCCTACTTTAACGGCTGGTAAAACCAGCAGTTAAGGTCGGGTCCCGCAAAGGGACCTCGTAATCAGGCGTTAAGGGTTTAACGGCGCCAACACCTTTTACGGTGCCGTTATACCCATAACGTCAGAGTCGTAATGAGGCCCCATGTATACTAAGCCTCTCTTTGACCACCTGGACAGTCTCAAAATCCTATACACAAATTTTGACAATGACACGCAGGTCCTCCTCAAACTCCCTGGCAATTACAAACTCGACCTGGCCAACATTAGCAATATCTACAGCATCATCCAGGCATGCATGGCTACCCACCATCTCTGTCTGAATGATGACAAAACATAGCTCCTTATCGTCGACTCCCCACACTGCATCAAACACCTTGACCCTGCTTTTGTCTCATTCTATATTGATGAGAACATCACTTTGTATCTTCCCACCACAAACCATTGGGAGTTTATCTTGACTCAGAGCTAAACATGTAGAAACATGTCAAGGCGGTCGCCACGTCCACTGCTTACTCAACCAAACTCATCAACCTCTCCAGAATTTCCTTACCACTAGCAACTGCCTCACCCTAGCCAGGGCCATCATTAGAAGTAAACTTGATTACTGCAATGCTATCCTTGCCGGAACGTCGCTGAAAAACATCAACAAATTACAATTGATCCAAAATAATGCCCTTAGGGAAGCTTACGGCCAGAAATGATCAGATCACATCTTGCTAGTTAGGCGAAAAGTGCACTTGCTTCCGATTAAGGTGTGCATTGAGTTCAAAATCCTGTACATCACCCATCACTGCCTTCACAACACTGCCCCCTTACCTCACCCATCGTATCACAAAAACAAAAAAACATGCGCAGTCTGCCCTCCTCCTCCACCTCACTTACCACCCCCAGATTTAACAGAAAGAGAGCTGGTGGTTCCAGCTTCATCGTTATTGCTCCCAACCTGTGGAACTCTGTACCACTCTATGTCCAAGATGAACCCATCTACCTTCTTTTTCAGAGAAAAATAAAAACTGCATTGTTTAATAAATATGCCTGAACTTTCTGTTTGACCCCCCTGAAATATACTGTTGGAAACTTACTGTAACTACCACACTGTACTGTACTGCCTGCAACAAATATTGTAACTCCTATTACCTGTACTGTACCATTTTCTAACGCTGTGATACCTCTGGGTCTGTGCGCTATCAACAAATACAATAAATAAATAAATAAATGTAGTTCCCTACTCGCTGATCCATGGTGGTCATATTATTTTGTAGTTTTTTCTCAAGTTGAGAAAGAGTTAACATGTTGTTTCTAAACTTGCGAAAAATACACTGTTAGTGTCCATGTACAACGTGCCTGGGTACTAATAGCAATATAACCCTTGGCGGGCGCATTACCGGTGAGGTAATTCCACAGGCTCAGGTTCTAACTGCTGCCCCAGGCCATTTCCTCACTGCTAATATGCCCCCCTCCTCAGGTTATGTTGCTTAATTAGTTTCATAGTACCCACTGACCTTCCTACACCTTTCACAACCCAGGCACATGTGCCCTTGCTTGGCAGTCTAGTCACATGGGAGACTTATGCTGAAGATCCTTCGATCTAACCTGTAGCCTTTCCACCCATGCTTGAGGATGGGCAGTCATTCGTTCAATTTCTGCTAAGCTATCGCCACTCTGAGTCCATTCAAATTCACCATGGGTCTGTTTAGCCCAATAGTGTGAGGGATGAAACTGACCATCTGATCAAGGGATTGATAGTTGGGACCTGAAGGACAAAGTACAGGCTCTGTAGTGGGATGGTGGCTATCTGGGACCTGAACAGGAGAGAATGGGCACACATGATTTTTTTGGGGGTGATGATCAATGGAAACATGGTGTGGGTAATGGTGAGAACTGAAAACGGATAGCTGGCAAGGGCTTCTAATGACCTTAAACCGACCATGGGGCCATAGAAGAGACATTGGATAGTATTGGTGGTGTAATGGAAGATTGGCATCGAGAACAAAATGGGGGGTCAGGCATTGAGGCATAATGGGAGCAAGTCCAGTCATTGAAGAAGACCTGATATAGAGAGGGACTGACTTGCGATCTGAAGGGAGGTTATATCCCTGCAATCCTCGGGTAGTAGATAGTGTGAGGTTGATCAATCTGGCCTTCAAGGGTATTGTGTGACTGACAGTATATGAGGTATGGCCAATGTGTAAAATAATAATGTGAGACAAATGGGCTTTGATGGAACTTGTAATACAGAAACAGCATATTGTTGCTCTTTGGAAGCAGGTTATTTGCAGGGCATTAAGCAAGGGTTTTATATAGATATATTGTGACATAATGGACATAGTTCATGTGTATATTGTGTCAATAAGGAAACGGGTCATGTGGGCATATTCAGGGAAAAGAGTAGTTATATAGTTATTTTCCTGTGGCCTCATATTATTCATTTTTTAAAGATTAATATAATCCCCTGCTCAGCCTGCCCAAGATGTGGTGTTTATCCAGCCTCCCTTGGGAAGTGCAAATGTTGATCAAGTAACACGTCCTCTTAGATTTGGCCCAGCTGTTTCAATTAGTTTTGGTTTTGGCAACTTAGATCAATTACAAGTTCAATGCAGCACAGCTGTTTTCTGATCTCACCAGCAAAACACTAACCCACTACCCTTGCGCATCAACAGCATTCAGCAGGCTGTGTATTTTTAGATGAGCTGCGAAGTGTGTGCTGTAATCACAACTTTTGCATCAAGAAAGACAGCACTCTTTAGGTGAGTAGATTATTATTTTATCGTCTCTAGTGTATCAAATGGAGGCAAAATAAGCAAATTCGAGAATCTTAACTGGTAACCTAAGCAATGGCAGGACACAATGGAAATAATTGCTGAAGGTCAAATATATATTACTATGGTGTTCATCCCCCGTTCCAAGGGCTGGAACAGGGTTAATGGCCCGGCAGACCAAGTTATCGGCCTGAGCGAATTGATTGGCTGGCACCACCCGCCAGGGTGCTAATGAACATTATCATCATCATCATTATTCATGCTTTATTCCAATAAAATGATCCATAAAAGTTGAAACAGAGAAATTATCATCAACATATATTTCAATAAAAGGTAGATGTTTGTCAAAACACAAGAATGTCTACATTATACCCAATACAATTATCATCATTTTGACATCCAAACAGATGAATTAATAAATAAATAAGCCACTCTTATGGTGGCTTAGAATAACATATACATACTAGATACAATCTACAAATATAAAAAAAAAAACACCTTCACATACAAAACTCGTCAATCCAGATGACAGTTCAGTGGGAGGCCAAAAAAAAGAAGAAAAAAAAAGCACAACATTTATAGGTCAAGATCGGGTAAAATACATGATTCCAGTGTCAGTTACGTTGGCTTCATGGCAGATTCAAAGTGAAGGGCAACCCTTCCAAAAATAAACCTGTTACTCATATGTCGATCTGCATAGCCAAAAGGCATAGTACCATCATAACAGAATAACATTACTACAAAGCACTGAACATTGTACTTAAACCTTAACACAAAGCCACATTAGTTTTGACTGCAGCAAAAGCCATTATTGGGACCAAGGGAATAACAAAACCGTTGGTTTTCTTGCCTCCTTGGCCAATGATCTCCAACACCTCCAGATCAGGTGGGCATAGACTTTTGACAATGATCACGTTAGGAAGCATAAAGGACGTAAAGGGGAGGAAGGATAGGTCAGGGGAAACAGATTTGTCCTGGAAGCAAGACAAAGCAGTGCAACACAGGTTCTAATCCCGATCCCGTGCTTTGAAACCACTTGTTGGTATTAAGCGCATTATAAAAGAAAAATTGTATTAAGGGGACATCGTACATTTTGGTAATTTGCGTGGCGGAGTGCAAACATGCAGGGCAAATACAGCATACAAGCATGTACTCTGCCTTTTGCCATCCACATCTGCACTCCGGGGGTAAATGACTAAACACTGCCTACCATGCTCACATGGCAGGCAGCTTTCAGAATGGATCCCTATCGAGTTCACCTGCTGTATGATTGTGCATTAAGCAGGATGGCTTCATAATGATCTCCAGCATTTTCCGTCGGCATTAAAATCCATGCCAGCGCTAATGTTGGGGCATTTGTATTGCAGAGAGGAAGAGAAGTGGTGAAAATGCAACTTGCCATACAAATTAATGAAAATGATCTGTGAAGTCAATGGAAGGTTTCTTCCATTACCGTTATGGCTCATTACAAAATTAGCTCCATTGTTTGCTTGCCCAGTATAGAATAGAGCAACTGGGCAGTGTGAGAAACCTGAAGGCATTTCAACCCCTAGTCCCAGGGGATCTGTACACAATCGAAAGTCTTCAATGTTGATACAGTAAAGAAAGTTGATGGCAAAGTAGATAAAGTTGGCCCGAGCCCGAACAAGGAAGATCAATTGAAAGCTTTGGGTTAAAGCAAGTTTGTGATAAAGTGAGTTAAATTGGTCCGAGCCCGGCAGAGGGAGATTGAATGATGAGTTTGTGTTAAAATGGATACGAGCCCAGCTGACGGGGATCGGGGGTGAACTGTGAATCGCCCAAGAAATTGTATACATGAAAATCTTTCGAGCATTGTGTTAAAGGGGATCTGAGCCAGCTGAGGGGGATCCGGGGTGAATAGTGAATCACCTGAGAAATGGAGTACTTGTGAAATCCTGAGAGGAAAGGAAATCATTTTTTTTTGTCGCATAAGGCCCTCTGGAAGAAGAGACTTTGAAAGGTAAAGAGACTTAGGCACAGAAGGCCTTGATGCTAATGTTTGAAGTGCTCCCACATGCTAGAGAAGCCGGAGACTGTGCTAAGTTTGAGTGTGCCACCTTGTCTCGTGCTGAAAACGTGGGACGGAAGGCCAATGGCCTAAATAGCCTGGCATATAATTTCTTGAAGACTTGTTTCTTTTGCTTAACATTGTTTCCCATACTATTTGTATTTAGAGGTAAGGATTGGCAATAGGTTTATTAGTATAGGCCCTTTTATTTTGACAAGATACCACTACGACTGTATTATAATTATTTGATGGTTGAAAGTTGCTCCCATCTTCAGATTTAGGGTTAGATAGGCGTTTTTCAAACCCTTTTTGAAGTTCAATAAACACCCTTGAACTGTGGTCACTTGTGTCTGTCTTATTGTTGGTACCATGCCTTCCTTACAGAAGAGAGAGGGAAACCAGTCCCGAATGAAATTTGAAATCAGAACTCTGATGCAGAGCAGTGCCATTGCAATAGGATGGGACAACTATATGTTAGGGAGAATTCTCATAAATGTGCTAATTCCCTTCACCTTACAGACCCCCAGCAACTTTGCTGGATTTTGAGGACTTGCTTTTTTCACCTGGAGAGAGTGTGACCCTTTTTCCACTCTCTCATTTGTTTTGAAATGTGTTTTACTCTTGTGTTTTCTTTGGAAATGGAGTCGAAACTACTCCATAGGCATCACCTTTTCATTTATGTCACACATCACCCTCAGTGCAGTGGCACAGGGAAACCTTTTCAGGCTTTCCCAAGGTTTAAATACCTTCTCTGGGATATACTACTGTTTCCCAGAGTAAGTAAAGTGAAATTGACTTTATTAGTCTTTTTAAATTCCTAGACCCAGCACACCCTATTTTACAATAGAGTGCTGGAGGAATTAATTAGTATCCCCTGTGTCTATATACTCATGTAGCAGTCAAGTGCTACCCTTTCCTCTCAGAATGGCTGGTGGTAGTGGTTTTACAATGAACTACCATGATTTTTCCTGACTGCGAATTACCCGTAGCTCGGGTAGCGTTAAATCACAGGAGCCATGTTTTTCAAGATGGCGTCTGAGCCTCCTTTGTTTAAACAGGTCCTGGTCTTCTTTTTTGCCATTTCATTTTGGAAAGGTCCTTCTAGAGTTTGTCTCTCTGCGCAGTGGTCCAAGTGAGTTGGAGCGGTTGGGAGCGGTGCTCCCCTACTTTTTTGAATTGGGTTTTACTGTCCCTATACGTTTATTTTCAAAAGAAACTGTTCCGGAATGGGTTTGTTTTAAAATAAAAGTGTAGGAAGAAGATGAAACTTGCACTTTCAGTGCTGAGCACTGAATGTTTCCTTAAACAGCAGGTGCATGTGTTTGGGGGTTTGTATTGTGTGTGGGAGGGGGTGCAGTGATAGGGTTTGTGGGGAGTGGGTGCAGGCCAGCAGGGAACATAGTTCCACTACTTCTTTTTGTACACTTCAACCACTGTGTGCGTGCCAATCTAGGTTTGGTCTATTTGTTCCTTCGCTGTTGGCGGGCTTCAGGAGTAAAGACCGCCTCTGGCACCCAAGTGTCTGGGGTGGGCAGGAAGTGAGGAGGTGCCCGAAACTCCCTGTGCTTAGTCTACTTGGAGACCCAAATGCACTCTGTGGTGATTGGCTGGTTGATTGTCCGGCAAGGACAGCCACCCTGTTGGGTGAGTGACAGCTAGGCTGGAATGAATGGGAGAGAACTGAATAAAAGGCAAGTCTCTTGGCTTGGAAGGCAGAGTCGACCACTGGAACGAAAGAACTGAAGACGAGCTTGAAGAGGACGGCGCTGCAACTCTTGGACCATTGGTTTGCCCGGTGAAGCCCTGCTGCAGGTCCAAATCGCCAAGTTCACCTCGACAGAGAAGCCCCTACAAGGACGACTTCTCCCTTTGAGTTGGTGGGACCAATCAACTCGACAGCAAGCCACCTGGATACCAATCTCGGAGCTGGTTGCATTTTCCTCAGAGTGCTGCAGGAAACCTTATAACCAGGGAAAGGGAAACTAGCAGTTTGTGTGCTTTACTCATAACCACCGGAATTGAAGATTTACCAAGTGCTAGCTTTTGGGCCAGTTCCAGTTCAGTGCAGGAGTCCCCCTACGTCCTCCCTCTTGTCCCCACAACTGAGTCACAGGAACAGCGTGATCTGCAGGAACTGCCAGGATCAGAAGCCAACAGCTGCATTTTTTCTTCATTGAAAGGTACTGTGGAAAGACTGAGAGTACTTGCCTCTTGCAGTGAAAGTGCTTGAAACGTTTGCAACTCGCAGACCTAATCAGCTTGTGACCCAACATATGATTCTTCTTTTTGCAAACTACCTCTGAGAACTTTGCAGATACTTTACCATTTACTTGACAGAACCGCTTTATCCTATCAAAGACTTTAGCCCATTGACTTTGGCCTAGCCTACTGAATTGAATTGACTCTTCTGGTGAACTCAAAGTATTTGCACTGTCTAAGAATAATTCTAAACTTTCATGTTCTAATAATCTTTACCTTTTTCCTCCTCTTGAAAAGTATTCTGAAATAGTATTGAAGTATATTTGTGTTTGATGATATTGCCTCCTTCTTATGAATGTTTTATAACGGACAGATGAATAAATTAATAAATATTTATCAAAGAAACCTTGAGTGTAAGAGTTTACTTGAACACTTGTGATTGTAGAACTCTGTGTAACATCATTACTGCTCACATTCCCCTTTTGAGATAAGCCTGGCTGCTCAGCTCTGCTACCAAAACTGTGTAGTACAGACTTATACCTGTAGTCCTAGTTGTGTGTAGTGGTCCCAAAGGGTACTGCATACAGACTTTGCCTAACACTACACAAAGCAAGACAGTTGCCCATAGCTGTAAACACACCTCATTCTTTCCCACATGCACCACCCATTCACTCTCCTACTTCAGGACAATTTCACAACAGAGGTGGAACCCATAGCTGTAAACACTCTTAACACATTCTTTCCCACAACCACTGCAACCATGTTTCTGTAAACTCATCTCATTCTCTCACTTATCCTCCCCCACCCACCCTCTTACTTGAGGGCAATTCCAGAACACAGAGGTGGAGCCCATATCTGTAAACACACTTACCACAATCTTTCCCACATCCACCCCCATCCATTTTGCTGTAAACTCACCTCATTCATTCACACATCCTCCTCCCTCCCACCCTCTTACTTGAGGACATTCTCAGAACACAGAAATGGAGCGCATGGCTGTAAACACACTTACCACATTCTTTCCCACAACCACCGCATCTTTGTTTCTGTAAACTCACCTCATTCTTTCACACATCCTCCCACCACCCAACCTCTTACTTCTGGGCAATTTCAGAACACAGAGGTGGAGCCCATAGCTGTAAACACACTGACCACATTCTTTCCCACATCCACCCCCGTGCATGTTTCTGTAAACTCACCTCATTCTTTCACACATCCTCCCCCCACCCACCCTCCTACTTGAGGGCAATTCCAGAACACAGAGGTGGAGCCCATAGCTGTAAACACACTTACCACAATCTTTTCCACATCCACCACCATCCATTTTGCTCTAAACTCACCTCATTCTTTCACACATCCTCCCCCCTCCCACCCTCTTACTTGAGGACATTCTCAGAACACAGAAATGGAGCGCATGGCTGTAAACACACTTACCACATTCTTTCCCACAACCACCGCATCCTTGTTTCTGTAAACTCACCTCATTCTTTCACACATCCTCCCACCACCCAACCTCTTACTTGTGGGCAATTTCAGAAAACAGAGGTGGAGCCCATAGCTGTAAACACACCACATTCTTTCCCACATCCACCCCCGTGCATGTTTCTGTAAACTCACCTCATTCTTTCACACATCCTCCCCCCACCCACCCTCCTACTTGAGGGCAATTCCAGAACACAGAGGTGGAGCTCATAGCTGTAAGCACACTTACCACAATCTTTTCCACATCCACCACCATCCATTTTGCTGTAAACTCACCTCATTCATTCACACATCCTCCCCCCTCCCACCCTCTTACTTGAGGACATTCTCAGAACACAGTAATGGAGCCCATAGCTGTAAACACACTTACCACATTCTTTCCCACAACCACTGCATCCTTGTTTCTGTAAACTCACCTCATTCTTTCACACATCCTCCCACCACCCAACCTCTTACTTGTGGGCAATTTCAGAACACAGAGGTGGAGCCCATAGCTGTAAACACTCCTACCACATTCTTTTCCACATTCGCCCCTATCCATTTTGCTGTAAACTCACCTCATTTGTTCACACGTCCATCCATCCCCTTCATACTCTTACTTGAGGGCAATGTCAGAACGCAGAGGTGCACTTTTAGCGACCAGACACATGAAAGGAAGTGCGGCCATAACACGCTGGACAACATGTAAGCAATTTACATGAAGCAGGCAACTCCTCTTCTCTACTGCTTCGCTGCCAGAACCATACCTGAATCCCTGACTCTGGGATAATGTTTCTATGGGCAAGTGGGATACTCGGCTTGGGTAAAGCTGCCACATTTGGAGCACATTAGAGATAGGAAAGAGCATCAGAGAGGCAGAAAGACAGAGAGGCACAGTTGTTAGTCTGCAGTAAACGTTGCAACTGTTTTTTAAATGACAGAGATAGAATATTTCACATTAAAGGATTCGTCTGGTGTAAAATACCATGTGTAATTATAATAAATGTGTGACATTTGAAATGTGTGTATCCCAAGGTATTAAGAGGCTTTCTGCAATAAAGAGTACGAAGTTACATAGAAAACAGGGATAGATGGGACGCTATGGAACAAGCCCCTAGAGACCTGCGCTGTGGACCCCCAATTCCGGATAATAAATCACCCTGGACAACATAAAGCGATAGTGGAAATGCACAAAACGATTGTTAATGCTGGCAACTATCAAGGGCAGAGGCTCATGGAGTTTAATTGAGTAAGGGTTGCTCGCAGACATCGGGAAATCCAATATCGCCATTCTCATTTTTCAAAAGATACGAACATGGACTTCAGGGATTCGAGGTCTATACGCTGTATTGACAATCCGCCCAAGATGGACTCTGGGCGCCTTACAGCCCACTTATCACGCAGGGTAGGGAAGTGGGGGGCCGCCGAGGCTATCGAGCCGTTTCTGAAAACAATGCGTAGTCACAGATCACGTCGTGCCTCGAGGTAGCGCGACCAAAGATTGCCGGAAAACGCGGAGGCAACATCTTTTTGCGGGCCATTTTAATTTGCTCGATTTTATGAATCTCACAAATAAGCCGTGTGCAAGTGCTTGCATCAAGGAGAGAATATAATTGCAATGAACTATGAACCTTATCAGTGATTGGTCTGTTGCAATATGTGCTGCTTTCAAACCTCTCCTAAATTGCAAATGTTGGGAACACCATTCCATGGGTTTGCTTAGGTAGATGTGTTTGTGTTCACTATCACATAGTGATTTTTGTGTGGTGAATCATAGCACCATAGCCACGTAGGTATTGCCGCAAGGTCTGCAGGTCCAATCAGAAATTCCGATGACCATTTTCAGTCCTTTGCGCATATCAGGGGGCGTTTCTAGGCATTTAAAAACGGGATGCACTTTTGAATGGCCTGAAATTAGGGTCCTACCCCTGTTCTGGTGAGAAAGGCCATGTCTTAGGAGGATAGCTGAGGGGCAACGTGCTCGTCTTGGAAGCAAAAAGACGCTAAGGACCACAGGTCCAATTCCCCGGGTCCGCGCTTAGAAACCTCTCAGTATTAAGCGTGTTATAAATGACGAATTACAATGTCATGATTTTTTTCCCACATGTTACGGCCGCGGTTTGCACCGGGCTGTCACACTTGCAAAGACAGGGATGGAAATGTTGTTTTTCCATCTGCGTTTCACAAAAATGGGCCCCTCTCCGTGAAATGTGCTCCCAGCAACCACATGGTTTCTGGGCCCCTGTCATACATAAGTGCCAGGAGCGCGCACCTGACAGTAATCTATGCAAAGGGGGATGGGCAGCGCATCTTTGCGCAATTTAGAGAAGTGCATTTTCTGTGCTCCTTTCAGTTGCCCAGCTTTTTGAGAATCTGCCCAGTGTGTTTATGAGACAAAAAGGTCGTTTTTTTGGGGGTAGGTTACACTATGTTGAACTAGAATGTTCCTTTGCCATCGGCCTAACCCAGAGAATGAAACATAATTTGGGGGATATATGGCACCCTGTGAGGGACAGCCTTTGCTGCTTTTGGTGATAATTACCAATTTACCTTTGTCCCGTTTCTCTTGAGCCCCAAGTAATTCTCATCTAGCCATAATTCTCATCTAGCCATACCTAAATATAAGTTAGAGATCCTTTTATGAGTGATTTCAATAAAGCTTTTTCTAGTCACCTGACATCACTCTCCCCAAGATATATTATATAATATTATATAATGAGCCCTGCCCAGTGATATATGTATATATATGTATATGTTAAATTGAGAAGACCAGACTGCATTGCCCGGTATCGTAAGATTAAAATCCACTATTCAGTCTCATAGTGAACAAGGGCTGCGGGGGCTGCAGGGGTGTCCCCCGCACCCTTGTTCACTATAGTGCATCGGGGGTTGAGGGAGTGTCCCCTGCTCACCATTCAATAAAATATGAAAAAAAGACCCTGCGGCACTGGCTCCCATTCCCATGGTCATTTTCATTGAAATGACTTTTGTTTTTTTCTCCTTCGAACATTTCGAATTTGTTCAATTCACGTTAATCCGTATTGCACAGTCCTCTTCAGCATCATTTAATAAACTTCAGCAAATTTTTATTTTTATTTTTTTTTACCAACTTTATTTTCTTCTCATGGACTCAAGTTACAAACATATATGTGAGAAACAGTATACAATATTCTTATCATTGTACTTCTTTTCAGTTCTCATTTCAATTCTGCAAGAAGCCCATGAGTTTTAACATTTATAACTTCCCCCCACCCTTTGTCTACAGTAGAGCGAGTAACCCTTATCCCCTTTCATCCCTCCCTCCCCCCAACTGGGCTGGTTCCGATTTCTACACCATTAGCCAGAGCAACTGTGGTTCCCTATCTGCAACAAAGTCTAATATTGGATCCCACACTTCCCTGAATTTCAAATATCTGTTGTCTTTTATGGCCCTTATTTTTAGCATTGCCAGTATGTGCCAGATTTTAACCAACCAGCATGCGACCACTGGACTCTCAGGGTTTTTCCATCCTTGGCCAGTGTTATTTTTGCTGCGTTTAGTAGTTGCATGATCAGAGTTGCATTATTGCCTGTCTCTGCATACACTCCTTCAACTGCAGTTTGCAACAATATTACCTTTGGGTCGCGTGGGTGTTGTCGCCCTGTGATTTCTCTTGTATGTTTCAGTATTTCCTTCCAGTATATTTCAGCTTTAGGGTAGGTCCACCACATGTGGTATAGGTCTCCTCTAATACCACATTGTCTCCAGCAGTTGGGGGGTATGCAGGGTTCATTTTGTTTAATCTGTATGGGGTTAGGTACCATCTTTTGTATAGCTTATATGAGGTCCCTCTAACTGTAGTGCATTTGGATGCTTTCTGGACCTTCATTGACCAATTTGACTATTTCTTTCGAAATATTTTTGATGTTTGATACAAGTCAAACATTCTCCCTGATAATATGGTAAACAGCACTAGTTCACATCTAATATGGCTTACGCGTATGGTCATCTAGCAGGAATTTAGATACTTGTTTAAGAAAATATCAGAATAATTACAGACGTACACAGTACATCAAATGTCATTGAATGAAATACATTATCATTTCGGTAATGAAAGAAGTGGGTGAAATTTCCCCACCATTTAAGACAACTCTTTCCAAGTTGTACGCATCAATTATGCATCTTTTATTATAAAAGCAATCAATATGCCCCTATTGCAATATGATCATATTCAGGAGGTGGTTACTCAGCCATTACCATGATAACGAAAGTCTGGCCAATAGAAATAAAATACAAATGAATATCCATCTTTATACTTTTGGCAATGCATTGTATGATTATCAGACTGTAGGTGTTATCATTTTCTCATCCTTTGTAATTTAATATTTACTCTGATAGGTCTTTCCAGTAAGAGTGTAAAAACAGACACTTTGCAAATATATGAATATCAACCAATGCATTTTATTAACAGCTAGAGCTCCATCTTTTGAGTAATTACAAAATCATATATGAGCAAATATATAAAGAAACAAAATCAGTAATTGGGATATCAGATTGAGCCTTCATGTTTTTGAATGGTTTCAATCCCACTAATAATAGAGGTCCCCAAAGTAGTGTTTAACGCTAGTTTTCAGGAGATAACAGGTTGCATCATAAAATTGGAAAGATTGTGATTTCCCCCTAATTTGGTCAGTGAATAATATTTTGGTAGTCGTAATGCTTGTGACGTTTCCAATTAGAGTTGACGTAGCCATGGCACTAAGTTTCGTTGGGCAGTTAATCTAGCGTCTTCTTCAGGAACAGAAATCCTGCGAGTGACACAAATGAAGGGGTGTGTGAAGCTTTTATACTACAGTAATATTGGTGGAAGCATAAGAAAGTGTGGCCAGAAATAAAAAGTGCCAACAACTCACCAAGGATCTAGTAAACTCGGCTGCAGGGTAGGCTGTCTTCTCTTGAAATGAACTTGATTTCAACACTACCAATATCTCTTGAGGACCTCTATTAACATGCAAAGGACCTTCTCCCTCCCAGTTAAAGCGCCACACCAAATACCGTTATTTCTGCAATATTGAGTTTGCTTAGCCCTGTCTGAACAACATATAATATCACCAAGACTTTCTCCCCCTGTGCCACACGAAGCCAAGAACCAGGCCGATGTATTGAGATAATAGATATTTCTATTTATTTGAACTAGATGTTATGAAACAAGCACTTTAATATCAAATTCCACTTTATCCGTGGTACACCATAAACTTCTCTCAACATAAATAACTCACACAAGTTTCTACAAATTTCACTTCAAGAAATATTTAGCGCTAGTCAGTGAACACAATTTACAAATGTAGTGCTGTGAAATTTCGATTTTCCTGTGCGCTTAATAGGCTAGCAGTTTGTTTTTTCAGATTTGGACAAATCCATTTGGCAATTATGATTTCACCCAAACCTTTTGTTTAAAATACACACAGGGGGATTTAGCAGTTTGTTTTTAGACTCCCCTACTTTGGTCTGGGTTGGGGAAGTCTGACAGAAAAATTAGGATGATTAAAGAATTTTTGGATTTCAGACCTCCTCCACTGAAAAGCCTGTGTTGGGGAAATTTGGACAAAAATATTGGACTGATATAAGAACAAAGACACGCCTCTTCCTTAATGATGCTGGAGTTAACAGTACAAAAAGAATTACTGAATTAAATTATAGGCTATAGTTTTTCAGCACACATTGGGAAGTGAACTTTATTAATTTCAAATTTTAACAAAAATCCCATCATAGTGATCTGCGAAATGGAATCAATTAAATTAATACTTTTAGTGAAAAAGGCTAAAGATCTACACAGTTCCCCCCCCCCCCACGCACCTGATAAAGGGAAAGGATTTAAGGCCAGATGATCCCCCCACCCCCTTTTGACTACAAAGGGCTGAAGTCTACTTACATTGAAAACTGCTGTTTAAAGTTCAGGACAGCCAGCTGCATGCCAGGACCCTCTGGAAAGATAGTGCAGGGGTCTGTTCACCCCACTCTCAAGGATGGCCTCCCTCTCCCCACCATAGGACCCAGTCAGCTTTTAGGCCTTCCTAGAAATAGAGAGCTTCACCCAGATGTACTCTCAGCAATCTCCTCTGGTGTTTCTTTGCAGCTGTCAGATGGTATGTTTCAGCAGCTCTCCCCTCATAGTGCATTCCTCCTTATATAGCAGCAATGACACCATGAAGTTTACAATCTTACAAAAGAAGTACCCTGCAAGAGTACTCACAAGTAGGATTGGACAGTTACCCTTCTCTCCTCCCCATTACAACCCATCTCAATGCATCGGTTTAAGAGTCTGGGGCACACATATGGCAATTCCCATTTGTAATTGCCATCTGTTCTCATGTCAAATTTTGGCAAAAATCCAGTTATGTGGCAATACTTCATAATTTTACTCGCAACTGCCAAAATATATATATTTTCTGATTCAGCTAATCATGAGGATAAGACGACAGCCAGGTCTGCACCATTTTCACAAAAAAGCGTAATAGTTAGGAACATGTGATGTATTCCCCATATTCCAAATTTCACCCGCCATCTGTTCAGCAACTCCCACATTTTTAACATTTTCAGATCAGCCATATACCTATTTTAGATAGCAATTACAGTACCATGAGTTGTAGGTGGATGAATTCTATATCACCAAAATCTCATGGAAATAACCTACAAAATGATGCATAAATCACAAAAAAACGAGCTATGGTTGCTTCATATGTGCAAATATGAGCTTCCCTTCCTCCACGCCATTTGCCACTCGGCCAGTGTTTTTATGAGTCTCTTTGAAGTTGGTTGCCCATTTTTTGAAGTTGGAGTTTCAGCCTCCCTTAATTGTATCCCCCTTTTTCATAGTTCCTTCTTACATTTCGGTCATGCATCAGCCAAAGGACATTGTCTTGCAGAGACAGCAAGTCAAAAGGACACTTGGTTTCCACACCTTTCAGAGAAACCACTTGTTATTGTTGTTGTAAAATAGCTGGTGGGGATGTAAACCAGGCGTTCCTTGGGAGAGGTGTTTTTGACACTTGTCCCACAGCAAGCACACAGAGTCTGCCTTTGGACTAAGGAAGTGGGCTTCTCTTTTCAAATGTTTGGTGGTATTCTGCATGCAAAACATAATATATAGTCTCCTTTTTGGGTAATCTGCGCCATATCTTTTCCCTGACATGTTTATGTTGGCTGTGGAACATTTTCATATTTAAACTGATTTAACTTTCAAACACACATGCAAAGCCGTTTTTGTGCCAGAGCTTAAAAATACAGTTTTTTCCATGTGAAAGGGACCATTGAATTTATTTCTTCCTTTGTGGATTGCAATGCTGTTTTTCCTTTGGAAATGACAGGCAGGCCCTTTTCACATGGCCCTGCAGTTTTAACTTGCAAACACACATGCAACGCTGTTTTGGGTCAGTTTGGGGCCTTTAATTACACCCCACACAACTTAGTCTGTATACAATGAATGTAGTTTTAGTGTTCAAATGAAGCCAGATTGCTCATTTCTTTATGGCTATAATAGATAATAACATACCTCTCATTTTCCAGTGGTGCAACATAATTACTAACAATACATGTGCAAGAAATATGGTGATGGTTGGTTCAAGCACTGTCTGCAACAAAAGGAGTGCTGGGTCTCAGAAAGGACTATTACTCAGATCTAACTGACCCAAGTATATTCCAATATGCGGTGGAACAAACTCTTACCAATTCATATGATGCGTGTAGCAAAGTGAATCTCGCTTGACTGAACTGAGTGTTGTGAGTTCACATATTTTAGGAGTACTTGCAAGCAATTACATCATTGCATGGCGTCGTTCATGCGATGAAGTCATTCCAGTGAAACTTTGTGTAAAGCAACGTAAACAAATAGAACAGATATGTACACCTATCCCAAAAAACAGGGAGGGACATTATAAGATTTTAAGGAGAAAATAGCTCATAGCGTTGATAGTGCTTGCTAATAGTGATGTGAAGCAACTCAAGGCGGCAATGTTGTAACTTGAGCTATGTAACATGCTATCCACACAGACCAAACGTGAGTAAGATGAACATAACAAACTAGATCAAGAATTGTTCATTGAGTCCAATGATCTGAGTACTCATTCTATGAATCCAACAAGACTCTTTTTGCAACAGTAACTTTTCGGGGTTATAGCCTCCCTTGACTGTGCCAACAACCCACCATTTATTGTAATCTGAAGTGTGTTTGTGTGAAAAAAATATTTCACCAGGGGTGTATTTAGGTTCTTGTATCTAATTTGTGATTGATGCTAAGAATTCACTTTGTTAATTAATTTTTATTGGGAAATAACCTTCAACCTGCATCAAGACCATTTTTATCAGATGTAGATCTGTTACTATTGCAGAGTCCAGACCCAACCTAGCTCTTTGCTCTACGTGTGCGTCAAAACAGAAGAATGTTTTGGGTGGGAGCTCAAAATTATTCTCAGTTTTTGATGTCCTGGGCATAAAACATTTTCACATGCGGCACCAGTTCCCCAACAGACAATGTTTTCCTTCAAGCATACTGTACCCATTATCCCTTCAAATAAGACTATGTCCCACAGGAACATGCTTAGAGGGGCACCCCCAACATGGAATTTCACTGTTTTTGTCTTGTTAGGCACCCTTGTTTCTGAAAAGCCATCCTACTGAAATGCTCAAGTAACACATTTTGTCAGTGAACTGCATCTCTGTGAAGACTTCACTTGTCACCATACAATGCTTTGCAGGCAACACCTGCTTCTCCCCGATCATATCATGGATCAAGGTGAGAGCTAAGGACATCCCCCCAAAACACACTCTTACTGTACTGTGCAATTACACAGCACACACATAGTGGTGGTATAGGGCTCCCTCAGACCAACTGAACATGTAAACTTATGGGTGACACTGAATGTGGATGTTTCCATACATCAATAACCGGTTTCCCCAGACGCCACCGCTCATAGTGCATGTCATTGTTTTCTCTATCATGAATACGGATCTAAAGCTTGCATGCCACCATGCCTCATTGTTTTTGGGAGATGCATGCCCAGTACTGAACCCTCACGGTCCACTCTCCATTCTGCTCTTACTGCTTGTCTCCTTGCTGTTCAGCCCTGGATACATTCTCACTTTCTACATCTTAATGCATCCAAAAATGAGGTTCTTTTATTCCATGCATTAACAAATCCTCTCCCACCTTGCCCCGCCTGCTCTTTCCTTTCCTGGTGTCTTCGCTCTCTGTCCTACACATTATTCGTGTCATCTTTGACTTGTCACTCTCTTTCTCTCTCCCTCTTTATATCTCCAATATTGTTAATTCCTGTCATGTTCAACTCTACATTATTGACAAACTCTACCATCTCACCACACTGTGCTCTATTGTTAACTCACATAGCTGCACTCTTTTCCAACTACCCTCACCGCACACATCAATCTCTTCTACTCTTCTTTATTTTTCCTGGATTCCTTAGGATTCCCATCACCTTTTCATTGTCTTTACATTGCCTTCAAATACATTCATAGTCTTGCTCCTTCCAATCCAACTACTCTCGTTTCCTTGTATTCACCTTGTCATACGCTCCAGTCACAAAACCAGTTTCTCCTCACCTTAAAGCTAATTTCCTATACTATTTACCATAATCCTGTTTTTATTTTTATTATTTATTTATTTAAATTGTTATAGCGCTCACACAGCCCAGGGGCATCGAGGCGCTGGCGCTGTTGCAGGAACACGCCTTAGTTGCATATTTATAACATGCTTAATACCCAGAAGTTTCTAAGCGGACACCCGGAGATCGAATCTGTGTTTCTTCGTTTCATCTTGTTTCCAAGGCGAGCATGTTGCCGCTGAACTATCCTCCTGCGACTGTTTTAGTTTAATTTAGATGTGCTTGTCCCTTTTCCATGCTGTTGTACCATTTTACTACGTTGTTCAGAGCTTTGGTAAAAACACTTTATTTAATTTAATTTAATTGTACATATTTCTTGAAAGAACTTTTACAATCTCACATACTTAAACCAATTATTAAAAATACATATTTAGTATCACAAGACAATACAGGTAAGAATACAATAAGAATGCAATGAAATTGCCTATTTACTACAAAATACCAAATTCATTCATACATTCAATTCATGAAATCAATTGATATCTGGGGGGACACACCCGCTGTTTCTTTACACGCTGTTATAAAGCAACCTCTTTAATTCTTTTACTAACAGTGTAGGAACTAACTTTAATGATTTGCCAATCCCAGGCTTCACTTAATCAGAAGTGGTAGAATCCTTTGCCAAACCTTAAATGAAGCCAGAAGGACTTTCATAGATTCTGTGTTCAGACAGAAAACCCACAAGTCGGCAGATTTTACACAGTTATAGTCATATACAAAGGGGCCAAGTACCACCATGTAGAGTGCATCCATTTCCAGGTAATCTGTCAGCACATGTCTGGCTGACTCTTGATTAGATTTAACTCTACACATTCTGCATAATCTGTGTTCTGGTGGAATATTCCATTTTGGGCCACACACCGTCAGAAATGGTAGCTGTTTTTTTCAGAGTCTTAATCGAAAGCTACGAATAGCTGAGTAAGGGCAGAGCAAGAGATACTTTTCAGGTTTCATAAAGTGGGGCACCACAGACGCTACACTGACGTAGCCCTTAAGTGTGCCATGGTGATCATATTTACTCAGCCAATCCCATTTCACCAGCCTTTGGGTAAATGCCCCTTTTAACATTGGAAAAGCAGAGCAACGACCAAAGTCTGGAAACCAGTCAATTACAGAGCAGAGGTCGCCAAAGAGTTTCACTTGCAGAGAAGTGCCTATCCCAGACTGGCTGGGATCGTAGCTCAAACCCAATTTGTCCAAAAGTGGACAGATAGGATCTGTCTTTGCCTTTAGCATAAGTGCTCCCCTATGAGACAAGAGTTGTGCTCTCAGTGACAAGAGGCCTAGCTCGAGTCGCAGATACTTGATTGGGGTAGATCTTGCTGGGCCCAATATTATTCTCCAAAAGGTCGGATTTCACCCTCTCTAACCACCTCAGATCTCTCATGGCCACTGCCTCTAGCCCCTTTAGGATTGTAGGTCATAACCATCATTTGTAGAGTACAACGACACCTATTAAAGAAAAGCCAGCATGGTCTGCTAGGAATTTCCTAGTGATACATGTGATTTGCCTCGCCTTTCTAACCTTGGTCTCTATTATGTCAGCGTATCGGAATGTAGCCGTCATCTCCAGCCCCAGTTATTTATAGGCTTGGTTTTATTTAGATTTATCGTTAGATGGTTTTCGTTTGCATAGACCCCTAGTTCATCCAACATAGCCTTTATTCCTGTTAGTAGAAGGTCACAAATAGCTGGGTCATCGGCATAAAGAATTCTACTGATAGGGGTGGAGCCAATCCTTGGCATACAGCCTGCCCTAACCATCAGCCTGCCCAGCAGGTCTGCTATAAAGAGGTTAAAAAGCAGGGGGGCTAGCATACATCCCTGTCTCACCCCCCTGCTTATTCACATCACCTCCGACAGCTGACCCAAGTCACCAAGCCATATCTGGGCAGAGTTATCTGTGTGCAAGGCCACAATTACCTCAAGGAGCCAACTAGGGAACCCCCAGGTTCGTATCTTACTTTAGAGAATACTACGGTCAACCTGATCGAACGCGGACTGGAAGCCCACAAAAGCAATGTAAGCACTTTATAAATCAATAAATACAAATACACAGTACAGTCTACTTTACTACAACTCAAAACTTCAGAACATCAAAATGTGCTCATCTTGATGATTACGTATATGCTTGTGCGTATGCTCTTTCCATTAGTATGGTAATACATAACAGATTAGTTGAAGGAAATTACAAGAACTAAAAGCCATTGCTGCATTTTCTAGCATCAGAAACCTCCTTCTCATTGGCCCTCACATGTGACTGGAACCTTTTGGTCAATGTGCAGTACCAGAAGAGTGGAGTTTGCTGCAGGGTTAAGTATTTTACATACTGCAATGCACTGAGAAAGAAAATGGGCTTCATGGGACAGGAGGAAGTTGATTGCAAGGCACTCTAACATCTGGAGTTTAATATCTGATTATGGAATCCCCCCCTTGACCTATGAATTCCGTCACCAGCTATTCTCTCTTGCATTGTTTTAACCTATTTGTTTGGTCATTGTTGTGTGCGTGCCCTGAGGCCTGTGGGCATGTGGCGCAATGGTATACAAATTCTTAATAAATAAAACACATAGTTTCATTCAGCACAAGGTTCAGCACACCAATCAAGGCTTGGCACTTCAATGATCAAGACACCCTTCCAAGTGGCAAGGGACCAGAGGCCAAACAACCTCAATGCAGTGGTGTGAACTTTGCGGGGTGCAGGGTTGTACATGATTCCATGCCAGAGCGGAAACCCAGTCAGTATTACAATAACATGCAAGAAAGACATCCTCACAATGCCACCCAGACCTAAGACAGCACATGGCTTTGACTGATCAAGCATGAAATGTACCTGGATAATAGAAAAAAGTGTTGGGCACTGACAGAGTGGTTTGAATACAGCTGTAACAAATGCCTTCTCATGTTTTTCAGAAATATACCCATGTTCTTTTCTTGACAATTTACAACTCAGTCCATTAAAAAACACTACAACACATTTCCATATAACAGTGTGTTTTAATCTGAAGACATTTGAAATAATTGTTTTGGAGGTGGCTCAAGATCCAAGCTATTGCTTGGTGGCAAAGTGAACATCGAATGGTGGCAGAGATGTCAAATGTTGATGTCAAGTCCTTTATAAATACACATTTTGGAAATGCATAGGACATGTTATACAACAAGTAGTTATAAGGAGGATCTGACTGATTTGCAATTTGGAATGTAATCGGAATTGTATTGTTGAACTTCTATGTCTGTTATTTGTGTAAACTAAAATGAAGACATGTTCATATCCATTTCATTTGATGAATTCAGTATCCACTTTCGAGAAGAAATCTTCTTAATTTCTTTTCTATCAGCTTGATTAAACAACTGTATACAGAATAGCCACTTATCAAAAGAGTGCATTATGGAACGGATGTGTGTTCCGTTCATTACATTTGTATTGGCTAAATGTGTTTTTGGTACCTCATCTCAAAATTTGCTCAAGATATGTGATAAATCACCAACGCCCACATCTTCTAATCTTTTAACAAATATATCCTAATTATTCGACAATAACCTACTTTCTTCTTAGGTACTTATATAGGTTCATCACATTTATATAAATAAAATAAGGGCATCCAGTAATCAGATTTATGGTTTATAATGATTGCATCGAATGCCAAAGCATCAAATCCCTTAGCATGTAAAAAAAGCAAGGAAAAAAAAACATTGAAATGCCTAAATCATACACTCCTCTCGATTCCTGGGTTTATGAGCAGACAGGGGTGTGGTGGGGGGGTGGAAGGGAGCGAGCTAGCCAATCCTGATTCTGGGAATTATGACCATGTTGGAGTGTCATCAGTGACACAAGAGGGTATATTTGCATCGGAACAGGGCTTTTTGACTTTATTCCGAGAGATAGCCTGCTGCTGGACTCTAACGAGGAACAACTAGCAGAGAGGAAAGGAAAGCAACGAGGACCATCAGGGTAAATCTTACCTGGAAAACTGGGAGCCCTACCTAAGTGAGGCCTATCTGGAGGGACCTTGCTGTGGGAGAGGCCTTGTGTGAGCTGCCTATCAAAAGAGAGTCCTAAGAATCTGGCTGGCCTCCTGAGCAAAGAGCAGAGAGCTCCCATGTAAGCAGATATCCAAAAGCCATCACTTGCTTGAGCAGCCCCTATCTCTTTCCTTTAGTGGGTGATAGGGGGGGCAGGGGTGTGAAACTGGGTAAGCCCTTCGCACAATGTATTAAATCTCTTTCAAATTATTTCCCCATAGAAAACCACCATCCCTGTTGAAAGTGAATTGTGTTAAGAAAAGCCTGCCTTCATCCTTTTCATTAAATTGTGGGAAGGGGGAGACACTATGTAGACCCTTAACACATTTGATTAAAGTAAATCAATTAATTCCCATATGGAAAATCACAGTTTTTATTAGAGTTCCAAACTAACAAAGTTCATGCCTAGTGTGTTAGAGCTGGTATCGACAATAAATACTTGGGCGACTGTCTTTCTGAAACCCCTGACTCCTTTACAGAAGGGGGGCGGGGTCCTGAATCCCAAAAGAAGTAATCCATGAAACTCTGCCTTTCAAGTCAGTGTGGAGGGTGCAAAACAAAATGTCCCTTTCATCCCCATTCAAAGCATTGTATCTTATCTGTAAGTATGTTATAAAACAACATTTCCCCTTTATTCTCATTTTTCTCTGACCGAAATCACAAAGTCCTGCTTGTCTGTCACTTGAATGTGTGCTGAAAAAAACGATTTCCCCATGTGAGTCCCTTTTCCCAAATGTAGCTTTCAAATGAAACCTTAGAATGACATTTCCCATTGATTCTCTTGCCTCCCAAACGAGAGTCCCAAAGCACTTTCTGTCCTTTATATATTTATTTTTCCATTGTATTGTGAATGTTTTCTATTGGTTAGATTGAAATGTGTTGTAAGTTGTGACTGCATGTTTCAAAATTGTACCTGTGTTGTTTTAATTACAGAGTTATTGTTGTGATATTGGGTGTTGCCACAGCATTGGTGGCTAATATTGGCTGCTAGTCTTCTTTGTTAAACCTTAAATAAATAAATAAATGAATACATATTCTTACCGTACACAGGCCTAGTTTCTAGTCCATTGGTGACACAGAGTATTTGCTGGGCTGGGTGCAAGACGGGTAGAAGGCCTCACCAAAGTGAATCTGAACAAAATAGCGCTTTATTGTGCGCCACCTTGCTTGGGAGGGAAAGGAACTCCCTGAGATGCGTGTGAACATGTAATAAACTGTGACAAGTACAATATCAATATTTCATTATTTTAGCTGGAGTCCACAAAATAGCTAGTGCCACACTCACATTCAATCTGGATAGGGTTCAACTCGGTAGCTTTACTTTTTATCTTTGATGTTTTGAAACTCGCCAAATTGTAACACAACTGTGTCTAAGTGTGGAACTGATAGGAATGGACAAAGGAGCTAAGGGTTAGTGAACAAAACACTTTGCAAAACACAGTGCTAGAAAACACATTCCTAATACACGGTATTCACACAGCGTGGCAGATGTTATATGGCTAAATAAAGGGGATTGGTAAGGGGAACTATTTGTTTTACCTGTCACACTGCATAATGGCCCTTTTCTAATTAGCAGTATTGAAACGTCATCACAAAAGTTACACACAGCATGAGCAAAGACCACATCTGTATTAAAGGCTTTCTAAACAGAAGTATCTAAAGTGTCAGCACAACAGTTGAGCCATAATCAGTATTTCCAGAAAGACTGTGCCAAAAAGATTTGAAGACCATCAATCCTTGTACTTTTTATATTAATGGCTAAAGGCTTCTTTCATCAGTAACATTTCGAATTTTCTTTTGAAAATGTATTGTAGCTTGGGTCTGATCTCTTATTCAATGTTATCCATATGTCAATGAATGTGTATAGCATATATGCCCACTCCCCTGACATTCATAGTCATTCTTTTCCTTTATTAAGCACCTTTGTGTAGGTGTGTGCAATTTTAATCCCATGTATATAGAAAGACACATAGGTAATAAGTTAACAGTGTTTTTTAGAATGATCTTAATGCTTCACATTCCACAAGCATAAACTGGTTGCAGCTTTGAGCAGTTCAGTCACCTTCAATCAGTTCTTCCTGATATCTTGTTTCTTCTCCCTGTATGTGCATAGAACAATTCATGTATTTATTGCAATGTCTCCAATTAGCTAAAAGTGATTATGAAAGATTCATAATTGTCTATGTGTTTATTGCTTTTACCTCCCTTTAACCAAAAACAGAGGGCTTAGAATATTGACTAAGATATATGTCAAGTGTTAGTGAAGAATGTATTATTGTACGTGTTTAACATACTAAGAACAAATTATATTTTGATTATTATAGAACCAATGCACTAGTGAGTGGTATGCTTGACCTCACATGACAGAAAGTCAAGGTAGACTGTTAGCTTGATTCAACACATTAGAGAACATTCACTGTTCCCTAGATGCAAAGGCTGCCAATATATATCTGTGGTCTTTTGTGTGCGGAGAACAGGCAATCATTTTCTCCATTAAGACTGACAATGATAGCTTTCCTTCCTCTGAGTTAAATTGATGTTGATAGCTCACCGCTGCGCTTAGCATTCTCTGGCTGCATGGTGAGAACTCAGCTGCTCCTTTTCATCAGCTGTACCTGACCAGTTGATAGATAGAGGGCTCTGGACTGCAAACAGTTGCAATTCTTTACACTTTGCAAGTAACACATTCATTCTCATCTCAGATATAAAGCTGGCAGAGGTTGCTGTGTGCAGCGGGTAAAGCAATGGAATCTATCAATACGTTTCTAAGGACAAACAAGCAGTTAGCACTGTTTCTAACTTTCTAGATTAGTTTAGAAAGTACAGACCATGATACATTCCTGCAAGGACCTAGAGTTCATTTTCACAGTTGTTGCACACATCCTACAAATCACATGCACTCTTCCTGTTAGGAGTATTGTTACTGAAGTAATGAGGAGATAGGGGCACAGAGGTGGTGGGGATATGTTTTGGTCGCCAGTTCTCTAATGTGTTACGATGAAAAGTCAATTTGTATTTAAAGAAATCGAGAAAGGCGATTGTAGCATGTGCACAAGAACTGTAAGTTTGTGGGATGAGGCTTCTGAGCGTGTCCAGGATGAAACATCACTCCTTGTGGCCTCGTTTTATAATAATAGGAAGAGACAAATTATACCAGTATCCAATTACTAGAGCCTCCTGTTGGGCGTCTTGACCCACATTTGAATTATTAGGCTACAACATTTGGTGATGTGGGCTTAGAAAATCCAAGGTGGTGGAAAAGTCCACATTTGCGCAAGAATCCAGAAAAACCGTGCAGTTTTGCGCACACCAAAATGGTCGCCTGACCTGCCACCCACCAGTGCGAGCGTGATGGGCCAGAAGCGCCATGAGTGAAACGTGGTGCCAAAGGAAAAAACAGCAGTGCCTGTGAGCTCAAAAAAGCGCTTTGAAATCACCTTTGTTTCTCTGAAATGCAAGCTAAAAATGCCTATTTTAAACATTGCAAGATATTAAAAAAACTCACTGAACACTAGCAGACATTTGGCAGAATGTAGTCTTGTGTGCATACAAAATCTGGAAAGATGAAGAGCCTAAAGCAATGTTTATAACAAAACTGGCTGAGCTGTAGATGTCAGCAGCTTAACTGAAATTGGATTTAAAACCACTAAAATCGAAATGTTTAAAATAAATGAGTGACCTACTTTTGAGTGTCACATAGGTTGCAACTGTTTAAAGGTTATAGTTTTGAACTTAGAATCAGCGTTCTAGCTGCATGTGTAAAAATTGTAAGTTTGATTTGAATGAAGAAAACTGGAACAAAAGTGACATTTGGCTGAAGCCTGGCTTGAAGAGATTGAATTCTGCCCGGCAACTACCCCCAACAGGAGTGGAAACTTGCCCAGCCACTGCATTCGCAGGCCTGGCTGCCTTCTGCTGTTCCCACCAAAAGGAGATTACACCTCTCTGATTGAATCAGGGGAGGAGCATCTGGGAGCAGGGAAACAGAACAATGAGCTTTCCTTGGCTCAGGCAAATGTTAAATTAGGGGGGGTCGTAAATGGCTTCCTCTTGGAAGAAACTGGGAGGAGCAGTGCCTCTGTGAGCAACCTGAGTTGGAGGAAGTGGACAAACCAGAAATTCCACCATGTGCTTTGGGAAACCACATCCCTCTGGGCCAGAGCATCATTTTAAAAAGATGGATAATTCATAGTACAGACTTGTCAAAATTATATAATTAATATCATTATCTTGTGATTTTACTGTGCACATTTTAGGAGGTGTTGGTATGTTCTCGGGGGTAGTAGCGGAAAATAAGGTATTACTCCAAATGACTGTATGTTAAAAATGGGACACTTTATCATCTGATGCCCATATTCCTTGTGCATGTTTGTGTAAATTCTGGAAAAGTTTAGAGGCTGTGTTCTTGATGAAAAGCGCAGAATTCTGTCATAAGTGGACACAACATCTGACAAAGACAGGGATCGGATGGTTTGGTGCTACAGGAAATATGTTAACTAGACATATAATATTAGAAAAATGGTACGTAGATAAATATGTATTTGGATCAAAAATAGATTTGTGTGAAAATTGACAAGGGAAGTGTTATTTCTGTATGCCATAAAATTGATGCCTGATTACGCTCCATTCCTTCCCCCAATCAAGGGAGAGAGGAGAGCTTGGCCAATGATAAGTTGTGAGGGGCAGGCTTAGTTATGCCCACGCACACACCCATTTTCAAAACACATAAAAAGAGACTGCTTTGGACAGACAACACACTCACTTTCCATTTTCTTGCGAAGCATTTTGCCGGACGACTTCAAATCCAGACAATATCCAGAGATCCAGAACTTAACTCCACATAGATCCAGAACCAAGCCAGAACTTAAAGCAGAGAGACCAGACCGCTGTGAAGTGCCGCTAGCAGACCCAGACCAGACTGCTGGAGCAGAACCAGTACCAGAAGCCGCCAGAAGTCCAGTCCAACCTGTTGACCAGATCCGTGATGAGGCCCATTCCTTCCAAAATTAGGAGTGAGTATCCTGAGGCATGTGCAGAACCCATCTCTTAGTTTAAAATAATCTGATTCAACACAGTTTAACCTGTCCAGAACTGCATCATAGGAATCGTGTGTTCATTCTGTCATTTTAAAGCTGTAAAAGTGTCATTTTGTCATTCTGATCCTTCACTATCATTTTGAGAATCTACCTTCACTAAATCGTGCATATCTTTTGAATCGTAGGTGCTAGGAACAAGATTTAACTTTCATTTTAAAGCTAAGATAATCGCGCTCGACGCACTCGGAAAAAGTGCCGTGATTTGTGATTTTGCTCAAATTTCTTCACCTGTCAAAATAGCCGCTTTTGCTTGAACTGCTAAAATTCGTTTTCAACCTACTAATCCCTCATTGAGTATTGCCAGTATGACTTGAACTAATCGTAAATAGCTATCACCTACCCTGAACCTCCTACAGGGAATTAAAATCATTTTTAGCACATTTTTCCCTTCTTTGCATATCACATTTAAAAGTACTTTTGCCTGTGTCTAAAACCATCCCTGTTTCTCTAAGCTTGCTAGGGGGGAACTGAAATTCGTATTGTGTTGTGATTGTATTCCTGAAAACTGTGTGCTTTACTTCCACCTCCTTATATTGCATAGGGGGGGAGTGAATTACCACAAGGGGAAAAGTGAACATATTATCTCTTGTGAAACCCTATCAGTTTATTTCTGTACTGCATTTTGATTCATCATCGTTTTTCCTTGCAACCATAAAAGCATTCTCAGCTACCTTATCCCTTCTATACCAACTCCTAAGTAATTAAATAAGCGTACAATTGTAATATCATCCATTGTTGATCACTGTCATATTCTTAAGTGTGATATCAAATATTAAATTATTATAAAAGTGTGATACATATATATATTGTTTAATTTTCCAATAAACCTTTTAAATTGCAAAACAAACCTACTTCTTGGCTCAGTGAGGTCAGGGGGATTCAAAGAGTGGGGTGTTATATAAGGGTTTATCATCCAGGGTATAACTTGTCATAAAAATATATAAATAAGGGCTTCCCTTGGGCATCCCAGACGAGGCACTGACTTAGTGGGATTGCTGAATTCAAGTCATTAACACTCCTTTTCAACAGGTTTCAAGAAACCCATTTTCTGCGATAAGGACGTTTTTTGACAATTCCTCATCATACAAACAATATTTATTTTGTTTGAGTTTTTTATTGTGTTCAATCAATTAAACATTCCATGCCCACACGTGTTATGTGCTTCTCTTTTTATCTTGTGAAATGTAGAGGTCTTGCTGTGACTCCTAAAGTTAGACAAACCATCCACATATTCTGAATTAATACACAAACATGAGCATATATAATTTCTTTGAAGAAATCTTGTGAGTTGGTGCTGCAGACCTGCTCTTGAATATTGAGAGGGAAACATACATTTTGAGGTGAAATGTGAAATAAGCGAAAAGTTGCACATTTCTGTACGAAGTGCTGTGTTTGACTTGCAGATGTGACACCTTAGGGAACAATGCTGCATGTTTGTTAGTCTGCCAATGGGAGAGAACTGAAGGGACATTTTTGTTTTGTTTCTGGAGACACTTCTTAACCTCTTCCCAAGTCTGTTGTTTTCAACCTCTTCAGTATCAAGTTTTATGTTTTAATTTATGTACTACATAGTGTCTTATATTTTTACATTGTGTTATGTATTTGTATATATGCATCCTGATAGCATTCAATAATGTTTTGTAACTGAACTGAAGTTTATCTTTTTTTTTACTATTTAATTTTGAAAGTAATGACATTTCTTCGTGCTGAACAATTCTCGGGAATTTGCCAAATCAGAGCTGGAGCTCAGCTATGCTACTTTTTTGCAGTTTTCAGCTTTAGAGGATGAGGCAGGACTCAACAAATTTACTACGAGTTCAAAATAACTGCTATTGCTAAAGAGATGCATCTCACCAGATCATGGTGCATCGAACAGGTGGCTGTGTCGCGGAGGAAGCTTTTTTGAAAAGTTGCAGCTGAGGGGTAGGAGGACAACACATATTATCGTGAAGATTTATTTTCATAGAATTAAAACACAAGTTCCTCTCTGTCAATGGCACAACATCAAGTCAAGTCGGACCATCTCTTGTTATGCTTAATTGACAGATGAAGATGTGGAATAGTATTGCTTACGCTTCGGCTAAACGTGGTGAATGTGCATCACATACAAACACTGTATCAGTCATTAGTGTTGAACATGAGATGCAGCTGGGAGTGGGTGTGTGAACCATAGTTTCCAAGACCACCGTCCATAAACATTTACCCCTGCTATAGGCTGTAACTGCGGCAGCACCAGCCCCTTACAATGATGTCAAACAGTGAGTCTTGAAAATCAGGTGATGAAGGGAGCATTAAGGAACCAAAAGTGAACAGTTTTCCTTTTGTGCCGAATGATCAATGTTGTGTTCTTTTCCATCATTAAACCACTGCCTTGTTTTTACAAAATTGTTTGTTTTGCCATATATATACATTTATAAACGCCATTCCCGCTGAAATATATTAACATTCTTTCCCTATAAACATATCTCATTCGCACTTGTATGTGTAACTAGAAAATGAAGCACAGTTGTTGCGCCAACTAGAGATTTTTCTGGGTAGGTGTGTTCTAGAGGAACTAAAACTGAGGAATCAAAATACTATCTTGAAAGATTAATTTCATTAAGAGCACCAATAAACCAAAAGGTCATCAAATTATTGATCTTATTGTTCTTTTTTACAGCCACACACAACCAGAAAAACCTCTAGTTTGCGCAGCAAATGTGCTTCATTTTGTAGTTACATTTTCAGTGGTTATAAGGCAGACACAATCCTCGGAGCACAATGTCAGCGACAACAACATCAAAATAAAAATAGATCTGTTCGTCCACAGGTTTGAAATATGCCTGCACATACTTTTCACACTTGTATATGCCATAAGTTAATTACTTAAGCAACAAAAGGGTAGACATTTCACTTTATTTCTTATCTTAATAAGAATAAACCATTTTTTTGTGGTATAAATATATTGCAGTTGCGGCAGTGGAATCGTTCAAGCCGTTCTTTGTTTGGTTACGTTTTTTGCCATCAATACGAAATGGCTGTGGCGCTGGTTCTACACAGTCATCTTCAGATTACAAAAACAAATATCCTCATCAGTAAGGTTGATAACTATACATAATCTTGGTGTGTGTGTATATGGATATAGATCTGCCTTATGGCGGATTGACCATATGTACGAAGAAACAATATTTGCTCATGGAATATCTTACAACTTTTAGCCTGTATATACTAACTGCAACTATGTCGATTAGGGTAGAACAGCCTATGCGCTATACTCTAATAATAAATGTTAACAATCCTCCTGGAGAATCTCGCACGGCAGTCATAGTACAGCTAGTTGATGAAATAATAATAATAAGTGAATGGCTTTTACGCAGTAGGATGAGGCTCTTTATTATTTTGCGAGACCTCAACTTCCAATGGCCTACCCCTACTAGTAATGGTAATATTGCTGAGAACGCATAAGTGGTAAAAGTGGTAAAAGTGGTAAAAGCTATAGAGCATGAACATGGATATCTCCCAGGGAATGAGGATCCTTAGGGGGGACTTATTGATACACATCTGTATTACCAGCTCCACAAGGTAAAATAGGTTGTCCATGAATTAATCAAATTCGAAATGTCAGCAGAAGAAAAAAACAAACGTTATTTGAACGAAAATGACTTTTGTTTTTTTCTCCCGGAAGACATTTCTGGCAATCCCCTCCCCCACAGCCCCGTACTGACCTGTAGGCTGCACACCTCGTTGTGTGCCACCAACTCTTCCATCGCTCTGCGATGCCGGCTCCCTTCACTTACGTTTATGGGAACTGGCACAGCCCTTTTTAAAAAAAACATGTATCCAATCAGCAGTGGGGGAGCCCCCCGCATTCCCTAATGCCATTGTAGTGAACAAGGGTGCGGGGGAAACTCCCACGTCCCCTGCTCCCCTTGTTCACTATAATGGCACCAAATGGTAAATTTGTTAGACATTTTCATACAGATGAAATTCGATCAAATATTTCCATTCAACCATTTCTACGGCTACCGGTAAAAGAGAATGGCTTGCCTATTCCAGACACTTGATCTATTGCCACTGTATTCTCTTGGATGGACTAATTTCTTGTCATGCGCCAGCTGCATCATAAGGGAATTCACTCTGATTCCTACCAAAATGAGTGATCATGTAATTACTAAATTAGTTCTACAGTATAACTTGAGGAAAACCTGTAGACTCAAAGGCAATTATAATGTGAATAAAGCGGCAAAAGAATAATTTGGTCAGAGCAAAATATGATGGTGTTTAACCAGCATTTGACTTTCAAGCAATCTGACATGAATGACTATATTACCGCAATAAAAAGAGCTTCTGTACATTCAATGTCTGCCCAAAAGAAATATTATCTGAATTTTGGAAAAAATGACAAAATCTTTGAACATGTCATTGCCAAAAAGAATGCAATATAGAAAAGAGATCACCTTGGCAATGGCTACAAATGTAGAAGAAGACTAAAACTTTTACTAATATCAATCCGGATACAAAAATTCCATCAAAATTCACAAAATCTCAAATATGTCTGCTCAATGGCAGCTAATGTTTAAAGCACTCTGTGAGTCGGTTCCTTGCAAGTTCTGGTCTATGTATAGACTTTGTTCTGAATCTATGATGGATAAAAAAGAAGTCAATCTTATCCCAGATAACATATAGATTTTATACATAACTAAGCTGTATAATTCTCCTGGTATATTGAATGACGCCTCAGAGTCTTATACAGCAGTGGGTGAGGGAGATCCCCTTTGTTGCTCTGCTGAGGATATTGAACTATTGCTGGGCAAACTTAAGCCATCTAAAGCCCCCCCTTGGTCCCAATGGTGTCCCCAATATTATTATAAAAAAGACCCCCATTCTATGGTCGAATATCTTATCTCGCCTTTTCTCAATGATTATCCACACAAAAATCGATATGAATCCCTACACACAAAAAAGCTGCCAGGGACAACTCTGCCAACTATCGCTTGCTCACTATGGTGGCTGCCAACTCAAAGATGTTTTGATTTTTTTGATGGATAAGATGAAGGACTGGATAAAGTCAAATAAGCTCCTGATAAAACAGCATGCAGGTTTCAGAAAAGGTATTGGAACCCTTTCTAACCTATGGACTTTGTCCTATTTGGTAAGTTCTGCCATGGAATGTAGGGATTGTACCAGTTATGTCTGTTTTATCGACTACAGGGGCACCTTTGATACAGTAAACAGAGCCTGTTTGTGATGTAAGCTGGTGAGATGGAGCTTTCCAACCAACAGTACTCCACTTTATCAAAGAGCTCTACAAGAACACCCCTTAAAACTTTGCATCAATCAAGAAGTCCATTTGACTGATAGAATCTCAGCCAATCATGGGTTAAAACAGGAGTGGTCTTTGCCTCCCTTGTTATATAATCTCCACGTTGCGGACCTACTGGATGCCTTGATAAATTGCCATCATATCCCACAGCGTGTTGGTAAACAGCACGTGGCGCGGCTATCGTATACTTATAATACTATCTTACTTGATCAGGCTCCTGTGGGTCTGCAATGTAGTATGAATTCGCTACACAGATACTCGGCAGAAAATGGCCTTGCAGTCAACTTAAAAAAAATATATATATGGTCTTTCATGTAAACAAAAGTAAGAACAGCTTTGTTTGGAAAATTGAAAATTAGATCATTGAAGTTGTTGACACATACACACACCTGGGTATCCCCCTTTTTAACACTGTGTGTTATGTGAAGCTGGGGAGAACAATGATGAACAAATCCCAGAAAAAGTTTAACGTTGTGAAGAATTTTGTAAAACACAGAGGGGGTACTCTATTGAAGGTCTGTTGAAGATGCCCACTGCTAGCATTACCCCCAGCGTGTAATATGGCTTCGAGCTTTATACCAACAAAGAAACAGCATGGCTCAGGCTAATTTAGGGGAAATTGTGGTGCACGTTCGTTGGTCTTCCTAATTGTACCCCAGCTGAAGCTATTACCAACAAACTTGGTTTTATCTCTCCCTCCCTCTAGTACCCTTCATTTTGTTCTCTTTATCTTTTCCCTTCTCTTCTAAAGTCTCCTTCCTACTACTCTTCACTTTACTCACTACTTTCTTTCCCTCTTCCCTCCTTTCCCACCCCCTTCCTCTCCTTTCCCCTTGTTGTATGCAAATTGTTCTACATGCTGATTTACTGGTTTGATTCATGTTTACTGTTATTGCTTCTACTGTACCATGTTTAATGTGTTCTTCTGGTTAACTGTAAAGCGCCTTGGATTAAGGCGCTATATAAAACAATAAATACAAATAAATACAAATCTCATTGTACACATTGATAAGAATTAACAGTGCTATCTGCTGTCTTATAATGCTCAGAATAAGGCAACTCAGATTAGAATTATACTAATTTTGTGGATCTGCTTAAGGTTGATTCTCCTCAGAGAAACCTAAATGTTTGGGTGGATGATGTACTCACTTTTTTTGAAGATGTTGGTTAGGTGCTAGATCCTCCTATTAACATCAGGTTGGCTATTAAGGAGATTAAAGAAAAAGCCCACATTTGGTGTAGGAATAATAATGCAATGTGGCTTGCTAGCAAATCCACTTTTACTTTGTAAGTGCAACAGGCCTCTGATAAACATGCCATCTACCTGCATTACAAAAATGAGTGATGGAAAAGTTAGACAAGTCATTCTACACTTCCACTTTGAAATGTTAACCACAATGTCTAGATCAGGCACCTGGACCAGTACACTGTAACCAGAAATATTATGTCGCCTTTGTAATCTTGAGATAGTAACCTCCCGGGATATACTGACTGGCTGTACGGCACTAAGGGGGATATACACCAAAGGTGACCTTAACATCCGATATCCCCTGGTGAAGTACTCTGCGGATCAATTGTGGGCACACTTATTTTCAGTGACTAGCCTGGTTCTAAATTTCACTGTGTATTATATATGGCAAGAGATCACTAAATTGTTGAATGAAAGTTTGTGAACTAGTGCATGGATTGTATATCACCCCATATATGCTATGTATTACCTTCTGTGTTAGGTGTGATGTAATAGTTCTTTCAATGCAATATTTTATTGTTTTTAATTAGCATTTCTTGTTATTGTTTATTATTTTTTATTACAACAGTAGTGTTGAAAGGTTTAATGTAACCAAAACACTTTAATAAAAAGCAAATAAGAGCTGTGATACAAAAATGAAATAAAACTACATTAATGTATAACTGTAATAGCAATGTTTGGTTAATTCATGCTGGAAACAAGTGTGAGAACTTTGTTAGGTTTACGTGATGTAGAAGACAACTGTGCAGTTACTCTGGTTAGGCAGGTTTGGTTTGTGCACTCTACTATGTAAGATGGTCTTTGCTCAGACTGACATAGGAAGTATCTTTCCTGTATCAAAAAAAGGAAATGTGTCCCATTGGTTGTAATGTCTATTTAAATATAACAAGTATTATATGATTTTCCCCCTAAAGGTTAGCTAAACTCTCAATCATTATGTAAATGAGGAGCTCCAGGTGGCATATAATTGCTAGAGTCTTTCGATCATCTAGCTCCAACTTTCTGCTGATCAGGCACTTCTCCAAACAGACAGTGGGGGGGTAGATCTCTTTCTTTGGCTGGAGCCTCCCTCTGGAATGACCTCCCTCCCCCTCTCAGACTTGAGCCAGATCTCCTTATGTTCCGGAAACTTCTCAAGACTTTCCTTTTTACCTCCTCCTTCCATCTTCCCTTCCCCTGCTAATCCTCCCACCTGCCGCTGTGAATGGCACCTGGACACTTATGTGCCTTTACCGGGGCCAGAGCCATCTCATTCAGTTGAACACAGTACCTCTACCAGCACTTCCCCTCAGCCTCCCTTCCCAGACCAGCCTGTATTTGGTTTACACTCTCCCCATACTATCTTCCTCTTACCCCTCCTCCCCTTGGCACTTGCCCTCCTGGGCCCCCATCAGCACTTGCCCAGCCCCAAGCCCCTTTTGTCTTGCATTTCTCCCCCCTCCCCCTCCCCTTGCCTTCCTCCCTACCCTGCCCTCTCCCAACTGCACTTATTGTCACTGCACTTTCACAATCCGAATGCCACAAGGCCTAGTAGGACTGTCCCTCACTGTTATTTTTTCTCCTCTGCCCCCCGCCCCCATTGTCTTGTGGCGCCTTGAAACAATTGTGTACAGGCGCTATAAAATTGTCAAATAAATAAAATAAATACAAATGTAAGCAGTGTTATGTTGGGTCTCACGGGTCCCAAAATGTTTGGCAAGTCATTTTAGAATGTTTCAAACCAGAAATCAATTTAGGACAGTGAAATGAAACATAAGAAAACACAAAATGTGTCATGAGCGACCAAGCCCAACAATGAGTGGAAGGAATAGATGGTTGTCCAATGTCCCACCAACATCCACACTGGTAAGAAACAAACAAGCGCACCGGTTGTCCATCATTTCTGGGTAGGTCCATATATATACACTCTCTGAACGTGGTGGCAGCACTAGACCATTATTGTCTTACTGTGGCCATGTTGAAGGAGAATATTTTATTCCGTATATAGCTGTAGACTGAGATAAAGTATTGAACATGGCCACCAGTAACCTTTTCTTGATGATTGAAAGATGCCTACAACACATATTCAGTGGCGAGACAGTGCATACCGTGGGATTAAGCTCTCATGTTTTAGCCCCTATTTTGAGTTGGGGTACGGTCACAGGTCTTAGGTCTTTGCTTTTTACCGCTGTCATTTTGGATTGGTAGAGATCTGTGTGGCTATATTCATTTGCGTGAAAGAGAGCATCATCAGACAGTTTGACCAATGCTTGAGATCTTCATGTTAAGTGGAATGTTGGTCTCTGGAAATGCAGCACCTAATGGCAGTGAATACAGCATCCTTAACTCTGACCAACATGTTTACTCCAGACCTAGACTGGACACTGTGTCTAGACTGATCAGCTGGTGGAAAAACGTTCTGTCTCTGCCTGAGCAGAGGCAGAGTCTTGGGAGGAGGAGCGATGGAGCTCAGAAGTTTGACTGTACCACTGCATTTGAAAGGACACACAAAACTGTCATGGACAATCTCTGCCTCCTGTAATGAACTTGTTTTAGCTCAATTTCTTTGCTAACCCATCTGCATTCTGCTCTAGATAACTCATGGGTCGATGAACTGACAGGTTTTTCCACAGGGAGCAAATCGTATGTGTACTTGAATTTGTGTCAATTATTTTATCATTATGTGTTTTGTATTACCTACTCAAAATACATTTTTAACCTGAAAGCTTCCCTCCCTGCTCCTCAGTCAAGTGTGGTGGCCTTAATTTGGCATAAAGCTCTGTTCAATGCATGCCATAGCCTCATGGTAACAGTGAAACCATAGCAACATACCTTGGGGCAGAGTGCCAGTCTGTCATTGCATAAAGAAGGACAGCCATCAGCCATTTCTTACCCTGCTTGGTCACACATCCACCTCCACCTTTCACATAGTTTAGTGAACACATCCCCAATAGGGAGCTCAGCAATACTTTCTCCCTGCGGAAGGCTGTGCATTGCTATATTTTGATAGATTATTTCCAAGTAAGGACCACCCTGTCTCAGTGCGAACTAACATACAGTACAGCAGGAGATGACATGGAACAAACTCTTGATAATAACCTTTTGACATCAGGGTGTTGGGCCTTTTTAATTTGACTGTGCCAGGTTGAGCACTCCATTCCCTTACCTGATGTTACCAACAACAGTCAAAGTTGCACACAGTCGGTTTATGATCATGTCACACCGACTTTGGTTTAACAGTCCCAAAATTAACATTCTGGCGCTTGACCTGGGATACAAAGTATAGAGACACACGTCCAAATAAGCCACCAAACTTCCAGGATTGTGTGAGCACACTCTCAAGTCCCTCATGAATCCAACATTACTTTCTGTACTAACTTACACTTCTCCTAATCCGCCATGGCAACACAACCCAATTATCACAATGTTTTAGTAAATATCCGCCTCCCCTTTGGCCTTTTTACTTTGAGCTATTAGATGTTGCTCTTGACAACTATAAGCTAAAACTATTGCATTAGTGTACAGATAGGGAGAAATGGCATGTGAGGAGGGACACACAGCTTGCTGGTGTTGTTTGGTTATTTGCCCACCCATTGACTGCCCATGGCCATGCTAATCCCTATGGCCATTCCCACCCAGTTTCTACCACTCCCCACCCAAAACAGCTCCTCATGGGAACTCTTTGAGCTTGCTTTAATCAAGCCGGACCATCAAACATTGCACTCCAAATGCCTGCCAGTGTTTTTTAAGCAGTCTGCTGAGAGATAATGACTTAACTTGTAAACCCGATACTGGTGTAATAAAAATGTCAACCAGGTCTGCCTTCAGCCACTCGAATTATAAGCCCTAAGCTTGTTCTTCACTGAGGCCCTGTTAAAAACAACCATTGGCAAAGTCAACTGTTTTGGCTTGTGTATAAGTATTAGGCATTTGCAGCCTATGCTAAAAGATTCCCAGCCACTCATACCATTTTACACCTGCTGCCATCAATGCATTTAATGGCACTACAGCTGTGCCTGCCAAGTGCCCTTCCCAAGCCTGCACAAAAGCCCAAACTGTTGGCATTGCCAATACTTGTTACAATTCCCTTAATTGGAAAGCAACCTTTGTAACGGGCCTTCCTTGCCTGCTTACCCGCCATCCCAGTATGACAAGCTCTGGTCATGTGCTATTCCAGATGAAAAGTATAGCAGCGCCCTTACCTGTAAAAAGTTGCCCTAAGGGTTAATAGACTATAATACCCATTCCCCTCGTGCACTGCAACCAATAGAATACAGCAGTAATGCAGATTTACTGCTGCATTGTCTTTTTTTCGCAAATACATTTGCAGAAGCAGAGCTCTTAAGTCCTTTGCTCTAAGTCTCGGGAGGATAGCTCAGGGGCAACATGCTCGCCTTGGAAGCAGGCCGACACAGAGCAACACAGGTTTGATCACCGGGTTCCAGCTTAGAAACCTCTGGGTATTAAGTGGGTTATAAATAACCAATCATATCATATCAGAAGTCCTACTCCGAAATTGCGTGCCAATTATGATTCCAGTATATTTGTAGCTTTCCATATTAAGTCGTGCCTATAAGTACCATAATGCAACCTGATGTGAGCTAGACAGCCAGTGCTAGCTGAGTACTTCCTACCTCCCATGAGACAACCACATAAGTATGTTAGTCATTGTTGCACAATGGCGTGCCTCTTGGTATTCTGGACCTGAATAAAATGTGCAATTCCGTAAAAATGAGGAGCATGTTGTTTTCGTGTCATACAAGCAGATTGGAGAACAGATTCAATGGCTACCCTTGTCATTAACGCACAGGAAGTCACCCTATGTTTGCTACCAATGTGACAATAACTGTGTATTGCTAGTTGATACAGCAGTGCATGAAATGACAGACACTCTTTCCACTTTGCTTACTAACCCACGTATATGCATACTGTTTTGTGTTATGCATACCCTTCGTGCCACTTAAGACACATGTATTGTTAAATGTGTGTCTTTGTAAGAAATTAAACTTTGTTTTAAGACATCACTACTCTTGGTGATCTCTATAAGCTAGTATATAACAATCTAGCTTCACTGCAATCATAGGGCGACCTCCTGTGCGTTAATGACAAGGGTAGCCTTTGAATCTGTTCTCTAATCTGCTATTGCTACCTAACCATATAGAGTCAGGCCCCCTTCACAAAAAAGAGGGTTTCTGCCCCTTAATTTCTCTCATCACGTGTCATACAAGCAGGCACAAGACAAGACTAGTCTACATTAATAGGTTTCAAAGAAGGTTTATGTTGTCAATGTATTTACTTTGGAGTCTGGGCAGATTGAGGGGCTTTACAATTCTAATGGGCCTGTCCCATTGAGCTATGGCTGCACACGGAAATATGCTATTCCCACTCTCAGCTTCCCACCCTAATACAATACATGCCAAATGGGCTGCTTAAAAAAAAGAAACAGTGGGGGGTGGGGTGAAAAGGAGATTTAAGAGAGGCAGAACTGTGTTGTGTATACCTGAAAGAAGCACCCTTTTGTGTATTTTAAACAACCATTATGCACTATAATAGGAACCACCAAAGGGACTTCAAGGTTGGCTGCCCCAGAGCAATGATTATTGGTGGGGCTCAAGACCCACGGGCCTATATAACCTACCACCAATCCATCCTGCAACCCTCTATGGTTTGGGGCTCTTGCAGCTTTTTCACGTATAATTTTCCGCATGAACATGTTCTGCTTCTTCCTGCTTTACCTTGCTTCCTCTCCATGCTTTAGCATTCCACAGCTCCCAGCTTTGGCTAATGTTTGCCAACTCCAGGTCTCAAGTCCGAAAAGAAAAGTGAGGTGACCCTGACATCCATAATCGGAAGTGACGTCACCGGAAGTCAATACATTCTGAAGTGAAATATGCACATTTCATTCAATGTATCTGTCCCTACTGAAGAAAGTGCACAGGACAAAAAACATTTGACAAGAGAAAAACATATCCAATAACATTACAAGCGAAGTATAACAGGTGGGAATGTTTTATCTCTAAGAATTTATTTATTTAATTTATTTTTTACATTTATAAAGCACACAAAGAGGCCAAGGGCATCGAGGTGCTATTAAAAGAAGACAGCTAAGTTACATGGAGTGAACATAAAGTTATGCGAACCGTACCCAAACAACATGTCAATATGAAATATTTCACAACTGCATGATGACAGAATCATATGGTCGTATGGCTAAGTGCCTCCTATAAACCGAAACTATTGCATTAAAGTTCAGATAGGAAGAAATAGCATATTAGGGTGGACACAAAGCTTGTAGGTGTTCTTCGGTTATTTGCCCACCCATTGACTGCCCATTGCCATGCTAATGCCTACGATAATTCCCACCCAATTAAGAACAGCTGTGCAATGGCAAACACATACATCTAGGGCAGAATTGGATACAGGTCTCTGTGGACCAACGGTGAGGCTCCGCCCATCTCCACAGTCCAGTCCTTTGCATACACGCATGCACTGCATACACCCATTCAAAATAAACAGGGATATTATGTAGGACAGTAAGCAGACATGTTTTACCTGAGCATTGAGCTGCAGTCAAGTGAAAGGCTAAAATCTAAACTGCAGTGGAATGGTACAGATGTCCCCAGTCATGAGGGTGGGGTGATGATCAGATAAGAGCCTAGGACCCTGTCTCCTGTTGATGGGGTGAGCAGTAAGAGCCCAAGAATGCAGCCATAATCCAACATGGCGGAGGAGAGAGAGACGAATGGGAAAGAATGGTTTCTGCAAAAATGCAACCATTTCCACTTCATGGAAAAAGGGACAGAGAAAATGTTAAAATGGGGAGAGTCGCCTAAGGCTGTGAGGAGAAAAGGGGTGAACATTGAGCAGTGGAAAGGAATGCAGTGGATAGGTGGCCTTTCGGTGTAAGCATAAAATGAATGATAAAGTGGATAATATGGATAATATACAAATATAATAGGTTATGCTAGGGAAAGGATTGTACAAAATGAGAAAAGAATTATAAAATAGCTAAACTGCTTATAACAAGCATTTGCACTTACATCTAGATAGAATTGTGAATGTTAGCATACGTCACATCTAGATGGAGTTATGAATGTTAGCATGCACCACACTCAGCTGAAAGTCTTAACATAGGCGTGCTTTGCACCTAGATAGAATTGTGAATGTTAGCATGTGCCACACTCAGCTAAAAGGCTTAACCTTAGCATGCGTCACATCTAGATAGAATTAGTTAAGGGCCCGGGAGCAGCCAGGGTCCTTAACGAGGGTTGCGGGCTGTTACCTACAGGGTCGGCTCAACACTGAGGGGGGCACATCGCTATTAGCCCCGGTGTTGTCCGCTACAAGGGGTTATCTTTTTAATGGAAGGTATTTTCTCTCTGTAAAAGGGACGCCTCGCGGCATCCTGTTTACGGAGAGCAAATACTATACCAACATGGCCGCCATGGAAAATTGAGCCACTCTTCCATTTCCAGGTTGGCCAAACTGAGCGGGGACAGGATCTGCAGGAGCAGGGATTGGGGAGGGTGAAAAAAAAGCAAGGTCAGTGGGGGAAGATGGTGGACGAGGGAACCGGCCATCAGGTGGCTTGGACACTAGCAGACTCAGCCTGCGTTCCGTACCTCCTGATTGGCTAGCTGCCCTGCAGAGGGTGCTAATGAACAAAATATGAACACAGACAGAAAGCTCTGCATTTATTCTCTACAGGAGAATGCATATGCATTCATCAAGTGAGTAAAGAAGGCTCAAAAGTTGATAAATAAGATTGCTGGAATCTATAAATTGGCCTTGTCCCTTCAACCATTAGGTCATCCTAGTGTGCGAAACATGCGTGCGTGCCTTCTTCATAGACATCATAAAACTATTGATACCAGTCCATGACAACCATTTAATAATATTACATATAAAAAGTTAATAATAGAATTCATTACCCATCAATGGGCATTAAATTTGACATACAATCAATAAATAGTTACGTGCAGGTTCATCTAAATATAATTCAATTAAAAGTATCATGTGCTCATCGAAAAAGGCAAGACAATAGTCCCCTATATCATAATAACAGAGAATTTGTGATAGACAATAACAATTGTTACTTAAGAGTAAGCTTATACATTCTGAGACCCTGGAGTGATATATGCAAGTCTAAAATAATCACAACCCTAAATTCAACTGGACATGCCAGCATGTGTAATAACATGTAACAGCTAACAAAAGCAACTGTACAAATTAGGTTGTCTCAAGTCAAACAAGCTTAGCCGATGTGAGGCATGCCCGATGGCTCCAGCGGCTGCCAGAGTCTGCCCTCACCCACCCACACACACAACAGGCACCAGAGTGCAAGCAGACAAACAATAGAGCCACTAAGTCAGTTTGGTCAACACTGGGACAAATCCCAAAAAGACAGCAATACACAAGTGCTCCAAACAAAATGCAGGAAATCGGCACCCAGTTTGTAGAAAGATACACAACTAGTCCAGATAGTCTAAGTGACTCCAAGCAGAGGTATCAACAGTCAGAGAAAAAAAATCAAAGAAAAGGGCATTACTGTGTGCTAAATAAACAGGTACAAAGAAGAAGAAATATAATAAATGACTATGTTAACAGTCAACTACCTGCTTATACCCAGTTTATCAACTGACAGCTAGCATCAAATGACAGCGAGCAGCACCGTGTATGCCGATAGTGCAGGCTTCACACAGGTTCCAAAGTATCATCAGAACACACCCACCTCTTCTTGCAACTCCGACTGGGCCCCACGAGCATCTCTACCATGGCCGCAGATGCTGTTGTGAGCCCCTGTGAGAGTCATAGGGAAGTTAAGAAATTCTGCAGAATCCCTCCCACTACAAATTGCTCCAAACTGCGTGTGCCCTTTGTTCTGCAGGCTTTGGTGGTGCATACGGGTCCCCATAGCCTCTAACAAAGAGAGGTTTGGCTCCCCCGTCCCACTATTGGCTCTAAAATGCTTGCGCCCTTTGTACATACCGTTGACAAATCCCTGTGACGTATACGTGTGACAAATTGACTTCTGCCCTGCAGGAGTACAAGGAAGAGCAAAAGGATAACGCACATAGACACTTTTACAAATCAACAGTTATCAGGCAATAAGACCTTTTGCAGAGTCTCTTTGGTTCAACAACAGCGAACTTGACTTATCAGTGCTGTTTTGGGGTTTGAGTCAGTTCAAGATGAGGCAGTTGCAGCGTTTGAGCAGCAAGCAGGTGACAAGTCAGGGTCAAACTGGAAGAAGGCTGCGGTTCAAAGTGAACTTGAGCAATGCAGATTATGGATGTCACCAGGTTCGATTCGACAGTCGTGGTTGAACAGCAGATGGGCTGATGCTGGGAAGCACAGACAAGCCTGTTTGATGTGAGGACTCGAAGAATACTGTTCAGGTGGAACACCAGGGTCAGTCTGATCATCGGTGATGAAAAGGCTTGTGGTTCAAATGCCGGTTTGGGTGAAGCAAGAGCAGTGGCTTTTCTCTGTTGGAACTGAGGAAAAAACGCCCTACAGCTGGTGCTGTCCGGCGGCAAACTAGTTCCAATGCCCCAAAGATTGGCTTGAATTTCAGTGCCAAAGGTGGATTCAGAGTGTCTTATTGGTTTGAACTGTGTCAAACACACTGTAATCATGGCTTGTAGAGGTTTGACAGAGAAATGGCAGCAATCATGGTTTTATTGGCCCAGGAGCTGTGAGTACCACTCCTGGGTCTCAGGAACAAGATGAGTCATTTTCCCGGGTTCTCAAACACAGGAAGGCTTGCACACACCTTTAGGAGTCATCCAGCATGATGAGGTCCTAGGCAGCCATTTGACTTGCAATGATTGAGGTCTTGTTCCAGCAGCGATTCAATTCCTACCGCACCGGCCAATGTTCCCTCGGAATAGTTGGGGGACAGAGATTGACTCTGCTTTGGAACATGTGCCTTCACCTCGTAACTGGAGGACTTTGGAAAGGACTGCTCTCCCAACATTGTCCAACAAAATCTTCTTGAAGTTTTGAAGTCCATAGATGATTCAAAGAAGTGGTGGGAGACCGCTTCTTTTATGATATGACATTTTATTTATATTGTGCTCATACACAAGTGTTTTAAATGCAAATGTCCAAAGCCAATTGGACAAACACAAGCATGCATTAAGTGTCACATCCCTCTACTTGGAAAAGGTTGACGCAACCTTCTGTCATCACACCCAACATGTTTTGCGCTACAGGAAGTGGAGGGGACACGAAGGAAAGATAGAGGCAAGATGGTGGAATCTTGCTCCAGCTGTAAGAAGCTTCCTCTGTCTTCACTAATCCCCATCCCCTTCTTAAAATGATCAAAGGCCCCTTTGGTATGCAACACCCTGGCGTGAGGCTACTCTTTTGTGAATGGGTTTGTCCCTTTTATACCTGTTCCCAGGACAACTTCACGAGGAGTAGCTGTCTCTCTGGGGAGGGAGATACCTGTCCTCACAAAGGAACAGAGCGAGGCAACCACCAAGGCTACTGTCCTGCTTAGTGCAACAAGGACGGCCTGGTTGGTCGGATATACATAACCACAGCCGAACTAAGTTTGCAGGACAGACATGTGTATATCAAATTGATGTGGCTTGGATTATTATGAGAGGTGCTGTCCACCATATTCTAAACTCAAATATACCTTATTTTGCTTTTAACTGTGCCACCAGGATAGCATTCCCAAAGTTATGTAGATTTTTGTGAATTTGTGTGCAAATCTTAAATGAGGTGCCAGAGCTGTAGTGACTTTGCCTGTCACTGCAGCTGCCAAAAGGGCCCTTGTGACCACTGAGCCTGCTTTGTGCCTCTGGAGCACAGGTGCTACACATCAGGCTACTGATGGAGTTGGGCAACATTGTACAATATGCTTTTAGCATGGACCTTTGGCAAAGGGGGACCTGGCTAGCAGGTCACCTTTCTTAGATGGAATAACCAGCATAATTTTATCAGTTAATAAAAATAAAAAAAAGCCAGGGCTTCTACACTCTTACCAGATTGCAGTTCCTCACATGCTACTGTTCCATGTAAAAGAAAAGGTGCATAAAGGTGTCGGAAATGGCTATGTCATGAGTTGCGCACCTCAATTTGCTAATTCCAAATAAGTGCAGGGTAATGTGACTATTTTCTCCAAATTTCAAAGAGCATTACATTTGTTGATTTGCGAAGTGCTTTCAAATGTGCAGCAACACTCCCTTATTAGTCTAATTAATCAAAGGGGGTGAAAACGATGTGCACATTCAGATGCCCTTTGAGAAGCGGCTGCATTGTTTTGTTTTGTGCAAGTGATAAGTCATCACTCGCGGCACATTTTTGGGGAGAATATGTCTCATCATTTTGCTAAAGTCCACATAGATTTTTTTTTTAAAGTTGATTCAAGCTGAAACTGATATTTAGTGAGTTGGCTCAATTCAACCATTTCGGTAGGATAGCTCAGGTGCAACGCGCTCGCCTTGGAAGCAAGACCACGCAGAACAACACAGGTTTGGGTCCGCGCTGAGAAACCTCTGGGTGTTAAGCGCCTTATAAATAACCAATCATAACTTGCGAGCCATCTCTATAGAGGCTTGAATGTCTCAAGCCAATACAAAACATTTCAACAAAGGTTCGACCCATCACTCAAGCTGAGCCCTTTAAGGCTCATCTACCCTGAAGCACATGCTATAGGCCTGTCCTGTTCTGAACTTTCTAGCATCCGTTTTTATTTCCCCTGGTTTGTGAAAATTGATAAAATGTAAAACAAATTCAACCAGTGAGCAAACCTACATGAAATGTCTAATCGGTCACAGTTGCCAGGATACCCAACCCCATTTGGTGGTTAAAGGAAGGGCTCCTTTTCACTGGATATTTCTATCATGAAATACTAGATTTTTTGTACACCAATAGAAGCTATTATCCTATTTATGTATTTATTTATTTATTTATTTATTACATTTGTTAAACGCCCAGACCCTAGGGTGTCCCGGCGAGGTTACAGACAGTAAATGCATACAAATTCAATTGGCACAGAAAAACATAAACATGATATATACAACAGTGAGGCTAATCGGAGGTGTGAGTGTTGCTACGAGGGTGGTCGGGAAAAGAACATTGCATTTGCAGAGGTGATGTGTTTTAATCATATTGGTTAAAGAGCCTGGTTTTGAGAGCCTTTTTGAAGTTCATGAAGGAAACCTCTTTCCTGATGCCCAGGGGGAGGGAGTTCCAATGTTTAGGAGCTAGGTATTGGAAGCTGCTACCCCCTGCTCTTGTGTTTTTGTAACAAGGTGTATTAAGAAGTAGAAGGTCATTGGATTTTAGGGCTCTGGAAGATTGTTTTCTTTTTGTTAGAGCATCATTAAGGTAGGTGGGTGCTGTTTCATGGTGACATTTAAAGGTCAAGAATAAGGCTCTGTAAATAACTCTAGCTGTGACAGGCAGCCAGTGGTGTTCTCTCCTGGTCTTAGTGATGTGGTCGGATTTTCTGATTCCTAGTGCTGCTCGTAAGGCTTTGTTTTGTATTAGTTGGAGCTTTTTCAGGTTGGTGGTGGAAGTGCCTAGTAGCAGGACATTACAATAGTCTAGTTTTGAGAGAATAAGGGCTCTGGCCAGAGTAATGCAATTGGTGGGTGACAGGAATTGCCAGCTTAGGGTGATGATGTTGGCAGTGTATGAGGTGGATGATGAGAGGCTGTTGATGTGTTTGGTCATTGATAGGTTAGCTTCTAAGCAAACTCCTAATGTTTTTACTTGCTTTAGGACAGGTATTGGTGTGCCGTCAATGTTGATGGATGAGTAGTCGGGATGAAGGGCATTTATTTTAGCTTTTGACCCCACAATGAGAATCTCCGTCTTCTCATCATTGAGGCAGAGACTGTTGATTGCCATCCAGTTTTGGATGATGGCATACATCTTATTGATAGTCAGAGTATCTTGGGTGTAGTTGCCAGTGAGTGGGATGAGTATCTGAGTGTCGTCTGCAAAGTTGGTGTAGACGACACCCATATTGTCCAGGGCTGAGAAGAGGAGCTTGGTGTAGGCGTTGTAGAGGGTTGGTGAAAGGCATGACCCTAGAGATACTCCTAAGGGTACTGGTATGGGGTCTGCCGCTACTTTGCCTATAGCAACTCCAGATGTTCATTCTTCTAGGAAGGATTTGATCCACATAGTGGCATTGGTAGATAAGTTTTTAGCAAGGGTTGAGCAGAGTTTGTTATGGTCGACAAGGTCGAATGCTGCGGATAGATCTAGCAGGAGGAGAATGCATAGCTTCCCAGTATCCATAAAAGTATCCATCTACATTTTAAGATCTAGTAGTGCTGTTTCGGTACTGTGATTGGGTCTAAAACCTGATTGCCTAGTGCCAAGGAGTTGATTGTTTTCTAGATGGGCTTGGACTTGGTTATATGCTATTTTATCAAGGGATTTTGAGTAGGAATGGGACCATTGTTATGGGACGATAATTGGTAGGTACTGAGGGGTCTAATGCTGTTTTCTTTTAGTAAGGGTGTGACCCAGGCTTCTTTGAAACTGGCTGGGATCAGGTTAGTTTTAAAGGACACATTTACAAAGTTGGTAATAATAGGATTCAGTACTTGGGCACATGATTTGACTACAGAATCACCTTTGCAATTAGAAGCTTTGAGCTTAGAGATGGTGTCTAGGACTAAGTCTTGGGAGACTGGGGTGAAGGAGAAAAGCGGGCAGGTATTGATCATAGGATCTGCAATGTGATTGTCACTGGAAGGCTTGGCGGCAAGAAGTTGTTTTTTGGTGGTGATCTTCCATTGTAAGAGATTCATTTTTGCTGCTAGGGCATCTTGTATGGTGGTGCACCATTCTTTGCTGGAATCGGAGATATTGTTATCAGGCGTGGGGTTTTCTAGTTCCCTAAGGATGGAGAATAATTCTTTAGAGTCGGAAGATGCTTCACTTATTCGAGCATTATAAGCATCGGCTTTGCTATCAATGATGGCTGATTTATATTTTTTGTTGGACAGGAGCAGATTGTTCTCAGACTCTACTGATGGATGTTTTCTATGGGCATGTTCGAGGCCCGTTTCTTTGGTGAGCCTCTGGTGTTGAAATACATGCTCAGGTGTATGATCATTTTAAAGCCCCATATAATGGGGAACCAGTGTTACAAAGGCAAACTATGCTTTAAATTCAGGAGAAGAGTCTGTGGTAGACAATGAGCAGTGCTGAGCGTTTGTTCTGTTTAATCACAGTACTGGTTTAGGTGTATAAATGACAAATCCACAAAATATGTAACAAAACAAATATGTTCCGGAATGTCTTGCAAATGGTCTATGTCATCTTCAGAATTGAACAGCCCTTTTTGGTAAATGTCTTAGGTTTTACCCATTAATAGGTTCCTATTTTCATTGGAAATATGCACAAAAGTCAAGACAAATATGGTCTCATCTGGCAATGCAGGTGTGTGCAATATTACACATCCTGTTTGTGGCGTGTACTTGTTGCTTCTGGTGTTCTAGTAGGAAAATAAATGTGTAGAGAATGCTGGGGCACCTTCTCAACAAAAAGCAAAACAGAGTTATAGCTCAAACATCCTTTTCCATTTATTATTCCAAAACCAGCTTTTTATGATACTTGAAAATCTTGAGCTTTTTTTCTAGATCAGGAAATGTCTCTGACTGTGAAAATCCCAAATCGGATGGTGATTCTTTTCTTTCCTCCATCATTGATATGACATCTTTTCTTGCCTGCAGTCCAGATCTTTCAAGAGAAAGAATCTTCCTCCTTGGCTGAAGAAGAACATCTTAAGCTGGTTTCAGATAATCTTATTTTTTTTAATTTTTTTTTTTTTATTTGATTTGGCTGAAAAATTCAACCTTTCAATACAAAATCCATTTACTTCATTAAAACATATAAAATGTGTCATGATACTACATAAATATTACATTCCTTTGGCTGATCACAATTCTCATAAATTATTTCTAAACTATTCTAAGCGTAAATCCTTTGAGTTCATAATAAAACAGAAGGAAAAGATAAACAATAGGAAAATATAAAAATGTAAAAACAAAAGGAGAAAGGGCAGTTATTTAGCATACAGAGCAAGGTGCTTATACAGTTCTCAGCATAGCATATCATTATTGTTTGTTTTGACTGTATTATTTATTATTTTTTAGCTTTGTTTTTTTGGTTCTTCGTCATTTTCTAGTTTTAATTCATTTAGAAAGTTTACCGTTGCATATCCTATTGATTTTGAGTGCACATGAAATATAAATTTCCAAAGATCTTTAGCCTCCATGTGTGTTCGGTGTTGAAACAGGTTTTTAAAGTATTTAACTCTTAAGCAATCCAACTTTGTACACTCAGTGAGCAAGTGTTCTAGTGATTCCTCATGCTTATTACAGAAGCGACATAGACTACATTTTACAGCATCAGGAAACCATCTAGATGTAATTTCCCTGGTTTTCCATTGGTTTAACCTCAAGCGCAGAAGTCCTGCTCGATGCGAGACATTTGGTGATTTTAAGAGATACTCTTCAGGGGTACCAAGGGATTTTAAGGCAAAAGGATTCCGTCTAAAGCATTTATAGACTTGACACTGTTCTCTAGTGCTTATCCAATCCATTTCCCAGATCTTTTTCTTAGCTTTGTCAGGATTTTGTAACAAAAGCTCATTCCCTACGTCTGCTTCTTGCAAAAATCTCAGCGCTTGGGCTTTCCAATGCTTAGCAAAATTGTCATTCGATGTTTTTACATAATTTGCTAAATGTTTTACCAGCCTATTCCTATGATCTTCCAGGACACATTTCCTGTATAGCATGCATACTCTCCATTTATAGGTGGCTTGCATCGATATAAGCCCTAATTCATGCCTTATGAGGGCTATGGGTGTAGATTTCGAGAGTTTCAAAAGATTTTTCCAGTATTCTCCTTCTTTCTTGTCCCAATAGTTGCGTGTTTTGTATAGTCTTGTCTCTGACCCATACAATTGTATTGGCAGACCCTTTTGCTTATAGTATGTCATTAGGGGAGCGATGGTGAATTTACAATATTTGCCACTGATAATTTTTGCTTGGGAGATTAGATTATTCCATTTTATTTCTTTGCTGTGAATTTCCAAATTGGATCACTTTTGTTTTTTTAATATTTATGATCATACCATTGCATTTGGCATAGTTTTCCAATACATTGAGCATATTGCGTAATCCCATCGGTGTCTTTGATAGGAGGAGGAGATCATCGGCATACAGGAGCCATTTAATTTCGTGCTTGCCTAGTTTTGGGGAATCAGTTATGATGTTGAGAAACTCTTTACCCATGTCAGAAATGAAAAAATTAAAAATTGCCGAAGCAAGTATACACCCTTGCTTAAGTCCTCTCGATGTGTCAATGGGGTCAGTCAGCAGACCATCGCTGTTTAATCTTATTTGAAGTGAGGTACCCTGATGAAGCTCAATGATCCACTTCAAGATGTTCCATGGGCAATTGTTTCTCATTAGCTTCGCCACTAGCAGCTCCCTCAATATAGAATCAAACGCAGTTTTGAAATCGATGAATGCAATATACAGTGGTAGATTTTTACTTGCTTGTTTTGCAATGATGGCATTTATGGTGAATAGGTTAATACCTGTTCCTAGGCCTTTAATGAAACCTGTCTGCCAGGGGTCCCTCAGGTTCTCTCTGTCTAGCCAGTTGTTAAATTCATGCAAGACAAGATGAGCAAATATTTTCCCTGGACAGTCCAGGAGGGCTATCGGTCTATAGGATCCTGGATCAAGTCTGTCTCCCTTCTTAAACAACGGGATTAGAATAGATTTTTTCCATGATGTTGGGATCAACCCGGTGCGCATCACTTCCGCAAATATTTTCGTCAGTATACGTGACCACACTCCTATCTCTTCTTTGATGGTTTTATTATCGAGCCCATCCGGGCCAGGGGCCCTTGAGGAGCTTAGTTTTGAGATATAGAATAATATATCATTTTGATCGAATTGTATCGTGTGATCCCAGTTTGTACCTTTAAGAGGTATTTGCTGGATCATCATTGGTGTCTGGTATATTTTCAGGAAGTAATCGCGCCAGGTTTTCGCCGATATGGAGTTAATTTGAACAGATGACTGATGTTTATAGGTGACATTATTCAGGACTTTCCAGATTTCCGCTGATGATTTGGAGGCTATTTTTTTAAACATGTCCTCACTGTCTCTCTGGTAACATTGGGCCTTTCTACTTCTTAACCAGTTTTTATATACTGTCCGTATGTGCCTTATCTGCGGAAGTTTCTCTTCTAATGTTAGATCTTTTAGTAGTCGTATTTGTTTTCTCATGTTAGCTTTTTTGGTTTTGACATCAATGTCAAAGACATGAGCATGTTTGTACCCTTGTCCTTGTGAAGTGTTTTTCACATATGCATATTTCTGCATTATTGATACATAATCCAAGCCTGGACGTGTGGCCAAATGTTTGTCAAAATCCTGCAGGGAAGTATTGGACCACTTGATTTTATTCCTCCTGTTGTTAATAATTATATTTCCATTATATGTGTCCCAAGTGCTTTTATTGGGTTTTTTTTCTGTTTCCCACACCAAGCAGAGTTGGCTGTGATCACTTTCCCTTTTTGACTTTACAGTCATGGATTGGATTAGATTTAACAGTGCACTGTTCACGAATATGTAATCTAGTATGGCTTCAGCTGAACCATTATGCCATGTGTTAGCAGCCTGCGTATCCCCCTCCACAGCCCCATTTAGCATAAACAACTGCATGTCTTCCATTATTGCTAGCCATCTTTTTTCTTCTACCGTTCTTTTTCTTTTCCTCTTATTCAACAGATGCATGTTAAAATCGCCCATGATCATTACATGATCAACATTTCTTTCTTTAGCAATTTTGGCAAATACTTCTTGACAGAGTTCAAAAAAACAATCTGCAGTTAGATGAGACCTTCCCCAATAGATGTTTATGAGTATAAGTAGGTGTGAACCACTCTTCAATTTGACAGTTTGGATAAAAGGGGTGGTGGAGTCATACATAGCTATTGTAAAGCCTTTTGATTTCTTTACTGCAACTAAAAGCCCTGCCATTGGTCTACCACGCGGTAGGCATATTGCTGGTTCTAAGTATATTTCATAACCATCCCAAATTGGGGCTTCCGTTAACCATGTCTCCTGCAAGACCACTATATCAAACTTGTCCAGTTCAGTATTCGCCGAATTCGTAAAGTGCTTGAACCCCCGAGTGTTCCAACATATCAGTTGGAGTTTCTCTTTTGCTATGGGTTGTTATGAGCGATCTGAATGATTACCTCTTCCCTCATCTGATGCAGCAAAGTTGGCACCATAAATGCGGGGAATCCACTTTGTGGATCCTCCGACTTCTTCATTCGACTGACAGTCTTCTTGATACAAGTTAAAGCCCATTTGAAAGAAAGCATCTCTAGTCTGCCATAATATATCTGCAAGGATGGTTGAGTGTATAGATATTCTGGATCGTGTCAGATCCTGATCATCCATGAACTCAACTCTGTCGATGTCCGACGTTGAAATGTTCCTTAATTGAGATATCTCCCTGCAGATGTTTATGACGCTTGATCGATTCAAGTCAAATTGCTGGAATGGATGGTCCCTGCATTCCAGTATGAAGCAGTGACTGTTCTTCTAAACCACTGCCCTCGATTTACATGAGACTTCTTTGCTCATTTTTTTTTAAAACGTATTTTATTGATTTTGATAGAAAAAAGAAAAAGAAAACGTGCAATACAACAAGAAATCAACATTGGTTTGAACTGGGGAGGAGACGGTGAGGGGGAAACAAGGGGGGGGGAACAAACAAATCAACAACAGTCTTCATGTTGTAGCAAACTTACAGTGGACGGGTGGGTTAGGGGCAATGACCCACAGTTTCAGGAAGCAAGAGGGGTCAAACACAGAGGTGGTTCCACCAATGCCGGCATCCGAGCAGTGTCAATGCAGTGGTGTGGGACTTCAGGGGGGTTTGTAGTCAGCGCTGAAGCGTATGTCTCTGAGGAGGGCCTTCCATGATTCCAAAGTGCCACCTTCGGTTTCGCCACTGTTCGTGATTCCTTCCTGCCAGGCCCTGGTTTCAGCTGTTGTCCATCTCTCGAGTTCTTTGAGCCATCTCTCTTGCCTGGGGCCCGACGGCGTCTTCCAGGCCATCGCTATTGTTCTTTTAGCCAGGATACATGAGATGTCCATTAATTTAACAGCGTGCTTGGATTTGCTAGGTCTGGGGTAGGTCCCCAGGAGGCACTCGCCAGGAGTCCATTCGTATCTTGTCATTCCGGCGTCCATGCAGGTCTGTTTGGCCTTGGACCACAGTGCCATCGCCTTGGTGCAGGTCCAGAACATGTGAATCACATCTGCTTTATCATTCCCGCACCAGGGGCATGCAGGGGAGGATGTCTTATTGAAGGAGGCAACCCTATGTGGGGTCATGTATGTCCTGTAAAGAACGTTCAATTGGATCTGGCCAAACCTGGTGTTCCTGGATACTTTTTTGGGAAATATCAGCGCTCTTTCCCATTCTTTATCTGAAATCGGGGTCTCAAGGTCCGCCTCCCATTTTGTCCTCAGATCTTCGCATTTAGGGTTGGTTTTATCACATAGTCTGCTGTAAAGCCTGGAGACAGGTCTCCAGCCGTCCGAGAGGTCATGCATCTCTTGTAGCAGAGGGTCAGGGGAGGGCTCCTCCGGCCATCCGGTCCATTGTTTCTTAGCAGTTTGTTTGAGGCGATGGTACCAGAGGAACTGGCCCGGGGGAATTCCATCGGCAGCCTTAAGAGATTCGAAATCCCTGAATTCTCCCTCCTCATACATGTCGCTCCATGTGTAAATGCCGGCCTCTTCCCACCTCCTTGCCGTAGAGATGTCTGCAGCCGTTCGACAGGTGTCTGCTAGGATGGGATTGTCCGGAGAGTATGGGTGTCGTATTCGCCTGATGCAGCAGGACCTGGCCCATATCTTTCTTCCCAGGTCAATCACCATGGAGGGGACCGGGGGTTGCCATGTAGGGTGCCATAGGATCTCCTTGGGGATCACATTGTCCAAGGGTTGCCTCAGCAGTTCGGTCTCTGCTGAAGGCTCATCCGAGAGCCATCTCGTTATGTGACTCAGCTGGGCAGCCAGGTAGTACAACTGGAGATCCGGTAACTTTATTCCGCCTTCTTTGTGTGGGAGAGAGAGGACGGACAGCGACAGTTTATGCCTGTGTGGGCCCCAAAGGAAGTCCCTGAAGATGGCCTCCAGCTTCTTGAAGAAGGACGGTCTAATGTAATGGCAAATGTTTACGAAGAAATACAGGAATCGGGGGAGTACGATCATCTTGACAATCGCTGCCCTGCCCACCATGGCCAATGGGAGCTTGGACCAAAACTTTATAGAACTTCGGAGACTCGTGATGGCGGCCTCGGTGTTGTGTTCATGCATGAGTAGCGGGGTGTGGCTTATGTTGATCCCCAAATAACGGAACTGGACCAGTTGCCAGCTTATTCCTATCTCTGGGAGATTGTTTTCCGGAATGTTGCGTAAGCCCGCCAAGGGGAAGGCAGAGGACTTATTCCTACTAAAGCGGATCCCTGAGTACTTCGCATAGTTGTCCAGTATCTCCAACGCGGTTGGCGCGTTAACTTCGGGGGAGCTTAGGTAAAGAAGGACGTCGTCTGCATACAAGGATATTATGTGGTGTGCATTGCCCACCTTAATGCCAGCATCGAAGAGCTGCTGCCTGAAGTATAATGCAATCGGTTCCAGGCCCAGTATGTACAGCATGGGTGATAACGGGCAGCCCTGCCTTGTTCCCCTTTGTATATCCCAAGCCGCTGAAACCACTCTTCCCGTTCTTACTCTCGCCGTCGGGGAATTGTAGAGGACCTCAACCCACCTGATGAAGCCCTCTCCAAAGCCAAATCTTCTCAGGACCTCCCTGATCCACTCCCAGTATATGGAGTCGAAGGCCTTGATGGCGTCGAGCGACAACACCGCCAGGTCCTCGTCCCTGTCATATGTTTCGGCCATTACATGCTGCAGCCTCCGGAGGTTAGCAGTGGTGTTGCGCCCAGGAACGAATCCGTTCTGATCTTCGTGAACGATGGAACCCACCACCCTGGCTAGCTTGCGGGCCAATATGGATGTGAGGATCTTGGCATCGTAGTTTAGCATAGCCAGAGGGCGATAGGACTCACAGTCGGTGGGCGATTTGTGTGGCTTGAGCATGGGGACTATTATGGTTTCCTTCATGGTGTTGGGGAGAATCCCATCCGTGTGTGCCTCCTGGTAGACCTCGTGGAGAACTGGGGCAAGGATGGACTCATACGCTTTATAGAACTCAGGTGGGAGGCCGTCACTGCCAGGGGCTTTGTTGTTGGAGAGGGACCTGATTGCCCCTTGAACGTCCTCAAGAGTGATCTCGGTTTCCAGCTCCTCTCTCTGCTCGAGCGAAATGTGGGGAAGTTCTATCTCCTCGAGTGTGTCTATGATGTCTGCAGCAGGAATCTGGGTCTTGTGGGTATACAGTTCTGTGTAGAATTTAGCAAAGGCTTCATTGATCCCTAGCTGAGTCGAGTGGGATGACCCATTAGCGTCCCGTATCTCCACTGGGAGATGTTTGGGGTGTTCCCGTTTGCAGAGCCATGCTAGTAGTCTTCCCGGTTTGTCCGATTCTTTATGAGATCTGGCGGTGTGCGTGGCGAAATCAAATTTTTCCAGTCTTTCCCATGCCTGCTGACATTCTGTGCGGGCTTCCTTCAGCTTGGTCTCTGTCTCCATAGAGTTGTCGCATGTGGACTCCAGTCGGGAGATCTCAGCTTCCTGTGCTTCCAGGGTGCTCCGCAACTGCCTGCGAGTTCCGCCGGCTCTCGATATGATTTCGCCTCTGGTCACCACCTTCATTGCTTCCCATAATGTGCCCCAGGAGGGGACCGAACCGATGTTGTTCTCCAAGTATTCTTCCAATTTTTCGGCAAGGGTTTCCCTGAACTCGAGGTCCGCAAGTGCCGCGGTCGGCATCCTCCACATGGGGATCGGGGGTCTGGGGCCTCTCATTTGCCATAACATGGTCAGTGGGGAGTGGTCGGAGATCGTCCGCCCCAGGTATTCTGTGGTTGCTATGTGTGGGGTGAGTTCCTTATTGATGAACAGATAGTCAATTCTTGTGTGAACTCCATGTGGAGCTGAGTAGTGGGAGTAGGACCTGTCGGTCGGATGGTGTTCCCTCCAGATGTCCACTAAGTTGAGTTGCTCCAGAGTTTCCCTCAAGGCACCGGATGTGAGGCTGCTCGGGCGTGGGGGGGGCAGCGATCTGTCTGCACTCGTGTCAGCAACACAGTTGAAGTCCCCTCCCCATATGAAGGTGCGGTCCCGGTACCGAGTCAGCTTCGTTATCAATGTGGCGAGGTACGCCGATATCCCGTGATGAGGGAAGTAAGAGTTGATGAAGCAGACTGGGGTTTGTTCCAATGTGCCCCAAATCGCTGTGAATCTCCCTTCTTTATCTTGTTCACTTCCCTCCATCTGAAAGGGGACGTCCGGGCTTATCCATATTAGCACCCCTCTGGCGTATTTAGAGTAGGGGGACCCTCTAACAGTCCCAGCCCATCGGTCTGCAATTTTAGACATGGTCTCCGTCGTGAGGTGAGTCTCTTGAAGGAGTGCAATGGAGATTTTCTTCCTCCTGAGGTAGGACTGTATACGATTGCGCCTGAGGTATGAGCCCATGCCCCGCACATTCCAGGTCATTACAGTAAGCTGTGTCGCCATCCGGTTCGAGTTTCAGATTTGGTGTGGGACTCTGGGGTCCGACTCCACTTTAGTCTTGTTCGGGTGGGCTGCAGGGGGGATACCACTGCATTTCGTTCATCGGTGTCATGTCCCAGACCCATCTCGGTCTGCGTTGGCAAAAGAGGCATGAAGACTGTACAACTAATAAAACTAACAACAAAACTTAAACTGGTGCGCCCAGCAACTACAACATTGTCGCGGTGCTCAGGCGCTCTCGAGCCGTCGGAGCCCATCCGGGAGTCGGGCGCGAGCTGGGTCAGGCGGGTGCCCAGACCGGGTAAATACTACGCTGGGGGTGGGGCAAGGGCCTGGCGGCAGAGCCGAACGAGGCCGTTTCCAAGTGAAAAAACTGTAGTTGGATTATCTTCTGTATTCCGGTCTCACGTGCGATGTTTCTTACATGGGGGTCGCTGGGGGGTTAGGTCTCAGTCTGTGAGTTGTCCTTGCCATCCGCCAGGTTATTATCCTCAAGCCACATGTTGGCCGCATCTGGGTTCTCGAGAAACACCACTCTCTCCTTGTAGACAACCCTTAGGCGCGATGGATAAAGTAGTCTATATTTTAGGTTCAGTTGTCGGAGCCGGGCTTTTATCGGGACAAATGAGTTCCGCTCTCTTTGTACCTTCTGCGTGTAGTCCGGATAAATGGAGATTTTGGAGTCTCCTCGCTCGATGGGGCCCCCCTCCCTGGATCGCCGTAAGATAGTTTCTCTGTCCTGAAAGTTCAGTATCTTAGCGATTATGGGTCTGGGGTGCGATCCGGGGGGAGGGCGCCTCTGAAGGGATCTGTGGGCCCTTTCGACAGAGAATCCCTGGGTCAATTTGCCGGCCCCTATTTCTTGTAGCAGAAGGGTTTTGACGAAGGATGTGGTATTTACTCCCTCGTTCCCCTCCGGGACCCCCAGGATCCTGATGTTGCTCCGTCTGGCCCGACCTTCGGCCTCCTCCGCCTTTTCCTCCAAAAAGGTGACTTTCCTCTTCAGGAGGACAACTTCGGACTTTATGGCTGTGATGGCCGTGGAGGCTTCCTCTGCCGACTGTTCGACGGTCGCGACCCTCTCCGTTAAGTTGCGAGCGTCTTGGCGGATCAGTTGAATATCGACTTTGAATTCGTCGATCTTGGAGTCGATATGCGTCTTTAGCGAGGCTATAGCATCAAGTATCTGAGAGTGGTTATCGGCCGCCACCTCTTCGCTCGACTGGGCAACTTCAGAGGAGCTGGCCTTGGATTGAGTGGGGGTCTTCGCCCTGGTGGAAACAAAGGAGTCCATGGTGGCGGCTCTGGTCTTGTTCTTGGCGGCCATCTTGGGGCGATGGTTGCGGGTGTTTTAGGCCTCAAAAGTTAGTTCACTTGTGAGATCACTGGTGGGGCCCTTCACCTGGCCAAATATCGGGCCGTGAGCTGTGGTCTGCCCCCGTGTGTGATGGTGTGGTCCGTAGAGGTGGTCTCTAGAAGAGCGGAGCCTCTCCTTTGCTGCTGCCTCTCCCCGCCGGGCCCTGGAATCCGTTGGGGGAGGGGGTACCCCTCGCAGGCACCGCTATGCTGTGCGGGGCGCCATCTTGGATCCAGTAAGAACGGGAGGGGGGGAGAACCGATTCAGGGCCACCGGAGTCTCAGGGGGGTCCAATTTGGTGGGCCCAACAACTATTCAGGTGCAGGGCTGCTTCGCCCAACCGCTCGTTCCTTTTCAGAAGTCGGGGTCGCACGCGAGCCGGAGAAAAAGGATCAGGAAACGGCGTCTCGGCCGGAGCTCGGCGGATCAGCTACCGCTCGCCATCGGCGCCAAGCCACGCCCCCCAGACTTCTTTGCTCATATTCTTGTTCTTTTGCCATTGTGCTGTTTTTCTCATACTAGCATTCTCCATTGTCTCATTATTTGAAGACATTGCGTTGTTTATGGGACCTCTCACTAGGCGACCTCCTGGCATGGATTTTGTCTCCATCTTGCTAGATCCAGTTTCCGTAGTTTCCTTCAACTTGTTGGCCATGTAGTTTTCTACAGTTTTGTTTATTTCTTCTCTCATTTGCGCCTCATTTAACCCCCCCCACCTTGAATCTATCTTTTCACTGTTGGGGAGTGCCTGAGGTTGGGCGCTTTCGCTTCTTCTCATTGCTGTTTCTACTGCAACTAAGTCATTTAATGGTTTGTAGAATAGGCTTGGTGTAATTTTATTTATACTACTTAAGGGCATGGTTCTCATATGCTCACTGCTTTCATCAGCGATTTTTGACTTTTCTCTGGTTTCTTTTATAGCACTTGTTATCTTCAGAATTCGTCTATTCTTTACTTTCCCTTTAACACCTTTTGCTACAGACATGGTGCTTTTCATTTTATTTGTTAAGGATTGAGCCTCTTTGTTTTGCTTGTTCAGTTTTACAACTGTTTTCTGTTGATCTTTTTCACTATTACTGGTCTCACTAGTTGCTTCCACGATTAACTTAGTCGTGGACGGCTCGCCATCGCTACCTTTTGCGACGTTCTGTAGCAGATGCTTTGAGGGTTCTTCAATATTACTAGTGTTTGACGCCCCACTAAAATTGAATTGTTTTGGGTGCAAAGAAGTCTTAAGCCTGTCGATCATGTTACTTGGGGGGATTGTGGTCTGGGTTCCCGACTCTTTTGATTCACAATGTCTAAATATTTCGTATTGTTGAATGCACTCTCTTCGTTCTCCCATTTCCTGACAGCTGTTACTTTGATCTGTCAGCTTATTCAATAATATCGTTTGATAGTTCAATTTTTGATCCATTGCTTCATATAGTTTGGCCAACGATAGCAAAGCTGTGTGCATTGCTAATAAGACCGAATTTTTCTCAATCAGGGCCTCAGCCTCTTCTACAGCACTTTCCTGTTGGATCACCGGCCGTGCTTTCCCAACAGTAAGGTTTTTATTTCCCCTTACAGCTTGCCTGGGAGTTGGAGGGGCAAAAGAGAGTGATTTCACAAACGCTTCTTCCTCAGAGCATTCGAGCATTTCTAAAGATGTCATTGCTTTGTAATTTTGTGATGCATTCATTATGTCATCCTCTTCAATTCTATGCCTGCTTGTGTTATGTTGATGTTGTATTGGAATGGGCGACAGACTGTCTACCTGCATTAAGTCTCCTGTGTTGGAGTGTACAAATACAACTTCCTCTGTGCTCATCGAAGCAGAGCTACAATCCATAAACTGTATAGCTTCCTCATCTACTTGACCTGTGATTTGCAAGTTATGATAAGCCTCTCTTAGTTTCTGCTGGGCTTCAATCGTACAGGGCTTGGGCGGACTTTCAACAATTTTTTCAAGTGTTTGAGGTGCAAACACTTTATCATTTTCACACCGTTTACTCTCATGTTCCATGGTAGTGTCTGAGATTGCATTTCCCACTCCAACAGTTAATATTACAGGTGCGCTTACTTTAATGGCAGCTACTTCCATGTCAAGGCGCTTGTTCAGCTCAGTGAGCTTTTCTTGATTCAGATGACAATTTTTGGTTTGTTGTTGTTCTTGGGGAATTTCTGTCCCTGTGCTTGTATTCAGATTATAGTATGAGCGGATATCAGGTACCCTTGACATTAAGCGGTTCCTGTTTTTGTTTCCCACTTTTTTTTCCCCTGCACAGGTAGCTCCTTTTTTCTTTAAGATTGGGACTGTTGGAGTGTGCGGCATACCCACCATGTTTTTTATCTTTGGATTAATTCCTTCTTTAAATAGTGCACTATTCATGGGCGGCATGCCAGCTTTCAGTGTGTAAGACCCCTTCTCCATGCTACCACAAATAAAACACAGTTAAACTCACACTCGGGTACAATACGTAGCGTAGAGATTACACTATGGGTGGAAATAATAGTACAGGCAGTAGCCTCTTGCCCTTTCACGTAGTGCACAATTTTCCCTCTTTTTAAAAAAAATTTTTTTTATTTTATATATGATTTTTTAAGCACCTTTCTTCTCTCCTTCTCGTTTGCAGTATGGCTGAGTCAAATGCTGCCAGCCCAATCCGCGCCCCAGGCACAACACAACAAACAGCGAACAGCAAACAGTACTTATCCGTACTTAGTGCGCGGCGCGAGTGCGCCAGGGAGAGAGTATTTGTAGAGGAGGATGGGAGGAGTAACTTGCACGTCACGTGCTTAACAAGGGCGGAGTCTCCCTCCAGGAAGTGCCCTAAACAAAAGAATAAGGATACACTCTTAGTAAGGCTTGGCGTATGTGAGGACAATAACAGGCTTATCCAAACACGAGTCCAAATAGTGTCCAAATATGCTCATAAGACACGAGTCCAACTAAATACACACACACGGGGGACTGGGTACTCAATCACCTTGTGGATCAGGAAGTCAGGCAAGCCAGGCGCTGCACGCAAAGACGTCCTCCTGGACGATTTATTTTGCGTTTTCACGGCACGGCAGCGGGCTCAATGGGATTCTCGTGGTGATTTCCTTCAGCGTGTCCAGCAGATCCAGCAAACCAGCAAACAGTACTTATCCGTACTTAGTGCGCGGCGCGAGTGCGCCAGGGAGAGAGTATTTGTAGAGGAGGGTGGGAGGAGTAACTTGCACGTCACGTGCTTAACAAGGGCGGAGTCTCCCTCCAGGAAGTGCCCTTGTGGATCAGGAAGTCAGGCGCTGCACGCAAAGACGTCCTCCTGGACGATTTATTTTGCGTTTTCACGGCACGGCAGCGGGCTCAATGGGATTCTCGTGGTGATTTCCTTCAGCGTGTCCAGCAGATCCAGCAAACCAGCAAACAGTACTAATCAATTGATACCTGATATACCCACTTTTTGAGGGGCAGAATAGATTCAGTGACTGTCCTGGTACCTAGCTGTTTTTTTACCTGTACTGGTTGACTGTACTGACGATCAAAACTCTCAAGTTAATGCAGTATCTTAGGAACCTAGGTTCCCGCCTTTATTTTAATGTATTCTGCCAGTAATACTTTCTCAGTAATTGTTTCTTCACCTTTGAAGAGTATAATACTGTTTATTTATTTAATTGCTTTTTTATAATGTGCCTAATACCATACCAGAGTTCGGTTTCAAAGCACGAATCTGAGATTCGAACCTCTGTTGCTCTCCGTGGTCTTGCTTCCAAGGCCAGCTCCTTGCCCCTGTGGCAAACACAATTGATCTGGGCTGGCTAGATAACTGGAGGCTGGGTTAAGTCCATCAAGATTGGTATGCCATTCAGTATTTCATAATGGATTTTGTTTGTCATGTTGTGATTGGTGTTGCAACTTTTGTTTACCAATTTCGATTCAGTCATAATAGTAATCTATGTAAATATGTCCTATGTAAAGTGCTTTAGATTAAAGCGCTATATAAAAAACACAAATTATTGACGTATTTACGTTTCCCATTGAAATCATGGAGATGAGATGGACCAAATAACCGAAAAACACAGCCAGCTACCATTTATTTTGCGTTCATCACAAAAAACAATGACAACATAATGAAAGGGTGATGAATTCTGATGTAAATGATCGTCAGGATAGCTCCCCTTACCAGGTTGTTATCCCGCCTACCTAGGAATTGACAAGCTAACAGGGTGGGGTTTCCAAAGTTTAAAAGAATGATCTACTCTTTGGGATTAAACAAAAATCCCAAAAAAAAGTATGTGTTTGGATTTCAACAATTATAAGCCTGAACCCCCTTAGTGGTGTTTCAGTCACTCACAGTCGTGTGTATATAAGCACTCCCTGCACTTCTTTCCAACATATTCCGTTTCCAATATTGCCACTTCTTCGGATTCTCCATGGGATCTTCATTCGACTGCCAACGTCCAAATCTTGGCAAACAGGAACATGCGGTTAGAGGCCTCTGAGCCTTAACCCCAAAGGTTACCCACTGGTCTTAGACCATTAATCTTGGATGATTGCGGGAGAGAGTTCCAGCTATAGCCTAGTGGTTCTCTGGAAGACATACAGCTTCCCCTTCCAGATAGTCTCCTCACGCCTCTGCAACAATCTCATTCCTTGGGGATCCTCCCCTGTTCGCTTATCTCACTGACTACGATCTTCCTTCCTTTGAACTCTTTTGACCCTGCCTAGTGCATATACCTCATCAAGTGCATTGCAGGCTTCTGAAGTTCAGGAAAGGACTCAAGAAATTTGTCTTGAAAGAACTGCTCCTCCACAACACCTCAGACTTCTCACTCTGCCTGGACCCCTTGGGTTATCTTCTTTCCTTCCTCTATTGCCCCTTTCTCTTCTCCCGGTACCCCTGACTGGTCCAACAATCCCTCCCTTGTTACTTACTGCCTGCCTTCTATATATATTCCTTGCTGCTATCCTCCCGTCTTTTACTGTACTTATCCTAAATAAATTCCCCAGCTGATCCTATTAACTTGTACTTGTCAATAAGCTCCCTTGGCTCCCTTGGCTTAAGAACACATTTCGGTTCCTATCTACCTCCTCCCCCTCCATGTCACGCCTAGAAACACTTGTGTACAGGCACATTATAAATGCCACCTCACATCATATCATATCATCAGTGCTAACTCCTATGCTAGCCTCTTGTTGTAAGCTTCCCTCCTTTTTGTAATGCACCCTTTATTAATACCTACTCCCATCCATGCTTGTCCACCAGTTGTATAGTTTATAGGGAGTAATTAAACTTTCTGACTTCCCCTCCATTTCTCCTGAGGGCTGCGCCATAACCTCTTCCATGACCTCTGCATTGTGCTAATGCATCTTAACTTTCACCTCTACTGGGTTTACACCACCTCGTTCTCCTTTTTCTCTCATTACCTCCTGCCTTATATCTCCGACCACACATCTTGCTCTCTTACTGATCACTTTTGCTCTTTCACCACCCCTTCCTTTATCTGTTTCATAATCTACTCCTGCTCCTTCAGCACATCCTCCAGCCATTTCAGCACCTACACTGTTAGTTGTATTTCAAACTCTTGCTCTTTCAGTCCCTTTTGCATTTGATGTCTCCACACTTAGTACTGCTCCTTCAGCACCTGTATATCCTCCATAGTATGCTGTATTTGCCTTGGAAGCAAGATGACACAGAACAACACAGGTTCGATCCCCTGGTCTGCGCTTAGAAACCTCTGGGTATTAAGCCCATTATAAATAACCAGTTATTATTATAATTATTATGACTCGTTCGACCAGCAACTGGTCTATGATCACCTTTACGTGAATGTTATCTTGTGCTTTAACATTTATACTGGTTTGTAAGACTTTGTTTTAAGTACACTGCTATTTTGTGTGGTTTAAATTGGATAGTTAAAACTCTTCTTGAACAGATCAAAATTCTGCAAATATGTTACTTAAATATTTCTTGACTTCAATTTAAAAAAAAAGGGTATAATAACATCCTCTCCCGTAGGAGTTTCTGAAACATTAAGTTGGGGCCGGTCTTGAGCTTCCAAATGACATGCTGTTTTGTATGTAATTTGGGCCATGTCAGGGTTTTATTTTTTTGGGATGTTCTCCTCCATCTGGCTTGCCATTAAATGACCTTCTTTTTTACTATTACTTGTCCTCTGGGAGAGGTTATTTCAACTTGATTACACGTTGTTATGTTAATTACTTCCCAAAATATGGACATGTCGAAACCTTAATCTAAAGGAAACCCCATCCAGTCTCTTGTTTGCTTAGTTACTGATATTATTCTGTGTTTCGCACACTAGGGATGTCATTTGGGGGTTGCCAGGGGTTGCAGCCGTGACCCCTGTGATCTCCCTTGCTACCTGTTAGATATCATTTGGGGTTATATCTCTTACTTTGTGGTATTCTTTTTGTTAGGGTTTTATTTGGAGGCATTTTTTATAATCCATAGCAATATATTGTGGTAAACTTGTTGGGGTCTTTTTTGTAGTGGTGAGACTGATTTCAGAATACTGCCTAGTAATAAGTTTTACCAGGGTCACTAACAAAAATCAAATACTGGATTTAATACACTCTGAATAGATGACTCATGCCCTCCTGTGGTATCTTTTGTACAATACCATACAAGATTCCATTTTGGCTGAGTTTCAACAAATGTAAAGCATGCAATTGAAATACAACGCATTCATTCAGCCTCGCTAAATAAAACGATTCACTGCGGCTATGTTGCTTTGAGATACTTATCACCGCAGGTCTGTGCCTCTCTATACATGTCAAATCAAGGGGAATGAATGCTGAATAAATATAATGAGACTAAATTAATTGTTTTAATGTGTTCTTTGTCGTAAAATAGCAAGTTACACAGCACTCTATCTGTGCAAAGCTCTGCCAATTGACCTTGGCTTTGCAACTTTGCAAGATAAATACCCTTGACTTTGAGAAAAATGAACACAGAATGACATGTATATTTAAATTTGAATCTCCAATGCAGCACCTAAAATGAACTGAACTATTTAACCTGTGCTACATCAACAGCACCTCAATTAACCTCAAATTTACCAAAATCTGTTGGCGATATTCTCGACTCAACTTGGCAGTGAAACCTTCCCATGCTTTTCTGCCTGCCTTGTACAAGGTCAACCCAGAAAAAAGATTCTCGAGACTGCAGTTTTTCTAAGGATAGTCAACCCAGGAGTGACCACTTCAGCTTTAGTCAGCCTGGAAGCACTGAACTCCATCTGCCCAGCACCCAGCACTTCTGCCTCCTTTGTCCGTTAGTGCCAGAAGGGGAATGCCTCTCTACTCTGCCTCTGCTCTGAGAAATTGAGCAAATATTACGAAAGCTGACGAGGTCTTCGAAGCCTCATAGACCTGATGGAGAGAATATGATTAGAAAGTATGAACATTGTCGACAACAGCCGGGAAAGATATCAAGGTTAGGGTAGTGTGAGATACCTGAGTGTGTGAACACCCTATGAGAAGGGAGATTGCAAAAAGCTGTTAGGGTTACGGGAGCCTGAGAAACCATAATGTGCAAACACCCTGTGAAAAGGGGATTTAGAGTGATATGAACATTGTGAATAACGGCTGAGGAAAGTATCCAGGTTACGGCACCTGAGAAACCTGAATGTGCCAATACCCTATTAAATAGAGATATGACCACTTTGAATTGAGGCTGAGAAAGTTATAGAAGTTATAAAACTCTGACAAACCTGGGTGGACCGCCACCCTAGATGAAATAACTTGTGTGAAAGAAAGCAATCTATCTGCACATTACAGGACTTTGGGGAGTCCCAACGCCTCGAAGGTGGAAAAGACAGAATTATTTTTCTAAACTAAGCAATCCTGTGGGAAGGGAATTGTTTGCAACAAGAGACAGTTTTCTTTGTTAAAAGTAGAGAAATTTTTCTTTGTATAAACGGCGAGACTGAAACCTCTATCTTGATTTTTTTTAAAAGACTGCGAAGAATATCCTGCTGTGTAAAAGGAACTTTGAAGACTGAGAACAAGTCAATTATATTTTGGGCCAGGCAGAAGCTGTGATGCGGCTATTGACCAAAACCTCCCCTTTTAGCTTTCTAGTTAGGGGTGTTCTCAAGTGGTAGGGCCAGTTAGTTGGGTAGGATTCAGACTGAAGATCTTTACTTTGGACTTTTTTTTTGCTAGGTTGGAACTTCCCTCATAGAAATAGGGCAAGGTAAGCATCATTTTGAGTGTTTTATTTTAAATAAAAACCTTGAAACACAACACTGACTCGGCCGACTCCTTCTTCTGGTTTTCCACAGCACACACACAGTCTGTAGTTTTAATAGAGCACTGGGTTGTGAATAACCCTCATTGCACAGTGCCTTAAATCAGTGCCTTAAATCAAGTCCTATTTACCTTTTCATCCTGTGTAAACTGACTTTTCCATCAATAAAGGAACAACTCCTTGTAAGAGGTCAGAGGCTGCACAAGGCGCTCAGCAGGAAGTTAAGACAAGATTTCATATAAATGGGGTTCTCCAATCGGTATTACAATCGCATTGGGGACACATGAAAAAGAAGGGAGAAAACACAACCCGCTCCAAATGAAGCCCTTCCATCTTCCATCTTCAGAATTCAAAACTAAGCATGGCAAATGATGCAGCAAAATCAATAGAGTACAGTACTTCATGCAAATACTATTTTCGTTTTTAAACTTCATTGAAAGACTAATTATTTTAATCGCTTCCAAATACATTGGTTGGCATGTATTTCTAAATAATTCATATACAAGATAACTAATAATATATTTGGCACGAACAGCAGGGCAATTTTTTTTGTATTGTAATTTAAAAAGTGGCACAATGTAGGGAGAGAGAAAAATGGCATTGATCATCAATTGGTTTACACAACTTCAATTCCTTTGATCAGCTAACGGCCTGAAGGATCCAAGCACTCAGACATATCCCCATCTACCTAGCCATGACACGAATTGCTCTCAGAAATAAACACAACGTACAATACCGTTAAGTATAATGTATTATTATTATTCTCTTTGTGTTTTAATGCACACTCTTAAACAAATATTGTCTTTGTGAAGGCAATTTAATCTATTAAAAAAGTACTTGAAGAAAAGAGTCGTACTCGGCCTCCACACTGCTCCCAGTGACGTCATTACACCAAAATGCCAGGGGTAGCAGAAGTGACATCACATGACCGTTGACCTCTGATGACATTACAGGAAGTTGACCGCACCCCGAAGTTACATCATGGTAAGCGATAGAACACGATCTGTCACCCCATTAATGAGTCTAGCAATTATTATATAGGATTCCAGAAAGACAAATTATTTGTTATTCCTATTTTTTCTTATTTAGGGTCAATGCTCATTGCTACACTTGTGGCACCCCCCTGTGTTTTTAAGAGGCCCCAACAATAATTCAGCCACCCCAGAAACAAAGAACCACATGGCACTGGCCACAGCCCAGGAGCTTCAATGTAAAATAAAAAGAAAAAAAAATGTTTTTTCATTTTTTTCAGGGGTAGCAAGGGAGACTACAGGGGTAGCAAGGGAGATCTCAGGGGTAGCAGGTGTGACCCCCAAATAACATCCATGACTGTTCCTCCTTTGGTGGCATACTCTCAAACCACTAAGCTACCTGCACGCACTGTGACCATGGAATCTGTGTACGGGCAACATCACTTCATCATATGTCACTCTGCACTTAGCCAAAACCTTGCACGTGTGAAGTGTGGTTTGCATTACTACTGCCACACCACAGAGAGATTGGAGGGGTGCATTTAGTTACCATATATATCTGTCAGTACTGAGGGGGGGAAGACATGCATTTGTGCGAGACTGCTTACAGAGTGAGTTTTGTATCTAAGCAAAGGTTGTATCATGTAGCATGATACTTCTAATGTCGATGGGAAGTACTATAAAATGCAAACCAAACTATTAGAATGACCTTCTTAGTGCCAATATCCCCTTGGGATAAGTGAAAGGCTTCACCTCTGGCACTCTCTTTCAATAGGTATGGCTTTTGTGCAGTCCCCTTTTCTTGAAACACTCTCAGTTGAGCCCATCCCACACATGTCCAAGCTCGGGTATGCTCACCTTGTGGATGTAAATTGCATAAGGAATGTTGACTAATCTTTCATATAGGATTAGAAACATCCTATTAAGGGATTGGCATATCCCTAAACAGTGGTCAAACCCAGTATGATTCGCCTTTGAAATCCCACAAGGAGAGTGCATACCTGAAACAAAGGAAAACCCAACTTTCAAGGTCTGTTTCATAGCAGTGAGGGTTAGCAAAATATGCAGGCCACACTCGTTTGGGAGAACATTAGAGGATTGGAACGCCACTCGTCGTTTCCTTCTTAAATGGAGAGGGTTATTGAAAGTTGCTGGAAGGGAACAGAGCTTCTTCTAGCTGCATTCATGTGGCGTAGCAAAATCCAAAAGGGACTCCTTTTCCTTTCTCCTTTATGCTCCCATATCCAATGAGAGGGAGTTGCTGAGAGCTATGGTCATAAACTACCTCTATCATAGTTTTGCTGATAACTCTGAGGGACGTTTTTGCTCCCACTATGAAGTTGTTTGAATGATTTTATAATGTAACCCATTTTTGGTGAAACCTGGCATTGATATTTATTTATTTATTTATTTGTATTGCGCAGGACAAAGCCGTCGGCCATATGGGTGCCTAGACAGAGCAAACAAAACAGTAAACAAACAAAACAACAGATCTGGTCTAGGAAAAGGGCTGGACTGATAGACTGTCGTTCAAGGGAAAGTCTACTGGAATAGAATAGTTTTCAGGCCTGAAAGCAGACAGAGAGGAGCATGCTCTCAGGTCAGGTGGGAGTGCATTCAAGGTTCTTGGGGCTCCATAAAGAAAAGACCCTTGGGCAACAGAGGACAATCTAGCCTGTGGTGTATCCAAAAGGCAGGAGTTATTTGGATTGTGGGACTCTTCTGACGGGTAGCCAAGCAATGCAGTTCTGCAGGTACTTGGGGCTTTTGTCATACAGGCATTTGTGTGTAATACAGTGAACTGTAAAGGGGATTCTGCTATGAATAGGGAGCCAGTGCAAGGCAAAGCGAGCTGCAGAGACATGGTTTGTTCTACGAAGTCCATCAACAATGCGTACAGCATTATCTTGAATGACTTGTAGCCACGTCAGTTCACCCTTAGCGATACCCATCAGAAGGCTGGAGCAATTGTCAAGTTTGGCCTCTATTACAGTGCGCACAATCGTGGCCCAGTTGATAGGGTTAAGTAATGGCCTAAGCTGGGCCAGCATTTTAAGATTGCATGAAGCTCCTGAAACGAGGCTGCTGACCTGGGCCTTCATGTTCAGCTCTTGGTAAAGAACAATAGCCAGTGTTTTGGCTTTGGTTTGTGTATTGATGTCAAAGCCAGCAATGTTAAAGTTTGGATACTCTGGGCCCAAATTCCGGAGCTGCACAGAGTTGCCCATGACCATGAGCTCAGTTTTGGAGTCATGATTCCCAATAAGGTGCTTCAGGCGCTGTGTGTCATCTGCACAATTGGCATACATAATACCTTCCTTGTCCAGCTGTTTGAATAAACAAAACAGTAAACCAAAACACAACAGAGGATAGCACAAGGGCAACACGCTGGTCTTGGAAGCAAAACCACGCAGAGCAACAAAGGCTCGAATCCCAGATCCACGCTTAGAAACCAAGCTCATGTGTGGTATTAGGCGCATTATAAAAACAAATTAATTAAATAAATAAACAGAGGTAACATGAAGATGTTAAATTAAGACCACACTTGTTTCTTGCAGGTACCCAGGCTTTTGAAGAACCAATGGGTCCATGATACGACCCGGTATTAAACCCTTTTCCAACCGTTATGTGCAGCTCTCCAATTCTAGATAAGACACTTCTCAGCTTGCTCCAGCAAAGACACCTCATTTGAGAGGTCACCATTTAAATAATTTTAATTACATTAGCATGGCATGTATGTGTGTTTGTTTAAGGAGACTATTAGGAAACAACAGTCGGATGAGGATCCTATATGTAACCTAATACAATTTGCCTCCATGGGAATGGTGCACCTTAACAATGACCTATGTGCGAGCGGACCATTTGGGATGTATTCAGGAAAAGAGTACCCATTCCCCTTTTGCCTTTTCCCAGAGAGCCACTAAAGAATCGCCAATTGAAGCTTAGTACCAGAGATCCAACCTTTCATGCATCCTAGGGGCATTTTGGCTCTCTGTTTGTCATCGTAATAATAGTTTGCTTCACATTTTCAGTAAAGTCTGCAGGATCTTATTCTCCATTAGATGAGTCTCATGCACAATACATAATAGGAGGTCAATTGTAGAACTGAAGAATGATAAGTTCAAATGCAACTCTACAGCAAATAAAGGGCCTCATTACACGGTATGCGGTAAGGGTTTACCGGTACCAGTAAGGGCACCGGTACCGGTGAACTCTTACCGCCTTACCACGAGTCCCCTTTGCTGGACCCGACCTCAACGGCTGGTTTTACCAGCTGTTAAGGAACGGGCCCGCAAAGGGACCTTGGTGCAAATTACTGCAATCTGCGGTACCGTAATTACCTCCTTCCCCATTCCCATTGAGCCTTATGGGGGCAAAAATGGGAAACGGGAAGTGCCTTGGTGAATGGGGAATTACCGGCCCCGCTCACCTTGGAGTAGGCCGGTAATTCCGCCATCCACCAAGGCGGACATGGTAAAATACCGGTGGCAACCATGGCGCTAAAAGCGCCATGGTTACAGCATACCGTGTAATGAGGCCGATAACCTTCTTTCGAACATGTGATAAATTCATGTTCATCCTGAAGAATGTCAGAGTAAAAGCAGCTTTAGAAGGGCAGAAACATGTTGTGCTTGAGTGGCTTGCAGCTGGTCACAGTCCAGAATGAATAACATGCATTGAATGCTTTAAGGGATTTTTCATTTTTTACGAATGACCTATGTCAGGAAGAGGTACAACCTTTAACAGACAATTTATCTGAAAGATGTCAACTCATTGTATGACGCTCAATATGGATGAGAGAAGCGATTGAATAAATATGCGGAAATGTAGTACTGTTACATGATTTGAGAGGTTAGAGACTCATTTCATGGACTATCTATGCAATATCAATGCTGTTTTTTTTTTTAATTGGACAGTGGTTCAACACCTAATGTGATATTTAGACAGATAAGACAAATATATTTTTGTATAAATTCAACTAAATAAAATATTTTCGTACTAGAATATCACGTAAAAAGTCACGCTATGCATGCACTGTGATTTAGGCTAATGGGACAAACGTGACAAGAATATTTTGTGTATTGTGAGTAGCTGTGCCCAGTTTTTCTCTTCACTGTAATCAGGCACGTTACCTTTATATGTTGCGTACACTATGGACCCGATTCATGGTATATTTGCCCGGTTCAAAGTGACTTTGAACTGCTGAAAAATGGTTTTGCAGTGCTGACACACACCCTGATTCATGGAACTGTGCAAAGTGTTTATTTGCCGACCAAGTCCGGGCAACGTCATTTTGTACTGCAAACATGACTATGCACTGACTTTGCCCAGACTTTGAACTGTAGAAATACACTTTGCACGTTTCCATGAATCAGCGTTTGTGTCGGCAGTGCAAAGTCACTTTTCAGCAGTGCAAATTCACTTTGAACTGGGCAAATATTCCATTAATCGGGCCCTATATCTGTGCCTACTCATGCATGTATAAGCTGTCGCAATGAGCATGCATGACCATGTTCGGAGCAGACTCTGATCTCCAAGCATGACACCTGTCATTACCCACTAACAGAGGGCATCCTCTAATCCGGTTCCACTCTGTAACAGCTCTAAGATCAATTTCTGAACCGTGCAGCAGACGCTGACTGGATGAAGCCACAGTAAAGGCTGATGTGCTCTATACTAAAAAACTGCGAACACAGCATGACAGAACATATATGTCTAAGCTCTTAAGGGAGGCAAAGTAGCCCTTTTACCTTATCAAGGGGTGACGATCTCATCCATTGCTTCGATGCCACATGTCATTAGAATGCAAGTTTGGTGAAGTCATAAAAGCAACGTTAGTCCCATGGAACAGAAGGTACTGGCTCAGGGCTCTGAAGTGGATTCAGTGCTTTGTTCCACTTTACACATCAATATAAAAATCACATCACATTATGTGCCTGACAGTTTGCACTAAAGCTGCTTTCCTATGAGATATCTAGAGTCCAGTGTATCTTTAGCTGACGGTGCAGGAACTCAATGTCGATTCAAGGTCCTTCAATGGTTAGCTGTCGTTGTGCATAGCATTTGTGCACATTGTTGATTTGTATACACACTACTGTGCCTGCACGACAGGAACATTTTGATAAAAGGTTGATAAAGTTGTATGTGGCGGACATGTACAAGTCCAGCTTTGTTGGACCACCCTTATTTTGCGGACGCTAAGCTCATTGCACTGGTATCTTTTCTGGGACTTTACATATTGAGAAAGTAATATACAGGTTGCACAAAAAATATACACACACAACTAGGCGGAGGGGGCGTGTTGAAACATAACGGTAGGATTCAAACTACCACCAGTTAAACATTTTGCACTGCACCAAATGCTTTATTTATTTATTTATTTATTTATTTGTTTGTATATAGTTCAATGAACGTTTACAAACACAACATGATCAAAACAAACCATATATAAGATTAAAACCAAATTCTGATACAAGTACAAATACTGATACCGATGTGGGTACAAATGCTGGAAAAAACAGACAGATCTCACAATACTGGTTCTAAAAGTCATTACAATTTACACTTTATAGTTTGCACCTACATAAATTCCAAGAGTGTTATGTAATTCAGATGGAGGAATGCGCTATTTCAGTTGTTTATGCTTCATGGATGACCCAGTTGCAAATGAAAAGATGTCAAATGCAATTCAACTAGACAGCTGTATTCAGATCTGAGACTCCTTTGGGAACGTGGCCTGGATGCCCTCTTATTTTCAACATGATGGGAATCAGAAAAATCTGCCTTGCATTTTAAGACACCGAATAGGCGCCTTAGAAGAAGCGGGTGCTAAACACATGCTCCGTCCGTGGGCGTAGGACATGGGGGGCACGGGAGGACAAATCCCCCCCACAATTTTAAGTGGGGGGGATATAATGTCAATTATCCCCCCTTGAATTTGTGTCACTTCAGCATGTAAAATATGTCTGCAGATGTCTTGCGCAGGGACGTCATTTAGGGGTCGCCAAAGGTCACAACTGTCTCCCTTGCTACCCCGTGGTCTCCCTTGCTACCCCTAATAAAAATAGGGAAAAAAGTTTTTTAATGCAAGCTCCTGGGCTGTGGCCAGCACCATGTGGCTCTTTACTTCTGGGGTGGCTGACTTTCTTGTTCAGGCCTTTAAAAAAAAAGAAGAAAAAAAACAACAGGGGTGCCACAAGTTTAACACTTTCAGCACTGACCCTAAATAAGAAAGAATAGGAAAACCAAATAATGTGTATTTCTGGAATTCTATACAGTAATTGCTAGACTCATTAAAGGTTCATTTCAGGCACACTTCAAGGGGTGAGTCACTGATTTAGTCTGTTCTTAAACACCTCAACTCAGCCTTTCATCCTTCTGAGGTCGATAAATGAGTACCAACACAGGTTGGGTGATTTTGGGTGTATATTTTTTCTATATAAAGCGCTTAAGCGTAAGTGCTATATAATAACACATCATTATCATTTGGCCATGGACGTCTGCTTGCATTCACAGTAATTTGGTAATATGGGTCTATACACACTGATCCTAACGGATCATATGGCGATCCATTCTTGTATGAAATGTACATCAGATTATAGTGATATCGTAAACATATTTTTCGTAGTGTACTTGGGAACAATGCTATGTGATGCCACTTCCTGTTTTGTCAATGGGTGAAAGGTTGAGTTCCATCGCTTCCCGCAATATCACTTCGGGGTGGGGTCAAATGACATCACCTCCTGTAATGTCATCAGAGGTCAAGGGTCGTGTGATGTCACTTCTGCTACCCCTAGCATTTTAGTTAAATGACATCCCTGGTCATGCGTGCAAGAGTACAAGTTAACTTCAGACTGTCTGCAGCAGCGGGCTAAAACAAGAACTTATGCTGCTTGCTCATGCATGCCCCACACCTGTGCATTTGGAATGTGCCCAGGCCAGGGAACTGCACGTGCCCCTGCGCAGTCCAATGCTGCCCAGCCTCAGCTTCCAGAACGAAGGAGAAGCCAGGCAGTGACGCGTGCTCCTGCTGAGAGTGACTGACTAACAGCGTGTGTTAATATCGAGGGAGACAGAGTGAGACTGACTGCAACTCAACCTCCTGAGCCCTCAACTACCGTACTTAATGTAAGTCAAATGGCCCCCCTCTCCCAGGTGCAGTGCAGGCCCTCATAGGGAGGATTTATTAGGGAGAATGTGCCAACGTCATATTTATACAGTTTCTAAACACGTGCAGCGTGTTGCAAACTGATCAGGGAATACTGGCCTCTTAATGTTTCATCATGAATTGAAAAACCTGAGGGTCCAACCCTCGTTTTATTTCATGATAACAGGAAAAGACAGGCTTCGCCCCAGGCCTCGTGAAGGTTTCAAATTTCATGCAGGTGACCCAACAGCACACAAATGCTAAATTGGGCTGTTCTGTTCATGCAATGTGCACTTTTAAACGATGAGCAAAATACATACGTCCCTGATGTGTTGCATGCACAGTTCACGTTTCGCATAGCCCCATTACAGAACATAAATGATAAATCAAACCCAAGACCCCTGTGTTGCGCAACGTGCTCACGAGTGCATCGCAAACTTACGCGACTTCAGAAAAAAGCCCCCCAGCTCAGAGGGATTCAATATTTACCCATTTTTACTAGCTGGTGGAACTCTTTGTAGGTCGCCGCAGGCAAACTGGCTTGTGGTGACATACCTGGAGTGCATACAATGGAGTGCTATTCTGGGAAGGTCTCCATTGTTTAGAAAATTAAGCTATTTGTTTATGTTGAAGCTCATAATGGTGTGCATTGTGCAGTGTGGTCTTCCCAATAATGAGGGCATTTGTGAGGACCACAAAAGTGGGTGTGAAATGCAAGTTTCCTCAGCCTGTACCCGGAGCAAAGGGATGTGCTCACACATCTGTGGATTCATTTGAAGCAGTTGAACCCAACTACGGTACTCTGGTGGATGTGACTGAGTGGAGGTGTGCGTTGCAGGGTGGGGTTGGCCCGTGTCCGGATTGGGGGGCTTGTTTAGGCTCTGCAGAGCTCGAATTCAGATTTAGGAACCATAAGTGTAGTGGGAGGTCAGAGCACCACAACCGCCATGCCACCTGCGCCTTGTGGGAATCCAAAAGCCATGATAGGGAGATGACTGTTTGGAAATCGTGTTGACTACAAAGAATATTCTGTATTACATGAATGCAGAAATGAGAAATTAGTTAGACCTGCACTGCAGGCTAATGTGTAAATACTACAAAGAGCTGACCCCACAGCTCAACACCCCGAAAATAAGTGCAGGCCAGTCACTTACATCGTGCTACTTACCTAGTGACAGTGACCCGAGACAGCACTGTATGGCCTTGTTAGCGGGCCTCTTTCCCCCATGGACCTGCGTGCCAGTGCACATTACTGTCCATGCGCTGTTGCAGTTTCCTTTCCCTTGTGTTGTGTGTTTGCCTCCCAGAGCTCCCAGGGGTCCATATGGTATATGCAGTATTAATGCTGTTGCTGTGAGAAGAAGCATGTTGCCATCTTCCCTTCCGTTCCCTTAGCACATCTAGAACAGGGCACTAGTTTATGGAAGTTCAAGTGGCTTATAATCCCCATTACCCACTTGCCCCCCTCAACCTCCTGCTGGGTCCATACCTGGACTTCATCACCACAGAGCGATGAGTGTATGTATACTGACACTGCATACAGTGCAGGTGAGGCAAACATGCGTTCTCAGACCAGTGCTGTGCAGGCCGGTATGGGGGGGCAGCATCCGGCAAGCGGCAAACAGCATTATAGTGTAAATAATAAATACAAGCACATGTGCACAGCACTGGCTGGGTCTTGCCTCAACAGTGACCTGGAGAAGACCCCAAAATGAGGTACGACAATGGAGCATGACTAATAGTTGTAGAAAAGCGCCCAAGGATATCGAGGGTGCTCTGAAGACTGAGGAGAAAGTGCTGAGTAAGTGTACAGATGGGTTGTGGGGGTCTGGCCATGGGGGAATGGGAAGTGAGGGACTGGGGTGCAGTAGAGTGGGGGAGTGCAGAGGACAGAAAAAGAGAGGAGCAAGGGAGAGGAGAGATGGGAACAAGAACAGAGTGCAGATGAAAGATGGGGATGGTTTGCAGCAAGGGCTGACCAGTGTGTGCAGGGGAGAGAGGGGTTCAGGAAAGACCAGAACACAGGGAGAGTGGTGTAGTGCAGAAATGGCATAGGATGTGCTTCGGGTTTAGATAAAGCCATTGACTTAGGGATGTTTGCACGGCACAGCACTGACTTCTCATTTCATCTCTAAAACTCAGGACATCCTGTCCTCTCTCTCCTCCTCTCCCCTTCCTCCCTATACACCCTGCTCTTCCTCTGACCCTTATTCGGCCAACTCTTCCCCTTCTTCTCTGCCTTTCCCCTGTTCTCCCCAAACGAGGTTTCTAGACAAGTCTGATCTATGAAAGTCTCATCAAAACAGGTTCATCCCTGTTCCTCCAAAGCCATCAAGGACCACATTGGGTCTCATTAAGACTTTGGCGATAGCCATGCCGCTACTGGCGGCATGGCTGCTGCCAAAATCGGGTCCGGGTTCCCAGAATGGGGAATTACCGGGCCATTCCAAGTTCGGAGGGCCCAGTAATTCCTCCCTCCAGGAACCCGGGCCCGGACCTTCCCCATTCCCATTTCAGCCCCCATAGCACTAAATGGGAATGGGGGAGGTAGCTAACAATGGACCGATTACGACTGGCCCGTTGTTAGCTCCCAATTCCCCTCGTGGGACCCGCTCTGCACGTCTGGTAAAACCAGACGTGCAGAGCGGGTCCCACGAGGGGACCTTGTAATGTGGCGGAATGGTGTTAACGGGTCTGCATCCTTTTGCGGCACCCGTTAACCCATTCCGCCACTCTTGTAATGAGGCCCATTGACTCCCTGGCTCCTGCCCTGGCCAACTTCTGCAACCACTCCTTCACTACTGGAGTCTTCCCTTGTGCACCCTCTCCTTAAGAAACCCTTTGCCGACCTGTCTTGCACGGCTAACTATCGCCCAATCTCCATCACTCCTTTCCTGGGCAAACTCTTGGAAAAGCTGGCCATCTCCCAGCTCAATCTTCACACTGAATGTGTTGGTTGTCTCCATGATCATCAGTCTGGCTTCAGAGCTGCCAGAAGCACGCAAACTGCTCTCCTGAACATTCGTTAAGACATGCTCTCCAACCTTGATTCCAACACCCCCTTTGTCCTCATCTTACTTGATCTCTCTTCTGCCTTTGACACAGTCAACCAAGCCATCCCGCTCAACCGTCTCAGTGATAACCTGGGGATCACCGGTCAGGCCCTGGCGTGGCTGACTTCTTTCCTCTCTGATCGACCCTCCCAGGTTCAACTTGGGTCCTTCCTCTCCTCTATCTCTATCCCTATCTCTACATGTGGTGTTCCCCAAGGGTCTAATCTCTCTCCCTGGCTGTTCAACCAATATCTGGCACATCTTGCCCACCGCATTGCCACGCTCTGCCCCAACTTCCAGTGCTATGCGGATGACACTTAGCTCACTTTCAGGCTACCCTCAGCCACCTCTTCTCCCTCCGTCATCTCTGACTGTCTGACCGCCATACAGGAGTGGTGTGCCGCCAATGATCTCTGCCTTAATGCCAGTAAGACCAAAATTTGCCTCATCGGCACACCCTCTCCATCCTTTCCTGTCACTCTCTGGCCGGCCTCTCTTGGCCCTCTTCCTGCTCCCACCTGTGAGGCCAAAAACCTCGGCACTATCTTCGACTCTGCACTCTCCTTCTCTCCTCACATCTCTGACCTCTATCTAAGAAGTCTCACTACAATTCTTCCATTTTTCTCCTTCCCCTGGAAGCTCACTGTCTCCAGAGCTCTGGTTCTCTCTAGGCTGGACTGGTGCAACAGCCTCTTTCTAAATATGCCTGCTACTTTCTGCCCTCTGCAACTCATCCAGAACAGGACTGCGAGACTTGTCCTTGGCCTCAAACCCAGGGATCGTATCTCTCCAGGACTGAAATCTCTGCATTGGCTCCCAGTGGCTGTGAGGATTAAGTTCAAAACCCTCTGCATTGTTCATAAGGCCTTCTGGGGCCTGGGGCCTCAATACCTTCAACTCTCTCTTCCTAAATATCTTCCTTCTCAAGCTCTTCGCTCATCCGCCTCCAACTCCCTCAGGATCAGACGCTCCTCCAAGCAACAAGTTGGTGGTAGATCTCTTTCTTCAGCTGCGGCCTCCCTTTGGAACAGCCTCCCTGCCTCCCTGAAACTTGAGGAGAACCATCTCTGGTTCCGGAAGCACCTCAAAACCTTTCTCTCTGCTTCTGCTTTTTCTCCTCCTCTCCCCTGCTGACTTCCTGGCTGATATTGAAACTGCACAGGTTGCCTGGCCCCCTCTGATCTCAGACCCAGGCCCCTTTCCCCACCAGTCGCACTCCTGCACTGCCTTTCAGGCAACTCCCGCACTTGGGGACTGTTTTCTGTATCCCTACCGTCCCACTACCAGCACTTGACACCTGTTGTCTCCACTTACCCTTGCATTTGCCACCTGCTGGCCTTATTTTTACTTTGTTTATTTATCTTATTATCCCATGTACTGCACTGTCCCATCCCCCCACCCCCTCCGCACTTTCCTCCTTCCCCTTCCCATGCACTTGCGTGATCTGAATGACACCTGGCCTAGTAGGATTGTTGTCTGTCTTCTCTCTGTTCCCCCTCCCTTGCCTTGTCGTGCCTTGAAAAAATTGTGTATAGGCGTGTTATAAATGCCATATCATATCATATCATACTACAAAACCCTGTGTAGTTAATAACTTAATTGGGGCTGGGAACATACTACTGGTGTAATACAAATGTCTCATCCAGGGATGCCTTCAGCCACTCTATTAGCACTTTGCATTTCCTTTACTGAAGTCCTGCTAAAAACCAGCAATGGCAAGTGTTTGCTTGTGTATACATATTGGGCATTTGCCAGGCACTACCATTAAATGTCCAGGTACTTGCACCATTTTGCAGCTGCTACCATCAGACGGTAGTTAATGCCACTATGGCGGTGCCTGGCAAGTGCCTTTTCCATGACTACATTAAAACCCAAACGGTTGGCGTTGCCAACGCTTGCTTTAAAATAGGGATGCAACTGAATTTCTGGTACCCACCACAAGCTGAATAATGAGTTTTAGACAAGTTTTAATAGAGGCCCCCATAAGCGATCTGGGTGACCTAGAAAAAAAAGCAGAGCCTCGAGATTCACAATAGCACTTGTTCCGCTATCCATGTAAATCCAGTGAATACCCTTGTGCCAAGGTATGATTGCAGCTCATACACTGCTGTAAAGGGGCACACTCATGTTCCATCATTGAGGGTTCAAGTGGAATAGGATAGGATGGGTTGGCGAAGCTCCATATAAAATCTGCACTTAATGCGCAGGTGAGAGTATTATAAAAGATCTCTCTAAAGGTCCATCGCTGGGAGACCTGGAGAAACACAAGAAGTGAAACGGTTCATCATACCAACTGAGGTGGAAGAGAAAAACAAGGCCCGTGGGGGGAATATTATTAAGACCAAAGTATTTCCATACATTTGGGTAAGCTCCTGCACAATCTACTGCATATGTCAGTGACGGGGGAAAGATGTAAAGGAGTATCTGTGAGCAGGCAATTCCTGCTTCTCCCTGCCCAAGTCCCCAAGGTGTCCCCTGTCCCCCAGATTGTATGGGTCTTCTACGCCCCTGGCTCCGTCCCAGTAACACCTGCTCGTTGATTATCAAAGGTCTACAGTCTGTGTAGTCTGGAGTTTGGGCGATGCTCTGCAGCTGTGGGCAGACTGCATGCTGCAGAAGCTGTGCACTGCAAGCAGCTGCTCAAAGAGACTTCCAATCCTTAGTCTGGACCTGTTCCATCCTCTGAATGTTGACTGGCATTTATTGTTTTTCGTTGGTTGTGGAGGGACTTCTTTATCGTACAGTCTGGCTGATGTTTTGCCCAATTTCAATAATTATTTGTCACCTAAATTATCCTGAAAAAAAAGTTTTGATGCTCAGCAAAGGTAATTCCTCTGAAGCAAAATCACAATGTATTGGTAGGTGCAGGCACTTTTAAATTGTTACATTTAGGGTTAATTTATAATGTTCTCCTCTCTCTAGAATGCAAGTGAGTATGTTAGTATGGGCAATGTATTCATGGTGCCTTCAACTTGATTATCACTTGAAAATGATGAGTTGATGACAATTAGAACTAAAGAAAGGTTGAACTAAATTCAAGTTGCCAACCATTCCGAGTGCACGAAGCATTGCAGTCATTGGACCCTCGTTTTGGAGTGATCAGGTCAGAAAAGATTCAGAGCCTTTTGCTGAGGAGGAGGTGCAGAATCCCAGGGTCTCTACCCTCTGGAACAGCACATACCAATGCACTGTTGTGAGAGGACATGCAATGCCCTCTGTGCTTTAGTAATCCTCTCAGGGACAAGATGCTTTATAGCCGGTCAAATAGCACAGTGAGTAGAGCGCTCGCTTTGGTATCCGTGCAGAGCCTGCTGACGCAGGTTTGGATCCTGGCAGGGCCAAACATAGCCTTTCATCCTTCCGAGGTCGATAAATGAGCACCACACACTGTGGGTAATAATAAGCAGCACTCAGATAACCGAGGGTTTGTAGCGCTATATAAATGCTATATTATTATTATTAGTAGTAGTAGTACCCAATACTTCTTTGGATAAACTCTTAATTATGCTGATACACTTAGCCATTTGGGGTTCCTCTGCCTTCAAATCTTCTGTTTCACCTATGGTTCCCATACTTTATCACAATCCCTTTACCTCAGTAATGCCATCGTTCGGTTCAATGGACATCTCAACATGGATGATTCACAGATTTGTCTCTAAAATGGCTTCTTCTCAGACCCTCTGTTTCCTTGAAATAGACGTTTGGATGGGGAAATGGATTTTTACATATATGACATGTAAAACTGTAACTCCTTATCTTCTCTTGCATTATTTATACCTACTGAATGTTCAATTGCCTGTACGTCCTACTGCTTCTCGTGATCCGGGCTTCATCTTCTATGTCGCCTTGAAATCTTCTAAGCAATTTACCAATGCTTACAGATTCCAATTAATCGAATATATTTCTACTTCTTCTCGGGATCAGTGCTTCGTCTTCTTTATCTCCTTGAAATCTTCTAAGCAATTCACCAATCCTTACAGATTTCAATTCATTCAATATCATCCTACCTCTGCTCATGATCAGGGCGTCATCTTCTATATCTCCTTGAAATCTTCTAAACAAATTCACCAATGCTTACAGATTTCAATTCATACAATATCATCCTACTTCTTCTCGTGATCAGAGTGTCATCTTCTATATCTATTTGACGTTTTCTAAGCAATTCACCAATGCTTACAGATTTTAATTCACCCAATATCGTCCCACTTCTGCATGTGATCAGGGCGTCATCTTCTCTATCTCTTGGACATTTTCTTAGCAATTCACCAATGCTTACAGGTTACAATTCATCAAAAAATGTACATTTTGGCCATGTATTTGATTGTTGAAACTACTTCTTTATACCTCACCTCTTTAAATTGTCTTTTTCCTTCAATGATCGCCCCAATCGTGCCAGCTCTCAAAATAATACCACCTTCGTATATCTGCCTTTTGTAGGTTAGAATCTGTGTCGGTCTCATGTTGTAGAGCTTGTTAGCCGCTTGTAATCTGAACATGCAATGTTAGAATGCTTTGTGCAAAGACCCTCTCGCATCTCATCTGTTGGATCAGCGGGAGAATCAAAGACCATAAGTCTCGCATGAGGATGTAATTGCGACCTTTTAGAAAACACAGTACACAAAGTAAATAGTCTTTGATGCATGAATAAGAGAGAAAGAGGAACACTCCAAGAGAGAAGTGATAACAAATAGGAAAGGAATGTGTTACACTGTAAGCTGTTGCCCTATGTAGTATGCTCACATCAAAGGTAAAACCGCCAGTTATAATACTAGGCCAGGTTGAGAGAGCGCAAAGACTTTGCTTCCAGACATAGAAAGGGCAGACATGTTACTCCTCCCATCATGATATTTAGTGACAGAACATAAAGTCGGTCTTCCTTTATTGAAGAAAGATTGACAGAAATATCAGTTGATTTGTCTTATCAACTAATGCTAAATCCACTAGAAAATTGCACATTTAGGGCTCAATTCATGGAAAAGTGGGAAAAAATCCCACAGTGCCCATACGCCATTAACAACATTGCACGAGCCTGCATACAGACGTTTTTCTGCGTGCTCCGCGTATTCATGGAATTGTTTGTACAAAGTAACCGCATATGCATGTGGTGGCTGCAACGCTCCCCAACACGCCCCCACGCAAATCAAAAACAGACAGAAACAACCAACTTTGCATGCCCCTGGGCACGAATACATGCATCCTCAATTAGGTGTATGGGGACCCCCGCAAGTACGCCTGCATCTTGGGGCCCCTATGTGGGGTACTCGGAAACTGTTACCGGCACCCCGACAACATGCGTACAATTTATTGTAACTCGGGTAAAACTCAGAAAATGTGCGTGCAAACTCCCGTAAACAATTCCTGCACCCCGCTACACTGCGTATGAGCACCCCTAAGTTATATCGTAACCCCAGCTTTGGTCACGCCCTCCTAAATCTGACACCGGATCTTACCTCTGCGTATTGAAACCTATGCGCAAGTGTCTGCACGCCTGCCTTCGGGTGCCGGATAGTATGAGGGCTTTGTGTGGCCATTTCCTTGCCGGGAGGTTGCGCAGTTGGATCCCTGAATATGTATTGTTCCATGCAATAGTGGGTGCGCGATGGACTGGCCGCCGGCCGTCCCTCGTAACACCAACTTCTTCACACGTTCTTACCCATTTTCTGTTTTCCGCACCCTACCCCGCCCTCTGCGCAACCCACGCGCATGCTCTACGCTGTGTCTCACACAGGGCACTCGGCCACTCACAAGGAAACGCTCATCTGCTGCGAAATCCACTCAAGTCCAAGGAAAATCCAGCTCATTCGATTCCATGCATCGACAAACACGATTAGGCATGCAGTTTGGCGTGCAAGATCCCTAATTTCCACACAAATAATTCCATGAATCGGGCCCATAACTGGAAGAATGCTAAACATGTTGGAAGTTGTGTTTGTCAGTTAAAAAAAAAGGAACATGGGAAGGCAGCTGGAGGGCACAATGAAAGAATGAGGAAAGGGAGTAGGGAGAGTGCAAGAAAAGAATGAGAAGAAAAAACAAAAATAAGAGTTGGGAAGAACAAAATGAAAGAAGGAAAGACAAACAGGAAAAAAGAGAAGAATAGAAATATTGACAGACAGGTGTAAAGAGGGTCAAAATCCCATTGCAACATAGAATAGTACAGGACCTATTTATGAATTAGTCACTATGAGAACTGGATCATTGCACTTCACAGTTGGAAAATGTCCTTAATTGATAGCTTATAACACCATTGCCTTTCACTGTAGAAAACGTCCTGCAATAATCAGTCGTGTTTGATGTCGATACTTTGTAACAGGGGCCATAGCACCACGCAGGGCCTATTTTGGGGTTATTTAACATCAGTCGTGTTACTGCTCTCGAAGGTGCCACTGGAAATTACTTCATTGTTTAAAAATAAAATATTACATTTTATGATTGGTATCCTTTAAGATATTTTCCTATTGTGCCAGTTACCAGTATAGTGCTCTAGATACACTGAGGGTGGTCTGGGGAGCGACATGTTTTTCTCCCACCAGGGGTATCCAGACGTTGGTCTGGTAGACAATTGAAAAGGGCAGCAGGGGGGAAAGGACACGAGCGGAGGGGAAAAGGCTTAGGGGGTGAAAGGCTAAACGCACATGAAAGATTTGTACAGGTAAGAAAGGGGATGTGTAGAAGGGATGGAGTTTGTGATAGTTTGCATATCTGTATAGTGTGTGTAGTATGGCCGAAGCATAGCTCTGATCAGAAAAGACCAAATGCTTAATGCTCCAGCAAATGAGTGTAGACTGGTGTCATTTGTTTCTAGCACTTTTAAATAATTACTGAAATATGTCAACAAGTGTATGCAAGTGAATTCTTTTATCTTTGCTCATAAAAAAATTGTCAATGATCAGAAAGGCCTGAAAAAGGGAGTATGAAAAATAATCAAGGTGCTAACATTACCATGCTACCCATTTGTGATGGAAATCCAGTAAATAGCAATTACAGTTTCCCTAAAACCGTTAGCACAATAATACACGTCCAAATGTTAACCCCAAGCCAGGTGAGGGAGAAGGCAGATGCCGGTAAAGGAGTAAGGAGGAGGCAGGTGAGGGAAGAGAGAAAAACGTGGTAATAGGTGAAAAGGGGAATATCAGGGAAAAATAGAAAAGTATGAAGGTGTAAATGAGGATGGGTAGAGGAGGGAAAAGGGAAAAGCAGGCAGGATAGAGGGAGTAACATAAAGTATGAAGAGGGAAATGAAATAAGAGGTAGTGGAGGAGGTGGGAGGAGATAGATTGGGAAGGTGCAAAAGACTAATAAAGGAGAGGAAAAAAAGGAGGTTGAAGGGAAAAAAGGAAGGAAAGCACAGATAAAAAAGGCAGAATACCAAGGAAGCCAAGACGGCAGAGCAATTTGGAGACAAAAGGGAGAGAGGATATGCTGCAGCATTAGATGCACATGACTGTAAGCTATTACATTTTCAACACTGTAGGAAATTAATAATGCAAACTATGTGAATCGACAATACTGGATATCTACATTTTGTGGTGAATAACCTATTAATCTCTAGTGCTGCGCATCATAGATTTGCGTATTCTTTGAACATAGATTAGTAGCTAAGCAATAATTGAAGCACTATGTGTATGTCAACCACACCAGAATGGAAAGACGCAGAGTTAGAAAAAAATGCTTCCATACGAGGCAAGGAGGCCTCTAATCGGAACAGACTATGGAGCACTGCTTGGCTCACCAGAGCATCTTCACATGCTGCTCAATCCAGATGGTAATGCCAGCTGGAAGTTTGCATGCTTTGTCAAGTAGTCTCTTTCCAGACTACCTGGCCATGCATGTTTGCAAACAAAGTGCAAGTCGCTGCGTTGCCTCTCATGGAGTGTGCCCTTACCCTCCTTGCCTGTTGGCTTTATCTCAGCACATGTCTATGCATTTTATGATCGAATGGGCAAATCCCATGCATGATAGAGCATTCAATTTGTTTTGACCAGAATATTCACAACAGTTCTGATTGTCCATTAGATATGGCCCATCCAAGTACATTTTCAATGCTCTTTTAGTATATGAAGTCTACCATGTTATATCCACTGGACTGCCCAGACTCTGGTGGAACAATGGCAGGGAAATGAACTGGTTGATCTGGAAGCTTGACATGATCTTTGGCACAATTGGGGGATTGTCCACAACACCACCTTGTGCCTAAAGATTGAAACCAGTTGTTCAGTTATAAGCCCTCTGTGCTAGTGTGATAGGCAGACTAAATACCACTTTCCATGATATGAACTTAAGATCAGTAAGTGCAGCTGCTCAAATGTCGTACCCATCAGACTGGACAGAATCATGTTCAATTCCATGCCAATAATAAAATTGACTAACGCTGCAGCCATTTGCTGGATATAAAATGAAAAACTAGATTTGAATTCAGCAAAGCACTCCCCATCACAGGTCTATACATACAATATATGAATATGTTGGTTTAATTTATACATTTACATATTTCAATAACTTTCTCATTTTACCAGTTATTGGAACTTACTGGGCTGGTTGAGCGGTCCAGGGTGAGCCAACAGTATTGCTCCCTGCCATGTGATAGAGACCAAGGTCGGGTGACCAGGGCAGGTGATATCGAACATGGGTCTAAAAAATAGTGGCGAGTTTAATGTTGGTGCTATTGTAATTTTTTCAAGGTACAATATTCTGCTTAGTAAGCACCCCGCAGGACTAGCAGCTGCAGTTTGGCATACAGACAAGATAGTATCATTACCTTTTGAGTGTAACAGAGGGAAGTGAGAGTGGTTGATTGTGTTGATGGTTGTGAAATTTAAAAACAAATGCAAAATAGTACATACAACAGTGTTAAAGCCAAGTAGCTGATGGTATTTCCTTTTGCCACAGTAATGCCAGTTCACTGTTAAAAAAAGATAATACATGTAAATTTCAATTTGATCAGCTATTTTTAGCATATTACAGTTCTGAACCGGTCTATTATTATAAATATATAAACATTCAATTAGCAGCTGCCTCCTTATACTGTTATTATATGGCTTCTACAGATTTCTTTCTATGCATTATTCTCTGATCCATTTAGAAACATAGCCCCATAAATAGAATATGTAAGAATAAATTCAAAATGTGTATTTAATGCATGTTTCCCATAGTACATTTAGAGAAAAATACAGGAAAAATATATATTTCAACCTTTTACAATAATTATTTCACAACAATCGCAAACCTAATCGCAAACCTATCTCTGCCATCAATTCAAATTTACACTGATACATATATAGATTAAGCACACAAAAAATATAAAGAAAACGATTCACTTAAAATATAAAAACACAATTCTATTTCATATAGACTATTTCCATGACATGCCTATGTTTATGTCTCTCAAGATTACAGCACCATGGATAATCTTCGGGGAGGCGGGCCGGTGGGGTAAATATTTTTCTCACAGTCCCACAATATTCACATCCATACAGAATGCATCTGTTGCATCTATGACCATTTCATAGTGAGTTTCTAGCTCAACCTAGAAGCCATAAATCAACAACTGTCGGGACTTAACTTTTTGAACATCAGTTTCTAAAGTATACTTTATGTAAAAAAGGAATGGTCCAAATACCATTTCAAACCTTGGTACGAAGTCCCACTTCTGTCTCTCGTCCTTTTAGACTTCGACTGTGATGAGACCATTCGTTATGTTGAAACTATTTGAGGGGGAGAGGAATGGATTTACATATGTTAAGAGTTTCTAGATTAAGTAACCAGGAGAAAGAGCGCTGTTACTAAATGCTTTAAAAGAGAAGGATGGCTCTAGAGTGGCTCATTTGCTTTTAACTTTTGCAGTTTTGCAGTTTTAAATGAAAGTCATTGAATCAGTTGCCACTGGTTTACTGGTCCACTGGTTCACAGACTTCGTTGATTTTGAGGTGTGACTTGAGTTGGTAGGTGGCGATTGATTTCTCTGCTTTAAAGGTCAGTGGATTTGAATAGGTTCTATCCAGGTCAGTATGAACAATGTATTAAGTGGCTTCTATAAGAGCTCCTTCCCATTAACTTCATGATTTAACTATACATCCATCTCCAGGGTATTCAAGGACATCATTTACTCTTCAGAATATGTATACAGATGACACCCAGAACCTGTCTTTCACTGTTGGACAATCCTGGTGATAATGACAGCCAAAGCAACAGCATATAACAATTAAGACACAGTTATCACTGGGAAATAGAAGGGCACATTTGCCTAACCTTGTGCAAAACAGATATTTTGGTGACAGGGCAGTAACAAAGAGAACCTCTGCCATGTATCTATCTCTATCTTGAAGAAGCTACACTGGGTACAGTGTAAGGATATTTTGCAGCCCTGTAGTCTGAGGACATGGTTTTGAAGGAGCTCAGGGCTGTCCTTTAAGGGTAAGTGGGCTGTACAAGCTCTCAATTAATAAAAAAAAAAGAAATAAGGAGACTGTAATGGCATGCAGAGTTTACATATTCAACCTAAATTCATCAGAATAATGGTACCAAAAACCCTAATGTGCCCCAATCCTTAAATAAATAGTATATACCTAAAGAGAGTTTTCCTAGTCTAAAATGTCTATCATCTTTAAACATAGTTTTACAAACTTGAGTACTGTTTTACATAGTTCCTAATGATATTAAAGTATGTAAGAAAAGGCACCTTTGAACCATGCTTGCACCATTGTTCCCCCATTTAGAATCACATTTTCTTTTAAATCGGAAAATGTAAAAATATGCTGACAACAGGTCAACATGAAACACTATATGGAAAACCAGGTCTCCCTTTACGCAACTGGAAACCATGCATCAAAAGCCAAATGCATAAAATTGCTTCATGCAGAAATACAAGCAAAAACATACACAGATGTATTACAAGTATCAAAAACATCAAACTATATAAAAACCAAGCAGCATAAGAACAAGGTCACAGAGATTACAGGAACAAGATCTACAAGAAAGCAGCCTACCAAAACTATACATACATTTTTTAAAATGTTGTATTAATGGACATAATTAAATGCAAGCGCTACATAAACACACACCATAAATACATACAACAATAGAATTTCATGTATTATGCTTTACCAATTAATAATTAAAAGAATTAATTATAGTTCATAAATTAATTCCATTGATCCACACCATTGGAATACATTAAAATATGTCAATTAAGATCCACGGTTGCTTCACCATATCAAGACAAAATACTTTTCATCTATCTGGTGTGTTCAGTTTTCAACCACGATCACCATCACCATCTGATCTGTACAATTTGTACCACCATCAGCAACCAGTTTCGAAGGATCAGGCCCAATTATTGCCACATCTTCATCAGGGGGACTGAATTACAAAAAGATGTATTCTGTTTAAAAAATTGCCCAACTAAATTACCTGAACTTATCAACCCAAATTTTAAAACAATGAATTTGTACACTCCAAATTTCATGGTGAGAAACAATTTAGCTCAGCCTGTGAGACAGTGTAGGAGAAAATAAACAAATGTAATCATCCCACAGCTTCCTGGGTGACCACCAACTTCAACTGCCACAGAACACCGAAGTTCTCACAACGCAATGGCAAAGACATTGGAGAAACCTTAATGGCTAAAATGGAAACATGTACAGATGTTACTGAAACACACATTCCTTAGCCATCATTTCCTAAAGAGTGTAAACCAGTGTGGGCAAAAGCATACAGATATTTGCCTGGTAATGTATACATTTCTGAATTTCCACTCACAGCTATCGGCAAACAGTCCAAAGTTACATTTCTCTCTGGTATTTAATGTTGCTTGCTATCTGCATCTAGAACTTTGGTGCAAATGCCAAGTTAGATTGGATGAGTCATTGACAATAACATCAAAGGAGGACAACTACATACACCGAATAATACAATGCCCTGCAGAGGGCATGTGTGGCACTGGGTACAGACAACACAAGCAATGCAATGAAAATTAATGCAATAGTCGTTACTGTCAGTCTTCATTTACTCAGTGATGTGTTCATGCATATTCAATATTATTATGCAAGCATGGAGATATTCCACAGAATATGCCTCTGCATTTGGCTTGAATAAAAAAACAGCTCTATGTACATAGTGAACAGTATGGAAACTTAGCAGGAAGGTTAGCAGATGTGCAGCGCAGTGCAGTGTAGGGTATTAGTAATAACAACTTTAAAGTTACTAACAGTTAACAATGTTAACTTTAACACTACTGACATTAGAAATTCGTTTTGTGGGATAGAGTGGGCTTGCTTAGGCTACAGACAGTGTTGCAGGTTGCAGGCACATGCACATTCACTCTGCAATGCAAGTTTAGAAAATAAGTGCAAAAATGAAAAGATGAACAACGGTGTGTCTTGCAGATGCTCGATTCAGAGGGAGATGAGACGGCAGATTGTGCTCTGGAAAGAACACTTTCCTTGTTCATGATAGAGTAAGGCAGGAAGGAAGGGATTTGCTGTTACACATTCATTCGGGCTCGGGTGGCATGTTGGACAACATTTCTGTGCATGTGAGTAGAAAAGACTAGATAAAACTGGACATTTACTGGGGGGGTGGTGACTTAAAGGGGAGTGTTAACTGACCAGAAACATCACTAGTGACATCACGAGTGGATATGGGAATAGGAGGTAAAAACAGTAAGGAATCCATGGGCAGATATAGGTAAGAGCCAGGCGAATGCAAGAGGCTTGAAAAGATGAGGGGAGGAACAAATAAAGAAAAGAATGGAGAGCAGAGAGAGAAGGTAAGTGAGAAAGTGAAAATTAATGGAGTCGGATTGGTGTGTTCCTAGCCTGGGTGAGGTTTTCCAGTGCATGCTGTTCTGAAGAGGGAGAGGTGCAGTGGGCAGATCAAAGCTACATAGACGGGGCCAGGCACTGAGCTGTCAGTGTGCTGGGCTGCTGTGTCCCTGAAGATGAAACTGTATCTTGGCAGCAAGATACATTCACTGTTGAAGGGATGATGATTATCAGTGATCAGAGGCTTTAAACACTAAGATCTTGGGGAGTTTAGGAAAAAAGGATAATTAATTAGTGTACCTTCCATTGTCTAACTCGGGAAGTGCCAAACTGCACACAAAAGGGCAGGAACTCATTTGTCCTTGAGGTACAAAATTGTAAATTGTTGAGAAAGGGGGGGGGGTTGCTTTGTCATTCAGGAGTGCTAATATTTGCCAGTTATACTTTTGCTAATGAATACTAGCTAGGTTCACTCAAGGGAATGAGAAATCACAGTTTTGGGGTGGGGTTTGTGAATGAGTGCTAAGGAAGTCTGGCGTTTAAAAGCTGCTGATGTTGATAAGATGCAAATATAATGTAATAGTGAATCAGAAAGCTGATTTTTTAACATTTATTTTCCCTTGGTGCTAAATGAGGAATGCTACTTTGCATGTGTGCCAATGTGTAATAAGTGTTTCTTAAGTATAGGCTGTTTTCGTTTGAGGAAATATAATACGACAAGAAAAACCCCAGTCGCAAAAGAGTGTTGTGCTTATCATTGCTTCGGAGGTTTATGTTGGTTTCTAAAAAGGTTTCAGGGTGTTTTCCTAATGCCTGGTACAGCATTAAGCCTTTCCGGTGTCTAGCCAAGGAGCCCGTAAACAAATGTGTAGTAACAGGGAGGTGGCAATAAAAATGTTTTACAGAACAGAGGATGAATGTTTTTTACTGTAACTTACCTACAATTGCATCAACTTTGTGTCAGATGCAGTACGCGGTACACATGAACAACCACCAAGTATACCCAATGGTCATATATATCACATAATGGGTCAGATACAGTGCATGGTAAAAATGAACATCCGCTAAGTACACACAATGGTGACACATACCCTTTTGTCAAGAAATGGCTATCTCCTGAAGAGATCCATTCTTTGCCAGCAAATCCCCTTCCTCCTGCTAGTTTATTTATAGTTGTTCTTTATACAAATGCGTATGGATAAAGGTTTCAGTCGTTAAGGCAGTTTTCAAAATGAAACCACACACTATCCTCAACATCATGCCCTCATTCAATGAGATGTGCCACCAATGGTGCATTCATAATCCTACTGCAGATTTTGGAATGATGTTCATTTATGCGAACTTGAACTTGATATGTGTTTTTTCCAAGATATATATTTTGACAAGGACACATAATAGCATAAATAACACCTTTGCTTTTACATACTCCCAGTGTGGTTAAAGGAAGTCAATCGCTGTGAAAATATACATGCCCTACATCCGCCACATGGGCATGCCCGTTGTTAGTGAAGTTCCAAATGTTTAAAATGGAAGTTGGTGCATTTGGAACAATCCTGGATGCTTTGAACAATGTTTGTTTAAGACGTTTGCCCTTCTTTTTAAAATAAAAAAAAACCTGAACAAAATAACCATCTACAGCTCATAGTAGGTGCCAATTCTTCAAAATAGTCCTCTTAATAGCATTTCTAAATGTACAAAAGGATTGTGGAAAAATATGTTGACATAGGTCAACATGTACCAGTTACTGACACTTTCATACCACCTGTCCTATATGTTTTTCTAGATAGTGCCAATTTGAATCTATGTCCTAACTTTATATGAAAAAAGTTAGAAAGTCAAATTGAATATGGTTGTGAACAGGTAAGGTGAACATCAGTCTAATCGGTTGGGAGGTTGACTGGAGTCCAAGCAGTGGTTTTAATGGGCAGGACCTCTACAGATATTTTGAATTGTACAGAGGGTTTGGGTGAAATGTTTTTGTTGGGGTGAATTTGGGCAGGTTTTAGCAGGGCCTCCACTGAGTTCAGTTCTATTTAATTGGATTGATTGTATTGATATTTTGACTGACCTCACATAGAGGGTATACCATTTCTGCTTGAATAATGAAGGTAAGGAAGACCGGCATGTGATTTTGGAAGTACTAGGCATCCATTGGGGACAGGAGAGTAAGTTGGAACTGTAAGAAACAATTGTTGCATATCTATTGCTATTGGATTTGCCACATATTCCTGGGGTTGCATGTTGAGGCACCTCCTCACTCTGTAGTGCTTTTCTGAAGCATTCCTGGTGCTTTGAGGGTGAAGTATACCTTCTTGATTACAGAGAGTATCACAACTGGAGATCAGACCTCAAATCAGTTACAAGGTTTAATTGGTCAGTGTAGGGACCTTTTAATTTTCAAGGATTGTGGCTTCAAGGGCATTACCAACTTCAAGGTTAGTTGTACCTTACAGTACTCAGGAGGCACTTGCCAGCATGGGAGCAGTAGGCACTGTGAGTCAACACTCATCTCCTCTCACAAGAATAAGGGGTGTTTGAGCTCTAGAGTTCAGCGTTTCTTTACATAGGTCTTCAGCAACTTGTTGGCATAGCTTCTTGAAGTCAGAAGACGTTTATGAAAATATATTCCCCAAGCAGGTTATTGAGACTGTCCTGAAAAGCCTTTTGCATTTCCTAAAGATACTGTGACCCCATCATAAAGGATATGCATGCATTGCACTGGTGATCTGGGATCCTATCCTGTCCTCCTCCATGCAACTACTCTTTAGAGCCACTAGAGGTTATAGCACGCAGGAAAGCGATGGAGTCACTGGAAATATCAGAGTACAGAAAATGAACCAAATCCAAGAAATTGGAACCAATAAAATAGGAACAAAGGCTAGTCAGTGCAACATACTAAGCTGACATGATAGACCATTAGATTGCTTTGATTGCCAGTGCTGAATTTCCTGGCAGCGGAGAATAATTGCCCGGTCCTCAGTCAATTTATATAATCTGTTTTTTAGCGTCCAGGTTTAGTGTGCAGACACAACGATCAGAAACTTAAATATATGGTTTCTTGTCCCCCATTTCTGACAGATCAGCAAGGGGGGGCTAGATTTTGGCTGAAGTTCTAGGGGTCCTGCTCTCTATCATGAAGATGCACATTAATCTTGTGCGTCTCTGTCTTGATTTCATAGTTTGTGGGAGTGTAGGGCATCATTGACTGGTTTTGGCCCACTGCAGTCAGTGAAAGTTCCTGTGAGAGATGGCAGGTATATTTTCCCTACATTTCCAAGTGCCATTGGTGAAATATTGTTTGAAACATGATCTTAAGGTAACACAAATAGATTATTGGATTTGAATTGAAAATCTTGAGTTTCAAATAGGCATTTGGAGTCGATTCCCTTCAGTATGTAAATGAGGATGCTCGTCTTGGTGCCATCTCTGATCCTCAGGTTAATTGCTGGCCTATTTAGCTGCAAGATGAACTCAAACTATGGATACTCAAAAGTGTTTAAATGCCCAATAATAAATACACCCTTAATTCTTGCTTAATGAACAATGTTGTACTCTGTATAATTAAGGTGCGTGATTAGGTTTTCTATGTCAAAATTTCTGTTCAACTGGATTGAGAGGAGTCTAAGGCAAAATACCTTTGCCATTGTTTTCCCCGGGAACATTAAGAATGATCACAATTTGATTTTGAGGAGTGTTTAAAGGGATGGTCCAACATGAAACTAGTCTTGAGGAATTAAAATGCTCCATGGTTGCGATTTAAAAAGCATTGAAGATGCTGACATCAGAGACAGGAGCATAAATTGCGAAAACTCGATCGAAGTTCAAATGCACTGGTACAGCTCCTGGGCAAAAGACTTGATGACCACGGTAATAACAGATTTGTGGAAGAGTTAAAAAAATTCACTGAAAGCCACCGAGCCAAATTAAATATTGAGCTCGAAATCTGTGATGATTGTCCTTATTACGAAAAGACAATCAAAGACAAAGCCCTACAGTGGAATCTCGTCTCGAATATTGAAAAATTACATAAAATATAAAAGGTATAGACAGCTTCATGCCAGAGCTTCCCTTTATAACACATTATGTAGCTATCTAACTGAAGCTTGCAGCATTGAATTGAAGTGCTTCAGTACATATCTTCAATTTAAGATTCTGCCTACGAAAGAATAGGTTAGCTTGTGGTATGTCTCTCTACCACAAGACCTCCTTTGTAGACTTCGTTTAGCTGACATTGAAGTCGACATGTTCTCACTGCCTGCCCAGCTATGGACGAGTGTTATTTGCAGGGCTACGGGTGGTTTGTTAGCTGCATAGAAAATATGCATGATGATCAATTCTGGTCTACACTCTTCTGGGCTCAACTTGATGTGATTACTGTGGCAGCTTTCTCAATATGGAACATCGCGATGAAGAAAATTGGATCTGTGCCACAATATTTTACAAACTTCTCACAAGGAGATCATATAGAAATCAATGCATTTTTTTATATGTTTGAAGTTATGCTCATGAATTTCTTTTATTATTTTTATGGTAAAAAGTGTTTACATTTTAAATTGCTACTTTTGCTATTGTTGATGTGATAAAGATATGTGCTTATAGTTTTGTAACTAAACTAAATGCACACAAAAAAAAGAAATTGCCTCATATGGCAGTTATATAGCTGTCACATGAAAGGTAGTCATAGAAAATGCTTGGTTTCTTCCAACATTAACCTGAAAAATGTCATTAGATTTACAATGAACAGTTGCACGGTTCATGTTTATAAAATGTGGAAATTCGATCAGATATAAGTCCCCTGTGCCTATAACCCTCAATGATTATATGGAATACATGACAAAAACATATTGACAGAATCTTTACATATTTCTTCTAACACACAAAAAGTGTTGTATTCCTTGTATTCCTTATCTGCAGAATGTTTCCAGTTAAATTCCGCTTTTTGAAAATAGTTCCCGGATCTTATCTCTGTTCTATGCCCCTCCTCAGCCTGGTGTCAGCCGGAAAATGGGGACGGGCAGGAGATGTAAAGGCTTCACAGGTCACACTTATGTCTTCATTTCCCGCCCTGCCCCATTTAAAGTTGGAGTGTAGGTGTTTTCATTTTGGCCACATTACAATGCAGTTCAATCGTGCCGAGTCTCTGTAAAATTGAATGCCTACTCGGACTGTGACACAAAAAAGACTCACTAATAAAAAAATTGTCTCGCAATGGTAATTTGACACTTTTTGTGACAAAGTGAGTATGATTTAGGGTGGTGTCTTTTGTAAAATATGTGTCAAATGGTTAATTTGTATGCTTATTTGGTTAGTAACACTGGCCAAAATTAAAGGCTGCACAATGCAATTACTCAACAAACTGTCCTACTTCGTCCTAAAAACCAGAACACAAGAACCTGTTAACTGGGCCCCTATGGCATTACCCTATTGCCCTACAGGCCTGTCCAAGCCTGTGCACACTGTTTAGTTACTAAGTTTCCTGTTGTATAATGTAACAACAGATATCTAGAGAGCTTTGTAAAATCCTTTGTAAAACGAACACTGAAAAGATGAGACAATGGCCCTCATAACAAGCTCGGAGGTCCTGAAACTACAGTGCCGGTAAGCTTACCGGCACTGTGGTTTCCGGACCGGAAAACTACGAGTCTGCGGGCGGGTGCTGTACCCCCCACCAAGGCAGACCTGGCGGGCGGAACAGCACCCGCCTGCAGACCTTCACGGAAGCACCTGCACCGTTGTTAATGGTGCCGGTGCTTCCGTGATCCCCATTCCCATTGAGTTCTATGGGACTCAAATGGAAATGGGTATTAACATTTACCGCCGCTTGACTTCCCGGAACGCTGGGGTCATAATCCCCCGGTGGTTCTGGCAAGTCAAGCGGCGGTAAATCATTACGGGTCTGGCAGCTACCTGCCAATTTTACTGGCACGGTTTCCGCCGGACCTGTAATGAGGGCCAATGTGTCTATGAAGTACATGTTGTGTTGTGAAAATACCGAAAAAGAAATAATGCGTGCGCTTGTACTACGCTTTCGGCGGTAACCAAAATACTGAATCCCATTATATCTAACAAGGGGAGCAGAAGTTGTGGTGGTGACCTCGCTCCCATTGAACGGTACAATGGGTTCGGAGGTGTCACCCGCTTCCATTACAAGGAAAACGGCGGACAATAAAGTAGAAAAAAACAAAAGAAAACCCTGCACCACCAGTTTCAACCCATGTTAATGCTAGGGAACTGGCGTTGCAGGGAGAGAGGGGAGTTGGCTGCACAGGAAAGAAGGTAAGTGTGCCACTGACAAGTGTGTATGGGTAAATGGGTACCCATATGTGGGTGATGCAGGAAAAAGTGATCTATGTGATCACTGCTTGGCTCAATTTTCGAATTCGACATTTTCGGATTCGAAATTCAAGGACATGCAGGGATCACATAGATCCAGTACAACCGACATTAATTTGGTATATTTTTGTAGAGAATGGAAAGCCTAGTTTTTGGAACTATGGTTTTCTCTAGATTTGCAAATCACAGAGCGTGTTTGCAAATCCAAAATTCAGGGAGATAATTTCACCAAAATGCCAGGGGTAGCGGAAATGACATCAAATGACCCTTAACCTCGGATGACATCACAGGAAGTGATATAATTTAACTAAACCCTGAAGTAACATCATGGGAAGCGATGGAACATGACCTTTCACGTCTTGACAAAACAGTAAGTGGCATCACATAGCATTGTTCCTAAGTAGACTACGAAAAATATGATTACGATATAACTATAATGTGATATACATTTCATACAAGAATGGATCACCATATGTATTGGTAATATCAGTGCGTATAGGCCAATATTACCAAATTACTGTGAATGCAAGCAAACGTCCAATGGAAACATGATAATGATATGATATGTTATTATATTGCACTTACGCTTAAGCGCTTTATGTAGAACAAATATACGTACAATATGACCCACTGTGTGTCGGTACTCTTTGATCGACTGCAGAAGGATGAGTTGAGGTGTTTAAGAACTAAATCAGTGTGCCTGAAATAAACCTTTAATGAGTCTAGAAATTCGTTTATAGAATCCCAGAAAGACAAATTATTTGTTATTCCTATTTTTTCTTCTTTTGGATCACTGCTCAAAGTGTTACACTTGTGGCACCTCCTGTTTTTTTAAGAGGCCTGAATAAGAAAGCCAACCAATCCAGAAACAAAGACCCACATGGTGCTAGCCACAGCCCAGGAGCTTACTTTTTAAACAAAAACAAAACAACAAAAACTTTTTTTTTTAGGGGTAACAAGGGAGACCACAGGGGTAGCAATGGAGACCTCAGGGTTTTCAGCTCTGACATTTGGTGACCCCCAAATGATGTCCCTGACAAAACGTTTCATTTTCAGAAACCATTCAGCTTTTTACCACCGATAGAATGGCGAGCTTGGGGGTGAAAATCAAATAGTATACAGCAGATCTCTCAATTTTACACATGTTCAGTACATATGTCTTGTTTGGTGAATATCTCATGAACAGTTAAACAGAATTTCATCTTTCTAAAAATGTCCGTTCTCAGATGTAAGGTCAGAGGGGGTCATTCCGAGTATGGTGGTAGCCATGGAGCAATTAGCTCCATGGCTGCCTCCCATACCGTTACCGACTCCGGTTTGGTACAATGGGGACTTACCGGTCCATTCCGACCCTGGAGGGACCAGTAAATCCCCATTGACCAAACCATTCCCCATTTCCATTGGGGCTCAATGGGAATGGGGAGGGTGCAAATAACGGGCTCGCTAATGGCAAGCCCGTTATTTGCGCCCTGGTCCCCTAACAGGACCGTAAGGTACATTTGGTCCGAAGAAACGTCCCTTACGGTTTCCGTTAGGGGACCGCGGAATCGGGTGGTAGGGGATTACCGGCACCGGTCTCCTTAACGGTGCCCGGTATTCCCTGCCACCCGACTCGGAATGACCCCCAGTGTATTGGAAAATGTTGTGAGGTTCACTTCAGACATTTTTCTTTTTTGGCATGGGAAATGTAGCCCAATGGATGTATGCAAAGATTTAAAAAAACAGAGTCATACACAACAATTTGAAACATTGGTGATAGATCGCTCTAGAGGAACCAAGATCATAGGCCATCAAAATCATTTTGTGATGGGAACTGTGATGTGACATTCACTATAACACAAATATTTATATGCACCGAGCTTTTGTACTTTCCACTTGTTGGCCACCTGTGGAGTGACACCAGATGACAATCCTGATTCGACCACATGAACTGCAGATTCTACTCTCAGTTGCTAATTGACCCTTAATGACTGCAGCTACAGACAATACAGGATCCTGTGAGCCTAGAAGCCCGGCTTCTGGGCACACAGAATTCAAAAGCCAGTAAAGATGGTTGGCGAACAATAAGATTCAATTTTTCTCAGCAGCTGCGGGCAATAAGGCTATTAGCACTCAGCCATGATGTCAGTGCGTGTGATAGGTGATTAAATGTAGTACGGGCGGGGAGAAAACTATTTCAATATGGCTGCAAAGCAACTGACACTCTCGGTGGCCATTTTCTTTTTCTTGTGGCACTTGTTCTGTGGCACAGGAGGAGTGGTAAGAAGGCATGGAGTGGACCACTGGCAAGGAGGGATATGGCATGAAACAGAGTGGGGATGTCTCTGAAAAGGGTATTGCATTTGTATTATTAATCACACAAACTGTAGATGGGGTGGCATTGCCATAATTTTTAGATCACTAACAGTTTATGAAGAATCAGGAATTACGATTCATGGTTGTGAAGTTCTTAGTGCCAACATTTCTCTTATGAAAGCTTTGAATTTGCATATCTTTATACTTTCACAAATTATAATTTAACATCTCAAAAGCTCAATGCCATATTACAATCTATGCACATTTCAGGCCAAATGCTGACAATGGGAGATTTTAATATGGGAATTAGTGATCCAGTTGATAGTGATGCTATCCATTTATGGTAAACGTGTTCCACCCTGGGCTACTCCAAAGCTATTCCTCAGCATACTCATTAGAAAGGACCACTTATATGATATTATATGATATTTTATTTATAGCGTTCAAATACACACGTGTTTCAAGGTGTGATGAGGCATGGGAAGGTAACAAGGGAGAACAAGACAATGATCTTACTAGGCTGCGTGACATTGAGATCGCGCAAGTGTAGGAAGGGGAAAGGGGGAGAAGTGCCAGGGGAGGCGGAGGGGGAGAAGTGCAGGTCATAGGATCAACAAACACAAACAAAACAAGAAAAAGGAAGTGTGGCCAGAAGGTGGCAGTGCAAGGATTAAGTGCAGGCAGGAGTTGATTGGGAAGTGCAGATAGGGGGACAGTACATGTGTGCAACTGAGGGGGGCAGGGACCTGGGCCTGAGGTTCAAAGGGTAGCCAGGTAACCAGTGCAGTGACAGACAGGAGATCAGCAGGGAAGAGGAAGAGAGAAGGCAGAAGCAAAGAGGAAAGTCTTGAGCTACTTCCAGAACCAGAGATGGTTCTGCTCAAGTTTCAGAGAGACAGGGAGGCTGTTCCAGAGGGAGGCACCAGCTGAAGAGAGAGATATGCCTCCAGCTCTTTGCTTGGAAAAGCAATTGACCTTCAATGGACTGGAGGCGGAAGAGCGAAGAGCTAGAGTAGAAAGATACTTCAGAAATGAAAGCTGGAGATATTTTGGTCCAGGCCCCAGAATGCCTTGTGGACAATGCAAAGGGTGTTGAACTTGATCCTTGCAGCCACTGGGAGCCAATGGAGATAATGCTGGATAATTTAGTCTGTTTGGATCTTTCTGCACATTATTTATTTATTTATTTTAATTCTCAGTAACACACTAGTTCACCCGAGGGCTTCAACTGTTAACGTCCTATTAGATTACATAACACCATCTGGCATAGCGAGCCAAAGCGCCTAACCAAATCAAATTTTGCCAACCCTTTCAACAAACTTTTGTCATTATTAACCGACATCAAGAACTCGATAATTTATTCAAGTCTATTTATCTTTTGCTCACATGAATTATAGACATATAGACAGCATTCTCCCTCAGCATCCAAAGAAAATACATCTCGGCGCAAAACACAATAGTTGGTTCAAGAGGGAATTAAAATAATTAAAATCAAGTCTAAGGAGGATTGAAAGGTGATAGAAGAAAGATCCTTCTCCAGTGATGAATCTTTTACTCAAAAGGCCACGTGTACAAAAACAGGCCACTATTGAAGCAAAACATGTATATTTCACACAAGAAACTGAAGCAGCCATATCGGCTCCTGAGAAGCTCTTTCAAATAATAGCCCAATGTGATTCATTTGACTCATCAAAAAAATCCATCCCATCCTTGTGTGAATAGTGTAATTCACTTTCCACAGCTTTTCGTTCTGAACATCTGTACAACCAGGAATAATATGTCAGGCTATAACGTGACGCATGACCTGAGCCACCCATCCATAGAAGTGTCATCCAAAATGCATGTCACAAGCCTTTCACTGGTAACCCCTGATCAAATCGTTAAGATTGTTAGCGCCACAAATCCAGCCAAGGAGATCTCTTAATCTCGATTGTTTTTAAACATTGGATTACAGAATTTGCCCCTATAATTTCGGAATTTTTGACTAGATCATGTCTAGAGGGAAATATCCTGTCTTCCTTGACGAAAACCTGGAGACCCCCTTTGAAAAGAAAACTCTGTTAAACCCAATGCAATCCTCAAAATGGTAGCCCCATTTCTAATTCTAAATACCCCATATTGTTTTAAATCTCTTGACAAGGTAGACACCCTTCAGATGCGTGACTCTCAATCTGGATATTGCTTTGACAGGAGCACTAAAAACTGCACATGATTCATTAGGACTGCTAATGCTGCTAGATCACTTGCCTGCATTCAACACCCTGGAACACTCCATACCCATAGGTAGGTTAGGCGAGGTGGCAGGGGTGTTTCCAAATGCATCTAAGTGGCTCTTATGCATGAATGACGGATTGTGTCATATTTATCTGAGAAAGTTTACCTTTAGTGTAAAGTTCCTCAGTCATTGAAGCCATGCATGGAACAGTGTTCTCACTCATGATGCTATAAGTGATGTCATATGTGCTATTATCAGTAATGTCGTTTTTGATGTCATGAGGGTGGTTACAGTCTGCGCAACGTGGTCCTCATAGTTAAGGTGGTGTAGCTTCTAGCACCTGCTGAATTTCATGTCTTTTGTTGTATTAAATCTACACCTTAACGTCAATTCAACTAATGTTTCTTCACTGAATTTGAAGGGTAGTTATATAGGATAGCACTGGGGCAACGTGCTGGTCTTGGAGGCAAGACCCCACAGATCAACAGAGGTTTGAATCCCAGACCCACACTTAGAAACCAAACTCAGGTATTAAGCATGTTATAAAAAACCAAATAAATAAATACAATACTTCAGACCACCTGCAATACTGTCTTTTCTTCTGAAAACATAACTTATGCCATATCATTTGTTATCAATACCTGTCTTGAGCTAGGCTAGCTCAGGATTATAAAGCAATACATTGTTTTGGTGTGAAATCTTTTCGAAGGGATTAGTAATATTGGACTATGTGGCGAGGAAGAGCGAGATGTGGTTAGTGGGGGCTCTGATGAGGAAGACTGAAGATGTTTAGTTGGGCAATGTGATGAGGAAGTGTGAGGTGGGGTAGTTGAGGACTTTAATGAGGAAGTGTGAGGTCGGGTAGTGAGGGACTGTGACAAGGAAGAGTGAGTTGGTGGTGTGGTACTGTCACAAGGATGAGTGAGCTGGTGGTAGTGTTATACCAAGACGAGAAAGAGTGATGTGGTGACAGTGGGGGCCTGTAACAAGGAAGAATGAGATAGTGGTAGTGTGGAACTGTGATGAGGAAGAGTAAGGTGGTGGTAGTGGGGGTCTGTGATGACAAATATTGATGTGGTGTTACTGGAGGCCTATGAAGATGAAGAGTGAGGTGGGACTACTGGGGACTGTGACGAGAAAGAGTGAAGTTGTGTAGTTTGAGAAGGTGATGAGGAAGAGTGAAGTGGGAAAGTTTGGAACTGTGACGAGGAAGGGTGAGGTGGGGGTACAGTGGAGTACTGTGATGAGGAAGAGGGAGATGGAGTAGTTGGGGACTGTGATGAGGAAGAGTGAAGTAGAGTAGCTGGGGACTGTGATGAGGAAGAGAGAAGTGGAGTTTGTGAGGGACTCGGACAAAGAAGAGTGAGGTTGAGTTAGTTGGAGACTGTGATGAGGAAGCGTGAGTGGGTGGCAGTGAGGTACTGCTATGAGGAAGAGCAAAGTGGAGTTACTGAGGGACTCTGATGAAGTCAAGTGAGGTGGAGTTAGTGGGGGTCTATGGTAAGGAAGAGTGAGGTGGGGTAGTTGGGAAATGTGACTTGAAAGGGTGAGGTGGAATTAGTGGGGTACTGCGTAGAAGAAGAAGAGTGAGGATGACTTAGTGGGGGCTGTGATGAAGAAGAGCGAGGTGGAGTTAGTGGGGGACTGTGAGGAGGAAGAGTGAGGTGGGTTAGGTAGGGACCATGATGAAGAATATTAAGTTGGAGATAATGGGGGACCCTGATGAAAAAGAGTGAGGTGGAGTTAGTGGGGGAATGTGACGAGGAAGACTGAGTGGGGGACTATGATGAGGAAGAGTGAGGTGCAGTATGTTTGTTTGCTGTTCTTACTGATTCTCATTCTTGGAAAACGGATTAAAAAAAATAAACCTACAGCCTGCTCAAGACACAAACCTTCACAAATCATCCTATCCTAACCTGCCCACATGCTCTCTGGTCTCAAAACTGCACTACTTACACCCCATATATCATTTTAGGCCCTTTCCATATCAGTTTGAGAGCTTGCTTCTCGAATCTCATAAGGGCGGATTTAAAAAATGAACATGCTTAGCACCAGCATTGCATCCTGGGAGATATTACCAACTTTTTGGATGCAGGGGCACTCTGCTCTACAGCAAATAACAACAAAAAAACTGGACGGATTTGCCGCAAACAGAACAAAGAATTTCTTTTCGGAGCTTTGTGCTCCTCGTGTTTCTTATTTGGTCAAATCTGTTCAGAGTTTTGGGCTGTGCGCCTGAACCAAAAGTGGACATTTTCCCTAAAGGAAAATGAACGAAAAAGTGAAAAACGCATCCTTGTTTTAAAACTTTTACTATCTTTTGAATTGGAACTGGGATTTGCACGAGATTTTCCAGTTTTTGGGGACCGGGCCCTAGAATGGGAATCCCGTATGCTCTGCTGATCTGTCCTTTGGATCAAAAGTTACTGAGTAGAGGGCAGCTAGCACTGACCTAGAAAAAATAAATATACACACACACACACACACACACACACACACACACACACTTTTCATACAGCCCTCTGGATTATACATGAGTTTACTGAAAAGCGATATACCTTTACTTGACTTTAACTTGACAACATTTATTAGGCGCAAACCATGGACCCGTAGGCATTAGGGCGCTGACACACAATTAAGCAAAGCACTTGCAAAGACAGACGAGGAAGCTCAATGTGTGGGGGAACCAGGAATGGCGATTATACGAACATCCACGTTTTCAGCTTTCTCTTAAAGGATTTTATATAATGAGTACATGGACCATTCACAACATGTCACTATGTACCTGATCATTTCCTGAACTGGTCATTACAATTGAAATCTTGTGACATTGCCACTGGTTGGAGCGTAGGCCCGTCATCAGTCTTGATGGAAATAATTGAAAGAGAGGAAGTTTCAGAATCTAGAAAGCGAGCATTGCCTGTAAAGTACCCTTGTGAGTTGTTCTCACCTCAAGATATCTGTATGTGACCTTAGGCCGTGGGTTCAAATCCCAGGAGGCTCAGCTCAGCCTTCATTTTCTGAAGTTGATAAATGATGTTCCTTTAAAATGGGCAATAACCACAGAAATGTGCAGTCCCAAGACACTGGAAAAGACCATCATAAAAAGCCACATACAAACGAAACATTTATTTATTTATTTTGCATTTTTACAGCGCTCACACAGCCTGCAGGCATCGAGGCTCTGTTACCGGAATTGTTTGGTTTTTAGTTGCGCAATTGTTTTTGTCTTAGTTGCGTATTTATAAAGCACTTAAACACCCAGAGGTTTCTAAGCACGGACTGAACCTGTGTTGCTTTGTGTCGTCTTGCTTTCAAGGCGCACACATTGCCGCTGAGCTATCCTCCTGGGACATGTTATGACGAAGAGCCTGACGGTAAAAAGAGACATTTGGTTGGAAGAGTACTTTAGGCCTCACTGAGGGCACAGTCGCAATGAAGTAAAATGGAACAGTTTCAAATCATGTGTGATGGGGAAAAAAACAGGAAGCAGCAAAACAAGGTCAACAAGGTGCAACCGGGGCTCAAAAACATTGGAAATCTTTCCAAAGTCAAGTCAAACTTATCTTTATTTCGGCTTTTGCCATAAAAGCATACACATGTATCATAATTGTTTTCATAAGCGACTTAAAACATCATGTTACTGAATAGTTTTTATTTTGCCATTTTGTTCATTTAAAAAAAATAGTTTTATTAAGGTTTTCAAAGTCATTACACACAGAAAAAACATTGTTTTAGGGTACAGTATAAACAACAACCTTTCACCCCCCTCCCTTGCCCCAACAAAACCTCATTGCCTTTGTCATAAAGCCCCTCCCTCCCCTCTCCCTCACCCTGTGGACCGGTGTCATCTTCAGAGTGTATCATTGTCCAGAGTTGTCGTGGTCATAGTGTGTGGACAGACAGTTCCTTTGGTATGAGCCGGTGGACCTGGCTGCTTGATCAAGGCAGAGTTTCGTTCATTTTTTTTTAATACATTACTTAAAACACTAAGCAATTTCGCTTCATAGTTCATAGAAATCTTTTCATAAGGCTACAGAAAGAAACATATTACCTAAATAGAAGAAGAAGAAATGAAAAGCAAATACGGTGACAAAACATTTCTAAGCAATTAGAAGGTACCCCATGCAGACTGAATCGGGAACATTTTGAACAGGTAGAGAAAGTACAACAATCATTGGAAGGCACTACAACGCTGCACTTACAAAATGGTATTCCGTCGCCAGTCAATTGCTAGCGCCCTTTCTAATTCCTGTGCATCCCGCACCAGATGGAAACCAACACAGTGAGAAAAACAGAGGAGTTAACATCAAAATGAATCTGGTCACAGAAATTATGAAAGGCGCTGGGGGCACACACATTGGCAGAGGAAAAAAAACGGTCCTATGGACAAGTCTCCCAACACAAGTCTGGGAGAAGATGGCCTATAGCTTCACTTGTAAAAAAATAAATTAAAAAAAAAAGTCTCAGTCATACCATGTTTTCTACCACATGGAGAAATATATTTTAAAAGGGTTCAGAGAGGCGTCATCGCGAGTTGGGCAGTATCCTGGCAGTAATACCTCCGGGATACTGACCAACGCTAATAGCGCTACGGCAACTCAGTCCGGTGCAATTTTCGCCGGATCACGAGTTGGGGGGTGGTAAATCTCCATCCCCCATTTGGCTCAAGGGGCCAATGGGGTTGGGAAGCACTATTACTGCTGGTGGTAATTGCGCCGGGGGCAATAGTGCTGAAAACAGCCCGAAAATTGTCATTTTTACCTCCAAAAATGCCATTTTCCGCCCAACTTTAGATTTGGCCAGCCCTTAAATGCGGCGGTATCACTGCATTTAAGGGATCGGGCCAAACCCGTGATGAGGCCAACAATGATAGCTGATAGATCATAGATAGATAGATGGATAGAGATGAATGTATCAGCACAATTATCATGGTTATACCCGAGGTAAGAAGAGAACCCATCAAGTAATTCTGAAATAAATGCTGATGTAATAATACGGAGAACATATTGGAACATTGGTTTAAGGCAATGATTCTGTGACTAAAGCAGAAGCCTCAAGAAGAGTTTGTCCCGGACACATAATCAATTCATGTAAAAATGTTCTGCCTCATTACGAGTTTGCTGGTAATTCGGCAGTAAATCTGCTGAATTGCCACCAACATTGGTTACCGTTACTCCCACTCTGATTTACCAATGGATTTTGAGTGGTGGTATGGCAGTGTTAGTACTCGTTTTTGGAGTCCATAAAACTCTATCAGAATGTTGACAAATGTACCCCGAGCAGTAATACTGCTTCGGTAAATACACCGATTTTTGGTTTAAAGGGGAGGATTTACCTCCAGCATTGTGCTGCAGGCAAGTACTCCACTTCAAGGGCAATCTCACAGTTTGGCAGTGCAGTTGAAATGGCAGCAATTCTGTTACTGCCTAAAATAGTGGTGATAACGTAATTACCACCACTTTTTTTTACCGACCAGACAAATGTAATGTATTCCAAACGGTACGGATAGTTTAGAATGGGAAATGAATAGCCCACATGTATTGTTGCTGATCAAATATTTGACGGAGTAGATCGGGACTAAGCCTGTAGAGTTCTGGCAAGCAAAGATGTCAGGGGCATGGGACAATTTCTCTATGAAATCCTATCAGCAAGAGTGAACTGCACAGGCTGTATCCAAGAGATCTATAAAATGTTTCAGCTGCTGTTGAGTCCAGCACTGGAGCATCTGCCAAAGGCCATTTGGAAACAGATGTCTCGGGAGGAAAGCTCAGGGGCAACGTGCCCACCTTGGAAACAGGACGACATGAAGCAACACAGGTTTGATTCCTAGATCAGCACTTAGAAACCTCTGGGTATTAAGTGCGTTATAAATAACCTATAATATCATATCATAACATGCTAATGATGTAAAATAAAAATCGCCAGGCTTTACGGTTATGGAAATAATGTACGCGTTCTGAAAGTTCTTTGTCAATAATATCAGTTAAAATGGCGCACGTCTGAGCTACTATCTTTGAAAGACTGATTCCTGCAGCTTTTGTATAGGTACAATCGGGACAAACAAGTGGTGCCAATACAATTAAAGTACCTGGGTAATAAGCTGAACTAATTTTCGAGCATCACGGTACATGACAATGAATAAACAGTGAATACCATTTTCATATTAAAGTGAATTACCTAATTCACTGTGATTCAATCACTTTATTTATTTATTTATTTTGTTATTTATATATAGCGCGCCTAACCCAAAGGCATCTGGGCGAAGTAACTTTATGGCAAAGTAGTTTAAAAAGGTATGTTTTGGGTAAGGTGTATCAGGTGGCTGGGAGATGGCATAAAGGATCTGCCATTATAGTTACATGGGCCGGGAGGATAGCTCAGGGGTAGCACATTTGTCTTGGAAGCAAGACAACACAGAGTAACACAGGTTAGAATCCCGGTCCCATGCTTAGAGACTGGCCTATGGTAATATAGAGCATTATAAAAGAGTAAGGAATTAATAAAACAAAATGAAAAAAAACACCAAGTGAACACATCAAAGTTTTATGATGAGGTAATTCACTTGGATTTAACAACACAACCCAAATCAACACAGAGGATTTCAATAGATTTTTTAAAATGGGAGGAGCTGTATCTGCCTCTTAGCAAAATAGTGAAATCCACTAAAATGATCACAGCCCCCGTAGGAATAATGTCTTTGTCGTGAACCTGCCATAGGTTCCCAGGACTATCCTAATCAGGGGAGAGCAGGGGCAGCCTTAGACCAAAAGTAAACATGAAAAGGTTGTATGCTAACTGATCTACTGGAAGCATGTGGATGCCACATATGGAGCATCACTACCAGTCCCCCAGTTGACCTTCTGCTTCACCAATATGGAAAGACATACACTGAGAAAGAGATTGCAAAAGTAACAGGGGTGTTTCAGAGTGTTGAGGACAACGACATAGATGGAGAAACAGACCCAGCAGGGACGATGCGGCACACAAACTAAGATGTGTGTGAAAGAGAAAGTAAACTATAATGGATTATGGGGTCCATCTGGTAGCCCCCTCTGATGGAACATAACAATCAAGGTTGTGAGACAAGCATCACACTGAGTGGATGCAGAGTACAAATGCATCAAGTGAATAAAATGTGAGATGACTTCATTTGCTACTATCAAAAGAGAAAATACACACAGCTGAGGCAATGATTGCGAAAAGCATTGGGAAAGGTGAAGACAACCTCTGCATCTTCAACCCTTTTCTAATAGCTGGACAGAGGCGGGAACCACGTGGAAGTCACATTATTGATGTACATCAATCTGATGGGAAGAGAAGTGTGGCGAACCAGAAGGAGGACTCGGACTAAAATGCGCCATATTAGAGATGTTTTATTTGACTATAAAGAAACACATCTATCAAATCCTACTGCTATGAGGGAAGATCCCTACCTAACAAACAGTGAGGCTGATCACCAAAGTCCAAAGAAATAGTCCTCAGTCCAAATCCTATCAGCTAAGTAGCACATGCCAAAATCTAACAAAAAAAGGAGGCCGGAGCAATGGCCTCTGTTTTTTTCTTCTGCCTGCCCCAATCGCTTGGATCTCTTTCTCAGGACGTTTTCAAATGTTCATCAATTGTTCACAGTACAGTTCTCAACCAACCTCTCTGTAGGTTTTGTATGCCAAATCTTTATTCCATATGGTTCCCTCTTTCCAGGAAGAAAGGGTTTCTTAATATGATACCCCCATTTCCAAATTGATAATGTTCTGATTCAATTCTTAATGACTGTAACCCCCCAGGTTCTCTGTTTCTCCAGTTATGGACTGTCTCTCTGTGTCTCAGTGCTCTCCAACGCATTCTGGTCCTCTGATATTATTATTGGTATCATTATTTTTATTATTTAATTTTTAGAATGTGCAAAATGCCTGCAGGCCTGAGAGCTCAAAAAGAGGACAACCAGGTAATGAGGAGTAGCAGTGGATCAGGCATGGGATCAAGCAGGAGAGGAGACAGGGCTAATTGTTTCAGTTAAAGAAGAGTCTTTAATTATTTCTTGAAGCTGGCAATACTGGGCAGGCCAATGTGGGGAGGAAGAGAATTCCACGGTATGGGGGTGTAACCTTGAAAACAAGTACCTCAGATCCTTTTAACTTGAATCTTAGTACAACAGGTTTATAAGAAAGAGTTAGTATTTTATGTGAAATGCGATGGCAAACTGGGAGCCAGTGTAAGGATCTTCTGAAATCAGAGCCATGATTCCACGGGCCAAGATTACAGACAGCTCTAATGGCCCCATTCTGGGCTGTTTGGAGACTTTTCAAATTATGTTTGAATGTACCTGCCAAGAGACTATTACAATAGTCGAGCTGTGAGTTGAAAAGTGCTGTGGCCAGTCATGAGAGGTGCTGAGGTGATAGGTATGGCTTAATTTGCTTAGGCAACTTGTTAACGCGGGCACAAGAGGATTTTACATGTGACACATGTTGCTTCATGGTCAGCCCTGAATCAAGGATAACGCCCAATGTTTTCACAGTGGAGCTTACTAGAATGATATAGCTGGTAATGGTGACGTGGCTGTATCTTGAGTCCAGCTTTTGTACGCACTGACTAGTGCCCACTACCAATAACTAGTTTTCTTTCTTATTAAGGGCCAGGGAGTTAGCTGACATCCAGTCCTGAATCAAGTTATAAGTGCCATTGATGGTAGCAGATCAATATCAAAATCTCCTGATAACTCAAAGACAAGCTGGGTATTGTCAAGATAGTTGGCGTACTTGACGCCGATGATATCCAGCAAGTAGAAGAGGGGATGCATATAGAAACCGAACAATGAGGGCTGGAGACAGGCACCCTGTGGAATGCCGCAGGACACTAGCTCTGGAAGGGACTGGAATTCTCCCATAGACACTCTAGACAATCTTGGACCAAGAAATGAAGCGAGCCAGGCAATGGTAGAGTCAGTTTACGTAGTCTCTCAAGCAATAAAGAATGGTTGACCAAGTTGAATGCAGCAAAGAGGTCTAATAGCATAAGCAGGGCGACCCTGCCGCCATCGATGATTTCCATCAGGGTGGCACGTAGGTCCAGCATTGCTGTCTCTGTGCCGTGCAAGGTGCAAAAATCCTGACTGGCGAGTGCTGAGAAGACTATATTTTTCAAGATGCTCCTGGAGCTGAAAATATGCCACCTTGTCGAGGATTTTCAGCAAAATGGGAAGTTGGTAATTAGCCTATAATTACGAACGACCTCTGGATTCAGGGTGGCTTTTTTCAATACTGGAGTGATCCAGACCTTTTTTATACTCTGAGGAACAACTGAGTGGGTAAAAGAGGAGTTTTCAATATTAGTAATTAAGGGTGACAGGTCGGAAATGGAATCTCTGATGGTCATTTCAGGGCATTTATCACCAGTAAAGACTGTGGGCCTCATTACGACCCTGGCGCTCCCGTAATGAAGGGTGCCGGTACGGGACCGGCACCCTTCTTTACGGGAACGCCTATTACGAGGTTCCCTTTGCAGGACCTGGAACAGATGTCTCGTAAAACCAGACGTCCTTTCCGGGTCCCGCGAGGGGAAAAGGGAGCTAATAACTGGCCATTTGTAATGTGCCTGTTATTACCTCCCTCCCCATTCCCATTGAGCCCTGTGGGGACTCAAATGGGAATGGAGAATGGTTCCTTCAAGGAGGAATTACCAGGTGCACCAATGTTGGAATGACCCGGTAATTCCCCATTGAAGGAACCCGGTATTGGAGCCCAGTATGGAGGCAGCCATGGCCCTAATAGCACCATGGCTACCTCCATACTCGTAATGAGGCCCTGTATGTTTAATCCCATTCACAAGGTCAGTCAAGTTCTCTTGGGTGATAGGATTCAAGCAAAATTCTGGAACAGTGTTACCCAGGTTAGTCATAGGTGCTGTCCACTATGTTTGATCTATAACTGATAATACCAGACTGATGGTTCTTTACTTTTGCAGCAAAGCCATCTTGAACTTTCAGGCACCATAGATTACTTAGCGGAAGTGGTTTGGCACTACTTTTGCTGCCGTCCAATTCTTTTAAGATAGAGAATAATTATTTTTTTATCGGATTTGGCCTTAGTATCCTTTGTTCAAAGTTCCGCTTTTTTGCCACTAACATAGCTCAATTCTGGTAGGGTGTCTGCCCGTTTGCATTTATCAGGCTTCCATAACCATTGTGGCTTTTCCAGCCTCAAATGGTAAAGTTCGCCCCTCTCAACAGTGTTACCTCTGCAGGACCAGTTGCTTCCCTTCTGCTACTCGGCTCAGCAGCTAATGCGCTTTGTGCAGAGCTCAGGGATTGAGCCCTCCACTGCAGTCTGGTCCCTGCATTGGTTAAAGAGCCCCAGGCCCACCACGGCTTCCGTGTGGTCGCACCACCAGTTTAGACGGTCACTTTACCACATAAGTCTCTTTCTTGATCTTGGCTTCGTCAACAATCAGGATGCCAACCTTCCGGCATCTTGTGAGCAATTGGTTCACTGTTTCCATGCTACAGCTGGCTCTGTGGTCTAGCATGGCTCAGCCCCTCCATTACGTCATCACAAACAAAAGAGGTGCGTCTTTCTTCTTTGACTGTAGCATTACCTGAAGTCAAAGAAATTAAAGAAATGTCAGTATTCAGCATATCCAAAACAGGGTTAACAACAGTCTTTCTGATTCCAATGTAGGCGGGTAGCATGTGACGGAAAGGGAGTTGCTTGCAAGAATGGGAGTCCTTGTTCCTGAGAGGGGAGTCACTCCCTGTGAGGTACCACTTGGCCAGGCCCCTTAGAGAGGGTCCTGCTGAATTGGCTCATGTCGTAGCCTCATAGGGACGGCTCCCCTCTGGGGAGAAGGAACAAATTGTCCAGATTTGTCACAGAGGTCGACATGCTAGTTTAATAGATGACCTTTGGTGAGGTCATAATCTCCGGACAATACACCGCTCTCATGACAACACACGTGAAAGTAACCTTTTTCAAAATTGAACATGAGTGGACATAGACCCTTGTAAAGATGCTCTTCGGGGACGAGGGATTGTCGGAAGAATCAAAGTGTGGGAGATACACAGAGGCAATCCATAATATTGCATGGATCCTCTGGGCTTGGTGCAATACCCCAGTACAAATGGGTTATTGGGAGAGAATGTGGTTAGTGAAAAGAGATAAAGAGATACGTCTCAGAATCAAGCGGAATGGGTCAACGGCAAAACCTTTTCGGTATAATCAAAATGTTGAAATAAATGCAAAAATGGGAGGGACAGCCCTATTTACTATGATGCGAGGCATCGCAGCGAGTAAGCATCTCTTCAAAGCCCCAAACTAATGGAAGAATCGAGTAAAAGCCCGGCGAGGTGTTTATAGAGGCTAATGGTACACAGAAGTAACGACCAATCAGAAAGATGTGGAGCCAATTCATCCCTTGATTGGCAGGATAAACGTCGAATGAGGAAACCTTTCATGTGGATGCCCAACAAGCAATAACAGGATTCAGGAACATAGGTGGTGAGGCCAAGAAACAAGGAGGAGGTGAAAGGAGGCATACAGAGGCCGACACCCCAGCTTGCTGAAGATCCGGGGTTCACGCCCACCAAGGTTTCTCTTGCAGGGGCATCTCTCCAAGCTGAAGATATACCTCACATGTGAGAGATATCCGATTACTGCAATTAAACACTGGACAGCCCACCATTAATAATGCATTGCACGGATTCTACTAGGTTTTGCTTTTGCCATGGTTTTAGTTGTATTCCTGTTAATTATGAATGAACCGAATTAAAATTGATATTTATAAACAAAACAATACTAAAGTATGCATGTATCTATTGAAACAGAAGCTGCCCTATAGTTTACATCACACACATATAACCTGAACACTAGAGCGAACCAAGCAGAGCGGGTTCTTAACCCCTTAAGTGCCAAGGACGGGTCCTTTTTGCACAGACTTGCATAATAGCCTGGCAGTTATTCCAAATGATGAAATGCAATATCTGCGGGCACACTGTCAATATGCAATGCACATATCTGTTTATTCATGGCAAACTTGGCTACCGCGTTTATTGCCAGGCTTGACCCCTTAATGTTTGGCCATTAAATCTTGCTTCCATTTAACAACGTTTATGCAAGTGGTTTGTTGGCCGGCCATCACATTTGCAATGCGTTTCAATCATACACAATTCTTTGTAGACGCTTGGCTTTTCCTATCGCGAAAAAAAAGCAGCACGATTTGCCAAAATCAAAATACTTACACGAAAAAATGCACAGACTAAAATCACCCTAGTATAGAGTGCCCCCTTTCGTATAGTCCACCCGTCACCTATTCTAGTCAAATAAAAACCCAAACAAACTCACGAGGTGTTGATTAATGACACGAATTCCTCAATCACATTAATGGGGAGAGCAAGGCTCTGTTCGACGATACCAACGATCAATCACATTTTATTAAGGAAGGAGTAAGCCCTTGGGCTGAGCAAAACTCTCTTTCAAGGACGGGCCGAATCCGATTTCAGGACTACGCATCTGCCAGCAATTTGCAATTTACTGTTGCACCACACACATATTAAACTACAATTCAGTGGGACACCTAAAAGCATTCAGAAATAATAAACAGGCAGCGGAATATTTGTGGAGCCATAGCAGAGCAGGGTTTTAGAATAGGTGAGTTGGCAAGAAAAGGGAGGTATGAAAGTTCGTCCTCCTACGAGTAGTCTTGAACGAGCAAATCCGAGATAACGAAAAGAGTGATTTACGTTACTCTATATATGGCGATTACATCATAGAGATTCAAGAAGACGGACAAGCCACACTGTAGGCGTGGATTCCATTGGGCTGATTCTCAATTCATTGAGTCCAATGCCCCGATTCTCACTGCATGGAGTCCATTGCCGCATTTCTCAATGCATGGAGTCTATTGCCTCTATTCTCACTGCACGGAGTCCATTAGCCCGATTCTCACTGCATGGAGTCCGTTGGCACGATTCTCAATCCATGGATTCTATTGCCACAATTCACACTGCATGGAGTCCATTGCCCCGATTTGCACTGCATTGAGTCCATTGCCCTGATCCTCAATGCATGGAGTCTATTGGCTCGATTCTCACTGCTTGGATTCCATTGGTCCAATTCTCACTGCATGGATTCCATTTGTCCGATTCTCATTACATTGTGTCTCTTGCCCCGAGTAAATGCATTTGTACACCAAAAAGGGTGCAGCATGCATACTGATGAGGATGCTTATTCTATATGTGCACAGATTGTGCTGCGTGTGCTCATGCACGTACACAACTGGGTTGGCAGGGCGATTATGGATTTCCACAACACACAAATCCAATGGGGGTCATTTGGCATGGACCAGAATAATGAATTAAGTTGTAAAAGCATGACGCAATGGAGATCTCTGCCCTGTTTCCCCACCCCCCTCTTGAAAGTAAATGTGTGTTATGCCTGCATGATGCTTTCATGCAAAACAAATGGGTTCCTATGAAATCCACCTCCATTTAACACCTGCTAATACCAGGTTGACTCCACAGGAATCCATGGTAGATGCTGTCTGCAAAGTGTAATTTGTTGGCGGCATTTGCATTTGTTACAAGGCAGTGGGTCAAAGGAAAGAGCATTGTCAGGTGATGTAGCCATGTTATAACAGCTGTAGCACATTGTCTTGGATAAGCCACGCATGATGACATCACAGCCAATCACCAGCCCATTCATCTGATACCAAGGCAGTACCGACCCCAGCCGAGAGGGATGTGCTTGCTAGGTGATCCAATTGCAAGGACAGCATCATGTACAACCATAGCTTAATCTGGCCTCTATTGTGGGTAGATTTCCTGACCTGAGCGAGTCTGTGGGTGCCATGTGCGCCAACAGTGGTCAACTCACACAGGCCGTGCATGCCCAAATGCAGGACGTGTGTCAATAAATAAAATCCATGTGTCATGCAATGTTCTCATGCATGAACTGATATGTCTCCAGAAACAGACCCACTTCCTCTTCTTCAGAGCCTCAGAAGTCTGGATTAAGTCTTCTGCTGAGGGGCAAGAAGGTGCTTTGTCAAGGCCTGTCACACTGCATGGATCTACTTGTGGATGGCGCCATTGCTGCTGTGACTGTCACACTTTGCCATTTTCACCATAGCTTTCTCATGCCACACTGACCATTCTCTTTCCCCAAGTTGCTTTGTAATACTTTGCTATTTCACCCCCAAAAGAATGGTTCTGTGACCGTGGTAGCACATGGATTGTGTGACTCATTTGCAGGCCATGTTGACAGCTTGTGAACTCATGTTGCATGCATGCATCTGTGAGTGTTGTTCTGGCGCCTCCCTCTCTGACTACTGTGTCTGTATGAAGGTCGGTGGTTGTGATAGTTCTGGCCTATGTTGGTTGGCTGGCTGCACGATGGACCGGTGGACACACGATCATGTGTGTTAGTAGTAATGGCCATGTGTACATCATTTTTGGTGATGCTCCAACCATTAGGAGGTGGCATTCTTAAAAGTTGGTGCTCGTCTTTTTCAAAACACAATTTCCATCAGTGAACCACCATTGGGAAAGGGAGGCGTCCCCCACCAGAGCTGAGGTGTTTACGAGGAGCAGGCCCTTATGTGTCAACCACAATAGTAAACCACTGAGGCACAATATCAATGTTAAGCTCTTTGGGATTTGGAGGCTGGTGATCCAGCACATCGAGCTCAACTGAAATCTATCATGTATCCTCTGTAGCTGATGCTCTCCCTCACACCCTCCTCCTCTCCACGCCCTCCTCAGCCCTCCCCACCTGTAAGCAGCGCCCGGATGCCTGTGGGTTGTGCGTGCTTTACAAATGCAAACATAAACAAATAAATAAACAAATAAATAAATAAAATAAAGCACTTCGGGATTTGGGAGCTGGTCCTCTCGCACATCATGTTGTAGAGTCTATTTCATAGCAATATTGAGAAACACAAAACAGGCTCTGTTGCATAACAGAGCAGAGGTAGTGCATACAGCAGGACATCTTAATTGTGATAAATGCAGAGGAAAGGCAACTTCAAAATGCCAAAAGTGTGAGGCGAGGTATTAAGAGTTCTTAGGCAGAACAGATGCAAAGTGTATGTATGCACTGTCATCTGTAGTGGATGGGTGTG